>NW_028327181.1:17854666-18465333 GCF_987537825.1 Furipterus horrens | reverse complement strand
GGGTCATCCTGTAACTGAAAGGCTGTGGGTTCAATCCACAGTCCAGGCACTTATGATCCCTGGTCCAGGCACGCATGGGAGGCAACCAATCGATGTTTCTCTCTCACATCAATGTTTCTTTCTTTCCTTTCTCTCCTCTCTAAAACCAATGGAAAAAAACGTCCTCAGGTGTGGATAAAATATATGTATTGTCTATCTCAGTATCTGAAAAGTTTCCACTCTTGCCTTGCTAGGACTAGGACAGACCACAATTCCATCCGACCAGCCCCTATCATGAACATTTAGGCTGTCTCCAGCCTTCAGCACTTCGCTCAGCTGTGATGAATTCCACGCATGTGGAAGTGTACCTGTAGGATAGGTTTCTAGAAGTAGAATTGCTTGGTCAAAAGCAATGGTGCTATTTTAATATGGCCAGATGTTCCTCTCATTTGGGGGAGGGGGTCTGTTGCACCATGCAGCTGGGCACTGGAGGCCCTCCCAACCCAAGTTTTGACTTTTGGCTGTCTGATGGGGGAAATGCTTTTCTCTCAAGCCAAAAGGTTTAAATGTACATTTCTCTTATCATTTGGCCAACAGTCATTCCATTTTCCTGTTTTGGAAACTAAGCCACACCCTCGAGCCCATTTTCCCAGAGGAATTTTTGTTTTAAAGCTCTTTATATATTAGAGAAATTAACCCTTTGCCATGAGTTGCAAATGTGTCTCCCAGTTTGTCGTCTCGTGTTTGACTCTGTGGGCAGGATCTGGAGGCAGGCTTATCAGACCCTTCTTCAGAATGTGTGCGGACCTTTCCCACTCCACACTGTCGAAACTATTTCCCATGGTTTCTTCCAGGACTCCATGTGATTGTTTTGACATTTATGTTTTTGCTCTGTCTGGAATTCCTCATGTCAGGTCTGAGTTGTGGCTCCATTTTTTATTGCAGATGCCACCTTCTTGTCCCCTCACCATCTGTTAAATCATCCACTTTACCCCTCAGATGAAATGCCACCTTTATTTCAAATTAAATCCCCTTTTGTACTTGGGTCTACTGTTGCAGGAAGACAGATCTCTGGGTAGGGGCAGTCTCATGCCCCTCCACCCAGGTGGCATCCCATGACTCAGGAGATGATGAGCAACTCTTGTCTCCGCCTTCGGCTTTAGGCTGTCGGGGCCACTGAGTCGTGGAATCCTGGGTAAAACAGGTTCTGTTGTGTACTCCATCTGCTTCCTTGTTAATGAAGTCTTGATATGGAGCTGGCCTTGAGGATTAGTGTGTCTGCCTTGCTTCCTTGATAGGTGCTAGCTAAACCAGGAGTTACCCTGGCCGTATTTTACATATTAATGCTACTGTAAGAATTCTATCACTTGTAAAATTCTCCTGTTGTTGGCTGGAATGTCACACCCCCTGTTCTGGTAGCTTTTGAAATCCTAATAAAAAGAGGATGAGGCTTCCCGCTCTCCGCTGATGGTCAGAGCGAGCCACAGTCCTCCGTTCGTTACTGGCCAATAATCCTGCCTGCCGGATTTATTTCAGCGTCTGAAATCATAAGCAGCACTACAGTCTACTTCTGAGCTCTTGATTCTTTTTCCCCCAATAGGTTCTCTGGATTTCATTTATAACAGACAAGCTCCTTTGCAGACTGCGCCCACGCTGGGGAAGGCAGGGTACCTATCTCCGCACACCCAGTTTGGGGGCCTTCCCTCTCAGGCCTTGTCCAGGCACCATCCCAGGCCCTCCCCTCCTCCAGATGCTCCCTACCTGCCCTCAGTTTCCCCTCTGCCTGCCTCCCCACCTGCCCAATGTCAACACTTCTGGCCTTGCTCTCCTGAAGGGACTTGACTACTGGGTCCACCAGGCAGCCTGCACCACAGGGCCCGCTGATGTCTTGAGCACCAGGTAGGTGATGTGCTCAGAGGCTACATCAAGGCTGTCAGCAGTGAAAAAGGAGCTGAAACAAATTCCAGTTTTCAACTTGGCTTATGAATGAGGACCTCTTGGTGCCAGAATCCTCCCTGAGAAGTTTATTCCCTCATGCCAGTGGCTTTGTTGTGGAGGCAAAGGTCATGGCAATTGCAATTATTACTTTACATGTGTGAGAAATGCTCACAATAATAAAAAAAACTGGGACACAGGACTTGAGCAGTAAAGTGAGGCCTTTATTCACGAGTCTGCAGAGCCGGGCGCACCCTCACAGCCAGGAGAATGTGCGCGCCAAGTAGACAAAGATGGCTGGTTTTATAGTCTTAGCTTCCCCACCCTGAAATTGCCACCCTAAAGTGAAATTGCTTAGCTTCCTCGCCCTAAAGTGAGAGCGATCAGCTCCCCCACTCTAATGCAATTAGCTCCCCCTCCCCTCTCCTTCTTCCCCGTTTCTCCATTACTGGTTACTCCGGAGTTACAATCTAACACGGTTATCTAAATGCCCCTATTGTGATTTGTGAATATGCCAATGCTGTCAACTCCCTTCTCAGAGACCCTTTAATTACATTTGCCTTTTGTTATTGCTGATTTTCTACTGGTTTGGGAGTCACTATTTACTTGTTTTCTGCAAGGGTACAGGAGGCTTCCAGTACTGCTGCTAGAACCAGTACAGGGACCAATGAGCCAAGCATCAACCTTCATTGTTCCAAGGACAGGGGCAACAGTGGAAGGAGCTTCTACAGAGAAATTGACCCTGCAGGTGCCAAGAACAAAATGGAAAAGGAGCAGTGAACTTCGTGCAAGTGACCTTTACACTGGTTCAAAAATACCCCTGGGGCAACTAGCAGGAGAGATCAGCTCCTCAACTACAATGCATAATCAGGTCAAGCTTATTGATGCCCACTTCCAATTGTTGGAAGCAAAGAGGGACAAGCTACAGACAGAGGGATCCTTCGTGCATTCAAGATCCATGTAAGGAGCTCCCCTGCTGGAATCTTGTATCCTGGTCTCGTTTCAGACAGAACCAATCTTCCTACAGCTGTCACTGTGTTCTCTGCTCCAGTATCTGACGCTGAGAGCAATTTTGTGGAAGGGCAGGTGATCACCAAAAGGACACAACAACCCAAGCACAAGGGACATGAAATCCCACAGCATCTTCTCTTCCGCAGACAATCACACAGTGTCTGTGAGCGACGCCCTGAGCCCCACGTCTGGCTCTCCAGGTGAATCACATGTCTGTCCTGGACCAAACAGCACTCCCTGCCTGAGACCACCACATGGGCCTGCAGTTTAGCCCACTGTAGAAAAATCTGGAAATAATTAACAACAACCAAAAAGAAAAAAGAAAAAAAGAAAGCCACATACCGATAATGTAATTTCATTTATTTAAAGTTCAAAAACAGGGAACCCCAAACTGCATTGTTCAGAGGTTTCAGGTCTTGGTGATAAAACTGTGATGAAAGCCAGGAAATTATTTTCCTTACGGTCAGGACAGTGGTCCCACTGTAAAGAGGGAGGCCTGTGATTGGGGTGGGACACATGGGAATTGATGGGGTGCTGCCATGGTATTTTTTCCTCTTTTCTTACTGTTAGAAGTAGTAAAAAAAACGAAACCAAGGAAGCTGAGATGCAAGATTTATTAAGAGGAACCTGCCGGTCTGTCTCAAAGGAGAGAACAGCAGCTGGCGTACAGGCTGACAAGGTTTTAAAGGGAGGGATAGAGGATGACTGGAACAGGGTATCGGGGCGCCTAGTGATTGGTTTGGCCTGGAGGGAACGGCAGGAACAATGGGTTGGGTCTGGGGGTAACGGCGTGAACAATGGTGGGAACAACGAGGTACTTGGTGTTCTGTTAGGTATGTTGTTCGGGAGAAGGTACCTGGTGATTTATTGGGCGTGTTGCTGGAGAGAAGAATAGAATAAGGGAGTAAAAAATTTTCTACCTCCTACTGGTGTTTTGCAAGATTTGAAGAACTTTTCACTGGACTCCTCAATAGTCATTGTTTGTGGGTTTTACTTCCTGCTAATCAACTTATTGAGTGAGGGATTTTGAGGCTCTTACTGAACCTAAGACTTACAAGTATCTGTGTTATATTTGTGAAACTGTATGCATTTTTGTGTGTGTTATAATTCATGATACAAATTATCACATGCACACACAGGACAAAGGGAAGACTACCACTAGCACACTGTACAGAGGTGCTGCCTGACTCCCCAATGCCTCTAAGAAATTGCCCCACTATAGCCAATGCCTAGGGCTACTCTCACCCCAGCCCACCCCCAGCCTCCCTGAGTTTCCTGCCAGTGGTGCTCCTGCTGGGGTTAGGGGTCCCTTTCCCCTCACCTCCTCCTGTTTCCCCAAGATGTGATTCCATCCCTGGAGATCTCCAATTCCTCACCCCCACCCTGAACTGCCTGGCTTGCCCCCATCCCCTGCCAGGCCTGCTCTGGGCGTGTGCCATGACTTGTGCCAACTCTGTGGCAGAAGCCCCAGGATTGGACCTGGAAAGAAGCAGTGTTCTATTTAGGCCCCTCCAAACACACATCTCGCAAATGTTTGAGTCCACTCCAATAACCTCTGTGAAGACTTTAAAGAGGCTAGTGTGTACACAGGGACTTCCTGGGAACTTTGGGGATTCCTCACAATGCTTTCGTGTTGTGAGCTGGTGCATATGGTCGTGTGGTTGGCTTTTGACTAGTGGCCCTGGTGACAGGCTCCATCCTGCTGCATAAGCAGGGTCCACGTGGGGGTTTGACCTCAGCAGCTCAGGCAGTGCTTTGGGGGTGGTTACAAGTTCACAGCTGTGCTCTTTAATAAGTGAGGCCTTAGCAAGCCCTGACTGCTGGGGTTTGGTGAACAGAGAGAGAAGTTTGGTGTGAGCCTTGACCTGTGACCTGTGACAGGGACAGTGGGGTAGATGTGGCTCCAGATGACTTGAGTCTTCTGGGTGGAGGTGGGGGGGTGTTTCTCAGCCTGTCTGGATGTAGCCACTTTCAACTGCAAAGGCAGCGAGGGACTGGAGTGCACCTGAGTGAGAATCCTGGACCACCATCAGGAGGTGGTGACTTGTGAGTTCCTGCCAGAGCAGCGGCTCTGAAGGGTCCCTCCTGACCCTGGAAGTACATCCTAGGCTCTCCAGAGTTAGTCCCCTGAGTTGGTAGACTGAAGCCTGGTTCCATGAAAGAACAACAGTTTGTTAATGCACAACAACATTCAAAGGAATCAGGGCTGTTAAAAGAATGTACGACTTTCTTAGGATGGGATAGAAAAACAACTTGAGGAAATCAGTGCACACCCCAAAAGCTAGCAAGGCTGTGCAAAAGCTTGTGCCGGGAACTATCTGTCCCAGGGAGTCAGGGTTCCTTGGGAGATCCAGAAAGAACAGGAATGATATGAAAAACACGCCATAGTCGAACTCTGAGAAAACGAGACGCGGGGAATGAGAGAGACCACCTTGGGAAGAGGAATGTCCTTAAGAGAACGTGAGGCATGGGAGACAGGCCACCCCCCAGGGAGCCAGGTGACCCAGAACACTCTTGAGGGGTTGGCCCTTCAACACTGCAGCCAGGGACCTGTCAGTAAGAACCAGAAGCCATAACATGAGCCTGGCAGCTCTCAGAGGCTGTAGAGGATCTGGACAAATTTAAGAACAGAAGATCAGTGTCAAATTCTGGGACCATTTGGGAGTGGACAGCACAGTCACTGTGTGTGGGGGTCCAGGGATCGCTTGGACCCTGAGGCCATGAGTAAGTCTCAAGAAAGCTCAGCTGAGCCCGGCCAGAGGCAAGCAGGACCAGGAGTCAGAGGGGAACTGGCTGGAAGTACATGGCCCATGGCTGCCCTCTCTGGGGTGGAGCCATAGGTCTGTTTCAATAGTGGATGCTTGTGAAGAATCTGGAATTGACTGGTTTTACTTTCTCTTGCCATGAGAGACTCCAAGAGACAAAATCTAAAGGGATAGGTCAGAAAAATTAATGTCTGGGCCAGATTTAAAAGAGAAAATAAAAGGAGGAAAGGCGCTGGAATCCAGTAAAAATGGCTAGCCCTCTGTGTGGTGAAGGAAAGGGAATCAGTCAGGAACCCAGCAGCCTTCCCCACTGGGAACAACGTTACAGAAACAAATGACACTCAAGGTGAGGAGCATCCCCGATGGAGGACAGTCAAGTGTCCTGAGAATCAGTGGGACACAGCTGCAGTTCCCTGGCCCTCCCTTGGGGACCCTGACCCAGGCAGGATGTGCTGACGAGTGAGGAGTCGCACAGGTCAGCGGGCACGGCACACTGGGCTGAGCCCGAGCTTGGTTTCTGCATCACTAATCAGAGCTCAACACTGGACACACAGCGGGAAATGGAAATTAGGAGGTTTTGAACATACTGGAAGGTATAATAAATGAGACCCCATGACTGGGCTGCCCCCAGGGCAGGTGATGTCCATGTGTAAGAAGGCAGGAGTGGCAGAGACGTGCTCAGAGAGAAGGATGGTAGAAGTTGCTCCCTGCCCCACCAAACATGATCCGAACAGGGCTAAAGGTGACGTGCCATTGGGTCAGACTCCCAGGGCATGTGTGGGGTCTGGGCTATCCCTCTCTTCCTTCAGCTGCCAGGGGTCTGGACACAGCAGGAAGAATGGTACCCATGGGGCTGAGCACTGGATTCCAGGTTTACCCAGCCGTGTGCAGGCTGCCACAGGGGTTTCCCTGTGGTAGACAAGGCTCTGGGGCCGTCACCATCTGCCTCACCCTAGCAACTCTGACAGCTTACAATGCTGATTGTGGAGAAGGACCCCATTCCAGGAGTGCCCCAGCCCTCCATGCCTGCTGGCTGGGTGGGTTGGGTATGGAGCCTTGGGGAGGTAATGAATGCCACTGGGCTTTGACCGAAGGCTGGACTCTCTGCTTTGGATTTTAATTTTTTGATCTTATGGTTTTCAGTTTTGTTTTGTTTTTAATTTGAAAGGGCAAGGGAATTTAATTTTTTTGATTTGAATTTCATCCCAGGAAATTCATAGAGAGGGCATTTCTGTGTTGATGTTTTACTGGAGTATCTTTGTCATTTTCTCTCTTTGCAGAACCCCTGAGCTAAATTTGGACTTTGAGGTTAGAACTAATTTTGGATGGGAAAGAGTAGGGAGAATATTTGTTTAGGATTCAATGTGCCCTTGGGGTTCAAATACACCAGGCTCTGACTCATCCCAAGGCCTAGGTGGGGGAATCTAAACTCCCCATCGGGTCCCAAAGGGGGAGTGGATGAAATGGTGATGGTCTCCCTCACCCTGGCGCACCCTTTCATTCCCTCCCCCATCACACCCTGCCACTGTCAGCAAGTAGCAGCAATATCTCTGACCCATGAGTTTGGGAAAAGAGAGTGGTCAGGTTCAACTCAGTTTCTGTGGGTCCTCTCTTTGGATCTGGTCAACCTTATCATGTGGTGCCCTCTCTCCTATTGGGGGTGAAGCAGAGTAAGCTGTGCAGCCTCTGAAGGACTCTCTCCATCACCTCAGACCCCTAATAGGCTGCTGAGGAGCAGCCCTCCCACTCAGCCCCACATGTCCCCATCCTCTCCCTTCTGGCTTCCTCTTCTTCCTCCTCCTCCTCCCTCAGTGCTGCAGTCAGCTTCAGCTTCACTCCCCTGACCTCAGCCAGCCTGTCCCCAGAAACTGACACCCATATTTTCTCTTCTGAAAGTGAACCCAAAGCTGTCATTTCTGGCAAGATTTTTGTTTTGTAAAGGGCTCACTCCGTCCACCTTGAAGAGACAGAATATGTGCAGAAAGGTGGCAGTGGGCAGCAGGAGAGGGGTAAGAAAAGCAAGTACCAGGTACCATCAGGAGGAAAGTCAACCAGGGAAGCAAGAAGTCCTGGATGCTCCAGCCTCTAGAGCTGGCTCTCTGCCCTGCAGCCAGGGCCTCTGGTATTGGTGCCCTGACCCTGGACCCAGAGCCAGAGTGAACCCTGGGCTTTGCAGTTCCTGCTCATTGGACCCTTGCTCCTCACTGCTTGGCCCCAGCCCCAGGGCCACCCTGTCTCCACCTTTGCGGACTGGCCTCTCACACACACTCTCTTATCCTGGTGCCGGCCCATCCCTGGTCCACTTTCCTGTAGCCCCCTGGACGGGCAGACTGAGCTACTCCAGGAAGCTGGGGCCTACTGAACCAGAACAGCAACTCCTCAGCTTTCCAGGCCTTTCTGAAGGGCCAGGCCCTAAGGCGTGTACCAGTTGGGCTCAGATTCTGTGATGGCCTCGCCTGCATCAGGGGGACAGGTGTCGTCTTGAGCAGGGCTGTTCCTCCTGAGGCAGGGTCAGCTTTGAGTAAAGGCCAGCGCAGTTTCCCCAAACAGGTAAGGCCAGGCCCAGGTCCAGGACCTCTGAGTCTACTTTCCCCCTTTGGCAAAAAGAATTATGAGGGGTCCTCTCTGAGTGACCTTTCCCGATGTCCCAAGCCACTTCCCCAGATGTTACCTCGTATTATCCTCACAACAACCTTGTGAGGCAGGTATTAAAAGGACAAAAGCCCCTTCAGGCCCTCTGTACTTCTTGACCCTGTCAGCCTCTATTATCAGGACAGGAAAATGGCTGACAATATCCAAAAGCACAAATGTTCTGAAAAATTGCCCAATAGGACGTGCAAGGTCATGATGACTGGGCCCTGCACCTGAAGATAACACCAAAGCAAACTGAATACTACACAGAACTGACTGAAGCACCCTATTTTACCACCGCCAGCTGCAGCCCCTCGCCCTTCCTAACCTTCACACCTAGCCCCTTTCCTCTCTTGGAAAGTGAATAAAAACTTTGCTCTCTACATTTTTGTGAATTCTTTCACAGCCCACAGCACCTAACAGGTATTTGAGGCCCTACTTGAAAGGGGAAGCCAAGGTCCAGAGAGGTCAAGTCACACATCAGGTACAGCAGCAGGAAGAGAGCCGCCCTTACCCCACTGCCCTCTCTTCCTAACTGTGGCCTTTTTTTTCTTTCAATTCTTCTGCACTCTTTCCCATTTCCTCTTCCCTGATGATATGTCTTTTTATACTTGTGGATGAGTTTTCAGCAGTCTTATTACAGGACAAGCAGGTAAAGGGGAGCTGGCACAGGGTTCTGAAAGACCTATCTGGGACCTGAACCCCATTTCTGGCTCCCCACTCTTGCCCTTTCAGGAAGTGCACCTGTGGTTCAAAGGTCAGCTTGACCAGCTGTGTGTGTATGTGTACACGAGAGGGAAGACTGGGCTCTACAGGGAGAACTCTGCTCAGGGCCAAGGACCCCCTTCCCGTCCGGAGCAGGGGTTTTGGGGGGTGAGCACATATCTCAGGAGCCTCCCTGCTCTGCATGTTTGATGGGGGCAAAGGGAGGCAGGTGGGCTGGGGAGCTTGGGTGTCAACACAAAATTAGCCAAAATTAAGAGTCAATCAGTCCCTGTATTGTTCAAAGGCTTACACTATCTTCCCTTGAACTCTCAGGGGGCTAACCTTGAGCCCTGTGCAGCTGCAATTATTCAGAAGTGTGTTTACAGCAGAGATAAATGGAGCTGAAGCAGCTGGACCTCTGTTTGTCCTGGAAGGGGCCCTAGCAATGCTTTCAGTTGCCAGGTGCTTTTGAAAAATTTGCAGATTATTTTACAAGTTGGTTGAGGCCCACTGTCTGGTTCCATTGCAAGTTCCCTCTGTCACTTATCTCCTGTGGGAGTAGCTGTGGCCATTTTGGAGGTGGCTAAGGGGGAAGGTAAAATTGGGGAATCATGAATGTATGAGTTGAATAGGATATATTTGTGTCCTTGGAAAACCCCCCTATGTTTACTTTACTACGGATATTTTGGTGCATAAATTGCTTACTGACGAAGAATATTATTTTTGTAGAAATTGTTACAAAATCATGCTCATGTAAAAAGTCAATCAAAGAGTCTTCAGTCAAAAAATATTGGGGGGAGGTAATTTTTAAAGGTGAAGTCATGTCCAGCAGTTAACTAAAACATTTTTAAGAAAAGCCAAGATATTGTTCTTGAGTTTGTTATCATTTGTGTATTTTTTGGTAAAATTCATAATTTCCTTTTTCAGTCAAAATAATTTTATTTTTTTTAAAAAAGGATTGCTTATTTTGAGTGTGTTGACAGTGATCTGGTCTTTTCAGACTTCTTTTCCAATTTGCTCTTCACCGAAGACTCAGTGCCCCCTGGTGTTTATATGTCAGACTCTTATCACCTATTAACGGGGTCCAAATGTTCTCCACAGCTGTTCTCATGCCAATCTATCTGCTGCTTTCTAGATCTGAATACCCTCCTAAATGCATTTAAACTGTAATATAACCTAACAGCTTCCTTATCACAAGCTTACTGATTCCTATAGGAATCATCATCCTCAAGTTAGACATGAGGAAACTGAGGGTAAGGCCAATACTAAGGCTGAAGGCGGTGACAGTGTTGAAAGTGACAGCATAACATAAGGGATGAAGTCAAGGCAATTGAGGAGGTCAAAGAAATTGATGACCTACAGTGCTTTGTCCCAAGGCCATTTCAGTATCGGATTCCCAGCCAGGGCTCCTTCCCCACAGCAGCAGCCTCCCTCTGGAGCTAGAGATGCTTGGTTTTTATACGGTTTCATTCACAGGTCATCTTAGTTCTACTTAAGAAGGGAAGCAGAAATGACTTGCCCGAGATCAATCAGCTAGTAAGTGACAGATCCAGGTTTCAAATCCAGGTCCCTGGACTCAGAGAAGGGCCAAAGAGAATGAGGGCAAACAGACTTGGAGCCAGTTAAGCTGACCCAGCTCTCTTGGCAAATGGGGCAGACAGCAAGGAGAATATGGCAGTAGTAGGCTGTGGCCTGAACAGTTGGCTCCAGCCCCATCTTTCCCCCAGTGACTCCTCGAGCCATGTGGATTGGGCTTTCTGGTCACATGTCCCATGTTTGAGGGCCCCATACCCTTTAAAAGCACTTTGTGCCTCACTAAGTGTCTGTGACAACCTCAGAAGCGGGCAGAGCAGTGATTGTTTTATAGATGACAAAACAGCCTCAGAAAACTTTGGGAGCTCAATAACCTCCCCATCAGCATTAGTGCTTCCTAAAGGCCCAGGGACATTTGCCTTACAAGACCGCCAAGCTCCTCCCCGAGGGATGTGGACTGAGACCCCAAGGTGCCCTGGGGCAAAGGATGAACAAAATATGAACAAGATTGGTGGTGGGGAGGGGTCAAGCCCATGGAGTGGGTCCCACATGAAGTCTCCCAATTGACAAGGATTACTGAGAGGGGTCTTCTCCACACCCCCTTGTCTCACACTTGGTCTACCACATCAAAAAGCCACATCAAAAACGGGACTAGTGAGTTCATGAACACATACTTCTCTTAAAGTCAGTGTCTTGATCTCAGCAGGCTGGGCGCCCCACCGTAGAGTTCTCTCGCTCACCTCCCACTGACATTCCTTTCTTGCATTGCCACTGTCCTTCTGACCCCCCTTCCCCTCCTTATCCCGAAGGTAAGTACCCCAGAAGTAAAGGTAGGTCTCAGAGTGGTTAAGACAGAGCCTTAGGCACCAGAAAGAGCAGAGCTCTGGTCAGACATTCCAACTACATGTGAAAGCAACCTCTCAGGGCTCTTGATTCAGGTCAAGAGAGTTTGTTTTTTGTCAAAACAGCTTTTTGTTCCTTTTCGTTTATGCCCGACCTTCTTTTCCCCTGACTATCCTTTCCCTACCCTATCTTGCACATAAAAAATATTGACCTTCCAAAAATTGGTCATGATTTGCTTAATGATCTGGTTTATAAGGCTGGCGCATGATGCCATAGACTCAGCTTTGCGGGAGGCCTCCCCGCTCTCTTCCATCTCCATTTTTCCCTCTTCACTTTTTGAGTTTTTCCCTCTTTTCTTCCTCCCTTCCTGTCTTCCCTTCCCCTGCTCTCCCTGTGGGGCTCTGCACAGCTCCTTCCACCCGACAGGGCCAGAGACTCTGAAGTGGGCACAGCCAGGCTCCAACCCTTGCCTTCTGCCCGGGATCCAAGACAACCTGAGACTCCTCCCACCCCCAAGATCCTTTTCGCCTCTGAGGCCTCAGCACTGTCTACTCTCCCCACTTCCGGGAGGATTTTCCATCCCCCTCCCTTCAGCCTCAGAGGCCTCCTGGCAATGGGACCCTCAGAGGTACTGAGCACAGTGGGGCGCTGTGGTCACCAGCGTGAGAGTAACGGACAACCACGTGCCCGGACACCCGTTGCCGGAGTTGTCCGTTGCCCGGGCAACCTGCTCGCTAACCCCACCTCCTTCCAGCCAGTTCCAAGCACAGGGCACAGGTTAAGCGCACGCCAGGCGTGGTGGGTTGTCCATTCCCAGCATGCTCCACACGGAGCGGGGCTAGGGGCGGGAACAGGCGGGGACAGGTGTGATCAGCGCGTCCCAGCAGCCCTGGACACGTGTCCAAAGGCAAACTGAAGGCTAATTAAGTGCTGTGCCCGGGTTCTAGCATGAGGCACGCAAGAGTAGGATTATCTGGCTTGATTTTTATTTTTGCAATGACCTTTTGGTTAGTATGGTGGTTTTAGTTTGTTACTATAGAGAATAATGTATTAATACAAATATTTGTGAATTATCACTTGAGTCTGGCTGAAATGAAGCCTCCAGGCACTTTGGTCTCAGCCTCCACAGAGCAGACCACCCTCCGGAATCTGGTGTTTACAGTTGTCAACGTGTTTATAATTGAAGTACTTTAGAACATGCCACCCCAAAATAGGCCACTTTGGCATATTGGCTGTTTTAAGTTAAAGACACTGGAAAACAGGAAATACAAGAAAAACACTTTTTTTGTAAAAGCGAGCGATGAAATTGCTATGTCATTTTGATAGTCTTTTATTCCTTGCTCATGATTTAAACTTTATATTTTATATCGTCAAATATTTCAGCACACATATATTCTAATATATTTTATAATTCCAGTATCTGAAGTCACTGAAGGAATCTATTTTTCTGCCTTTTGTCTTACCATTGACTCTTAGTCTAATGGCTAGTTTCTCCTGTGGTCCATGACTTGGTAATGAAGTCTATAAGCATCTGGATTTTATGGGTGAGAATCCTTTGAGGCCTGGTTGGAAAAGGGGGAGTTCCCTCTAAAAAGCAGTTTTGTTGGCCTCTGAAAATGCCTTGAAAGTGTGCTCAGCTTGAGACCACAGAAAGTTAACTTGGGGTTTTCTGGGTTGTTCAACTAGGTATAAATAAACCCAAACCTATATGGCAGGCTTTTGTTACATGTTCTCAGAGTTGTTTGTTCCCACAAAAAAATCTAGGCCAAGACACATAACTTCCTGGTCATCTGCTAGGCCATTGAACAGGTTCCTGAGGCCCAGGCTCTGTGTGGGATCTCACTCCCTGTTCCCCACAAGTACAGGCCCTAAGGTTCTAGGTCTTAAAGAAGGACAGTTGCAGCTTCAGCCTCTCCCATCCCATTCAGACCATACTGATTTTCAGCCCCCTCTTAATTTTCACCCCTGGAGGGTTTGTTTATTTTTTATGAATTTAACTGTGCCTTTAAAAGGATGTTTGTAGTATTACATCAGCATTTGGAAGTAATTCACAGCAGCAGGATATTTCAGGCTCCCTGAGTTCCTCAGTACGGCTGCATATTTTTAGAGACTGGATTGTGGGATCACACTGGATTCTCTCTGACTTTCTTGACCAGCACTAAGATTCTAAAGTTCTTGGTCAAAATAAATTTCCAAAGCCCCTGCCCCCCCCACCCCCCCACGAGCCCTTGCCACTGTCAGCACTCTGGGCTTCTTCCGACAGATCTCAAATTGGTGGGGGATAACATATCTTACTGGGCAAAGATGAGACTTTTCAAAGAGGACTCTGGAAAGGGAAGTGCATAAATTACCGACCAGGCTCAGTGAGCAGGAACTTCCTTCTTCACGGAAACTTTCCCCAGGTCAGAGGGCTGTGGAACATCCAGGAAAATGTCAGGAAATATTTGGGGAACTCAGCTCCACCCTGAGGAGTGACTCTCTCTTACATACATACATACAATGGAGGATTACTTGGCCTTAAAAAAGATGAAATCTTGCCATTTGTGACAACATGGATGGATCTAGAAGCTATTATGTTAAGTGAAATGTCAGACTGAGAAAGACAAATACCATATGATTTCACTTACATGTGAAATCTGAAAAACAAAATAAATGAGCAAACAACACAGAAACTTATTAGTAAAGAGAACAAATTGGTGGTTGCCAGAAGGGAAGGAGGGTAAGCCTGGAGCTGTAGCAGCTCTAACTAATACATAGAAACAAACACAGGGAGGCTGCCAAAACACACACATGTACTGTTGTAAAATGCATCTGGGGTTTGTTTTAATAAGGTATGGTAAGACACACAGACATGGATATGACTGTCACGAAGGAAGAAGTTTGTTACAGTTCCCCAGGAGCCGGAGGAGAAGAGGGATTTGCAAGAACAACCCTGACCCCTTGAAATATGGTTTGAGAAAAGGAAGGCTGAGGAAGCAGGGTGTGGTACACTTTTGGTGCCTGGGTGGCCGTGGGATCATCCCGGGTGTGGAGCAGCCACTGCGGTGTCTGTTGTGGGAGCTCAGTGTTACCTGTGGAGTTTGAAAATGATAGACCCAGCCTCAGGACAGTGGGCAGAGCTGGATAGGGCAAAGGGGCCGGGGTGGGGGTGGGGGGAGTGTAGCCCAGGTGATGCCTTTGCTTTCATTTTCTTCTCCAGGTGGGAGGAGAAAGCACCCTCCCCCCCAACCCCCAATTCGCAAAGGTAAGCTTTGGATGAGCCAAACATATTTGCAAGTGTGCAATTGCTCATTCCTTGAAGTCAGAGGGAAAAATTAAAAAGGCAATCATAGGGCTGATGCAAAATTTGAGAAAAGTCAGGGGGGTACAAAAGGGAGAAAAAGACTCCAACCTTCTTCAGTCAAGCTGCAGTTCCTGGCCCCCTCAAATTCCAGCCTAGTGTTTCCCTAGAGCCCATAATGTTAACTCAGTAAATGCTGGATTTACTGCTAGAGGTCTGAGCAATTTGTAATGAGAAAAAAAGGGCGGAATTATTATTTTTTTTTTACAATGGCTTTGTATTTTGTGGCTGTTAACATGTAGATCTCCAGCAAATTTGACGTAAAATGTTATTTCCTTTAATTTCACAAATGCTGTAAGGAAAGCTGCAAAGAAAAAGTACTAGTGGCACACAACTGCCTTGTCTTAGGCTGATTAAAATTAAATTCTTTGAGTACTGAAAAGAGAACAAGGCTGAAGCTGATGATTTTTGCCTATCAGAGCCTCTGGGAAAAGGAAGATGACATGGAAAAGAGAGGCAATCTCAAAATGGAGGTACACGTTTGGAGTTTAAAACAGAAGTGTTGGTTTGCCCAAGAGCTCATGTGATTTAGAGATCTGATCCTTTGAGGTCGGTAATTTTTGGGCCTCATGGGCCTATTTTAGAGGGGGTCAATTTGGACTCTAAGTTGAATGAAGTGAAAAGGACTCAAGAAAACCTTGCTTGCCACTTGGACTTGGAACTCAGCTGTCTGGCGCTGCAGCATCTTAAAGAAAACTGATGACCTTTTTGGATCCTGATTTCATTGATCTGATCTTAACTGGCCAACGTGGCTGAAATCTGATACTGTTGACTATGGGCAGATTCATCCTCAGTCCAAGCTGTGCCCAACTGAAAGTGGGCAGGCGGCATGACCGAGATCCAGAACAGATCACAGACTCCAGGATGTTGCAGGCTTATGACACCCCTCTGTGGGGCCATAAGCTGTGAAGACTTCATGGGTAATGACTAGACTGACTGGGTCACATACAAGTGTCCACACAAAAGGGCCTGCTGGGACTACTTGCTGCTAGGCTGTGTATTTCAGATACAGAGACTGACTGCATTCCTAGCATGGAATCCCCCAAAAGCTGGGAATGGGGTGAGGACACATTATAGGGACTGTGACCCTTCTGCCCAGATGGGACTCCCAACCCCACCTCAGGGATGTCTCCCTGCTGTTGGCTTATAGCTTTCAGACTAGATGCACTTTGCAGCAGCGGACACATAACCTGGCTCTGGGTCCCTTGCCTGTCCTTGGTACACAAGCCTTAGGAAGCAGTTTGACTGTGAAATGCAACTGTTCTCAGAGAAAGACTGAGCTGTTCTAGGCTCATGACTGGTTAAATAACCAGGACAAAAGTGATGGAAGGTTATGCAAACCCATTTGAAAATTGTTGAAAATTTAGGATTTCATCCTGATTATTTCCTGAATATAATGTGTCTCTCTGATTAACTTGTACAAAAATGTTTTTCTGCGAAAACGCTTTTGTCCCTCTTGCATGCAGACATTCCAGACAAAGGTCTGGATGAGACTAAGGGATGTAAAGGTTTGATTACTAAATGGGACACCCAGATTTTATAATGAGGAAAACCCAGGCACCTGAGGAAGTGAGGGGTGGGGAGTGAGGAGATGGGGGGAGGTGGGGGGAGGACATAATAGTCTTTGTTCCTGGAAGGTTTCCCCTCTTCCTGGAGGGAAACGTCCCAAGACTGTGGTTTTATGATCACACCTGACAAGCAATGATATGAGGGATCAGGTGTGGCCCCAGCTGATGCACTTTCCACATTGAACACCTCCAGGTGTTGTCCATACTCATGAGGTGGATAAACTGGTATGGCAGACAAGCAAAACTATCCGGAACTGACTGTCTCAGGCAGTGCTTCTGAAACCGAGGGCTGAACTGTGAACGCTGTGGTGGGAGGCCATCTGGGGAACCTGTCAACCAGACTGCCTGACTAATGTGGGTCCCTGTGGGCAGTTCCCTAACACTGTAAGCTGTTTCCAGTGGGACCGCATGTGCCCTCTGGGATTGCACTTTTGTGTGTGCCCTTGAGGCAGGTTAATAAGAAGCTAGGACAATTCCTTGACTGATGGAATAAGAGAAACAGACAAAATAGTTAAATGGCTGAGCAATTAGCAGCCAACTTATAAATCGCAAGACCCTGTCCTCCCTGACCAAAGACACTTAGGCACAGATGGTTTACATCTCTCCTCCCCAGCCAGAGAGCAGGTAGCTTAAATCACCCGGGTCAGGGAGATAGATAACAGAGACCCAATTAATACCAGCCAAATCCAAGAATGGATGACATCAGGGGAATAAGTAAAAACAAAACAAAACAAATAAAATTACAGCCAGGTAAATCAAAGATAAAGGTGAAGCTGACCAGAGAATGACCCCAAACCTCACTATACACTC
Organism: Furipterus horrens; assembly: GCF_987537825.1. Classification (NCBI taxonomy): domain Eukaryota; kingdom Metazoa; phylum Chordata; class Mammalia; order Chiroptera; family Furipteridae; genus Furipterus; species Furipterus horrens. Next base: position 18,448,213 of record NW_028327181.1, on the reverse strand, counting down.
ATTTTGATTCATCAGCATATTGAAGGACACATCTGGAAAGCTGATGAATATTCTGAGACCTCCCCTAAGATTGCCACCTGCAGAAAACAGAGAAAAACTCAAGACAAAGGGCCCTGTAGCACTCTCTCTTGAGCACACCTCCGCCCCCCCCTTTCCTCAGGCGTGTACTTTTGCTTTTTCCCCTAAGCTCTGAAGGCCCTCCTCTTGCCTAACTTCTCAGTGAGCCAAAACAGCCCGCCTTTTCTCACTCCCTTGTAATCTTTTTTCTTCTATTCTAAGCCCTTCCTTTGTCTCACTGCCCCAAGTTTTAATAAACATATTCTCAAAATCACCTGGACTCATATATTGAAATCTTTTCTGCATGAAGTCAGAAACCCACACATTCCAAAGCGTGTTGGGGCAAACCTGCCTCCACCCAGTCCCTTCCCAGTGACATCCTGACTTTAATGACACCCCTGGAAAGCATTCAGATGAACTTATTGGCCTGAGCTGTGCCTTGGGCCAGAGTTAAAAAGGCTCAGAGAAAAACTGAAGGCAGGAACTACCTGGCTTTCTAAGATGGGCTTTGTTTTGACTGGCTAAGTCCATGATAGGCTGAGGATTTCCCAAATCATCAAGTCCTGCTTCATTTTTGTTTGACCGTTCTTCCTTCATATTTTCTCCCTCCTCACATATTTTACAATAAGCAGGAAGAAGAAACCAAGTCACACCTTCAACACTTTGCTTGGAAATCTCAACTAAATATCCAAGTTAATAGTTTACAAGCTCTGCAATTTAGTTAAGTTTCAGTAACTATGTAACTGGTTCTCCGGAACTTCTTTGCTGTTTGTCAGAATTCCTTTCCTGGGAAGGGTCAGAAACTCACTGCTAACTGGTTTAGGCCAAAAGAGGGATTTCCCAGAAAACTCCATTTGTGCCGGGGAGAGGTGTAGCTGGCCCTCGTCCTGGTGGGGGGCGCGGGGCAGGGCCTGGGATCAGAATCTGTATCTCTCGCCAACTTCCCTTTTCCTTGAATAAGCTTCTTGTTCTCAGGACAGCCTGCTCAGTGAACTCAGAACCGTGACCAGTGGTGGCCCCAGGTCACTGAGCCAACATTTACCGTTCCAAAGGACCCCCTCTTTCCTGGATTCCAATTTCAGAAATCCCAGAAAATTGCATTCTGATTTGCCCACTTACTTGAGTCACGAGCCAGAGGGATGGATTACAGTAGTCCCTCTCTATATCGTGGTTCACTTATCGCGGCCTCACTGTATTGCGGGATTTTGAAAAATATTTTATTTAATTTTTTATGGCGGATTTTTCTCTATATCGATTTTGCGGTACTGTATACGTATGTTGTTAAAGTTAAGTAGGTTTAAGAGTATAGAATATGTTTAAGAACATAAGTAGTGTTTATAAAAGTGGAAAAGGTTAATAAGGGAGTGGAAACGGTTTATAAGTGTGGAAAGGGTTTCTAAAGCCTTAAGTATATATGAATACTAAAATAAATGTAAGATTCCTACTTCGCAGATTTTTACCTATGGTGGGGGTGTCTAGAACGTAATACCCGCGATAAGTGAGGGAATACTGTACTCTGAAAGATTCAGCTGTTGCTGGGGCACCCAGCCCTGTACAACTGTGAGAAACGCTCACAATATTACACCGGGACACAGGACTTGAGCAGCAAAGCGAGGCGTTTATTCACGAGTCTGCAGAGTCTGGCGCACAGCCAGCCAGGGGCATGCGGACCTGACAAAATGAACTGGCTGTTTTTATCCTAATGCGGGTAAAACCCCCTCCCCTTCTCCTTCTCAATTTTTCCATGCTGGATACTCCAGAGTTGCAATCTAACGCGATTAACTAAATTAACTGAGGGTGATTTGGTTATAGGTCTGTCCCCAGCTCTCCTTTGAAATTTCCATATCTTGTTTGCTGGGCTGTCTGGCTACATTTTCTCATTTCCCTCTGTTTGGTGGTGAATATCTCCCCCGCGTTGATCTCAGATATCCTTTGTCCTCAGAAGCATTTGTGTTGAGCTGCGGAATGCCCCCTTCCTGACTCGTAAATATGCTAATACCATTAACTCTGGCTTGGAGACTCTTTGATTACATTTGTCCTTTGCTGCTAATTATTTTCTACTGGTTTGGGTGTCACCAGTTTCCTTGCCCCTTACACCATCACTGCGGCCCCTGGGAAGATGTGGGGGGAGGGGGAAAGATACGGAGAAGAAAGGACGTTTCCTTGCAAGACATCTCTGTGATCCCGACAGCAACCTGCCTAGGTTGAGGATCCCCTACGCCCCTTCCCCGCCGTGGGCCCCCTCATACCGCACCCCCCCCCCACTGTGTGCCTCCCGCTACCCGCGCGCCCCTCCGGGCCGTGCACGCGGACCAGGTGAGAGACACCGGCAGGTGAGCAGCCACTCAACCCGCAGCAATCGCACCCGGGTGTAAACGCGTCTCCCACTCGTCACCTGGAACACAGAGCCGGTGGAGTCTGAGCAAAGTATTTTCACAGAAACTTAACCAGACAGGGGCGGGGCGGGGGCGGGGCGCGGGCGGGGCGGGGGGGCGGGGCGGGGGCGGGATCGAGTTGGGCATTTGCTGCGGTGGGGCGCGCCCTTCACTGGCGTTTGTCGGGGCGGGGCCCGACGAACCCCTATTTCCTGGAGATACCCTGCCCCTGTCACCGCTGCTGTCCCTGCCACCTTTGAGCGCCGCCATTCCTATCACCATGGGCCTGGAACTCTACCTGGACCTGCTGTCCCAGCCCTGCCGCGCCGTCTACATCTTCGCCAAGAAGAACGGCATCCCCTTCGAGCTGCGCAAGGTGGAGTTGTTCAAAGGTGGGCTCGGACGTGCTCCCCGGGTGTCCACAGGCTCCTCACGGGGCAACTCCCTGAGCGTCCCCACCGGAGGATGCCCTGGGCTGTGTGGCCTTGGACAGGCCTTCTCTGAACCTTAGCTTTCTCCTCTGAAAGGGGGAATAATGTTACCGGATTTTCAGAGTTCCTGCCCTAAAAAGCATGCGTTTAAACTCATAAATCCCTAAAAACCCTGAGGAGACTGCCACGCTGTGGTGAGAAGGGGTGGGAAGAGCTGAGGCACCCCTCCCCTTACCCATCCCAGTCCTATCTAAATAACTTCACCCACCTGAAGCACCTGGCTGCACCCACCAAAGCCCCTCTGCTGGTCTGGGAGGTAGCAGGGCAGGGATGCCAGCCCCTCCGCAGTCAGGAGGCCCAGCCTGGGAGGCCCACAGCGGAGGGGAGCAGATCCAGCGCTGCCCCCACCCCTGCTAGTTCTCCGACCAGCCTGGCCAGGGGGCTCTGGTCGGGGGAGGGAGAGGCAGGGCAGAGCAGATGAGCTCTTGCCCTGCAGGCTTTTTCTGACCTCTTTCTCCTCAGCTCAGCACCTGAGCAAGGAGTTCCTCCCAGTTAACAGCCTGCAGAGGGTGCCTGTCCTCAAGGACAGTGACTTCGTCTTGAGCGAAAGGTACTCTCCTTCCCACCCACTTCCCAAGCCCTTAGCCCACTGGCCCCTGGCTCTCCCACTGTGGCCCCTCCCAGACTCATGAGCACTGGGGGGCCAAGGTGAAGTGTGTGATGAGAGCAGGTGGTCTGGACTAAGCCCAGGGTGACGAGGGGCTCACGGAGCACGTCACTGCCCCTCTCTTGTCCTCAGACTCTGCTTCTCCCCAACACCTCTCTACCCCCACACACAGGGGCACTAGAAGAGAGGACATGTGACCTTTGTCCAGCATTGTACAGAGATGAGGCTCAACAAATACAGCCTGGGAGGGCCTCTCCTTTCATTGCTTAGAGTTTGTCAGGGCCTGAGGGCACAGCTCATGTTGAGGGCCAGCACTGGCAGGAAGAAGGCACAGGGTCAGGCACTAAGGCAGTGATAGCCGGGGGACCTGTCACAGGGGATCTACAACAGACCTGAGGACATGTTTCCCCTCCTGGTACCTGACACATACACTCAAGCATGTGAGGGACTCAACTGAGGACCCACTGTGTGCCAGCCCCAGGTGGGCTTCCAGTGGTCCAGAGAGCCTTTTCTGAGTTGTGTAGCCTTGGACAAGTCACTGAGCTATTCTGAGCCTTAGTTTCCTCATGTGCAAAAGAGATGACAAGAGTCTCTACCTCACAGGGTCGCTGCTGGAACAGCACAGAGATGAGGTTCTTAAAGTACAAAGCAGAAGGTCTGGTTGAAAGTGAGTGTCCAAGACAGAGGAGAAAGGAGACTCAGGAGGATACAGTCAGGGGAGAGAGAGGGGCAGTGCCCAGGGAGCCGGGCATGGGAGGGGAGGCCATCACATGCAAAGAAGCCCCAGGACCCCACTGGGGGATGGGAGCAGGGGGGATGAAGGCCACAAGCCAGGGTCTTCACAGCCATTGCTCCTGCCTCTGTCCCCAGCGTGGCTATCCTGATTTACCTGAGTATTAAGTATCAGACAGCAGATCACTGGTACCCATCTGACCTGCAGGCCCGCATGCGCATCCATGAGTACCTGGGCTGGCATGCTGACTGCATCCGTGGCACCTTTGGTGTGTCCCTGTGGGCCCAGGTGAGGAGAGCCATCTGGGGAGTGGTTGCCTGTCAGGGTCCTGGGAGGAGGCAGGGAACCACAGACTGAGACTACACTTTGTCAGGTGCTGGCCCCACTCATTGGGGTTCAGGTGCCCGAGGAGAAGATGAAGCGCAATAGGGCTGCCATAGACCGGGCACTGCAGCGCTTGGAGGACAAGTTCCTGCAGGACAAGGCCTTCCTCACTAGCCAGCAGATGACGCTGGCAGACCTCATGGCGCTGGAGGAGCTGATGCAGGTGTGAGCTTGGCTGGTGGAGCAGCATTTGCGGGTAACATCCCTCTTATTGCCACCACGGTTAGACAGCACTGCCGAGGACCAGAGAAAGTTAGAGCTTGCCCAGCATACAGAGCAAGTTTCTGGCTAGACTGATTCTGGAGCCGTGACCTGCTGCCTCTCTTCTGGTTGGGGTTTCATCCTAGTGCCCTCGGGTCCTGAGGTTGGCCACACTGCCCTGGGCCACGCATAGGAGTTGGGAAACACACCTGACGCCTGTGCCAGTGCTCCTGGGCATTGGGACCTCCATATCCTACCAACATTCCCAACCTTGTCCTTGCAGGTTGTGGCTCTTGGCTGTGACCTGTTTGAGGGACGGCCGCGACTGGCTGCATGGCACCAGCGAGTGGAGGCTTTCCTGGGTACTGATCTGTGCCAGGAGACTCACAGCCTCATCTTGAACATCCGGGAACAGGCAGCCAACAAAAATTTCCTGGATCCTTCCCCAGAACTCCATTCACATATGATGCTTCGTATATCCAGGATCCCCTGAAGGGACTGGGATAGGTTGATTGGGGGTCAGAAAACTAGCAGGATTCATTCTGTTTCTTACTTGTCTCTTTTCATCTTTCTATCTGGTCTCAGTCTCTTGTCTCTGATTCCTGGAGGAGCTCTTCACAAGGAGGACATTGAGTGTCCTTGGCAGAGCTTCTCCTCAGGCACAGCAGATATAATCATAGAAGGTGAAAAATTACCCTGTGTTTATAAAGAGCTCCTAAAATTCAATAACATGAAGAAAAACAAAGCAACTAAAAAATCAGCAAATGCCATCATCGGTCTTTTAAATATAATGAAGGTTCTGAACACTGATACAGAGCCAAGAATTCTTGGTTTGCCCTGGCCGGTGTGGCCAGTTGGTTGAGTGTCATCCTGCAAACTGAAAGGTTGCTGATTCGATTGGGTTGATGGATTGGACCCCAGTTGGAGCACCTATGGAAGGCAACCAGTCTCTGTTTCTCTCTCACATAGATGTTTTTCTCCCCATCTCCCTCCCTTCTCCTCTCTAAAATAAAAAATTAAAAAAGAATCCTTGCTTTTATTACATTGTTGTATTATATGCATGGAGTAAAATATGTCCCAGGAAACTTCATTACATAGTTAACCAAAGTAACTTACTGTGCCGGCAGGTTCTATGGTACCAGTGCTTTGGCCTGTTCTTTCAGCCCTCAGGAACCACTGGGCAGGCCGGGCAATGTGTTGTCCCTGGAACCGAGGGTGAAGTCAGTCCTGCCCACGCCACAGGATCTGCAGTGTGTGAGTGTGTGTGTGTGGTGGTAACCCCCAAGGTCTTGTCCACTGGCAGATGGCAGTTCCTGTGAAAAGAGTGGGAAGGCATTATGGCCCCCTTGCAGAGGTCAGGAAGGCCAGAGAATGGCTCCAATCTTCCTGGGTGCCAGAATGGGGCCAGGACAGTTTCCTGGGAGGCCTTGGCTGGGTGCCTAGGAGGGCCAGGGCCACTTTGGCTTGCTACCGACTCCATAGCCCGCCCAACCAGCATAGGCCCTGTGGACGCCAAACCATGGCTGTCCTCTGGGTCCATGGAGGCCCTGCCTACAACCCAGCCCTCAGCACCCCAGACCTGGGTCCTGATGGAAGAGAAGCCCGCAGGGCAGTCCAAGAGGAAGGCCTGTGTAGGCTGAGAAGCAACTGGACGGAGCTGGGGAGTGCAGCCACACTGGGTGAGGGGACACTTCAGCCGTGGCGGGTGTTGCACAGAGAACATAGGATCAGACTTGGACTTTAGAAATCCCCTCTGTTGCTGTGTGGACCAGGACTAAGGGCCCAGGGTAGAGGCAGGACAGCTGCTCTGGGTGCTGGTGAGGTGGCCAGGCCATCCAGAGGCTTGGTGGGCAGACAAGGGGTGCAGCATATAGAGCGACAGCATGACAGCACCTGGTGATTTAGGGTTGGGGTTGGCATGAGGAAGAGGAAGACTGTTAGGGGTCTGGCCTGATCCCTAGGGGGTGGGAAGCTCTGGAGGAGGGTAGCCGAGGGGGAGGTGCCTTTAAGATGTCAAGATGGTTATTGGGTGCGGAGAGAGGAGAGGCCTGGGCTGGGGTGGGTGGGGCATGTGTGTGTGTGAATGTATGATTTGTGCGTGTCACAAGCATACCGAGAGGGAAGACACACAAGACCTTAAACACCTGAACTTCATGCCTGCCAGCTTCTCCCAGCCTGTGTCACCTCTACTTAAAGGCTGGTGCAAGCCACCCTGGCTGCCCCAAGCGAAGATCAGGGCAGCCCAGGAGTGCAGGTGTTTGGCCCCATCCAGCGGGAGGAGCAGGACGTGGGAGTGTCTGAGGGCTTGCAATGCCCTGCGAAGGGGGAAGAGGGCCAGGCTGGGGACCTTGCTTTTGGAAAACCCATGACCAAGCCCCAGCAGAGCCACAACCCAACCTGCTGCCCCTCCTGAGAGGCCAGGAGGGGTGGCAGCTTGGCAGGGCACCCAGCCAGTCAAGGAGGAACTAGGCTTTAGAGAGGGGCACAGACCACAGATCCCATTTTGAGGGTCCCAGCGAGCCCCAGGAGGGAGGGCAGGTGAGGCCAGACTAGCACAGGGCAATGGCCTTGAGCTCTTTCTGGACTTGTACTCACCCCCCTGCTGTGCCATCAATGTTTTGACTGGAAGAATGGCATCCCTTTGAGCTGCAGCCTGTGGAGCTGGCATGGGAGAGCCAGGAAGCTAGGATGGCCCCACGGGGGGCACCTGGGGTCAGACTCTGTGCTGAGCCTCCCCTCTCTACATCCCAAATTCCTGAGGTGAACCCCCTGGGGAAGGTGCCTGCTCTCAGGGATGGGGACTTCCTGCTGGCTGAGATGTAACAGTGACCTGGTGACAGCCCAGGCTCAGCCCAGTCTCTGCCCGCATCTGGAGCTTATGGTTGGGGGGAGGCAGAGAGAGCAAGGCAGAAAGCTAATAACCCCTGGCTTGGAGCTCTTTCCCGGCTGTGGCAGCCCCTTCTGCCTTTCAGCCTGCCCAGCTCTGAGGGCAGGAGCTGGGCCAGGGGGCTGCTTTGGGGCCAAAGCTGGGAGCTTCAGGGTGGAGAGGAGGCTTAAGTCACCCAGTAATGCCCAGACAACTTGCAGCAAGGTTTGAGGTGAGCTTCTTCTCAGATGTCTCCAACCTGTCCTTTCAGAGTCATAGGCGCCAGGCAGCCTCACGGTGGCACTGGACTCTGCGTCCCAGCTCCCTACATCCTCACTCTGCTCCCGGGCAGGTCACAAACCTTCCTGCCCCAGGTTTCTCCTTTGTAAAATGAGGCTTGCCTGAGGGTGGAAGCTGAGCTCTGAGAGCCAGGAGCCCAAGGGGGATCAAAATTGGGGGACCCTCTGAGCCCCTCCCTCAGACCCTGGGCCCAAGGGAGAACTGGCTCAGGAAAGGAACTTGGAGACCCCTTGGAGGAAGGGTGTCCTTGGCAGGGCTGCCTTCCTTCCTCCGAGTGGGGAGCCTGATGCCAGAGAGCTGGGCCTTGAGGCAGAGGGCAGGTTGCAGTGGTCACCAGGAGAGAGGGTTGAAACGGAACCCAGGGAGGAGCAGACTTTGGAATGGGGGAATGGAGCAGTTTGGTGGCGGTAGTGCGGAGATGCAACCTGGAGATGGGTGTGGGAATGGGGAGGTCCTCCCCTGGAGGTGGAGCTGGAGAGAAACCTTTATTAATCAGCCTGCTTGTGAGAGTTGGAGCCACCCAGTTCTGGCAAGGTGGGGAGATCTCTGATACCTCTGCCCTCAGCATGGCCATCATTTTATACCTGAGCTGCAAGTACCAGTGGAGGCTCACTTGTACCCACTGGAGCTGAAGGCCCATGCCACATTGATGAGAACTTGGCATGCCAGCACACTGCCACCCATCTGCCTGCCACCAATGTCTACCTGTGCAAGGTGAGCCTACCTGCCCTACTGTGCAGGATTGGGCAGGAGCCAGGACGCCCAGAGCTGGAAAGGACCAGTTGCCCATATACTGCTGTCCCTCCACTGCCCTGGGCAGACATTGCTAATCTGTCACAGCATTCTTTCCCTTGAGCCTGAATGAAACCTCAGAATCCTTCTAAACATGGAGTCTCAGAGGGCATCACTGATGGATGGTAGCTGGGGAGGAGGAGACAGGAGGCCCAGGGGCTTGGAGGAGCACAAGATAAGCTGTGCCTTCTCTTTCCAGCCCAGTCTCTCCTGCCTCGCTTTCCCAGGCAACTTGTGGATGCTGCACAGCTGGAACAGCTGTTGGGGAGGCTGATGCCTGCTCTGCAACTCCTGGAATGGGGAGGTCCTTCCTAGCAGCTGAGCAGGTGTCTCTGGCAGAGCTGATGGCACTTATGGAGCTGATGCAGGTGAGTTTCTTCTGTCTTCGAATACATAGGGGGTTACACTGAACTGGGCTGAGCCCTCAGCTTCAGCTGCCCTGTCTTCCCAACCCACTGCTGTCTGCTGCGACCTCTTCTGAGACTGGCCCCGGCTGGCAGCACGGTAGCTTTTGTGGAGGCTGCCCCGGGCCCTGAGCTTGTTCAGGAGGCCCACAGGCTTGTGCTCCAGCCCCCGGAACCCCTTCCCCCATTCAAGAGGCCCTGGGACCCCCAGCTGACCCCAGAGCTGGTGCAGGTGCTCCCACTCTCCTGCACCCTGATATCTTCAATAAACACGCTGTGCACCCTCTACTTGTCTTTAGCTTCACACCTGCCCCAGGGAGTGGGGTTTCTCCATTTCTGAGCAGATGTGGAATCCCCCAATATCACACAGCAGAGCGAGCAGCACTGTTCCCCACAGTGTCTGCATTTTTCAGCTGCCAGATGCTAAGTTCCAGGTGCATGGCTTGGCCACTGCCAGACCCAACCCAGGCAGGAAGTTTCTGGGCTCCTCTGTGTGGCATAGCCTACCTGGCTGCTCCATGATTCCCCTGTGGCATCATCCCCAGTGTTCTGACAGCTCCTGTTTCTCTTCCCCCAATCCTTTTCTAGTCACAGTTCAGGCTAGATTGGTCAGTGAACACTTTCAATCTCTACTTCTGGACCCTTAGTTAGATCTCATTACCCATACTCCTTCTGAGCCCTGCAAAGGCCCCTTGGTTACGTTCTACAATGAAGGCCCGACCCTGGGAATTCCCTTGAGTGAGCCCTTTTCAGACACTGGCCATGGGCACATATGTGCACGCAAAGGAGGGGAAGGGCAGTGGCACAGCTACCCCCTAGTCCCCTACCCACCCACTCCCATTCCTGAGCCGGGGGTCTCTCCCCAGCCCACTCCTGGGTCTCAGAATCCTGGCTGCTGTGACAATTCCAGGCTTCACAGCCTCATGACAACACCAAGGGAAACAAGAAGTTCCAGAATGCAGGGTCCTGGGCTGGGGTCAGGAGGGCTGGTGGGCACAGGACCAGGGTCTCAGGCCTGCTGACCGTGGCTGGAGGGAACCCAACACGTGTCTCATCATGGGCCTGGAGCTCTACCTGGACCTGCTGTCAGCGTCCTGCCGCGCCGTCTACATCTTTGCCAAGAAGAACAGCATCCCCTTCGACTTCCAGTTTGTGGACCTGCTGAAAGGTTGGCATCCACTGCTTCCCCGGGGCACACCTGGTGCTGGGAGTAGGCAGCACACAAAGTTGTGGTGTTTCTGAAAAGTGGATACAGACACCAGGGAGACTGCCTCGTTTCAAACTCCACAGAGGAAGAAAAGGTTCCCAAGGGAATTGCAGGCTGTACACCTGTCCAGCCTGCCTTCGCCAATCCCCGCTGATTCTGCCTCTCTATGATGAACAGGCTCTTAGAGGGTCAAATGGGAGAAAGGGGTGTGGAGGGGCCCCCGGGCTCCTACCCAGTGCCCTCACCTTCTCCTTGTGGGAGTCTAGAATCTTGTTAGCTGCAGCACCTGCTATGAGGTTGGCAAAGGTCACAGAGGTGTGTGGTCATCCCGGATCTAAAAGTCCAGATGCTGCTTTGGTTCATATCCATCCTCTGCCAGCATTCAAACCTGCTCAGGGTGACCGGTACAGACCCCAGCGAAGCCCAGGGTACTGGTCTGGTCTCCAACAGCTTCCCAAGCCCCAGCACAGAGGGAACTCTGAAAACTCAACTTGCAGGAACCTCTAGAACAGCGATTTTCAACCAGTGAGCTGTAAAGAATTTTTAAACCATGCAGTCCCTGCCTGTTCAGTCAGGGGCACTGACCTCTCTTCCCTTAGGCTGTCAAATGAAAAAATGGCAACAGCCAACACAACAATAAAATGAATATGAATAAATCAAAATTATACCTATTTTTTTTGTCAGATTGGCAAAAGATGTATTTTTTGGTGTGCCGTAGAATTTTAGTAATTCATTTATGTGTGTCAGGAGGTAGAAAAGGTTGAAAATCTCTGCTCTAGAACATAGAGAAGGACACATAGGAGCTCCAGCCATGAACGAGGTATGGAAATGTTTCCAACCAAAGACATCTGGTCAAGGAAGGGTTAAAACTTGTGCCCTGTACTGGGTTGGTTGCATGTGAAAGACCCTTTTTGATTCTAGCTGTGCTAGGGCTGGGGCTCCCAGCAGCAGGCTGTGAGCCAAAGGGCAGTCCCAGATGTAGAGCCTGGGATGGGGGCAGGAGTCATGATCCTGGTCCCTTTTCTGCCACTGCACTGGCTTCCCTCTGATCTGGGGTGAGCAATGATGTCGTCTGGGCCTCGGTTTCCCCTTCTGAGCAAATGGAGAGGAGGGCATTTCTGCCTCTGGGATGCTTGGCTCTCTCTTCCCTGGGGTGTCAGCAGCTTCAGCCCTTCCCTGCCCCTCTCAGGTCACCACCACAGCAAGGAATACATTGAGATCAACCCCCTGAGAAAGCTGCCCAGCCTCAAAGATGGAAACTTTGTCTTATCTGAAAGGTAATGAAACTGGAAAAGTTGATGTTCATGCTGCCTGTCACCACCAGAACCAATAATTAGAGACAGAGATTGAATCTTTCTGGGCACTTTATTCAGATGGCCGGTGATCTAAGAAGATGGCGGGTTATGTGCCCTTACAGACCGTCTTACATCTCATCTCAAGCCGACCTTTTTTATAAGGCGCTGATGCTTCTCCGCCCACATTGCCTGTGGGGCTTCGCTGAGAGTGTGCCAGCCTCCATCTCTCAGTGTTCTCTGTACACTCACTGCCAGCAGCAGCTTTGGAGCCACATCTTTGGCGCACCTGGTTTTCTGGAAAGGAGCAACCCCTCCTTCTTGGGGGATCCGAAGCTCTCAGCTGAGTGACCTGCTTGCTTGTTGACCACTCACTGGCTGGGGAGCTTGGGACCTGTGACTGCCAGCCGGCCCCCCCTGGAAAAACTGGGGAAAGGGTGCAGGGCAGACAGAAGGCCAGATGCCCGCTTCAGGGTCATCCCAGGAACTGTGATGCCGGCAGGGGTGCCTGTCCTCCAGGAAATGGGGCTCCTCCAGTCACAGCAAGCTCTGGTCTGTTCTGGGGGCAGGAAGTGTTTGAGAACATACATGCTGGTGTGATGGACCCCCTTTGGCCCTGTGCTCCCAGTGTGGAGCCAGGGGGCTGATGTTAGGGAGTAAGTGGTGGGGACTTCAACCTCAAGGTTTAGGACAGAGACACAGAGGGTGTGGTAGTGTGGGTGGTGGGTCCTGGTGGAGGGGTGCAGATCTCAGACAAGCCTGGAGGAGCCAGCTGGGGCCGGGAGCCACTGGCAGTTCTGCCCAGAGCAGTCCTGACCCAGGAACAGGCCACCAAAAGTGGTGCTCCTGGAGGTCACAGGATGGGCAGGGGTGTTGGGCCAGTGAGTCAAGCCTCTGCCTGCCTCTCAAGCCTCCCTCAGTGGCTGGAGACAATGTCACCCCCCTTGCTGCCAATTCACTATCTTCTGTGTGCTTCCGCCAGTCCCCGTTCCCCGGCCCCACCTGACCATGGTCGCCAGCTACGCCAGGCAGTCGAGAAAGGAGGCAGTACTCATTGTTGGGGTCAAACCCCAATCCTGCCACTTGCGGGCTATGTGTCTTTGGCCAGTTAGTTGTGTATCTGAGCCCCATTTTCCTCAGATTCAGGTAGGGAACACACTGGCACCCACAGAGCAGGGTTAATGTGAGCTCAGCTGAGATGATTCAGAATTTAGGATTGCCCTCCTTCTCCGGGGCCTCTCTCCTCCCTCCCGCCTTGCAGGCTGTTCCTTCTCTTCCTCTTTCTCCACCCACCTCTGCTTCCTCTTACCTGCTGACTCTGCCGCTGGGACCCCCATCTGCTCCTCTGACTTTGATGTCCTCTCAGACTCAGCTCAGGACTCCTTGGGGCCCCAGATGTCCCAGACACCTACAGTGCCCATGCCCACCTTCAGATCCTCCCTCCCTTCCCCTCACCAGCTGACAGCAAGGCCTGAAACATCCCCTCCAAAGCCTGCCTTCAGCCCATTCCCTCCCATACCCTACCCCAGGTCCCTGCCCTGCTCAGAACCCCCAACACCTTCTGCTTGGGTATCACGGTCATCACTATCGTGGGCTCCTTGTCATTGCTTCTGTCCCTCTGGCTCACCCTCCATCCAGCACCAGAGGAATCTTTCTAAAATTTGAGGTGGATCTTTCTTATTCCCCTGCTTACAGATCCCATAACCTCGATGGCTAAGTCTATGTCCTTGCTGTATCTCTGTGGGCCTCCTTATATGGCCTCCCATCTCTGGCTGTCCCTGGGCCACGCCCCACCTGCCCCCACCCTTCTTCCAGTCATGCTTTCTGACTCCTTTCTCCAAGTTACCACGCTCCTTTTTACCTCCATATTTCCGCACACGTTGTCCCTTGTCTGGACTGCCCCTCCTGATGCCATCTGCCAACTCCCACTCACCTTGCAGGTGTCCCTCCTGCCCTTGCTGACTAGTGGACTGATGGCCTTCCCTGGAGCCCTTGGGCTCATCCTTCCCCTGGAAGAATGTCAGCACCTAGAGCCCACCTGTGGCTGGAAGCCCTGCATTCAGTCCAGGCCACACTGGGGTGGTGGTCAGTGTAGCAGAGCTGGGAGGGCAAGAGCAGTGCCCTGACCTGCCCTTTCTGCAGCGTGGCCATCCTCCTGTACCTATGCCGCAAGTACAGTGCGCCCTCACACTGGTACCCGCCAGACCTGCACACGCGTGCCCGTGTGGACGAGTTCATGGCTTGGCAGCACTCGGCCATTCAGGTGCCCATGAGCAAGATACTCTGGATCAAGGTGAGTGGGTCATGACTGGGGCTCCCTGCTGGTGAGCTTGAGCAGGTGTCCCTCCATCCCTGAGCCTCATTTCCTAGGCCCCTTTCCCGCCTGCCTCACAGAGCTGTCAGGAGTGTGGAGTGCACCACTGGGTAGGAAAGGGCCTTGTAAAGGTAAGGGGAAGGGCACCCGGGAAGCACTGATCTCTCTCAAACTAAGAGAGGGCTCAAGAAATTTTATTCTAAACTAGACTATATCAGAGTTGAAGGGCCCATAGAGACCACCACTTTGAAGATGACAAATACAGTTATGTGCCACTTAACAATAGGGGTATGTTCTGAGAAGTTCATTGCTACGCAATTTTGTCGTGTGAACATCATGGAGTATACTTGAACAAACCTAGATGGTGTAGCCTACTACTTACTTAGGCTCCCTGGTACACCCTAGTGCTACAAACCTGTATAGCATGTTACTGTATGAAACAACACACATCACATCGAGCACAAGAAAAAATGATACAGTAAAGAGACGTGATAAACACAAGACATATGAGGCTAATGCTGGTATAACTCAGCATACTATTTCACAGCAACCTTCTTTTTATAACTAGAATGAATACACTCTAAAAAATGATAAAAGTATAGCATAGTAAATACATAAACCAGAAAGATAGTCATTTATTATAATTATCAAGTATTACATACTGTACATAATAGTATGTCCTACATATATATTTTAAATATTTTATTTATTTACTTTTAGAGAGAGGGTAAGGGAGGGAGAAAGAGAGGGAGAGAAACAGAAATCAATCAGTTGCCTCTCGTGTGCCCCCCAGGCATGTATCCTGGCTGGGAATCAAACCAGCAACCTTTTGGTTAACAGGCTAGCACTCCATCCACTGAGCCACACCAGCCAGGGCTTTTCTTTGTGTTTATTTTTTTGTAGAGAGTAAAGTTTTTATTCACTCTCCAAGAAAGGAGAGGGGCATGGTGTGGAGAGAGATACCAGCAATTCCCTATTTTTATTTGACTGGCAGCATGGTAGGTTTGCCTACACCAGCATCACCACAGGCACCTGGGTAATGCACTGCACTACATTACGGCAGCTATGAGATCACCAGGCAACAGGAATTTCCAACTCCTTTATAATCTTATGGGATCACCGTCATATATGCGGTCCATCATGGTGCATGACTGTCACAAGTACATGTGCCAGTACTTTTTTATCCCACACCCATGACAGACATCACTAATGAATCATAGGGTTCTTTCCTAGTGGGATCTCAAAATTCTTCTGAACGATGGCTGCAGGTAACTTCTACCAACCAGAGCTTCTGAAAGAGGTGAAACCACTTTCATTCTTGGCTCTGTCCAACATCTCTCCAGCAGACAAAGGTACTGAGGCCTGGAGGGTCAGGCCTGAGGCTCCAGAGTACAGCCTCCTCATCCCTCCTCTCCCCAACCCCAGCTGCTGATCCCAATGATCACAGGTGAGGAGGTTCCAGCTGAGAAGACAGAGGAGCTGATAGCAGAGGTGAATAAGAACATGCAGCTCTTCGAGGAGAAGTTTCTGAAGGACCAGATGTTCATCACTGGAAACAACATCTCACTGGCAGACTTGGTGGCCCTGGTGGAGATGATGCAGGTGTGGAGTTTGGTGGTGGGGAGACAGAGCCCAGGCAGAGGTGGGTCACCTCTGTGACCAGTGGGGCCATAACTTAAAGACAGGCTGGTGAAGAGGGAGATGTGAAGGCTGTGGCAGCGAAGTCCGGGTGGCTGGACTTGATCCAGGGACCACAGGAAACACAGAAAGTTTTGAACCAGGGAGCATCACTATCATCCATGCTTCACAGCGATTCTTTAGTGTGGGCAGTAGGGGGAGGGCACGCCTGAAATAGGCAGAAGGACACAGCATTTCTTGGTCAGTCAGCCAGGATCCTGGATGCCTCCGCCTCCTGATGGTCTTTCCAGGCAGTGTCCAGAAGCTTCTAGAGTGTCCTTCTGGCTGAGGTGCCTCTTTTCCAGAGCTCCAGATAGCTGCAGAGAGCAGCTCCTCTGGCTGTGGGTCTGAGGAGCATTGTCCACTGTGCATTTTGGGGATACCTGGGTGGGGGTCACTTATGTAGCTTCTTCAGGCAGGGGAGGGTGGCCAGTTCTAACCTAGCTGGTGTGCAGGATGGTCAGTTTAGACCCTGGCCAGTGTCTTGCAAGGCCAGCATCATCTCTGACCAGTTGCAAAGTGGCCACTTTGGTCCTTGGTCAATGTGCAGTGCAGATCAGTGCCAGGAAAAACCATTCCAGATTTTCTGTCCCAAATGGTGTGGCACCTACTTTTCACCCCCGCCCTTTCATTTATCCTGCCCCACCCTCTTATGGACCTCCCAAATATCTTGGATGCATGTTTCTGAGGCTTCCTGCTGAGTCTTCCATTACTGCCCCTTTATTGCAACATGTGGGTGGGGGAGTGATTCTTCCCACCTTATCTGGGGACAAGGGGTTTCTCTGGAAGAAGGCAGGACCCATAGGAGGCTTCACACTAGAAAAGTAGGAGCCACTTAGGCCAGGGTTCACCTCAGAGAGGGATTCAGGATCCTTGGACCAAGACCAGTGACCAAGAATCCTGGGGGATTCTGGATCTTCCATCCTCATCCCTTATCTATTACAGAGCTTGTGATTCCTTGTCCAGGCATTGGGGATCAACAGACTAACTGAGGCTGTAGGAGGAGAGCCCAGGGAGGGGTGGGGGTGAGAGTGGGGGGCTGGTCCCCAGGCTGACCACGCCTTCCACTTTGTCTATCCACAGCCCATGGGGGGAAACCACAATGTCTTCCTTAGCAGCTCCAAGCTGGCGGAATGGCGCATGAGGGTAGAACTAACCATTGGCTCCGGCCTCTTCTGGGAGGCCCACAACCGGCTGATGAAATTGGCAGAGTGGGACTGTTCAACGTTGGATCCGATTGTCAAAGAGAGGATCTGCGAGTTGCTGCAGAAGTTCAGTAGAAGCAACTCATCCTGAAGGGCCTGGCTGGCTCAGCTCTGTGGCCCTCTTTCCTTGGGAGAAACGCTGAAAAGAACTCCATGTCTTTGCCTAATAAAGAACTGGAACAACCACCGTGGCTGCGGAGCCTGCAACAGCTGGTGTGAGCATAGGGTCTGATGTGGGAGTGGGTGGAGGTGGGTCCTTCCAGCTTCCAAAAGAATTTAAAAACTAAGGGTTAAATATGACTAAACTGTCGATAATAATTATTGATGACTTCAGTACCCCACTATCGGTAATATATAGAATAACAAGACAGAAGATCATCAGGGAAATAGAAGACTTGAACAACACTGTAAACAAATTGGATCTACTATATGTATACACAGAACACTCCACTCAAGGACAGCAGAATAAATATGCAAGTGCATGTGGAATATTTTCCATGACAGACCATATGTATGTTAGGCCATAAAATCTCAATAAGTTTAAACAGATTGAAATCATAACAGTGTATGTTCTCTGAACACATGGAATAAATAAAGCCTGGCTCCAGACTCCATGCCCTTAGCCCCACACTCCAGAGATCCTGGCTCTAGCAAGTGTCAAATCCTTGGGGCGTATGGTCAGCCTTTTGTGACAGCTCGCTTCACTCCAGTTTCACGCCCCGGCGTTTGGCAGCCTTGGTCTTCCTGCTTCTGTCAGTACATCCCCTGGGTTTGTTTATTTTCCTTCTCTGGGCCCCTGTTTCTTCATCTTTAAAATGACGAGGAGACACCCAGCAATCCCACTCTGGGGATATATCCAAAGGAAATAAAAACGGGGTACCCGAAAACTTTCTGGGTCTGTATTCACTCCGAGTGCCTTAATTTCCTCATCTGTAAAATGGGGATGTTGGGAAATTCTCATACATGTTAATCGATGAAGACGTGAAGCCATTATTCTAAATTCAATGAGCCAGTCACAAAGGACTGGGGCTGGGGCCCTTAGTGTGACGCTCGGAGGGGTGACCACCCCATCGCCACCCCTCTGGCTGGGCCCTGAGCCCCTGGCTTCAGCCCCTCAGACTATCCCGGGCCGCACTGGCAATTGGACCAAAGCGCCCAGGCGCCCAGAGCTGCCCAATGGGGAACGGCCCCCAGGGGGCGTGGCCACGCGGCCAGTTCGGGTCCTGCGTCCCAGCCCTCGGTTTGCTGTGTCCTGAGTTTGGTCCTACCGTCCCCACCATGGGCCTGGAGCTCTACCTGGATCTGCTGTCCCAGCCCTGCCGCGCCGTCTACATCTTTGCCAAGAAGAACGACATCCCCTTCGAGCTGCGCACCGTGGAGCTGCTCAAAGGTGGGCCGGGCGGGGCTTCGGGAGCCGAGGGGTCGGGGAGGAACGGGGAGGCCAAACATCGGTTAGGGGGACCCTTCCCTGCGCCACCTCCTTCCTGAGGCCACCGCCGAAAAAGGTGAGTCACGAGGAAGATCCGAGATTCTGGTAGTCCTCCAAACTCTGCTTGGTTCCACAGAATAGAGGACAGGGCTCATCTGAGGCCAAATACGGGGGTGCACGTCATGGGGAAAGGAGAGACCTGGGCATAGGGACAGAGGATCTCTGGAAAAGAGAAGAGGGCAGAAGAAGAGGGGTTAAGGCGTCCAAGTGTAGAGACTGGGGCAGAATCCCGTTCCTCCTGTGTGGTCTCCAACTGCTGAGATTTTGCAACAGCAGGCATTGCCCCAACTTCCCAGCGCTGCTCTCTGCAGTGGCCCAGTCTGCACTGGAGTCCCCTTCTAGCCTTTCCTCCTCCACCTCCTCCTCCTCCCGCTTGGCCTTTATTCACCTTGCCCTCTGGTTCTCTTATTCCTGATGGGGAGGGGACACTCCATGGTGTATACTGGGAGCAGGATGGGGGTTGTGAGGCCTTGGTGAACCCTCTACCCTGAGCAGGAGGATTTGTTTCTCTGTCAGGCCCCCAAAGCCCCAAGGACACAATTGGCATGCTGAGTCCTGGCGTTTGGGAGTAGAACCGACGTATTACTTGGGGAGAAAGTAGGGTGACTACTTGGCTGAGCCTTCCACCCAGCGCTTCTCCACCATGCCTTTGTGTGTTTGTACTGGCCTTTCCTCCTGAATCATCATCCCTTCCCAGCATCCTCTGTGGACCACCACATGTCCTCTGCAGAGTGAGGGGCAGGAGAGAGGGCATGAGGACAAAGGGATGTCCCAGCCGGGTTGTCAAATAGAAGGGTATAAAGGGAGATGTGTTTCATCAGGAGAAGAGGGAGCGTGTCCTTGGTGAGGGAACAGTTTGAAGGGAGGGAAAAGGGATGATCATGGGTGTGGTTGAGGCTGGAGGGTTGAAGTCATTGTATGTGGTTTTGAGGAGCTTCCCCCAATCCTGGAGTAATGGGGAGCCACTGAAGGCTTTTCCTGCTTTTCCCATAGCGGCCTTCACCAGCCTTTGCCATGCAGGAAGGCCGCTGGGGGCTGGGAAAGAGCTGTGAAATTGGGGCCTAGGCATTGCAGGGAGTGGGCACGGGCTATACAGGGCTCCATGTTGACTTCTTACCACCCAAAATGATGTGCTCTCTGCAGGCCAGCACCTCAGCGATGCCTTTGCCCAGGTGAACCCCCTGAAGAAGGTGCCTGTTTTAAAGGACGAGGACTTCACCTTGACAGAGAGGTAACTGGGGCCCTGGGCTTGCTACCAGACCTTGCTGGAACCATCTTGTCCTAACCCTCTACTGTATAGACAAGAAACCCTAAAGTCCTCAGAGGTGAAAAGCACTTTACCCATCATCCCACAGTGAGTCAAGGCTGGAACCCAGGCTCCGGCCTATTTGCTGGACCAGCCACAGGGATGTATTTTACTTCTGTATTAATCATGTGATTGTTGGTGAGAGTGCCCCAGAGAAGGAGTGCTGGGCAGGAGGTAGCAGCATTAACCCCATAAAGACAGCTCTCTGGCCAAACTTGCACTGAGGTGGCCCAGGGGTATCTGGGCTACCCAGTGGCTTATCTTCTAGCTGTAGCTTCCCTGGGTGGGCCTCATCCATGGGAGGACGCCCCTCCCCCCATCATGCATGTGGACATTTTGCATGACAACAGATCCCGAAAAGTGGAAACCTCTTTAGGGGAGGCCAAACGTTTTTGGTTGTGTCCCTTTTATCACTTAAGTCACCCTCTTGCAAGAAGATCCCAGAGCTTTAGAACTCGTCTCTGGAATGTGAAGGTGAATACACCCCTGAAGAATTCCTCAGACATTTTGCCAGTGCCACTTTTCCTTCCTGGGGCCCCTGCTGTCCTGAGTCCTTGTGTCGCCTGCTGTGGAGCAGTGTGCAGCATCTGTATTTCTCTGTCTCTTCTCTTCCCCTTGGGAGTTCTGTGGCTCCCAGGGACCGCCACCCTCCTCAGAGGTGGCTTGAACAATTTAGCTGGGAGCAGAAGGAGCTCTGGAGTATCTTGCACAGACGGGGAAGTTGTTAAGCTGGGGCGTGGGGGCAAGATTCCTAATAGCAAGACGGGTGAGTGGCAGATACAGAGGTTTTTCTGCTCTTTTGGCTGGAGTGCCCAGCCCTTGGGGTACCCCAAGTTCCTGAAAGCCTTCATGTGGCCCCAAATTTACAATCCTCTATGCCATTCCCAGTACATCCCAGTCCCAATCTCATGGCAGCCCTCATAAACCTGGGCAGGAGGAGAGCCCCAGGGGCCCTCCTGCAGCAGCCCCAGTGTTTCCTATAGTGTTTTCTACAGGAACACAAAGGGATGATGAAGAACAAAGGGATGACAGGAAAGACTTTGTGAACAATCAGGCCACCCGAGGCTGGTCTGAATGCCAGATAATGACAGCAGATGCAGACTGGAAAGAACTGAACTTCTTAAGGCTCAGCTTTAATGCCGTCTCCTCCAGGAAGCTCTCTTTGGTCTTCCCATCAGAAACTGTCTCTGAGCACATGGCAGCACATGTGGGATTTTGCCTGGTGGTAGGATGCATTTGGGTGTTAGCCTCAGAAAGACTCTTAGCTCTGCTGCCACCAAAAGGTGTGTGCCCAGGGCAAGTCCCTTCACTGTTCTTAGCCTGGCTTTCTTGTCTGGAAAATGAGGCAAATACCTTGGCATGTTGTCAAGAAGATTAGAAGGGACTCTGTGTAAAGTCTTTAGCGCAGTGCCCTGCCCACACCCATCATGTCTTCCCTTCCCCTACAGTGTGGCCATTCTACTCTACCTGACACGCAAGTATAAGGTCCCCGACCACTGGTATCCACAGGACTTACAGGCTCGTGCCCGTGTGGATGAGTACCTGGCGTGGCAGCACACGGCCCTGCGGAGAAACTGCCTCCGGGCCTTGTGGCATAAGGTGAGGCCCTGAGGGGGGACAGTGAGAGCATCACCCCAAAGAGGCTCAGGTGCCATTGCATTCTTTTCAGTTCGGATGGTTTCTACAGACCTGGCTTTGACTTCACTTCTTTCTTCTGTCATGCTCAGGTTGCTGCTAAGCCCATCTAATACATTTTTCCCTAGAGATATGTATTTTTTCATTTCTAGAAATTCCTTTTAGTTTTTTTTTTTTAGAGTTTCCATTGTTTTGTTGAAATTCACCATCTGCTCATTTGTTGGGTTCATCTTTTCTTCTAAATTCTTAATTACATTTATAATAGTTACTTCTAAGTCTTTGTCAGCTAATTTCAATACTCGGGTTCTCTGTGGGTCTGCTTGTATTAGTTGCTTTTTATCCTTTTGATTATGGGTCACATTTTCCTCTTTCTTTGCATGTTTTATTATTTATTATTGTGTGCAAGGCATTATGTATAGGACTAGAGATTGAAGTACATAATAAGTACCCCTAGAAGGAGCTTGCACTTTAGTCAGGGAGCCTGACAGCTAATCAGGAGCTGGGCTAGGTTGCAGCTTTAGTTAGTTTCAGTTCATCTCTGGTTTTAGCTATCTTGAGGATGAGATCAGATTCCTTGATTTCCCGAGCACGGATTTGGAATCTAAACACCAACTACAACCATGAGATCTCTCTACTTTTCAACCCTACCCTCAGTTCCCCACATGGCTTCTTACTAAAATCCCACACAGATGACAAGCTTGAGTCCTGCCTACTTAGTCCCCAGGGATGAAAGTGGTTTATCTAGGAAGGGCTTGTGACTCTCTGGAATTTAGTTCATTTAGTTCAGTGCTACACAATGGAACTATAAAGTAAGCCACATACGTAATTTAGAATTTTTTTAGTAGCCACATTTAAAAAATAAAAAGAAACAGGTAAGCCCTGGTTGCTGTGGCTCAGTGGACTGAGTGCCAGCCTGAGAACCAAGGGGTTGCCAGTTCGATTCCTAGTCAGGGCACATACCTAGTTTGCACGCCAGGTCTCCAGTTTGGGGGGTGCATGAGAAGCAACCACACATTGATGTTTCTCTCCCTTTCTCCTTCCCTTCCCCTCTCTCTAAAAATAAATTAATAAAATCTTAAAAAAAAAACCCCAAAAACCTGATAATCCTAAGTATACTTAAAAAAAAAAACCTCAGGTGAAATTAATATAAACACATGAAACAGGTAAAACTACTTATAAACACATGAAAAGATGCTCAGCATCACTAGTTATTAGGGAAATGAAAATTAAAACTATAATGAGATACCACTTCACATTCCTTAAGCTGGAATATATATACCAGAAAATAATAAGTGGTGTGTTGGTGAGGATGTGAGGAAATTGGAACTCTTGTGCACCGTTGGTGGGAATATAAAATGGTGCAGCTGTGGGAAACAATATGATAGATCCTCAAAAAATGAAAAGTTGGATAAATGGCGATGGAAAGAGACTTCACTTTGGATGGTGAACACACAATACAATATACAGATGATGTATTACAGAATTGTACACCTGAAACTATATAATTTTATTAACCAATGTCACCCCAATAAATTCTATTAAAAAGTAAAGAAAAAATAAGTAAAAGTTGAATTACCAAATGGCCCAGCAATTCCACTTCTGGATACATACCCAAAACAATTGGAAGCAGGATCTCGAAGAGATATTTCTACACACATGTTCATAACAACATAGTTCACGATAGCCAAAAGGTAGAAGCAGTCTCTATGTTCATTGATGAATGAATGGATAAACAAAATGTGGTACAAACATAAAATGATATCTTATTCAGCCTTAAGAAGGAAGGAAATTTTGACACATGCTACAATGTGGATGAACCTTGAAAACATTATGCAGAGTGAAATAAGCTAGACGGACGAGGACAGATATTATATGATTCCGCTTATATGAGGTACCTAGAGCAGTCAGTTCATAGAGACAGAAACTAGATTAATGGTTGCCAGTGACTGGTGAAGAGGGGAGAATGGGTACAGAGTTAACTGGTGACAAAGTGCCAATTTTGCGAGATGAAAAGAGTTCTGGAGCTGGATGATGGCGTTAGTAACACAACAATGTAAAGTACCTAATACCACTCAACCGAACACTTAAAGTTGGTTAAAATGGTAAACTTTATGACGTTACCATAATTAATTTTCTGTAGCCCTTGCCGCTCACTTGGTTGGAACATTGTCCTAATGCCCCAAGTTTGCAGGTTCAATTCCCACTCAGTCAGGGCATATACAAGAAACAACTAATGAGTGCATCAGTAAGTGGAACAACAAATCAATGTTTCTCTCTCTCTTCTTTCTCTCTCTCTTCCTTCCTCTCTCTCTAGGATCAATAAATTTAAAAAAATTAAAAAAACTTGTCATTTAAAAATGTAATCAATAGAAAATTTATTGATGAAATATCTTGCATTCCTTTTTCTTCCTTTTTTTGGTACGAAGTTCTCAGAACCTGGTATGTATTTTACACGTATAGCACATCTTAGCTAAGACCAGTCACACTTCCAGCGCTCAAAAGCCACTTCAGTCTAGTGGCTACCGTATTGGACAGTACAAGTTTACGCTTTTTTTCTTTTCTTTTGTTTTTGTCTTTTCCTTCTTTTCTATAAAAGGTCTATGACTCTTTGGTGGCTCTAAAGAAAAATAAGTTTAGTTTCTTGTCAAGGTGGTTGTGGTGGGAGCAATGCTTTTTTTGTTGACTGCTTATATCCTAATCAGAAGTGGAACTCCTCTTTTTAAAAAATGTATGGCTAATTCTGGATCATGAGGTTTATTGTTCTGACTTATATAATTTTTTATATAAGAAATAGAAATTAGAGAACAAAAGTCAAAAGACCTCTTTGTTGCCCTCAGCCCTTCCTGAGAGCCACCCCCGTCTGGGATCTGATGTAAGTTCTTCCATTCCTAATTTTATACACTATTACATGCAGGTATAGTATAAGCAAAATACAGTTTTGCTTTGAGTGTTTAAAAGTTTATATAAACGCTCTCACACCACTCTGCAACTTGCACTTTTTCATATTGTAATGGGTGGATATAGCTTATTAATTTTGAACTACTCTATAGTATTTCATCATGTATGTAAAGAGGAACAAAAATACTTTTTAAAACCCTAAGAACTTTTGAACTACCATATTGAAACAGAAGGGAAGTGTAGACCATCTCTTGCAAGTGCAAGGCAGGTAGGTAATAAATGAGGGAGGCGGGCTGGGTGGGGTCCAGGGGACTGAGAGCCCATCTGCCCCTCCTGAAGGAGCAACTTATCCCCGCAGCAGCCTTAAATGCTGAGCAGGGATGCCAGGTAGCAGTGGGGACCCCATGTGGTCAGCTGGAAATCTGGAATTTTATAGGAAATGTCTCCAATTTTAAATGTTAACAGCTGATCCGTATTTTAAAAAAAAGTTCTTTAGCTAAAGGAATGTCATTAATTCAGCACTGACCTCCAGGCCACCAGAGTGTGATCCCTAATCTTACCTTGTTGTATGGGGGTGGGAACTGAAGCCCTGAGCCAGGATCTGAGTATAGTCCCAGTCCTGAATCTCAGCCTCCAAGCAACTTCACTGCTCTCAGAATGAAGCTCAGCATGAAGGCCCCCTCCCATGCTCCCTCTTCACTGTCTCCCTGACAGTTGTCAAGTCTGAGGCTGTTGAGAGCTTTGCCCTAAAACACCCTCCTTCCTAAATCCTGGACACGTTTCTCCCCTGGCTCTCCTCCTTATTCCCTGGCAGCTCACTGGGTCATAAGACATTGGTTCTACGCTTGGCTGGCTCTTTTCTTGGCTGTGCTGCCTCTGGAAACGGTCCTTTTCTGGGCTTCACTTTTTTATATACAATATGAGTCATGTACTGTTAGTCCTATAGCGCAGAGGAGGACATTGAGGCTCAGAGGGTTTGCATATTTTGCTCTAGGTCACACAGTTTGTAAGTGACAGAATGGAGACCTTAAAAGCCCATACTACTTACTTATACTGTAAAAGGCACTGATTTTATATCGGGAGAAGTTATAAAATATAGTTTCTAAGCAAGCCTCCTCCCCTCCACCAAAGTTCGGGTTTCCTCTGAGTCATTCTTAAGGGGGTTTGAGTCCTTCAGAAGCCTTCCAGGCTCAGCCAATCAGAGCTCATGGAAGCAGGAATAGTTCGGGAAGAAGGGGTCCTTTGGGAGTTTCCCTGCAAGCCTACCCAGGACATGGAAGAAAGGTGTATGGAACCAGAAAGAAGCTCCAAGGCGGGGGATGGGGATTGCTTGCCTTTCCTGACCCCAAGACTGGGCTGGCCCTAACCCCATACTTTGCTTGCCCATTCACCAGGTGATGTTCTCTGTTTTCCTGGGTGAGCCCGTATCTCCCGAGGTGCTGGCAGCCACGCTGGGTGAATTGGATAAGACCCTGCAGATACTTGAAGACAAGTTCCTCCAGAACAAGGCTTTTCTTGCAGGACCCCACATTTCCCTGGCCGACCTGGTAGCCATCACAGAGCTGATGCATGTGAGTGCTGTGGGTAGGGGGGCCCGCTGGGCAGGGTGGGCCCACTAGGCAGGGTGAGTGCTAAAGTTCTGCTCATGTCGCCCCCACCCCAGGCTGTGGGACTGTACTTATTTGTGGTAACCTCTTCTGGAGCTATGTAGTCCCCAAACTAGGCAGATGCTGCTGTCCTTAACCCCATTCATTCACCCCTATCCTGTCCTGTCCCCTTTTCCCCTACAGCCCGTAGGTGCCGGCTGCCAAATCTTCGAAGGCCGACCCAAACTGGCTGCATGGCGCCAGCGCGTGGAGGCAGCGGTGGGGGCGGTCCTCTTCCAGGAGGCCCATGAGGTCATCCTGAAGGCCAAGGACTTTCCACTTGCAGACCCTTCTGTAAAGCAAAAGCTGATGCCTAGGGTGCAGGCCATGATCCAATGAGCCAGGAAGTCTTGCTCCTGTTCTGCCCTTGGCAGTTCAGAGAGCACCTTCATGTCAATGTTCCAAGGGAAGAAGACCCAGAGAGGAGGAGTGACTTGCCCAAGTCCCATCACTCCTCAGACCAGGTCCCTACACCTACCCCGTCTTCCACAGTTGCCTGAAAGCCATGATGAGAATGGCACACTCAGACCTTGTTTCCTTTAATCATTACATTCCATGTTCAGTTTGGGAAATAAACCTCAGCTTAGCCTGAGCCTCTACTTCTAACTCTGATGTGTGATTTATTTGACTTTCCTTTTGCCCTGGCCCTGGTATTAGTCTCTATCCAAAAGACAACCCCCGTTCCTGGGCCCTGTGTGTCAGTTTCCCCCTGATGGTTGTGAAGAGTGAAATTGAAAACAGCTCTCTCGTCTTCTCATTCTTGGAGAAGGTGATTTAGCAGCATAGGAGTCAGCAGGCATTGCCCAGGTGTTGGCTGTAGGTGTGGTGGTAGGTCAGTGGGCTGGGCTGTCCTCCCAGGACATGGCCCTTTGGCACCAAATACTCTTAAGTCATGAGTCCTGCATCTATCCTGAAGAGTTGGTTGGGGGAGTGGAAAAACCAAGTAGCAGGACTCCTGGTTGTTACCTGTCCAAAGCCCATATGCTGATGTTTTGAAAGGCCAAGAGCTCAAAATGTCAGAGTTGGATAGAGTAAGGAAAGGTGCCAGCTGAGAAGATGGGAGTGTTATGGTTCCTCAAATCTTCTTACCAAAGTATAGAGTTCAGGCTTCTTTTATGTCAAGAAAAGGGGAAATGGGAGGGGCTATCTTTGTAGAACTCAAAACTCAAGCAGAATTCCTCTAATAATTAACATGTCTACATGCAAGACTGAGCAGACGCTATTAGCCTGAAGGCCATGGGAATAAAGCAGGCTTGAACAAGATGGAGTCAAAGAGACTAAGCATTTCACTCTTACGTGGTCAGGACTCAGTCACTCAGAGCCTTGAATGTCATACCTAGGATTTGTAAACCGTGAATAGGAATGGTGTGCTCAGATTGTGTTTTAAAATAATATTCTGGCTGCTGGTAGGGGGTGGCCAGGGAAGAAGCAGGTAGATTGGATATTGCAGTAATCCAGCCAGTCAAAGGTGAGGAGGGCAGACCACTGGAGGGTGTGGAGAACATGCTCCTTGCAACCCAGAGAGGACTGCAGCACTAGGCCAGGAAGGCACTCTCCTGGGGGGACTAGGCCTTCCTTAACAGGGGAGCATGGGGGACCAGGGAGGCCAAGGTATTTTCAAAATTTTCAGTAACTGATCCTCTTGCCAAAGTTGCTTTCTCTCAGTCTTGAGTTTGGGGTCAGAGTCTCTTAATCCAGGAGGCTTTCTTAGAGAATACCGCGTTATAGCCACATATTCAAGGAGCTCCAGGATCTTAGTTGGAGGGACTTGGCCCTGCTGAACAAGTGGGGGAAGTTCTAGGTACCCCCTGCAAACCTCCAGATGAGCCCCACGGGGCTTCTACTTCCAGGGAGGGATTAACTGGAGTGTAATGAATATGACTCCAGGGATTGAGGAGGAGCTACTTCTTTCTTGGAATGTGGGTTAGGCCTGTGCAAAGAGCAGGTCCAGACACCCGTCCCAGCCTCCGCCCCGGGCACAGGGCACCGGGCCGAGGGGAGGATGCTGCCTCTGCTTTCTCCTCCTCCCTAGTGTTCTCAGCGATTCCAACTCAGCCTCCTCCCTGGGTGGGGGAGGTGGCTTAAATTCACTGAGGATCAGTGCTGGAGCGCCCTTTGGCCTACCGTTTCCCATAACCACTCCCCCTGTCCCATTTGACAAAGGCAGACATTGAGGTCCAGAGAAGGGGTGTGACCTGGCCGCGAGACCTCAGCTCAAAGTCCAGGTCTCCCTGTATCTCCCGACCGAGACTCGCAGTCTCGATCCACTGGAGAGGGAAGGAGGGAGGCCCGGAGCTCCGCTGATTGGCCTAAAGTTCTCCGGAGTTATCCAATAGGCGTGGAGGGCGTGGCCGGGCTCGGGCAGGGGCGGCCGCGTAAATCGGCTCGGGTGGCTGGACCGTTCCTGCCCACCGTTCCGGTTCGCGGTCCTGTCCCCGGTTCTGCTCACGCCCCCTCTTAGGTCAGTCTGCTGCCCCCTTCATGGGCCTGGAGCTTTACCTGGACCTGCTGTCCCAGCCCTGCCGCGCCGTCTACATCTTCGCCAAGAAGAACGGCATTCCCTTCGAGCTGCGCACCGTGGAGCTGCTCAAAGGTGGGCTCGGCAGGCAGGCCTGGGGGTCTGGGCCGCCTTTGCGCACACACCCCCTCGCCCACCGGCTCAGTCTCACGGTCGGGCTGCGTGTGCAGACAGAAGGGAATACAAGACTCTAGCTCTGACAGTTAGCATCATTTATCAGTTGGATATTTTTAAAGAACCTCGACCTTTGCCTAGTGAAATAAAAATATTCTTTAAAATATCGGTTAAGAAGGAGTGGGGCAGGTAGAGATTATTAGGGTTTGGGGGTGGGGTGGGGAAGTGGACTGAGTGCCCCAGTACCTCTACTTGGAGAAAATAATGAAACTGCCTTCTCATTTACTAGTAGGAGTACTCCCCATCTCTGGGCTCCTGCATCTTCTGGGAGGAGAAGGTTGTTCCATCTGGATCTGGTCTCTTCTTTACTCCTACCCGCCCCTGTCTAGGTCCCCTCCACGTTTACAGAATCTGGTGGAGGGGGCAAGTCTGTGACTGAACAGTAGGGCAATTTCAAGATCCAGAACCCTTTGCGCAGACCAGGAGGGAGGCTGCTGCTTGGCTGAGCCTGCCCACTTCTGTCTTTGATGCCTCTAGCCTAGGCCACCAGCTGCTACACTACCATATTGCTCTGCCTTTCCAGCCCTCCCAGGGATGGGGGGTGGGGGGGGTGGGGCTGGACACAAAGGCAGTTTCTAGAGGGATACTGGGTAGAGGTGATTCTGTCCATTAAATAGAAGGGCCACGAAGCCCACAGTGGGGTCTATAGCTAGGTTGGACCCTGGTTTCACTGAGGCAGTCCTATTCCATGAATATTAACTGGTATACCCTCAGCACTGGCCAGGGCTGGGGAGGTATGCAGAATTGAGACAGACCTGGGAACCCCCATTGAAGAGGGAGCCTTGAGGGGTTTGGCACCAGAAAGAAGAGCTGAGCTACTGGAGGCTGGGTGAGTGAATGGGCAAGAGCTCCTGGTGAGACCAAGGATGAACTAAGGGCTGGAAATAGGCGTTACTGGAGCTCTGGGGTATGGACAGCTCACTCAGCCAGCATGGGAAGATGGATTATAGGGGGCAAGCTGTAGTGTCTGACATGGATAGGCTGGCTGTGTGTGTGTGCATTACAGCTTCAGGAAATTGCCTTTCTCCCAGGCTCAAGACAAGATGCTACTTGGCCCAGGTTCCAAGGGGGTGAACACAGGAATGGTGGCCCTCTGGTGGGGTCAGGGTCTGATTTGGTGGCCAGTGGAGTGGCCTCCTCTTCCCTGGATAGGGGCATCAGGAAGGTCCTGGATACGTTGGCTCAGGGTTTTTCCCACTGCTTCATTGGTCTCTCCCACAGGTCAGCACCTCAGCGATGCCTTCACCCAGGTGAACCCCCTGAGGAAGGTGCCAGCCTTGAAGGATGGGGACTTCACCTTGGCTGAAAGGTAATTGACCCCTGGATTGCTGCATTGCCATGTGGGGCCAGTTAGCCATCTGTGGGTGCACTGTTGATGGCTTGGATCATGGCTTATGTACCCTGAGCAACTGTGCCAGCCCTAGGGTGGAGAGTGGCTTGATGTGGGCAGAGGTGCCAGAGCTGGTAGGGACATCTGGCATTGTTCCTGTCGTGTTCATGCTTTGGATGTGTTGGGGCGTGAAAATGGAGATGCTCTCATCCTTCAGGACCCAGACTGGGTGCCCCTTTTTTTGTAGCACGCTGTGTACCCCTTTTGTGTGGAAGCTTTCCCCCTTCTTCTTCTTTAAAAAAAAAAAAGATTTTACTTATTTTTAGAGAGATGGGAAGGGAGGGAGAGAAACATTGATATGTGAGAGATACATCAACCCATTGCCTATTGCACGCCCCCAACTGGGGACCTGACCTGCAACCCAGGCATGTGCCTTGACTGGGAATCAAACCAGTGACCCTTTGGTTCTCAGGCCAGCACTCAATCTGCTGAACCACACCATCCAGGACTGAGCACCTTGGTTCAGATGATGGGACAATTCAGTGTCGAGCTGTGTGACACTGGAAAGTCACCTAACATCTCTGAGCCTCACATTCCTACTCTGCACCATGCAGATAGTGAAATGTGCCACCCACAGGCATTGGGGAAACACATGCCAGGAGCAGGGGCCTGCCCCTCCCAGGGCCTGGCCCCTGTGGAGTAGCTGAAAGGTGACTGGGACATCTCTCTCACCCTTGCTGTGCTTCCCAGCGTGGCTATCCTGCTATACCTTAGCAGAAAGTATGAGGCCCCTGACCACTGGTACCCTCAGGACCTGCAGGCCCGTGCCCGCGTGGACGAGTATTTGGCGTGGCAGCACACGGCTCTGCGGAGTGCCTGCACCCGGACCATGTGGCAGAAGGTGAGCCCCGGAGGGCAGGGACCCCTCTCAGGATGCTCAGGTGATGGTGCTCTCTGTTTAAAACATCCTGTTCAGACCTGAGATCTTAGAACACCAAATTCTAGAATGTCAGAGACTCCAACCAACTTGTTTTTCAGAGGGGAAATTGAGGCAGAGCCAAGGAGTGACTACCCAATGTGTTTTAAATCCCTAGTCACTGGACATTAATCCTATGTCCCTTTGCACACTCTGGGTTGCCTGGAAATGTTGCCTTTTGAAGGATAAAAAAAAAATTAAAATAAAATCCTCACTTTATTACACACATACTTTCCAGATAGAGAGGTATTATGTGGAAAGTCAAACTAGGAAGAAATGAAGAGACATTTCAATAAAGTTGATCTGGTTTCTAGATATGCAAGGACTTCTAAGCCTAAGAGCCATGGAAGACTTAAAGAAAAGCCTAATTGACTTTACAAATACAATGAAATTTTGTGTAAGGACAAAAAAGATTAAATTTAAAACAAGGAAAAAATTGAGAAAGATCTTGGCAAAGATATGTCAGAAAGAAGTAACCTTTTTTTTTAAAAAAAAGGTTTTGCTTATTTATTTTTAGAGAGGGGAAGGGAGGGAGCAAGGGAGGGAGAGAGAAATCAATATGAGAAAGAAATATGTGCCCTGTCCAGGAACCAAACCCTCTACCTAGGCATGTGCCCTGATCAGGAATGAAATCGACCACCTTTCCCTTTGTGGAATGACTCCCAACCAACTGAGCCATACCAGTCAGGGTAAGAAGTAACATTCTTAATGTTTAAGATGCTCTTCGAAGACACAGGAAGAAAATGAGCAAAGGAAGCCAGCAGGGATTTAATGAAAGGACAGAGAGAAATGGTCAAGAATGGATGAAAACATATTTAACTTCAGTAAAACTCAAGCAAATGCATATTAAAACAGCACACACATACCATTTTTTGCTTATTTAATGTGCAGGTATTTTTTGAAACGTGTACTCTGAGTAATTATTTGTAGAGTGCTGGCACACAGAGGGTGCCCTGTGTATGTGAGGGAGTGTGAGATGGGCATGCTTATCCTCTGCTGCAGGCATGGTACCACTGTTCTGAAGGACCATTTGGCAGAAAGTAGGTTTCCATTGCCTCGAGCTTCTAGGGACTGAGAGAGGAACCCCCTCTAGCTGATGGGGGCAAGATCCTGGTGCATTTGATTGCAGAATGGAGAGAAGTTAAGTAGAATGAATGTAGATTGTGGCTCCTCAAAAGTGTGGTCCACAGGCCAGGGGTGTCAGCATCACCTGGGAACTTGTTGGAAATGCTGAGTTTCAGGCCTCACCCAAGCCTACTGATTAGAAATGTGCACTTGAACCATATCCCAGAGGGGTTCTCAGGTTCATTACCATGTGAGAAGCCTGGGTGGGGCAGGAGGTGGAGAGTGGGGGAGGATGGTGGCTATGGCAGTGGGAGCCAGGGGCCATGGTAGGCCTTATTCAGGGAAAGGATATGGGCAGACTGAGATTGCAGAAGGGTGTGCCTGGCTGCTCTGTATGAGGACCCAGTGAGAGGTGGAGGTTGTCCCTGTTTGAGCAGGAGATGAGGCCTGGGCAGATGGTGGCTGTGGGTGGAAAGGGGTGGCTGGGAACAAGGAGAAATCCAAACGACTGGTGATAAATTAGATGAGAACAGGAATTAGGTTGGGCTTTGGGCAGAACCTCAGCCCTCTTCTGCCTGCCCACCCACCAGCTGATGTTTCCTGTGTTCCTGGGTGAATGGGTACCCCCTGAGACATTGGCATCTACTCTGGCTGAGCTGGACAGGTGCTTGCAGCTGCTTGAGGACAAATTCCTAAAGGATGAAGACTTTCTTGCTGGGCCCCACATCTCGGTGGCTGACTTGGTGGCCATCACAGAGCTGATGCATGTGAGTGCCATGGGGCGGGTTGCCCATTGGGCCATAGGATATCCTGGGAAGGAGCCAATGTACTACTTCATGTTGCCCTTTCTGGCTGTGGGACCCTGGGTGAATCACTTCTCCTGTGCCTCAGTGTCCTCATCTGTAAAATGGGGCTTGAAAACCCCACACTGCAGGGATATTGAGGAGCTTCTAGGTGTCTCCTGGGAGACGACCCCCAGCCTGTCACACATGGTACAGAAGAGGGAAAATCCACCTAGTGAATCCCTAAATCAGGTCATGCTGTCTTGTGCTTGACCATGCCCAGACCCTCCACCTGACTCCCTCTTCCCATAGCCCGTCAGTGCTGGCTGCCATGTCTTCAAAAGCCGACCCAAGCTGGCTGCCTGGCGCCAGCGTGTGGAGGCCGCTGTGGGGAAGGACCTCTTCCAGGAGGCCCACGAAGTTGTCATGAAGGCCAAGGACCTGCCTCCAGCAGACACTGCCATGAAAGAGAAGCTGAAGCCTTTGGTGAAGATTTTGTTGCACTGAGTAGGGACGGGGCTTGCAGTCAATGATGGGAGTCTGTTGTCAAAATAAAGAGACGGAGCTGCCTCTCTTCTTGGCTGTGAGCAAGATATCCTACAGTCTCTGGTCCCCAGGTCCCTCCATCAGGCCGGCGTTCCTTTTGTCTATCTCCTTATTTAATTTTGGCTCTCCCATTCCAACTTTTGTGTGACTTCTGGAAAGAGCTTTAGTAAATACATGTTTGACCCTGTCCTTCCTCTGTTTGAAACTTCCCTTGGTGCCTTACTGCCCTGAGGCTACATACAGTACAGGTCAGGTCATTGAACTTTGCATCCAGGCTTTGCTCCCACCCCTCCAGGCTGCCCCCTTCTGGTTGCACACAGTAACTCATCATTTTCCAGCATTTCTTGCAACTCTTGCCTCATCTTTCTTGCCTTGCTTCATGCTGATTCCTCTGCTTACAGAACCCCTCCTCACCTTCTTTGTTTGGTACCCTCCACCTCAATCTTTGGGCACTTGTCACCATGTCACTTTTCCAGGGACATGTCCTTGATCTCTCCAGCCCCAGGCTAGGTCAGGTGACCCCTCTGGGCTCTTTAGCCTTAGTGTTTGCTTCGTTCTGTACTGGCAGGAAATTGGTTCCATGCCCCATGGGCTGAGCATGTGTCACAGATGGATGTTTACACTGTGAAGAGATGCCTGGATCAGGAATGGCCTCTCTCCTGGGTCTCTGATTCTCCCTCAGTGGAGTACAGGCTAGTGCATGAACCTCCTTGCAGGGAGGGAAGTCCCTGGTTATTCCCTGGCCCTCCAAGTGCTGCTGAGAGGCCTACTTGTAACCCTGGTTCTCCATGCCCCACTCCGGGTTCCAGACTTGCCACTTGACTTTGCCCTTTCCCCTCCAAGACTGTCACAACCTACCTGTCTTGTGTTCCAGAGCCTTTGATTATCCAATAAACTGCTAATGGAACAGGGTCATGAACAGACAGCTTCTCAGCTTACCTGCCTTCCCATAGGGGTTCCTTTAGTATGCATACATAGAGAATTTTAGATGTGTAATTGAAATTATCCATATACACACACACTGTTTCAATTACATTTTCATTTACAATTCCGATAACTTTGAAACGCTGATGATAGTGCCATGGTAAGCCACAGCAGATTTCCATGTTTTAAATAACATCTTTTGTGAAAATAATACCATATTAAAAGGTAAATGAACAAGAAATAAATAACACCTTTTGTTTTGCCTGTAAAAATATAAGGTACTGTAAACAATGTTGGTAATTCTACTGGGACCTTGCTCCCATCCCCTGGTGGGCAGTTCCTCACTGAGGCAAAGTTGCTACAGGCGCAAGAGGACATGAAGGCAGACGTTTGGGCCCGGCAGGATTTCAGTGAACCCTAGCATCTCTGCCCAGCCCCACATGCCACCCCCACGTGTCATCCCCACGTGTCACCAGGTCTCCTGATCAAGAGAAGCGCAGATTCTCATATTGAACGTGAAGTTGCCCAACTGAGTTGGTGGCAACTCATTAAAAATTTTTCTCTGTAACAATGTAACGTTTATTAGGGTCAAACCTGAGGAAGGTCCCTAGAGGTATGTGTGTGTTTGGGGGTGTTCAGACCTCCGTCTAAACGGGATAGATCTCAGAAGACTGCAACTCTGAAAAGCCAGAAGGGCTGGAGTGGGGCCGAGGCTGGGGCGCGGTGGGCCGGGCAACAGGACTTCCGGAAATCTGCGCCACAGCCCACCAAGGTTGAGGGCGGTGGCCGGGGGTGCAGCCTAAGGCAGCCAATCGTGAGGCTCTGTGTGCCTGCAAAGCCAATGAGGAGCCAGGTTTCCGTGGCGCTCCGCCCCTGCTTTTGACCCGGCGCTTGGGATCTCGGAGCCAAACTCCGCAGCTTGCTTTCTCCGCCGTCACAGCTCGCACGCTTTCCCTCCGGATATGCCGTTCGTTGAGCTGGACACAAGTTTGCCCGCTGGCCGCGTGCCTGCGGGGCTGGAGAAGCGGCTCTGCGCAGCCACCGCAGCCATCCTGAGCAAACCCGAGGACGTGAGCATGGGCTGGGGAGCATGGGGCTGGAAGAGGGTGATGGACCAGGGATCGGGCTCTGTCCACACCCTGATTTCCCTACAGTAATTCCGAGTCTTCCTCCCAGGGACCCCCACCAATCTCGCTCTCCAGTACGCCCCCCCAACCCCGTTTTCTCAGTATCGCCTTCCCCAGCCATGACTGCGATGTGACCTCCAAGGACCCCGGCCCATACTCCTAACCCAGATCCCGCGGGGCCGGGCTCGCGCTTCTCCGATTGCGCGCTCCGCGGTCCCCATCGCGAGCCTGGCTTGTGCCGGTTTCAGACGAAACTTTCGTGTCCCCCGCAGCGCGTGAACGTGACCGTGCGACCCGGCCTGGCCATGGTGGTGAATGGCTCGGCGGAGCCCGGCGCACAGCTGCTAGTTTCCTCCATCGGTGTGGTGGGCACTGCAGAGCAGAACCGCAGCCACAGCTCCCGTTTCTTCGAGTTCCTCACCAAGGAGCTGGGACTGGGCCAAGACCGGTGCGTCGGGGGAGGGAGAGGGCACTCTTGGGTCTGCTGCGCGAGCAGGGGCAGTAATCCCACGTCAGGGCCCCTCCAGAGGTTGGGGGAAAAGTTAAATTCCTCACCTTTCCCAAGAAAAGTCTAGTGTCTGGGGCCCCCTGGTGGTAGGTCCACCTTTAGTATGGTACAGGAATTGAATAAAGTTCTGGCTTTGAGTATAATTTTGGGTGGGCCACGCTGATGTACAGCCACTATCCCTCCTCTGACATGCCCACAGCCTTGCTGGAGGGAGAACATTAATGGGGGAGGCAGGCTGGCGTGGGAGCCCATGGTGGGATTGCCTGGCTAAGGGCCTTGAAATATGAGGCTGATGACATCTTTTTCTCTGTCCCCTGAAGGATACTTATCCGCTTTTATCCCCTGGAGCCCTGGCAGATTGGCAAGAAGGGGACGGTCATGACTTTTCTGTGACTGACACGGAGTTTATTCAGGGCATCTGTGAGCTGGTCACCTCTTCCAGAGAGGTCTCCTGGCTGAGTGAGGGCCTGGTGGGTACCAGCGCCTGGCAGCCCCACATGCACACACGACTGTAACCTCACAATCCTCTTCTTCCCCATTCTCATGCCAAATAAATGAAGAGCGCTTCATCTTTCAAACATGACTTCTTTACCCCACCAAGCATTCTGGTCCACCCTGGGTTGTGGGGTTGGTTTATGAAGTAAGGGGACCTTAGGGAACCTGGGAGGTGGGATGGAACCTCCCAGGTGGTGGGAACCTGTCTTCAGGGTTGCTGTTTCATGTATTGTATTTAGGCTCCTTACATTGGAAGATGCTGAGGTTTCAGCCTGGAGGCCCTGTTCTCCATGCCCATGTTTAGGCCACTCGGGAGGGGCTGACAGCCTGGGCCTTCCTGCTGACTCTGTTGACCAGATATTCCTGTCCTCATCCTGGGCTGGCCTAGGTAGTTCCCTGTCCACAGACTGCTGTGCCTGCCAGAGGAGCCAGGCAGGCTGGATTTCAGGGACCTTCCCTGGGCATTCCCAAACTCCATCTTCTCCTTTGAGTCTTGCTGAGGATTCTCTAGCTGTGTACCATGTCCCAGAAAGGCAAACCAGGAGATGCAGTGTCTGCTGTTAGAAACTGAATGAATGGGATCTCCCCTCTCCCTTCCCCCTAATACCATATCATGCTTTTACATTTAGAGGATAAACACAATGAGGGCACTGTTTCCTGACACAGCTAAAGGTTTGATCACCATTGTCTTTAGTGCACAAGTGAAATACCAAATTGAGATTTTTCAGTCTTACTTAATATAGCCAGTTTCCAGTGGAACGTGTGTCTGCCTGCTTGCTGTGTTTGGACCAGACCACCGCTGAAGATTCTCATTAAAAGCTAGAGCTTGTAGTTCCTTCCCCTGGTAACCTGTCCCAACTGTTTCTCCACTCATTCCTTAGGCCAACACAGATGTCTTGCTTCCTAGAGGGGTTCAGGGAATGTGGGTTGAATGTGAATGAATGGATGAAGTGCTCAAGGAGGGATCTAGGACCATAAGGCAACAACAACCCCCTGTCTGGTCTCTCCACCTTAAATTTCTTATTTCCACTCTAGTGAGAGTGATGTCATCTACTTGCTGTAGGGACTGGGCCCTCTGCCCTCTCCAGCATTATCTCCCCACACTGAGCTTTACCCCCTGGTAATACTGTGCTGCCTGAGGCTCCTTCTTGGCTTCACTGTTTCTCACCTCCAAACTCTTGCCACACAGCTCCCTGGTGGTTGGACCACCCTTCCCATCTTTTTAAAGCTGTTTCACTCCAGAGCATCTTTCAAGGCACAACTTAAGGGTGGGAGCTACATCCAAGCCTGCATGTTATCCATTGAAACTTTGAAACCATCTGTTTATGCTTCTGTTCACTGCTCCTCTCCCAAGGCTATATGTACTCTCAAAATCAAGGTTGGTGGCGTAATTATTTTTGTAACTCCTGGCATATCAGTAAAGCGTTATTGTTCTGAACTGACTCTTGAATTCTTCCTGATTTTACTGTCTTTAAGGTCAAAGAGAAAGCCAAAACATTCATTCCTATTTAAGTCATTCTTGCTGGACTCAAGTAGCTATGCATTTGAACCACAGTGTGAAGCCCTACCCTGCACCGCTTGGCTTCCAAGAGAGTAAGCGCTCTTCAACCCAAGGCCTTGTCAGAAACCCTTCCACACTGGACCCTCTTTTGGGATCTGAAATTCTGTCACTCCCTTCCTGGCCATTCATTTACCGGATCTTGGTTTCTTTTTTTCTTTTTCTGTTTTCCTTCTGTTTCAGTAGTTGATTGTATCTGTATTTTGGAGGGGGAGGGGGCTTCCAATCCTCAGAAGAGATGAAATACAGGCAACATGGAGAATGCTGTTCCTCCCTCGGTTCCCTCTTAGCTGTTCCCCAGGTTTCCGTTGCCTTCAGAGCGCCTAACCCCAGGTTGTTAACTATGACACCTCCTGTCATTTAGCGACCGTTCGGGGTCAGGCACCGAGCTCGGCGCTTCCAAAGTATTACAAGTGGTGGAGCCGAGAATCCGACCCGCGAACTGGCGCTGCAAGCCTCAAAAACGCGAAGACCAAACCCAAGGCTCCGGCCATCGTTCACCACCAAGCTCGGAGCGGCGCCGGAGGTCGCCCGCACGGTTTTAGCGAGCTAGTAGCCAGGCGAGCGGAGCGTGCGCCTTCGTTGATTGGTTGGCGGAGCCGGCACTGGAGCCAATAGGAGCGCGCCTTGTTGTCAGGCGCGCAGCCGGCCGGCGCGGGGGTCCGGGCGGACGGGCAGTTGCCTTGGAGACGCCTGGTGAATTCCTGCGGCCCGCCCCCGGGGTGGGGACGAGGTTCTATTCCGCTGAGCCAGGGGCGGGGGCGAAGAGGCGAACCTGAAGGGCGGCGGGATCGGAGCCGGTGCGGACGCAGGGGGCTCCTGAGCAGCCCCAGTGCCACCATCTGGGAAACAGAGGCCGGAGAGTGGGAGCAACGAGGCCGGGCTTCCCGGCTGCCCCTCGGGTCATTTCACAGCTCTTGCCGCGATCCTGGGGTGCCTCGGACGGGCTCCGGCCTCGGGCATGGTTCACAGGGACAACAGCAGGAGCCACCATTGATTTGGCGTCTGCTGGGTGCAAAGCCCGGCGCTAACCCTTGACTGGCATCCTTTCACTTCACCTTCACTACAGCCCCGCGAGGTGAGTGGTGTTACCGCCATTTACCGGGGTGGAGACTGAAGCCGAGAGGTGAAGTGAGTGTTCCAAGTCCCCCAGCTAACCAGAGGGTCAGCTCGACTCCACAATGAAATATGTCGCTGCACTGCCTCCCCGGAGGAGGCAGATGGGGCTAGATGAACTTAATGCTCGCAGGTGTCTGAACAAATGGCTTTGGGAACCACTTAACTCTTTGGGGGCCAGGGTTACTATAGGTCGTAACTGTGGGATGATGGGATTCCGTGCAGCTAGGGTTCCTTCTGTGTGATTCATAACTAAATTATCCTTAGAGTAGTTTTGTTTGAGGTCGGCAAACTTTTGTTGTAAATATAAAAATATTTATAATAATTTTGAACATTTCATATAAGTGGGATCATACAATATGTGGTTTGTGACTGGCTTCTTTTACTTAGCATAGTATTTTCAGAGTTTATGCAGGTTGTCAGTATTTCATTACTTTCTATCGCTGAATAATATTCCATTGTTTGGATATACCACATTTTACTTATCTATTAATCAGCTGATGGACATTTGGCTTGTTTCCACTTTTTGGTTATTATGAATAGTGCTGTGTGAGCATGCCCTCATTAATTTTTACAGTAATGTATTACTTCATTGTCTGGATGTACCATAGTTTATTCATCCACTCAGCTATCTATGGCCATTTAGGTTGTTTTCAATGTCTTGCAATTATAAACAGTGCTGCAGTGAATAGCCCTGTGCATATATATTTTCATATTGTTGGAGGTACATCTTCAGGGTAGATTTCTAGAAGTGTAATTGCTGGGTTGAAAGACAGCTGCATTTGTAATTTTGTCAAATTCCCCTACAGAGGGATCGTACCAAGTTGCATACCCACCAACAATGTATGAGAACAGTGTGCTGGGTGAGAAATGGTGTCTAAAGTTAAAATTTTTATTTTTCTAATTATGTGTAAGTTTGAACATACTTTCATATGTTTGAGAGCCAATTATGTCTTTTTTGGTGAATTGTCGGTTCATATATTTTCCTCATTTTTCTATTAGATTTTTGTTTTTCTGCCCTCATTTAAAAAAATTTGTGGTAAAGTATACATTACATGAAATGTACCATTTTAACTATTTTTTAAGTGTATAGTTCCATGGCATTAAAGTACATCCACATTGTTGTGTGACCATCGCTAACATTCATCTCCAGAACTTTTTTTTATCTTCCCAAACTAAAACTCTCCCCATTAAACAATAATGCCCCATTCTTCTCTCTCCCAGCCCCTGGCAACCACCATTCTCCTTTCTGTCGCTATACATTTGCCTATTCTAGGTATCTCATATAAACGGAATCATACAGCGTTTGTTCTTTTGTGATTGGCTTATTTCACTTAATTGGGAAGCTTGAAAGTTCTATTTTCTCTTCTGTATTGTGGGCTTCTTGATGGTCTTCTGACCCAGCTCATTACAGTGCTCTGGGAGCTGTGGCTTTGAGCAGTCCAGGTGCCTTCTTTATTGGAGGTGGGCAGGCGGAGGGATGGGCAGGGACTTGGACAGCCACAGAGCCAGAAACCCTTCTCCTGACTTGGAGCTCACTGTTGTTTTTTTCTCTGACTTGCCTGATCATTTATTTATTCAGTTTGTCCCGAGGGTGTATCTCCTCTGGTGCTAGGGATACACAGAAGCTCCAGGGAAGGCATAGGCACCTAGCACGGTCCCTGTGGTTGTTGGGCACTTTCATGCAAAGTTCTGCTGAATCAGGAAGTACAGGCTCGCTCCTCCTGAGAGAGTAGGTTGACCCTGGGTGTGATGGCTGTATTGATGCTCTCCCATCCACACACATGGTCCTCATCACTGCCGTACAGGACCTTATTTCTCAGCTGTCCTTGGGCCCTCCTTATGGGATGGCAGCTGGTAAGACTTGCTGAGACCTGGAACTGGCACCTGTCCAGTGGAAAGTGGGTTGAGAGGCCTGTGGTTCAGTATGAGTGCCACTTTGTATTTCTCTCCCTTTGTAGAAGAACTGCCTGCCTCTGTAGGGTATCAGGGGGCAGAGACAGGGGTCTGGTTTCATGCAGCTACAGCTTGTCAAGAACCTCCTGAGTGTCCACGCTGTGAAGGCTTGCCGTGGGGAATCCCGGTGAGTTAGCTGTTCTCCGTTCAGAGGAGTTCCCAGTCTAGTCAGGATGTTGATCCCATTTTATACACAAGGAAACTGAGGCTGGTAAAAGGTCAGGGACTTGAGCATCATGAGGCAGAACCTGGCCACACTCTGAAATCTTCCCATTCCAAACCCAGTACACTTTCCATTTTTTCTTCTTACAGCCTCAGATGTAGGAAGAATAGCAGATTTTTAGAATAAGAGAATTGTGAAAAAAATCAACCAAAAGATATTTATTGAGTGCCTGCTCTGTAAGTGAAGGTGGAAATTTGAGTGGAGGCTGTGTGATGCTATGTGGGATTGGGGTTAGAGGTCCTGTAGGATTCAGTGGGCAGAGCCCTGTGGGTGAACTAAGACAGTGACTGTGAAGTGGTGAGTTGAGAAGCTCCCCCACTTCTCATCTCTGATGGATTCTGTTGTGTTTTCCTGGCCCCTGAGTCTGAGGGTTCTGCTCAGAGTCAGCAGGACGTGGCTCAAGCTGCTGTCTGCGCCATGGGCCATTGGCTTTCCGGGGGATGAGCAGAGTCTGGCAGAGATTTTATTGGGACTAGCATTTTGTACCTTGAAAACACATTCAACTTCCATCCTTATTGGAAACTCTTTTATTCTATGGATTCATTACAAGCAGGTTTTAAAAAGTTGTGGTAAAATATATGTAACATAAAATTTACCATTTTAACTGTTTTAAAGTGTGCAGTTCAGTGGCATTTGCGTTGTTGAGCAACCATCACTACCACCCATCTCCAGAACTTTTTCATCTCGCTAAACTGGAACTCTGTCGCCATTAAACAGTAGCTACCTGTTTCCCTTCCCCAGTCTCTAACAACCACCATTCCATTTTCTGTCTTTATGAATTTGCCTCTTGTAAGTAGTACTTCTTATAAGTGGAATCAAATAATACAGTGTTCCCTCACTTATTGCGGGTATTACGTTCTAGCTCCCCCCGCGATAGGTGAAAATCTGCGACGTAGGAACCTTACATTTATTTTAGTATTTATATATATTTTAAGGCTTTATAAACCCTTCCCACACACTTATAAACCGTTCCCACTCCCTTATTAACCTTTCCCACTCCCTTATTAACCTTTTCCACACTTTTATAAACACTGCTTATGTTCTTAAACATATTCAACACTCTTAAACCTACGTAACTTTAACAACATACATATACAGTACTGCAAAATCCCATGATATAGCGAAACATCCGTGATAAATAGTTAAATATAATATTTTTAAAAATCCCATGATACAGTGAGGCCACGATAAGTGAACCGCGATATAGAGAGGGACTACTGTATTTGTCCTTTTGTGACTTGCTTATTACACTTAGCATAGTGTAAATTTCATCCATGTTGTAGCATCGTGTCAGAATGTCCTTCCTTTTTGAGTCTGAATAATGTTCCATTGTATGGATGTACAGTCGTCGGCAGCCGTCCGTCTCGAGAGACGATGGTGT
Organism: Furipterus horrens; assembly: GCF_987537825.1. Classification (NCBI taxonomy): domain Eukaryota; kingdom Metazoa; phylum Chordata; class Mammalia; order Chiroptera; family Furipteridae; genus Furipterus; species Furipterus horrens. Next base: position 18,405,655 of record NW_028327181.1, on the reverse strand, counting down.
AGCTTCTTAAGAGTCTATCTGCACCGCCGAGAATGGCTGTGCAGTCCGACTCGGGAGTGACACGGTATCTGTCTCCTCCCGTGTTGAATCGACATCTTGCGATGACACTGGAGTGTCCTCTCCAGTGAAGCTGAAGCTACAGAGCCTGGGCAGGGTGATATGGAGGGTCTGCTGTTGCCCATGCAGCAGACTCCCCCTCTCTTCGCAGCTGAAGGGTCCAAGGGAAAGACAGAGTCGATACAGCTTGGCTTCAGGTGCGCCGCAGGAGTTGCCGGTGTTGACTACAACGTCAAACCGCCTTAGGGACTCCGGCTCCGGATTTTCTGTCGGGGTTTACTCCCTTAGCCTTTCCCCTGAAGAGGTATGCCGCAAGGCAGCGGAGGTTTTTTGGAGTCAGAGTTTTCCTTCTCTGATGTGCCCTGACTGGAAGATTGAACCAGCGACACTTAGCTCGCAGGCCGACGCTCAATCCACTGAGCCAAACCAGCCAGGGACATGGATGTACAGTATTCCCTCACTTATCCAGGTATTATGTTCCAGACCCCCCTGCGAAGTAGGAACCTTACATTTATTCTACACTCTTAAACCTGTGTAACTTTAACAACATATGTATGCAGTACTGCAACATCTTGTTTATATAGCAAAATATCTACGTCGTCGTCGTCGTCGTCGGCAGCCGTCCGCCTCGAGAGACGATGGTGTAGCTTCTTAAGAGTCTATCTGCACCACCGAGAATGGCTGTGCAGTCCGACTCGGGAGTGACACGGTATCTGTCTCCTCCCGTGTTGAATCGACATCTTGCGATGATGCTGAAGCTACAGAGCCTGGGCAGGGTAATATGGAGGGTCTGCTGTTGCCCATGCAGCAGACCCCCCCTCTCTTCGCAGCTGAAGGGTCCAAGGGAAAGACGGAGTCGATACAGCTTGGGTTCAGGTGCGCCGCAGGAGTTGCCGGTGTTGACTACAACGTCAAACCGCCTTAGGGACTCCGGCTCCGGATTTTCTGTCGGGGTTTACTCCCTTAGCCTTTCCCCTGAAGAGGTATGCCGCAAGGCAGCGGAGGTTTTTTGGAGTCAGAGTTTTCCTTCTCTGATGTACCCTGACTGGAAGATCGAACCAGCGACACTTAGCTCGCAGGCCGACGCTCAATCCACTGAGCTAAACCAGCCAGGGCAAAATATCTACGATAAATGATTAAATATAATATTTTTAAAAATCCTGCGATACAGTGAGGCCACGATAAGTGAACCATGATATAGAGAGAGACTACTGTACCACAATTTGTTTGTCCTTTCATCCATCCATGGACACTTGGGTTGCTTCTACTTTTTGGCTGTTGTGAATAATGCTGCCAAGAGCACGTACAAATATCTTTGAGATTCTCCTTTCAATTCTTTTGGATACATCAGGGAAGTGGAATGGCTGGGTCAACTGGTAACTTTATGTTTATTTTTAAAAACTTATTGATTTCAGAGTGACAGAAAGAGAAACATTCGTTTGTTGTTCCATTCATTGGTTGATTTTTGTATGTGCCCTGACCGGGGATTGAACCTGCAGCCTTGGTGTCTCAGAACAATGCTCTAACTAACTAGGTTACCCCACCGGGGCTTTTAAACTTAACTTTTTGAGATACCACCATATTGCTTCCCATAGCAGCAATGCACAAGTATTCCTGTCAGCTGCCCCGCCCCCCCCCTTCTCTCTCTCTCTTTCTCTCTCTCTGTGAATAGCTAGATGCAGGGTTTTTTTTTTTGTTTTTTTTTTTTAAGATATTATTTTTTAGCTCTGGATGGTGTGGCTCAGTGAATTGAGTGCCGACTTATGAATTGAGGGGTTGCCAGTTTGATTCCCAGTCAGGGTACATGCCTTGGTTGTGGGCTGGGTCCCTGTTTGGGGGCTTGGGAGAGGCAACTTACCCTATGTGTCTCTCGCACATTGATGGTTCTCTCCCTCTCTTTCTCCCTCCCTTCCCCTCTCTCAAAAATAAATAAATAAAAGTCTTTAATTAAAAAAAATATTTTATTTATTTTTTAGAGAGAGGGGAAGGGAGGGAGAAAGGCGGGGGGGAGACACAGCCATCCTGAGGCAGTCACTCAACAGCCTGTGTGCAGAGCTGTGGAGCCCTGTGGCTTTGGGGACTGGTTCCCTGTGGGCCCCTGGCATTGTGACATTCTTGACTCTTCATGGGCCCTCTCTTGGTCTGTCCTGTGTCCTCTCTAGGAGACCTGTGGACTGGTGCAGCCTTCGCAGGTGATGGGAAGCAGTGCTAAGCAGCAGTGCTGAAGCGCTCGAGTATGGTAAGGACTGACGCTTGCTTATTTTCCTGGTGTCAGTGTTCTTCTGTTACTCCACTCCTGGGGGTGAGGGGCATTTTCCTGGGTGGACCCTGAAGGCTCTCACTATGGGGCAGCCTTCCTCCCAGCTGTTGGCACATTCAAGGGTGCGAATGTTAAAGCAGCTTGCAGGGCCTGTCATGGTTGCTAAAAAGGGACACAGTTCATGTGTTTTGTTGGAATCTGTTATTCCAGTTCTTGGATCTTCCTCTATGTTGGGTCATTGTTGGGTGTCCCTGGCCTCTGTTCCTTTTGCAATGAACACTACTCAGGACCTGCTCCCTGAACAGATTGTTCTGGTCCTACAGTTACCGAACTCAAGGGGTTTGCTGCTTGGGGTGCTGTATTCAAGAATGAGATGTGGTTGTCCCAAGGTAGTTATTTGCAGCAAGTAGGACACAGAATTCATATCCAAAGCTGTTTCCTGAAGAGAGGCTTAGCTGTTGCTTATGTACCCTATTTGGTCAATTACATATTGATTTCTTCTTTGCAGTTGGCTACATTTATTGGTTGAATTCCCCATCAATCTTACCCTGTTTATAGCTGGTCTGTGAAATATTGTGCTAGATTTTAACATCTAGCAGGAATAACATAGAAAGACTGGCCCAGACCCTGAGACCCTTTCCTATCTAATACTTCTTTTTTTACTGGATGATCATTTATTATTCATTTCCCACATTCTGAGAAGGCCATAGCTGTTTAAGGCAAGAATAGGTTATGGAGCAGGGTTGTAGTCATTGTGGGTTTTTGAAGAGACAAGTGACATCTCATTTAAAAGCAACTCCTTTCTTTTGTCAAACCTCTGTTTCAAGATTCGAATTGCAGCCTTAAATGCCAGCTCCACGGTTGAGGATGATCATGAAGGAAGCTTTAAAAGTCATAAAACCCAGACAAAGGAAGCCCAGGTATCTAATTCATTGTTTTCCTCTGCAGGTAGACCTTGCTTCTCATTTCTGTAGGTGGCACCTCATTTTAAATGCATTCAGATATATCCTTAATGGGGTTTTAGGGGATAAGATCCTGGGAGTTTGGAGTATTAGGACTATTTCCACTACAGAGGGTAGAGCTGACAGTTAACATGGCCTTGACTGCAGCCCTTATAACATACATTTTTGGCTTTAAAAATACAAACTTTTGTGTGAAAACTTCTCCTGTGTTTGTTTGCAGGAAGCAGAGGCTTTTGCCTTGTATCACAAGGCCCTGGATCTGCAAAAACACGACCAGTTTGAGGAGTCTGCCAAGGCCTACCATGAGCTGCTGGAGGCACGCCTGCTGCGAGAGGTGGGATGCCAGCAGGCCGGCAGGCAGGCCCTGGGGCCGGGGGGCCGGGGGGCCGGGGGGCCAGGGCTGCCCTCTGCCCTCTGCCCTCTCACTTGGCTGTAACCTCGGACACATTATTTCTCCTCTCTGCCCCTCAGCTTCCCCGCCTGTAGAGTGTGTGCCTTGCTGGGTTGCTGTGAGGGTTGAATGAATCCAATGAAGTATGTAGAATGGTTCTTGGTGCATAGTAAGAGCTCTGGAAGTGTCAGCTGTCACTGTTATTTAATCTTCACAGCCACTCTGCCAAGTAGGTGGGGTTATTGTCCTCATTTTATAGTTGTGGAAATGGAGGCCTCTGAGGTGTTGAAGGCTTAGAACTCCTTAACTAGTGAAACATCAGTCCTGACTGGTGTAGCTCAGTGGGTTGGGCATCGTCTTGCAAACTGAAAGGTTGCCAGTTTGATTCCTAGTCAGGGCACACGCCTGGGTTGCAGGCCAGGTCCCCAGTGGGGGGCACATGAGAGGCAACTAATTGCTGCTTCTCTCCCTCTCTTTCTCCCTCCCTCCCCCTCTCGCTAAAAATAAATAAATAAAATCTTAAAAGAAAAAAAAAAGGAAGAAATATTAGAGCAAAAATTGTAGTCTGTGGTGTTCTGATTTCAGAGTGCTACCCATTGGCAGCACATTTTGGTGAAATGCCATATGGGTGATAGCCCATGAGTTCAGGGAGCCTGTGTAGGTGTGACATGGGCTTTTGGAAAATGTAGTTAGAAGGGTTGGGAGACCAACATAGAGACAGATTGAGGGAGCAGAGCCACAGTGAAGACATGGGCATGGTGCAGAGGGGCAGGCACAGCAGGGCCTGGATCAGCGTGTGGCCACACTGGTGGCGAGTGAGGTAGCGGGGTCATGGAGATGTTATCTGGAGGGTTGGGAATGGGTCTCAACCTGAAATTGAATTAGGAAGATGATGTGTATTTCATTAGGAGGTATCATTTTTGTTAAGTACTCAACACAGAGATGATGTGTAGTAAGGAGGCAGATGGACTTCATCCCACAGGTATTTTCGGGATGACATAGTCCTTTATTGAGCTGAGTGTCCTGCAACCCCAGGATGGCAGTCTCTTATGTCTTAAGCCCCATCCCTGGAAGGTTTCTATCCCTGATGAGGCAGATGCTGAGTTCTAATTGTCAGCAGAAAGTGTCTATTCCTTCTCTTCCTCAAGGTATCTCTTCCTACTTCTGCTTGTATAGCTGGTCAAGATCCTTTAGGGCTGTAGGAACTGTGACCCGCCTTCCCCTTTTAGTAGGAAGTGAGTGAGGGTCCAGAGAGGCAAAATGATTCATGTCACTTTTACTGGGTGCCAGCTATGGGCCAGGGGCTAGGCATGTTTCAGGTGTGGATCTTCCCTGTCAGGCCACAGTGGAGTGGGCCTTGGAAACGTGAGTGGATGAACACAGTGCTGAGCTGGCAGTCTAAGAACAGAGCTGATTCTGGGTGGGCCCGGCCCCTGACAAGGGCCAGGCATAGAGCCTTTGACTGAAGGGCCCTGGCTATGTGTCACCTTATAGTCATAGGTGTGTCTCTCTCTCTCTATCACTCTCAGCCTTAAAGGGTTGTTGCAGCGTTCTCCCTCTTCACTTTTAAAGGAAAACATGCTCATTGTAAACAATTGAAAAGTACAGGAAAGTTTCTTCTCACACTCATCTGGTATTTGTGTACTTAATAGTAAACTAAGCTGTGTCATTACAGTCTTACAACCATGTGGCATAAACAGGCTTGGAACACAGCGGACTTCTAAGAAGTATACAGCTTAGCTGGTGGGCAAGACAGAGGGGGCTTGCTGGGGTCAGCTTTTCGGCTCCTGTGGGCATTGGAGTGTCTCATTAAGAGTAGAAAGTAGTCCTGCATCCAGCTAGTCAGTTAGATAGAAGTTAGTTACGAGAGCTTCTGCTCTTAGGTGTGGATGTATGACTGATAGTTAGTCTCTGAAGTAGACTCACGACCTCTGTAACTGTGTTCACATCCTTTTTTGAACAGTTCTGTAGCTGGAAGGCAAAGGTGTCGGGGTCCCACCCTGGTCAGCCCTTTCTTGGGGGTCTTTCTTCAGTAGAAGCCAGACAACAATACAAAATAGTGAATAAAGCTTGATTTGAGATCTTCAGTGTCTTTGATGGGATTCTTTTAAGAGCTCGAGGGTAGGTATCTTGGGTTAGTCAAAGGGTGTTTCCTGAAGGTTCCTTGGGTCTTGCCTGTTCTGAACACGAAGAGTGATGTATGAATGTGGTCTGTCCCAAGACAAGGCTGGGATGTGGACCCGCCCCTGGAAAGTACTTGTTTGTGCCAGCCAGTTTCTACTCTGTGTCCTGTGGTTGGAGTAAGAGTTTTTCTAATCAGTGGTTTTTTAGAAGTTATGTTTTCCAAGAGTTGTCGTAACTTTTTTTTTTTATTATTTTTAAGATTTTATTTATTTAGAGGGGAAGGGAAGGAGAAAGAGAGGGAGAGAAACATCAGTGTGTTGTTGCCTCTTGCATGCCCCCAACCAGGGACCTGGCCCACAACCAAGGCATGTGCCCTGACTGGGAATCGAACCTGTGACCCTTTGGTTCACAGGCTGGCGCTCAATTCACTGAGCCACGCCAGTCAGGGCGTCATAACTTTTTATATAAAGCATATTACAACCTTGATGCTCTTTGAGCTCATTTTCACTTTTGATATTATGTTACAGAGCTGTTTTGGGTACTAACTTTATAGTTAAAGTTTTAATTTGTCCATGGTCAAGTGACAGGTCACAGAGTCTGGAGCTTGGCTTCCTAACCTGGTTCCAGTGCTCTTCCTGCGGTAGGATGTGTAGGGACATGTAGGGAGGCTGGCTGCCTAAGAGAAACTCCAGGCCAGGCCTGCTGGCCTCAGGCTGTCTCCTTACACTCTGTCCCTTATCTTCAAACCTGCTGGGGGACCCACTGGCTAGCTACTGATGCCATAAATGTCACCCTCCAAACTTGAACCCTCAGGTTTCCCTCTGTCTTCTGGTGCCCAGACTACCTACCTGCCTCCTGGTGGTCAGGCCTTCCTTTTCTGTGTGCTCCAAGCTCCCGGGGTCCTGTAAGAACATCTGGTGCAGTGCTTCCACTTTCCAACAGAGGGTGGCACCAGACTGGCCCAAGGGCCTGCGGCCAAGGCCAGCCTGGAACCCAGGTGTCCTGCTAACTGCCTGCCGAGCCTTCAGGGCCTAGTGTCACTTTTACTTCTCTGTTTTGTTCCCAGGCAGTTTCATCCGGTGATGAGAAAGAAGGGTTGAAACACCCTGGGCTGATGCTGAAATATTCCACATATAAGAACCTGGCCCAGCTGGCAGCCCAGCGAGAGGACCTGGAGACAGCCATGGAATTCTACTTGGAGGTGCGGTTTTGGCACTGTTCACTTCCTTTGGTGTTTTTGAAAGTTCTTGGTGGAGTGGGTGAGGTTGTGGTCTTATTGGCTGAAAAGAATTTGTAGTGGTGTATTGCCAAGCTTAGTCCCTGAAGCCCTGGTTTCTGGGTTTTCACAGTGAACTCAGAGAGGCCTGGAGATCAGGGGCCTGTGTGTGCATTCTTCTTCTGCCATTTAGGGCACATGTGACCGTAGGTGCGGAGCTTAATCTCTCTGGGCCTCCAGGTCCACACCAATGTGGTGGAAGTAATAAGAGGATGATTGTGAAAATTACATGAATTGGTATGTACACCTGGTACCCTGTACCCATTCACAATAGTATTGCCATTATTTCTGTATTATTGTCACCATCTCTATAAGCACCTCCGAAGTGCCAGACACCAAGCTAACTGGTTTTTATGCACGTGCTGATCCTCTCATGGTCTTGCAAGGCAGGTTCTTTATCCTCATTTTAGTGATGAAGATGCTGAGGCTCAAGATCATGCCGCTCATCCAGGCAGGAGCAGGGATGTGAACCGAGGTTTATCTCTAGGACCCATAGAATCTTTCTAGAATCCCACAGGGCTCCTGTATTTTCTTTTAATTATACTTCTTTCACTTCCACTTCTGTCAAATATGTGAGAAATACAGATGTTCAGAGTGACAAAGTAGATCAAGAAAATGTTCTGGATTAGGTAAATAGGTCCATGTAACTTCTATTTGCCATTTTCCTGGGTAGTTTGAGTGGCTGGGCCAGTGCTGTGCCCCTCCCATCACCACAGGCACCTGCTCTGAGAGAGCTGACTGAGTGTGTGTGCGTCCTCTTCTTGTGCTGCTTCCAGGCGGTCATGCTGGACTCCACGGATGTCAACCTCTGGTACAAAATCGGACACGTGGCCCTGAGGCTCATCCGGGTCCCCCTGGCTCGGCATGCTTTCGAGGAAGGGCTGCGGTGCAATCCTGATCATTGGCCCTGCTTGGACAACCTCATCACTGTCCTGTACACCCTCAGTGATTATACAAGTGAGTCAGGCTTTGATACTTTTCTCCCAGGTGCTTGTGTTTTGGAGATAGAGGAGGGAGGGTGGCTTGGGTGAGCTGGAAGCCAAAGTTAACACTGACGGTCTTTTTGCTGGACTCTCAGGGAGAATGGAGATGTTTTTGCATCCCTGCTTTATTCTTTTTGTCTTTTTTACTCTATTGAAATGTATCAGGTATGTATTATAGTGTAAGTAGCATGCTGTCTGAGTGGTTTTCTCTTTGGTTATCTCATTTCATTCCTGCATTGTGCCATTCTGTGCCTGATCCATTTCTATAACTTGCTGATAGACGGTTTAGAGCTGCAGCTTGACTTTTTCTGGTGTCAGGGAGCTCACTAATCTTGAAGCGGCTTGTTCCTTTGCTAAGCAGCAGGGCTACTGGAAAGATCTCTGCCAGACAGAGCCCCAGTCTGCCTTCCAGTTGCTTCAGCTCCCTGGTCTCGGCCTTGCCCTCTGCTCTGCAGAGAACTCTTCTGCACCTTGCACGGGCTGGTCCTGAGACAGGTACTGATTTTGTGGCCTTGGGGGTTCTGGGCCTCGCATGGGGTCAGACTCTTCTGTGTGCCTTCTGTGGCCAGAGTGGAGGGTGGTTCCCCAGAAGTGCCCTGAGCAGGGCTGAACGCGCGTGCTACACGCTGGTCCTAGAAGAGCCCAGTTATTCTTTTCACAACAGACATGCTCATGAGCACTTGTTATCACGTCCAGGATTTGTGCCTGAGAAGCTGACTTGCAGAGGAGTATTTCTTTCCTTTTTAAAAAAATTTTTATTTAGTTTTTAGAGAGAGGGGAAGGGAGGGAGAAGGAGAGGGAGAGAAACATCCATGTGCAAGAGAAGATTGCCTCTTGCACTCTCTACAATGAGGGACCTGGCCTGCAACCCAGGCGTGTGCCCTGACTAGAAATCGAACTGGTGACCTTTCGGTTCACAGGCTGTTGCTCAATCCATTGAGCCACACCAGCCAGGGCATTTCCTTTCCTTTTTAAAGACAAATAGCTCGAGGATGGAGTATGTTGAGAAGCACTAGAGCCTGCTCTCCTGTCCCCACCTCCAGATCTTGTTCTCCACAACCACTTTTTAAATCTTTTAAATTAAGGTTAAACATATACACAGTAAAGTGCACACCTGAGGTCCATCAGTTTGTATATGTGAAAACACATTAAGGTGCAAAATATTTGCAGCACCCTAGGAGGCAGGCTGCTTTGGGTGTCTTTCCAGTCATTGCTACCCACTGAGGTGACCTTTAGTTTTTCCCTTTTGTCACCAGATGAGCTCTGCCTATTGCCAAACCGCCCCTAGGTGGCGTCAGATGGCAACAGGTATTGTTCTCAGCCTGGCTTCCCAGGCTGTGGGTGTCCCATCTGTGAGTGTGCTCCTAGGTAGGGCGTGGCGTTCACTAGGCCTTTTTTATTGCTGTGTAGTCTGTTATGTGCATACACAATTTGAGTGTTCTGTGCTTGGGTATTTGGGTTATTTCCAGGTTTGGGCTTTTGCATAACGCTGCTGTGAAAGTTCTTGTATGCTTCCTTCTGTTGGTTGCCCAAGTCTTCACTCCTACCAGCAGAATATGGTAGTCCCTGTGGGGCACTATTTTGGCGCTAGCAGTTTCTTCTTCCAGAGGCTTTTATTTTCTTCTGGGATGCTCTTCCTGCAGCTTGGGTCGTCAGTGTTCAGCTCTTTGTCCCTGACCATCTGTCTGGTTTAGTTCTTTGCACCCCTCTCATGGTAGGAGAAGTTGTGCTTGGTAAACTTAGGTTAGGTGGGAAAAATAGTTTTAGGGGACTGACCTGATACGTGTATCTGTTGAGAGCACTGCTAGATTTGACACGCCTTTAAACCCAAAAGGGAATGCAGCATGTTAAATCGACTTCCAGTGGCATTTATACTTTTGAGGTGAACAGGCAGGGGTGCTTGGGGTTAAAGCCCGCTGACCACCTCTTGTTCCCTTGAGACTTCTCAGGCCTTCCCTCTGCAGCTAGTTTGGTTAGTTTTGCTGCAGCTGAAATGCCTGCTGGGAACTGGCATCATTCAGATGCTCAGGGCCTCCCTGATTTTCTCCCTGAAAGTCACCGATGGCCATCCTCTAGTCCACTGTGGTCCCAGAGATGCCATATCTTTTTGTACAAAGGGAGTTGCACTGTGACTAAAATCCCCTGCCTCTTCCCCAAGCTGTACTGTGGCCTTCCTTTCGGTCAGTAAGCATCCCCCTGCCCCAGCCATCTGTGCAGTGGCTGCTCAGCACCCCAGTGTGTGGATTGGGAAAACCTTCCTTAACCAGGCTCCCATGATGGGGCACTGAGTGGTTCCTGATTTTTTTTAAAGGCTGTTTTGCAGTTAGCCAATAGCTAATCCTGGGCCCTGCAGGCTTTTTACAGCAATTTGTAGAAGTGGGTTTGTTGGGTCAATAGTGTGCAATGCCTGTGGTTCTCTAGAAAGGTCATCCAGTCTATCCTCCCCAGCAGTGGTTGGGTTGCCCCCTGGACTGTGGGTAGTAGTATTTTCAGAAATCTTTCCTGATTGAATCAGTTAAAATGGGATCTTGTTATTGTTTACTGGGCATTTCTTTGGCTGGAGCAGGAACATGCAGAGTGCACACTCAGACGTCATAACTGTTTCTTTCCCTGCCAGCGTGTCTGTACTTCATCTGTAAAGCGCTGGAGAAGGACTGCCGGTACAGCAAGGGGCTGGTTCTCAAGGAGAAGATCTTTGAGGAGCAGCCTTGTCTCCGGAAAGACTCCCTCCGAATGTTCCTTAAATGGTAGGTCCTGCCTCATTCCTTCAGGGTCTGCACCCACTTCTTCCCTCCCTGAGTATCTGGTGAATATCAGGAAGTGTGTGCACCGGTTCTCTCAGGGCCTGACCTCCTGGAGGACGAGTCGCTGCACTGCATCCCCTTCATTGTCTTCTGGTGAACTGGCTTTGACCTGCCTTTGTGTTACCCAGCTGTGTGCCTAATCTCAGCGCCACCTGCCTGGCTGGCTGCTGCCCTCCTGCCCCACTGCCCCGCGGCTCTTGGTGATTGCCAGCTCTTCTCTGTGGTTTGCAGTAACCTCATGTCCACCACGTCTCCTTGACACTTGTTTGCTCCCAAACACACCTCTTATCCTGTGCTATCCCTGCTGTACCTCCAGAGCAAAACCCCTGCTTGGTAGCATTGCCCAGGAGGTCCTCTACAGTTCTGCTTCTCCCTCCCCCAGGAGGAGAACTAGGAGATTCTAGGCCTGGTCCCATTGTGCTCTGTCCTGTCCCTGCACCCCAGTTCCTACTTTACTCTCACTTGGAATGCTCCCCTCCCCCCATGTCGTGCTGTTCCAGCTCTCAGGCACCTCTCAGCAGCTTTCTAAGCTCTGGCTGCCTCCCTGCCCCAGCCCTCCAGCTTAACCAACTCCAACACCCTCTGGTGTTTCCTTGGCCCCTTGAACTCAGCTGCTGGTGGTGGGGGTTATTTATCTCGGTCTGTCCCTTATATGACTGTCTCTTGAGGGGACTGGCCTTTGGAGAGAGAGAGAAAACAGGAAAGTCCCTAAGCAAGTGGCTCTGGTGGAGCCCTGATGGGAGCATCAGGACAGTCTGGATCTGAAGGCAGGTATTGCTGGGCCACCTCAGGCAGAGAGGTGTGTCTGGGGAAGGGAACCCGAGGCCTCAAAGCCCCGCCCTTTCTGTAGTTTGGAGACACCATAGACTTTGGTGAGCTTGGCTGGTGTCATGACTTTTAGTTGGGATGGGCAAGATGGTCTAGTTAAATTCTTTAAAATTTTTCTGTAAATAATTAGAGAACAAGATTTTATTTTCCTGTGACTTTTGACATTATTCTGATACTGTTTATACATATGAAAACCCTTGCTCAGTTTTGAATTGTAGAAGGAACAAAGGGTATTAGTCATTTCTAGTGTATGTGGGTATTAGGAATGCTAATTACTGCCCTTCAAAGGCCAGACTCAAGTGGTTATTTTATTTGTAGAAATAATTAATATAGATTAAAGGGTATTAACTTAATGACATACCTGTCTGTAAAATTTTAGATTTGGCTCTGTTTGTAACATTGTAATTTCTTCCTGTCTTACACGCTGTGCTATTAGTGACATGTCAATCCATGATGTGTCGGTGAGCGCAGCTGAGACGCAGGCCATTATAGATGAGGCCCTGGGGCTGCGGGAGAAGAGGCGAGCGCTGACTGTGCGAGAGAAGGAGCCAGACCTGAAGCTGGTGCAGCCCATCCCCTTTTTCACGTAGGTTGTCTGGGCTTCTGGGGAGGTTGGGTCAGCTGTTGGGCCCTACACAAGAGTGAGAGGCCGACCCCAGGCTGGTGGCGTGGGTGGGACCTGGGCGCACATTAACAGATGGCTGGAGGTGTGTGGCCTGCTTTTTGACAGCTAAGAAGCAGCCAGGCCTTTCCCAAGTAGGCATAGTCTAAGTCCCTCTTTGCTGTTGCCAGCCACCTGCCACATTCCTATAAGCCCCCTCTAAATCTGCCCCACCCAGGTAAGAAAAGGATGCCTTTCAGGTGCTCTTCCCCCTATTTCATTAGCTGGGTCAGGAGCTTCATCTATCTCGCGTGTGGGCTCCCTAACCAAGAGGGTCCGGGGTTTTGGAAGGGCACTGGGTGCCTCCCTGGTACAGTGAAGGAGCAGAAGTCCCGAGAGAATGACGCTCCAGGGGACTGAGGTGATGTCACTGGAGAAGAGGAGCTGTGAACTGCTGTCACAGCCGCCCTCTGTGGTGCAGGGTGAAGGTCAAATGGAAGCGTGAGGGGGATAGGTTTGTTTGGCCAAAGGAGGTGCCACTTGCTAGTTAAGTGTGGGGTTGGGTTATTAAAGGAAGGCTGTCAAGGTTCTCTCTCTGGGGGCAAAGGGTGTGGGCTTTTAAAATAACCACCATCTATTCCAGGACCTGGCGCACTTTTCCTGTAAAGATCCAGACAGTAAATGCTTAGCTTTGTGGGCCAGGCACCACCTTTGTTGTGTATTTGTGTGTGTGTGTGTGTGTGTGTGTGAGAGAGAGAGAGAGACAGAGAGAGAGAGACAGAGAGAGAGACAGAGAGAGAGAGACAGAGACAGAGATAGGCAGAGACAGAGAGAGACAGAGAGAGGGAGGAAACCATTCCGAGCTGTATATAAAAGATGCTGAGGGCCACAGTTTGCTGCCCCCTGTTCTATTCAATGCCTGCTAGGCATGAACAAGGCACGAGTAAATGAAATCGGTGTCTTTAAGCATCCAGCACAACGTAGCTGATGAGCAAATTCTTCCCTGTCTGAATGTCACCGTGACTGAAGGCAGGAAAAGAATGGAAAGAAATCCCTTATAGTCCTAGGGGCCTTCATTTGGTTAGATTCTGGATTTTGAAGTACTGTCCTTTCATTCCTTCTATAGTATTTACTGGATGCCAGCTTCATGCTGGGCACTCTGCTCTGTGCTGGGGGCTCAACATAGTAGGGCCTGATCCCTTGTGGAATGATCCCAGGGGTAGTTAATCACCCAGAAGGAGTACACACCCCAAGCTGATGGGCACCCTGAGGAGCGAAGCACAACACAGGAAGTCCACACGGCTTTGGGGGTTGAGACAGCTTAGATACCAGAGCAGGAGCCCGAGAGAGGAGTGGGCATTGACCAGGCATAGGGGTTGGGGCATGAGTGGGGGCGTTGCTTCTGGGCAGAGGGAAGCCTCTGAAGGCGCTGTGGTGTGCAGAAGTGGGAGTTTATTTGCAGAACTGAAAGAAAGCTAGCACGCGGGAGGGTTGGGGAGGTGTGAGATGAGCTGCAGCAGTTGGCCAGCCAGGCTGTTCAGCACTATGGGGTCAGGCTGGGCATTTGGGTTTTAGCCTTAGAGCATGGGAAGCCATTCAGCGGGGAGGGATGGATGGATGGATATATCATGCCATACCACATCATACCAACACAAAGACAATGCACAACACATACCACAACAGAAAACACAATAGGTAGCACACAACATAACACACCACACCACGCTATAACACACAATGGTCTTGGTTTGCCATCTACCAGCTCTGGCCCACATGGGGACTCACTGGATGCTGCTCCCAAGAGACCCTGCCCAAGGGCCCATTTACGTAGCTCCTTTAGACCACGCCGTTTTTAGTAGCTCTCTCCTTAACCCCTCTCCCCCTCCAAACCCCCAGATTAGTGGCAACAGAGAAATGTCACAGATGTTGGAAAGATTTAACCTGTAGGGAAGGAGCTTCTAAAGCGAGTCAGTGGTTTTCATGCCTGCCTGGTTGAGTGTGGAGGTGCCTGAGATGCATCAGGGCCTCTGATGTAGTGAGGGGAGGAGGGTGGAGGCCCCTGCCCCTGCTCCAGCTGCTCCATCTCAGCTGCGTTAGACTCAGGATTTTGTCAGTAATGACAGTGACAAAACCATGACAACTCTCCCTGCCCTAGTGGGGATGGCGGCCCTGGGGCCAGCTCTGCTGCCTCCCCATAGGCCAGCTGGCCGTGCATTCAGAGCACCTTGTCATGGGTGCTGGCCCACTGTGGTTACTGTCTCCTCGCAGCTGGAAGTGCCTCGGAGAGAGTTTGCTGGCCATGTACAACCACCTCACCACCTGCGAGCCCCCGCGGCCCAGCCTCGGCAAGAGGATTGACCTGTCTGACTACCAGGACCCCAGTCAGCCTCTGGCGCCCTCTGTGGTGGTGGCGCCCGTCAGTGTGATCCAGCCAAGCCTTGTCAGTGCCAGCCCGTCTGTGACCATGACAGAGCCTGTGCTTTCCTACTCCTCTGTGGCTGCAGCCAGCTTCCCGCTGCACAGTCCCAGCCTGCTGGAGACAGGTGTCCCTATGGGTGAGCGGGCCTTCGGGGGAGATCCAGTTTGCTGGGCAAGGAATGAGTTTGGGTGGCTCTGGTCGCTTCAGGGGGACAGGTGCTGCTGATTCTCCTGGTCTGAGGTTTGAGCAAGAGCACCGGGCTCTGAAGAAGAGCCTCTCGGCCTGCTCCTGGGGCTGCTGCTCCTTAGGGGCTTTTGCTCCTCAGGTGCTGCTTCAGTAAGAAGGCCTCTCAGAGAAGGGGTCAGGCTCAGGGATACAAGGCTCCTTGGGACCACTCGACACCTGGCTGATAAGTCGCGGTGTAAAGGTTCCTCTTCCGACTTGTGACGTGTGAGCTGGCAGGTCCCTCTGTTGGTTCTGCTCTGTTGCCGGCCTTATGCCGTAGCACTCAGCGCGGCTGTACACTGACAATCTGAGTTCTGTGGCCTTAAAAAATAGTCAGCAAAGTTACCACAGCGTATGGTAGTATTTTTTTAATGGTTTTATCGATTTTTATCATCATTGGGGTTATAAAAGATTTCAGACAAAAATTCCCAAGCCTGTTCTTGATCTTCTATGTCACTGAAAAATATCTACCAGTTCAAGAAGTTTCTGAATGAGAACATACACAATTGTTTCTAACTTTTTAACTTAATTACACGTGACTCTCTGCTCTCGTATCATTCCTAGAATTCTTTTCTTCCACATCATGTCATTAAGTATGCAGGATCCTGAGCAATGGGTTGGGTCAGTGTTGCTGCTGCTTGCTTTAACCCATCCCAGGTTCATCCATGAGGCCCCAGAAGCTCTTGGAACCATGCAGCATGCAGGGAGGGGGCCGGGGGGATGTTTGACTCTGCGACCCTGGTGTTCTGTATCCGTGGGAAGTAGTCCTGATATTGGGCTTGCGGACTCTGAATTTGAGGAAGGAGTGAGGGGCAAGCAGTTTGAAATGAACTGTACTCAGAATGCTGTTGTTAAAGAAGAGATGGGAGATTTCTTGAATGTTAAAGAAGTAAAGATGAACCATGCTGGCACAGATGGAAAGAAGGCACTGTTGCTGTTTGTGCTGCATTTTTAAACCTCTGCCCCTTGTATGATTTCAATTTGCATTCTTTGTGAAGGCGACATTTCTGGGGGAGATAAATCCAAGAAGGGAGTAAAGCGGAAGAAAATTTCAGAAGAGAATGGGGAGACAGCAAAGCGGCGATCTGCGCGTGTCCGAAACACGAAGTGCAAAAAAGAAGAGAAGGTAGACTTCCAGGAGCTTCTGATGAAGTTCTTGCCGTCCAGGTATAGTGCATACTTTTTCAGATTTGCAGACACACAAACTTCCAGCACGTACCACCAATGTTTCTTATTCCATTGCCACCCTTTCTGGGCATGGCCTCTGTTTTCCCATAACATCTGTGCAGATGACTGAAGCACAGATCTCACTGGATCAGGATCTAGGGCTCTTCTTGCCTCTCCTGCCTCTGAATTTCCTGAGGGCGGGAACCATGACTTGTGCTTCCTTTGGAAGACCAGGCACTTCCAGTGCCCTCAAGAGATGAATGGATTCCGGAATTGGAGGTGACACACTCAGATCTCTGTGCACTCACACCCACTTTGGGGAGGCCTAGGGCTGCTGTTCCTTGGATGCAGACACTGGGAGACCCCACAGAAAAGGCCCACCTGCTTTCAGGGGAAGCACTTGCCTGGTTTCTCTAGGCTCAGCAGTATTTCCTCACATTCTGAGAAGGTGGAGGATGGGCTGGTAAATCCTTCCTTGGTTTCACTGGCTCTTAGTGTTTCTCAGAGAAGCCTTGCAGGGAAGAGAAGGGACCAGGCTGCCTGGAGCTGGGAGTCCTGGGCCCCAGCGCTCCTTCCATAGAGTTTCGCCAGCCCTCCCACTTTTTATCCTTGCTTCTCACCTCTTTCACAGGCTCTAGGACCCTCGATTTCTGAGCTATCCTGGGGTTTATGATGCCAATAGATGCACTTCTTTTTATTTCTGTTTTTCTTTTTTTTTTGTTTGTTTGGGTGGCTTCTTGATGTTCCCCTCCTCCCACCCTTAGTTGAATCGAGAAAACAGTTCAGTTTCTGTTGGTCCATCATCTTTCTGCCTTCTGACATGTGGTGGTCACAGTTCTTATCTGCTGGGGCTTCCTCCCCCATCGCCTGTGTCTTTGTGTGTTGATACATTTTTATTCTTAACAGCCACTGGTGTGGAGCTGGGGGGTAACCATGTGTATTCCATGTGCATCTTTACCTAGGTCCTCAGCTTGGGTTTTGGCTCATGACAGTTTATTTCAGTGATGGCAATATCCAAGTGGAGGAAAAGGAGCCAGAGGCTTTAGGTGGACTGTAAATTCTTTTTACAGCAGAATTCCTATTTTTTCCTATTTTATTGCCTTTCTTGCTTAGAAATGGAGGTAGTTCTCAGTAAGCAGAGGATGCAGTGTCTCTCTCTGATCAATTCCTCCTAAGGTGCAGTAACTACCCGGAACAGGTTTCCCTTTGACAGGGCCACAGGATGGTGCTGTGGTTGATGACACAAGGGGTCTGAGTGACCTATTTCCCCACCTGCCCTACAGTCCTGTTGTCCCACCCCCTTTATCTGAAATCGTTTTTACTTTTTTATCTTTCAGTGCAGTCCTGTGTGGTTTTCACATCTGCTTCTTTGAATGGTCAGGCAAGAGCAATGTGACTGCTTGCCTGCAGCAGTCACCCTGGCTGTGTGTGCGCCACAAGCAGATGAATACATTGAAAAGTGCCCTGAGTGTGTGTACTGCAGGGCCGTGTGGCTGAGGGGAATCTACAAGGATGTTAAAACATGGTCCTTGGGAGGAGTTGGAAAGAATGGTACTTGCTGGGAGAGGCACCCACAGTTCCAAAGCTCTGTGAGAAGCCATGGGGAGACCGAAGTCAGAAGGGCCCATGTGCCCCCGTACTTCATACACCCACCTACTTTCTCCCTGCTCACTGGGCTCCCCTCGGGTCTTTGGGCATGCAGATGTTCTTCTGGCCTGCTCCCCCGTACCTCTCCATGTCCTGCTTCTTTGCGTGGTCATCCCTTTCCTCCTCCAGCATCAGTGTAAACATTACCCCCCTCTCGGAAAACTTCCTGACTGTGCCATCTCAGTGAGGTTTCTATGACAAGCACTCTGTTGTGGTTGGTCCTCATTTCGCGTCTTTATTTTGGTGTATCTGCTTGTTGTCTATCTCTCCCATTAGAAGGTAAGCCCACAGTGGGCCGGATCTGCCACACTTATGGCAGAATCCTGGTGCCCAGTACGGTGCCTGGCACATGCCGGTGCTCAGTAATCGTCTGTTGATGGAACGAATGAATGAGTAGGGTGCAGACCAGTCTGCAGCTTATGAAGGCCTGGAGAGAGGCAGAGCTGCCTGGAGGCTGGGTTCCAGACCCTGCCACTCACTTATTCTAGTTTTCTTTTGCCTGGCACAGATTTTACTTCTCTAATAGTAAGAATTCAGGTTTCAAAATGTGTGGTGTGGCTTTTGTGATTTTGGTGTGTTCGTGCAGGTTAAGAAAACTGGACCCTGAGGAGGAAGATGACCCCTTTAGTAACTACGAAGTTCAGTCAGAAGCCAAACTGGAAAGCTTCCCAAGCATTGGCCCTCATAGACTATCATTTGACTCGGCCACGTTCATGGAATCTGGTAGGAATTGAACAACGTGATCCTTCAATGTAGGGGATTCGTACTCCTGTTATCCTGTAATCTGCTTAGGTTTTGTTCTGGGAAAATGTTTCTGGGTGTGTTTTAAGATGTGGTCAGGGGGCTGCCTGGATTTGTCTGGGGCCTGAGCTCCATGGCCAGCTGGGAGGTCTGCCGAAATGGTCCATGGTCATACTTGACTATGCTTCCTGAAGGACTTGTGCTTCAGGCCAAATCCAGGGGTGTGGTTTGTATGTGACACAACTGTGGAGTGCATGTTGTGTGCCAGACACCATGCTTTGTATTTTTATTGCACACTCTCGCTCAGTGCACATGGCAGCACTTGGAGGTCAACCTTTTAATACCCATCTTAGACCTGGAGATTCAGAGAGGCTTGCTCACAACTGGTAAGGGCTGGAGCCGGGACTGGAACCCGGCAGCCTGGCCTCAGCACCACCATGTGGTGGGAGGACACGGGCTCTCTTCTGCTCCCACCCTGCCCCTGCCATTGCTCTCCTCTCCCTTCCAAAGAAAATGGGAGACCCTGCTACAGAAGGTCCTTCATTCAAGTCAGATTGTTTCTCCTTCCCCGGGCAGAGAAGCAGGATGTGCACACATTCCTGCTGGAGAACTTGACCAATGGAGGCATCTTGGAGCTGATGATGCGCTACCTGAAGGCCATGGGTCACAAGTTCCTGCTGAGGTGGCCCCCGGGCCTGGCTGAGGTTGTGCTCAGCATCTACCACAGCTGGAGGAGGCACAGTACCAGCCTGCCCAACCCGCTGCTGAGGGACTGCAGCAACAAGCACATCAAGGTCAGGCTGGGATCAGGGGATGGGCACAGGGATCTTCTGGGGATGTGGGGCTGCTGCCGTGTTGAGCCTGCTTGGCTGCATTGACTTCTGGGCCTGGAATCTGGGCCCCTGGGGGGTTTGAAAAAGTAAACCATGGAATCAGGTTTGTGCCTAAAGAGATCTCTGGTGGCTGAGCGGAGGATACCCTTGGGGTTGAGAGTGGGCAGAGGGTCCTCAGGAGGCTGTTGCTCAGTGGGTGATAGTGGTGGCAGTGGGGTGGGGGTTCTGGAGACAGAGCTGAGAGGTTGAACTGAACGTGGAGGTGAGGGGGTGAGATGGGGAGGGCTTCTAGGGCTGACTCAAGCCCAGGCCTGGTGACGGGGTGGTTTACTGAGATGGAGGAGAGCCAGCAGAGAGGCTGGGGAAAGTGAAGACTTGGTTGTGTTTGAGGTTCCAGGGACTGTTACTGATTTTTAAACAGGAAAGAAAATGGACATGCAGAGGCTAAGTACAATTGCTTAGGGGAGCATTGGGGCCTCCAGTGGTGGGAGGCCATGCATGCTCAGCCCGTCTACCTGCTGCACCCCAGGCTACTCCATCAGTGCCTCCCAGGGCTCAAAGTACCCAGGGTGCTCTGGCCCCCTTCACCTAGTGGAGGAAGAAGACTGGATGCTGAGGAGGGAGTACTGAGAGCTCTCAGGGATATCCCTGGTGGTATTTCTGGTTGGGTTCACTGAAGGTGAAAGAGCTTGGGGTTGGCAGATACTTAGAGCCACATGGGCCAGTGTTCCCTGGTGCCGCCCCTGCTGGGACCCCCGGGACTGCCTCCTGGCATTTTCTGCCTTCTGAGTCTGTCCCCTGGGGGCAGTGTGGAGTGGCAGGAGAAGCTGAGGCTTTGGTTCCCAGACAAACAGGTTGGTCATTTCCCAGCTGTGCCTGCACTTGGCCAGTGCCTCCTTATTGCTGAGCCTCTGCTTCCTCGTGTGCCCTGGGAGCAGTGTGCTGACCCTGGGTACTTTTAAAGGTTGAGTGCTATAGTGTGGATGCAGCATCTGGCCTGGCATTTGGCAGGTGATAGGACTACATTTGTCACGGGGCAGTCCCTGAGGACTGAAGACTGGTCTCTGGTGTGCTCCTAAGTGTTGTTCCAGTGTAGATTCATGTGCTTCTTCTAAGGTCCTGGCAAGTAGCCACCGATTACCACCTACTAAGTGGGAAGTAGGTAGAAGAATAATATTTTTACCAAAGTAAATTTTATTTTAGTAATGTTCCATTCCCCACCCTTGGACAACTCTTTGTGACTGTGCTCCTGACCTTTTGGTGCCTGTCCTGCAGGACATGATGCTGATGTCTGTCTCCTGCATGGAGCTCCAGCTGGACCAGTGGCTACTGACCAAGGGCAGGAGCTCTGCAGGTAGGAGGCAGTCTGTGTTTTTATGGCAGGAGTAACTTTCTGAACCTTCAGCAATCAGGAGGAAGGGGGTGTGGGGAGACGGAGTCATGGAATTCAGGTTTGAATCTGTAGTATGCACATTTCCTGGGTTGGATTGTCAGGCCTGGAAAAATCCAGGGTCTCGGAGAAGTCCTTCAGACACTCAAGAAGTGGTTAGCAGCAGCTGATCCCCAGAGGGAGCCACCCACCTGCTTTTCTGTTACTTAGGATCAAAGGAAGTGGGATCTTAGTTTTCTCAAGTTACCAGACAATTTATGTGTCCCAATTATTTTCCCAGCTAGAGGGCTGAGGGTTACCTCTAGGGGTCAGAAGGACATCTGGACCCTGCACATGAAGTTGACTCGTTCTGGCCTGGTTGTTTTCAGTGTCTCCTCGGAACTGCCCTGCTGGTGTGGTAAATGGCAGGTTTGGGCCTGATTTCCCAGGAACCCACTTCCTGGGTGACCTCCTGCAACTGTCATTTGCTTCGTCTCAGCGGGATCTGTTTGAGGATGGCTGGCTGGAGTTTGTGGTCCGCGTGTACTGGTTGAAGGCTCGGTTCCTGGCGCTGCAGGTTTGTTCTGTGATCAGCTGCTTGGGGAGCATGCCCTGGCACCTAGCAGGGATGGAAGAGAGCCAGATGCCTCATTGGGGATGTGTATGCACGCATGTGTGGTACCTGCCTGACCACTGGGCTCAGCTTGAGGAACTGGGACATGGTGGGGAATTTTCAGCAGCTCAGCAACCCCAGAGTGGCCACCAGTCTATAAAGCATATCAGCTGTAAGGGGTTTCCTGTGCCCCTATGGAACCTTCACTCACGATTGCCCTGGCATCTTGACCCTTTGCTTATGTTTCCTGAGAAAGCCTGAGTGAGTACATGAATGGCAGCAGAGCTTTCTAAAAGGGAATTAACCACCTGACTTGTGTGAATACTCGGAAGGCTTTCCTTCGGAGCCTGGCCTGGAAGGCCGGGACAGACTGGTTGTTAGCCAACACCTTTGTGCATGGCGATACCTAGTGCACTGTGGGCAGCTGAGTAGAAGTGTCACAGTCAGCTCTGGAATTAGGACAGGCTTAGCTTTTTTAAAAAATTTTTTTATTGCTGTGTGGTTGCCTCTCACTCGCGTCCCCAACTGGGGACCTGACGTGCAACCTAGTCATGTGCCCTGACTGGGATTCGAACCAGCGATACTTGGCTCACAGGCTGACGGTCAATCCACTGAGCCACAGCAGTCAGGCAGGACAGGCCTAGCTTTTAATCCATTTATTATTGTGATTTTTGAGCAAGATACTCAGTTTTGCTCAAGTGTCCTCAGTGTTCTCACCTATAATATGGGGTTAATGATACCACCCCCTGGAGCTGTAGTGTGATTTCA
Organism: Furipterus horrens; assembly: GCF_987537825.1. Lineage (NCBI taxonomy): Eukaryota > Metazoa > Chordata > Mammalia > Chiroptera > Furipteridae > Furipterus > Furipterus horrens. The sequence continues at coordinate 18,383,587 of NW_028327181.1, read as the reverse complement.
TTCATCTGTTTGTCCATCTATCTATCCATCCACCCAGCAAATACTTAGCCCCCTGCACGTGTCAGGTCCCTTTTCAGAGGGTATAGCAGTAACTGGATAAAACTGCCCTCATTGTGCCTGCAGTCAGTCTAGTGGGATCAGGAAGGTAAGGCACCTGGTGTGGCAGAGTGAGTTCCTTTCCTTCTGGCCCTGTCCCTTAACTGCTTTTACTTTGACCAGGGAGACATGGAGCAGGCCCTGGAGAACTATGACATCTGCACAGAAATGCTCCAGAGCTCCACTGCCATCCAGGCAGAGGCAGGGGCTGAACAAAGAGACATTGTCATCCGGCTCCCCAACCTCCACAATGACTCAGTCGTTTCCCTGGAGGAGGTGAGTGGGAGTTTTCTTAATGGTGTTGCTTGGTCAAAGATTTATGCTGGGTTGGCTCAGTTAGACTAGGCCCCACCTGTCCCTGAGGACCAGGAGAGCGGCTCACAGGCTGAGTAGGGCTCCTTCCTCCCTGGGGAGCATGAATGCACCTGGGAGGGGCAGCTCCGGTGCACAAGGGCTCCTCAGACTCACACCCCGCCCCCCCAATGGTAAGCTGTCCAGGTGGCAGGGGGCAGGGGTGGAGGTATTTACTAGCACGATTTAGAGTGATCATTGCTCAGCTCTCTGGGCTGTGTGTGGCAGCAGCCCCAGCAGAGTTAGAGGGAAACTCCAGCAGAAGCAGAACAGTGCTGGTCTGGCTGTGGGGCTGGGTCAGCAGTGCGTGGTATGTGTGCTAGGCTCTGCCAGCTTCTAACCCTGCTCTCACCATGCGTCTTCAGACCCCACCGGTTCCAAGGCTGTGCCGTGTCCCCGGTAGCTGAAAGAGGCCCTCAGATTCTTAGAGAGCTGTTTTGGGGCAAGGTGAAGTGCAGTGCCCCTGCTGCCTGGGGACTATGGCGGGACCCCTGTGAGGAGAGGGTCTTGTGGGTTAGTGACGTATGCCACCCTTTGGCTCCGGGCTCACTGAGTCTCTGGCAGCCTGATGCCCCATGGTCCCACGAGTCTGGTTCGCTGGCTGGACTGTGACGACAAGACTGTCCAGCTATTTTGTCATACACTTTTCTGAACCTCTCTGCTTCTGGGTAGCTTTTGTGTGTTTTTGTTGTTGTTATGTTTGTTTTTTAAAAAATTGAATGCCTTGACCTTAATAGAAATACTTTTTATAAAGTATTCACCTAATGTAAATGCTGATATATTAAGGGGAGTCTAATTTTGGGTCTGATAAATGCAAACATTGGCTGGATTCAGGGAGCATGTGAGGTGTTTGTCCTTGGGCAGCGATTCTGGGTTTCTTCCAGATCGATAAGAACCTGAAGTCGCTGGAGCGGTGTCAGTCACTAGAGGAGATCCAGCGGCTGTACGAGGCTGGCGACTATGAGGCCGTCGTGCACCTGCTCCGCCCCACCTTGTGCACCAGTGGGTTTGACCGGGCCAAACACCTGGAGTTTATGACGTCCATTCCCGAGAGGCCAGCCCAGCTGCTGCTGCTGCAGGTGTGTGCTGCTGTGTCCCCCTCACCCACTCGTGCCCTCCTGGCTTGGTGTGACTTTATTCCCTGGAGGCTTCGAGGTGGTCCTTGAGAACCTAGAAGAGAAAAGTGGGAGTAAAAACCTCTAACTCAGCACCCAGAAAGATGCCAGTTGGCAAATGTGGGAGAAAGTTGGAACTTGGGTGTGCAGGTTCTAGGGTTGTACATGGCTCAAGGTGAGCCCACACTTGACTCTGAACTTCTTTGCATGGCGGCGGAGGAGGAAGAATAGTTAGGACATTAGCTGTCCATCCCACCTGTTTGTTCCTTTGCCTGTGTTTTTAAATTATTTTTAAAGTACTCTTCAGTAGGTATAATAATGGCTAAAATACAGTGTGAAGAATCAAGATAAAATAAACACCCGTGTATGATCATGTAGTTGAAGGAAGAGAACACCAGTGTGATGTCTGAAGGCCATGTGCCCGCTTGGCTCCCTCCATGCCGAGAGCTTGCCAGGTGCCAGGGGCTTACGGGCCGGCACTGGGCATTTACTCAGCCTCTCTGTGACTCAGGTCCTCAACTCCAGGTTGGGAACAATCATTGCCCTCACCTCAGAGGCCTGTTGTGGGGATTATAAGAGTTATTGTGTGTTGGCACTGTGCCTGGCTTGTATCAAACGCATGGACATGCCAGCTCTCATCACTGCCACCCTCCTCAGGAAGCACCGAGCTGGACATGGAAGGCGATGAGAGTGATGTGCTTAATAGCACTGGGTGGTCCAGTGTCCTGCCTCTTATGGGTCACACGCCAGTCAATTGTATTTATTACCTTATTGGGTCCTTCTCCTTCAATTTGGAAAGAGAGCCCAGTGTTTTCTCAGGTTTTTTGCTCAGATTACATGAGGCATTGTAGTTAATACCGTTCTTGAACTGGGAAACAGTTAAGAGGTGCAGCTGTGGGAGCAAATGGAGGCATCCCCGCTCCGGTGAAGGGGAGGAAAGAGCTGGTTCTGGAAAGGGAGGGAAGGGGGCAGAGAGGAGAGGTAAGAAGGAGGGTCCAGCTCTGGGCAGAGAAAGTCAAGAGGTTGAGGGATGAGATTGTCTGACCTCAGTTGCCATGGCAGGTGGGGGAGAGTCCAGCATGGCTGTGTGTGGGAGGGACAGTTGGGTGTACCCAGGCAGGCCACTGGGTGGATGGGGAGAGAGAGGCCAGTCCTCTCTGCCTTTGTAAGGTGGTCCCAATGGCTCGGATGTCGTCTTGCTCCTGTAGTCCACAACTCCTGGGTGTGGCAGATGCCCTGTTAGGGGGAGCTGCTATATGGACGGGCACTGAGCAAAACTATGGGCGAGGCGAGGCCTGGACCAGGAACCATGGACGCTCCTGCTTTTTGCAAATAAGTGACTCCTGGTTTTTGCTCAGTTTCCTATTGGGGGTGGGGGGAGGGTCTTACTGATTTGGAGTGCTTTTTACATATGAAAGATATCGATCTCTTTCTCATCAAATGTTGAAAATATTTTTCCCAGTTTGTTGTTTGCTTTGTAATTGTATCTTGTATTTTTTTGATATACAGAAGTTTTGAATTATGTTGTCAAGTCTTTTGATATTTTCAAGTGTTTTAGATTTTTTTCATTATGCTTAGACAGCCTTTCCAAGACTGGAAAAAATATTTATCTGCTCATTCCATACGCATGGATTGAATTCCTACAGTGTTCCTGGCGTTGGACAGGAGAAGCTGCCTCTAACAGAACCTGTATTCTTCTACAAGGGAGGCAGACAGATATGTCAGCAAACACACACGAAGTCCTGTTTGCCTTTGTTTTCTTCCAGTGGTGTTACTGTTCCACGTTGTGCATTTAAATTGTTTCATCAACCTGTTATAGGATGGGGGTCTGCCCGGGAATCCTCCCCTCCAAAGTGTGAAGGCTGTCTCTCCCACTTTTTATGTTTTTCAAATTAATATATAGTTTTCTTATGGTTGAGCCGATTCTTAGTTCTTACTATTTTTGGTTGCTGTTTTGAGCAGGACCTTTTTGTTGGTCATGTTTTCTAACGGTACAGGTCTGGTCTATAGGAACCTTACTGATTTTTTCATGTTTATTTTTCAGCTAGCCACTTCACTGAATTCCCGTTAGTTCTGAGAGTGGTCATTTGTTGGCAGTTATTCTGCCTTTTAGCTCTTTCTGGCCTTGAGCACTGGGGATTATGTCACAGAAGAGCGCTGCTGGCAGGTCCTTGTCTTGACTTTGACTTCCATGGCAACTCTGGCTGCAGTTTAAGGTCAATATTCTTTATCCTGCTAGAAAATATCCTTCAGCCCCTTGCGTGTTTGGCATTTGATCAGGAGGGGTCAGCTCGGGCCTCAGGGGCTCCACGTGTGCACCCAGTAGGTGCCTTCCCACCTTATTGGCCTCCTGCTAGAGTGCTGTTTTCTTTTAAAGAAACACGGGCCTTGTGTCCCTGGCAATTAGGGCTTTTACATTGGGGGTGGTTTTGATCTGTGTTCAGATGTTGCAGCACATACCAAAGGCAGCTTTGGATGTGTCTGTCCCCACACCTGTCTGTGTCGCCTCAGTGTGTGGCAGCTGCACGTGTGAAGGCTGGCAGGAGCCGCTGCTGTGCCTCAGCTGTCGTGAGGTCAGGGCCGACAGGGCGCCAGGCAGCAGGTGCTTCCTGTGAGTCTAACAGGCTGCCCGCCAGATCTGTGAACTCGCGGCCAGGCTGGTCTCCATGGTGATGGGAGAGCCTGAGACCAAAGGGGCTTAAATGGGTTTGTTCTAGAGCAAAAGGAGAGGGAGATTGACAAGAAGCCATGGCTTTCAAAGAGGAAATTTTAAAATAGCAGTCGGAGTGCAGTGTGGCCGAGAGCACCTTCATGTCAGGATGCTGTGCTGAGTGCATTAAGTGATGCCCATTTAATGCCCAGGGCACCCCGAAAGGGTGTTGAGATGGCTGGTGCGCAGAGGGGCTCAGTGCCTTGCTCCCCTGGTACTTGGCTTCAGTGTTGCCTGGCCAGTGCCCCTGCCCTTGTCTTGTCTCAGGCCCTCCTCTGTGAGACAGTCCCTCCCTGGCAGTTGGCCTCCCCTGCTGAGACCCTCCAGAGCCATGGCCCTGGATGAGCCCATAACTGGGTGGCCTGGGGGACAGTGAGTACTGACAGAGGTAATGGAGTTACTCAGCCTCATTCTGGCTGCTTGCTAGCTCTGTGGCCTCACCCAGTGTCCCAGATTTATAAAAGAGGAGACTGAGGCAAGGAAGTTCAACACCTTTCTGAAAGCTCCCTGGATGATGGCCTGTCATGCGTGATTGCACACAGTGAGCTGCGTGCCCTTGCAGACTCCCCAAGGCTATGTATGCTCCCCCTTTCCTTTGGACTGCCCCTCGTGTCTACATCCTGGCCACCTGCCCCACAGTCCAAAGGACCAGGTGCGGTGAGCACTGTCACAGCCCTCTCAGCACGCCTTCCTGTGCCCAGGACTCCCTGCTCCGGCTGAAGGACCACCGGCAGTGTTTTGAGTGCTCTGACGTGGCTCTGAACGAGGCGGTCCAGCAGATGGTAAACGCAAGTGAGGCTACAGCCAAGGAGGAGTGGGTGGCCACAGTGACCCAGCTGCTGCTGGGCATCGAGCAGGCCCTCTCGGCAGACAGCAGTGGCGGCATCCTGAAGGAATCGTCCTCTGCCACCGGCCTCATCCGGCTCACCAACAACCTCATCCAGGTAGCGCCCTGCCCTGCCGCAGCGGCTGTGCCTGTCTGATGCCCCCCTTTTCCATAGTTCACCAGCTTTTATCATGAGTTAGGTACCCCCAGGGGATACCCTGGCTCCTCTGGCTGGAGAAAGGTGGGTACCGCCGGTGGTGAGTGGCTGTTCACTGGCTGCAAACCCTCCCAGCCGGAGCTGGCAGGGCCTCGCTCGGGGTTAGAGACTGCGCAGCACTTGGCGCCACAGGTTCCTGCTAGACCCCCTGTTTGGGAGGAAGCAGGCTCTGCGCAGGAGGCCCTGGCCTGTGTAAGTGAGCCGGAGTCAGAGCTGGCTGGAGCCCAGGCCTCTGCCTCCTGCTGGGCTCTCCACCACCCCCGCTGTCCTGGCACTTGTAGCTGAGGGGTGGTCACAGCACTCTGCATTGTCCAGGCAGGCTTTGTGACAGGGAACCTTCCTCTGAGCCCCTCTCGGCTCTCTCCTGACAAGTTCCGCCCAGGCTGTCCGCAGGCTCTGCCATGTCCTCATGCTTAACATCCCTGTCCTCTGTTTCTGCCCCGTTGTCACTGCTCTGCTGCAGCCCAGGCCAACAGCATCTCCTGCTTGAACTGTGGCAGCACGCTCCCTGCAGTCCTTCCTGCCCCTCTCCCCTCCCATCCAGCTGCCACCCTGCCTCGGAGGCACCTTTGCAAAACGGAAAGATGAGTGCGCTTCTCCCTCACTTCACCCTTCACATGCCCTCTGGGTGCCTGTCACCCAAAGTGCACTGATCCACCATCCTCCCTCTCCACCCACATCTTTCATTTTCTCGGCCACTGCTGGGGCCTCTGCCTGCATACCTGTCCTCTGCCATCACTCCCTGACCCCCCTGGGGGTCGGGCACACCACAGCCACTTAACCTGGCAACCTTCTCCCAAGGGCTCTCCTCTGCCTGTCCCCACCCCTCTTCTGTGACCCCACTACAACCCTCAGTTGCTTCCAGCACAGCAACCATACAGGTCCCTGGCCCTTGCGTGGCTTGTCTCTGGATCTTCCCCCTGGACTGTTAACTCCCCTGTGCCCTGTTCACCTCTGTCACCCTTGCGTGTGGCACAGGGCCCAGCACACCGCAGGGACCGCATGTGTCATGAGAGAGGATGGTCAGAGCTGGCTCCTCTGAGGCCTGGGCACAGCTCTGTTGTTGGGCTCTGCGGCCCTGGGTTTGGTGACCTGAAGGGATGCTGCTGCGTCAGTGTTTCCACACCGAACAATGGAGACGGGCCCCTGCCCCTCCCCCTGCCCTGCACTGCGGACTCTCCCTGGGTTGGGGGGCGGGGGCGCTGGCCCTGCTGTGACTTTCCTGTCCCCCCCAGATCATTGACTGCAGCATGGCTGTGCAGGAAGAGCCCAAGGAGCCCCATGTCTCCTCAGTGCTGCCCTGGGTCATCCTGCACCGGATTATCTGGCAGGAAGAAGACACCTTCCACTCCCTGTGCCACCAGCAGCAGCTTCAGAACCCCGCAGATGAAGGTGGTGGGACGTGGGTCCGGGTGGGGGCTGGTCCTTGAACTGTGTGTCCCTTGCCTCCTGCCTCTGCCCCAGGGCCCTGCAGCCCTATCCAGGTGCTGTGAGTGGGCTTGGGGCTTAGCTGACTAGATTTTTTTTGTCTCTTGGACAGAGACAGAGGCTCCCTTAGAGAGTTCACTGTGCAGTGGGGTCAGGAGTCAGTGAGCGTGTGAAGCATTTTATATCTGGTGCAGGTGTCAGTGCAGAGGAAGTGACAGCCTGGTGAGCGCTTACGAAGGGTGCCGGCGCCGCTCTGAGAGGCCTCACGCCTGCTAACTGCTTGGATTTCCACCAGAGCCCTATGAGCTGGGCAGCCATGTGCCAGCCCTTGCACTTAACCACAGTACCCAATGGCTCCTCCTGTGTGGGGGGCCCTGCGGCCGGGGGATGAGCGTGGCTGGAGGGCAGCGTGGTTCCAAATCCCAACTGGTGCTTCTTGGCTGTGTGACCTTGGGCAAATCATATAACCTCTCTGCCTCTGTTCCCTGTATCCATGCTGGGGATAATGGTACCTGCCCCAAAAGGTTGTTCCGAGGACCACAGGGCATAATAAAGCCATCACTTGCTGTGGCAAATCAGGGCAGGTACGTGGAGGCTCTGAGTGCAGAGTGGTCGTTGCGAATTGGGAGGCTGCAGAGGGCAAGCCCAGGGCCCTTCGTTGGAGATGGCACCTGAGCCGTCAACGCAGTGGACCCAAATTGCATAAGTTACACAACAGTTACAGCTAAATGACATTTACGCAAGATCATCTACCAGATGATTTTCCCCTTTGGTTTTCTTGCATTTTCTGTCTAAACTTGGTCAATATACATATACCTTGTATGTAACTGTGACTGTAATACACATATTTAACTAGCTTAAAATTAAATTTATTGGTGTTTTCCTTCGGTAACTTGAAAAATCAGAAAAGTAGAAAGGAAAGAAAACAAACCCTATCCCAGTGAGCACGGAGTTAACATGTGATGTGTTGCCTTCCGTTCACTCTCTCTCTGTTTGCTTACTCCCCAGTTATTTGTCAGCTCCTCACTGCATGTCAGACCTCTGTGAATCAGATACTCCAGGCTCTGACAGGTGGGAGGTGACAGACAAGAACACCAGTGGCACTGAGCCAGTGGCTGGCTGGGTGGGGGTTGGGCTGAGGCCTGAGGGGAGAGCAGGGGCAGAGGAGGACACTGGAGAGATGGAGCAGCGTGGACACGGGGCCAGGAGAGCTGGGCCATGCGGGATGGACAGGGAAGGGGCCAGACTGAGAAGGATGCTAATTAATAACCTGTTTCCTAAAGCTCCTTAGTCTTCACAATGCTACTGAGCTGGCTGCAGTGTTTCTCTCTCACAGGTCACGCTTCAGGTGAACACCCCATGCATACCTTTTTGCTTCTGCCTAGTTGATTTTTAAAAAATTAATTTCTAGGATGAATATCTTTAGAGCTCTTAACAAACAGTACCTCTGTATTTTCCAAAAGGGTTTTAGTGAATGGTGAAAATTAAAGTTTACAATGATAAATGCTTATTATTTTTTTAATAAAAATAATACAAAAAAACAAAAACAAAAACAAAAAAACCCTCGTGGATTAGGGTCTCCTTTCCCCCAGATTAATTATGCAAACAAAATAGTTTTTATAAAACTGCCAGTATGCAAATAAGAAAAGGGGCATCAGTCAAATGCCATAAACTTTGAAAATGTAGGCCAGAGAAAGAAATCAAAGATTCTGGTGGACTGGCAGCAGGTATGGCTCCTGTCTCCTCCTCTGCCTTTAGTAGGAGGACTGAGGGAAGGGGGTAAGTTGATAGAATCCTGGGATTTATTATTTATATCCTCATTTATAGAGAATAGACTAGGAAGGAAGGCCCTCCCTATTTCCCTGGGCCTGGCAGGCACTGGAGGGGCTGCTGGGTCCTGCCATCTTCCAGTGACCAGACTATTGAGGGAAGGGGCCCAGGGATGGAACACACTTCTGGTCAGGTGGTGAGGGGCTTGGTGTAGGATGTTTGTCACATATTGAGTTCTTTGGAAGCAGACACTGAGGTGGTTTATTGGGGATCATTACTTGTGAAAGGAAAGGGGAGGAAGTGGGATGGCCTAGCTGTGATGCAGGCCTGACAAAGACTTGGCCCAGAACAGGGAGCTCTGGAGCAGGAGGTGCCCATCCAAGTTGTACCAGGTTGGACGGAAGTAGCCAGGCCTTGACATTCCCATCTTTCTCAGTCACTGGATATGGGCTCCCGCGGGCAGTGCGTGACCTTGGGTGAGGGGAGCCTCTGCAGGTGCAGCAGATCCTGAAGGAACTGACCACTGAGGGCTGTCTGCTGACTGCACTCCTCCCCAGGCAGCAGGTCCTACCTTAAAGCAGATCTCAGAGGAGAAAACAACACCTAGGTCCTCCAACAGTGACTGCATACAGCCCTAGCCAGGTGACCTCCCTTCTACCTCTGTAGACATAGGCTACGGAAAAGTGGATTGAGAGCAACACCTGCTTTATAATGAGAGCTTTGAGGAGAGGCCTTATGTGGGAAAATTCGTTCATGATGTATTGAGCACTTACACAGTCTGGAGGAACTGCCTTAGCTGACTATAAATGGGATCGAAAGAAATGACATGGCAGGTATTCCAATACTGAAGTCCACTCCCCACCCCAGGTGGGGGACAAAAAGGAAGGAAGAATATGCCATGCGTAAAACAGATGAACTTAGTTTGGAAGAAAACATAAACAAAGAAACAGGCAGAGGCCCTGTAAATGATTTGCACAAGAAAATTATTTATTTAAAAAATTTGAGCTGATGAAATGAAAAGGAAAATTGCAAAACTAAAGGAAAACACTGCAAACCATATCTCACCATTATAACTTAATAAACCAAAACCGTAAGGAGCAGAATGAATACAACTGAACCCAGTGGATATGATTAGGAGCTAAGAACATTGGAGAGAAAGAAGATGAGTTGACTGGCGTGGAAACAAAGATGGTCCAGTGTGAGGACAAGTGGTGCTCTGATGGAAAGACTTCAACAGTGAGGCTGAAGAAGCAACCAACCCAGTGTTAATACAGGAAGATTTCTCTGATTTGTAATAAGAACTGGGTCTTCAGATTGAAAGTGTACGGTGTATGAGGCTCATTTCAGGTTTCTCCATAGCAGCACTCCAGGCAGCTGTGGTGACGTCTGTATGTTTACACAGCTCAAGGAGAGCAAGCGCGACCGAAGCTTTCGAGCCAAGTTGTTTGTGATTATAGTGTAACGGGGATTCCAGCTCCTAGGAGTGCTTCTTAAAAACACTGCTGGGTGATGAAGTCAGTAAACCAGCACCAGTCTGAATGAAAAAGCTATAGGAAGGAACTTACGATGAGCACCAGAAAGCAACCGGGCTAATGAAGGCTGCAGAACAGAATCTAAATGTTATACACCGAGGAGCACTACAAATAATGTCCCCTCCCCAAAACTGGGAGATGGAGGGAAAGAAGGAAGTGTTACAAAGGTATTGCTAATCTTGTATAATAGTCATTTCATGCTGTTGAAAATGGAAACTAAAAGAACAGTTAAAAAAACCTAATGGCTTGAACTTCCTAGTGACCTTCTGGTTTTTTAATAACCAGTGCTTTTCATACTTTTTTAACTTGGACAACCCAATAGTAAAAAGAACAAAACAAATTTCATGAAAGAGTCTTTATTCTACTGGGTGTGATTTCCTCTAATATTTTCTATCCTAATCCTCTTTTAAAATGTTAGTTATAAGCCCACTAATGGGTTATGGCCCAGTTTCAAAACTACTGAGGGATCTTTAAAGAAACTAGTAATATTCCAGTGGTGAACAATCACTTAACTGAAATTTGATAGTTTTTTTCTTCTCTAATATCCAAGTAGACCTAAACATAAGGATTTTTCATTTAAGAAATGGTGTATGTAGTACGGGTTCCCTTGTTATAAATTATTCGTTTTTTCCAAAGTGTCTCATATGCCCAGTAAGGTGCTGCCAGTGATGCTCACCCAATGTCTGCTTCGTGAATGAAGCATTTTTTTCTTCATGCCTTACTGCATGATTTGAATTGCTTAGTAAAATCAGTCAAATCATCACTTATTTAAAAAGACAAAGAGATAAAAAAGGAATGCAAGGGAAATCTGTAGCTACCTTGGTAACGAAAGCAAAGCCCACATGGGAGAGACTGCCTGCAGCCTTCATGTGTGCGCCCGCTAACTCATTGTCGGTCCGTTCTCTCCCCAGCGATGGCCGAGACGCCCATGCTCCCTTCCTCCCTCATGCTGCTCAACACAGCCCATGAGTATTTGGGCAGGAGGTCCTGGTGCTGCAATTCCGATGGGGCTCTGCTGCGATTCTACGTAAGTGCTGCTGGGCTTGCTCGGCCTGCTCCTGCCGTGGGGCCTGCTGTACTTCTTTGACTTGTTGAGCAGATGTGACTACTCAGAGTTTCCAGAAAGCCTGAACATGGTGTTCTGTGCACCTGAGGCTCAGGGGCTCTGGGCCTGGCCTTGAACTGTAGGCAGACTTAGAATCACTGGTCGTTGCTGAGTCTGTTATGGGTTGGGGGAAGGGCCAGGCCTTTAATAGTACTTTTAGAAGTAAATACTGCATTCACCACCTTCTGTTGAGTCCTGTCTGCCAAGCACCACTCATCATACCACGTAGTAGTTGCTTAATCAATAGCTATTGAATTCATGCAGTCAATAAATACATACTTAGTGAGCAAAGATAGACTTCCTCGCTTTTGCCAGCTTTGATTGATGGCTCACTGGTGATAAGCAGTATGTTCCCCGCCCCCATATCTTACTGTTGAGTCCAAGGCCAAGCAGCTCTCAGACAAGTTACAGAGCCCAGGAGGGGCTCCCAACCCAGCCGGTAATATCTGTAAATAAATGTTTTAGTGGAATATAGCTACACCCACATTTATATATTAATATTAACTAGGGCTGGTTTTGCAGTACAGTAGCAGGGTTGACAGAGTTCATATGGGCTGGGATGCCTAAAATATTTATTATCTGGCCCTTTAAGAAAAGGTTTGCCATCCTCTGCTTTATTCCCTTTCAGTGAGCAACCCCTCCACAGCTGCTGTCTCCCTCCTCAGTCCTCCTGGTCCTGCTCCACTGCCCTCTGCTTTCCTCATGACTCATCACCTAGCATGCCTTGTCACTTACTCTGTTTATGAGCGTCCCTTCTCCATTGAAATGTAACTTCCACGAAGGTAGGGATTTTTGTTAGTTTTGTTCACCTCTGGATTCACGTACCTAGCCCAGCATCCAGCCCATAGTAGGTGCTTAATAAACATGGACTGAATGAATGAGACTAATGTATGTGTAAAGTACTTGTAGGAGGACTTGGAGACCCATCTGGCTGGCTCAGGGTCCTAGAGCTGGTTAGAGTCTGAGGTGGGTTCCAGCCCCAGCTGTAGGTGCCTGAGTGTGTGCCCCACCCTGTGAGCTTCGAGAGCCTATGGGGTGCCCATCCTGGGTCAGCTCTGTGTTCCTGGACCATTTTTGAGAAAATCGTGCCAGGCTGAACTTCTTAATGCTTCTCAGGAATCAGTGACTCCTTTCTACCTTCCTTCTCCTAATTAGAGAGTGTTGGGGCACTGTTTACTTCCACAGGGTCGCCTCCACAAGGCAGTCTCCCTTATACTGATTTAGGGGCAGGTTGAGAATGAATTAGCACCTTTGCAAACTGGTGTCCAGTGGGAGTATCACCGAGAGGAAAGAGTAGGCAGAAGGGGTGATGATGGCATGGTCCTACTCCTGTTTTTTGTGTTTTTTTTGTCTCGTCTTTTTTTGGTAGAGCATGAATTTTAGCTGCCAGGATCTGCCAGTTGAATTGGGGGGAGTAGAAGTGGTATGAGTACTGCTGTGTTCCATAGCACCTAATTTTCCTGCCTTTGGCCCAGCTGCGGCGACTGCACTTCTGTGGACACAGCCCCTGTTTGTTAACTGTACCCTCTCTGCTCAGAGTTTGACCATCCCAGTGCCCTCTGCCTGCCGTACTCTTCCCCAGGGTTTGCGTGGCTGGTTCATCTTTTCCTTCTTGCCATGCAGGTCTCAGCTCAGAAGGCACCTTCTCAAAGTGGTCTTGCCTGGCCCTGCCACTCTCTGTCCCATTGACTGCTGGGCAGCCTTGCTCTTTGTTTCTGTATCATCTGCCCCTCACCCAGCAGATGGCATTCCTGGAGATCAGGGACCTTCGGAAGTCTTGCTGTCTGAAGGATCTCCAGGGTTCTGAGCAGTACTTGGCATAGGTTACTGCCCTGTTGATGTTTATTGAGTGAATGAATAAACAAACATGAAGACATTCATTCACTGATCCAGAAATGCTTGCGGAGCATTCATCATTCTGGGTACTGTGGAGTTTAGGGAGGGGAACACTTTATTACGGCCTCTTCTCAGGGCCCCAGATTTCTGGTCTGCAGGGAAAGGACTGTGTCTTGAGAATGCTTGTGGCCAGCAAAGGGAGACCTTTGGCTGCCTTCTTTTCCTGCGGGGTGAAAATGTTCTTGAGGGGGAAATCCTCTTGGATTTCATATTTTCTTAAGTTATATTTCTTTCCATATGTTCTGTTTGGATTGTTGAATGCTTATCTGTTCATCTATGCTCAGCTCAAGCAGCCCCTCCCCTGTGGAGCCTTCACTAACCTCTGGCTGGTCCCTCTTACGCTGTGTCCTGTGTGTCGCAACCCAGACTGTGCACACGCTAGCCATCTGCTGTATTTGCTGTGACCTTGTCTTCTGATAAAAAACCAGATGTTACAGGAAGGTTAGTTAATATCCTCTTCATTATCTTCCTTCCCTCCCTCTCTTGATATAGATCTTTTGGCCATGTTTTTATATGTGTCACATACTGTATGTCAGAAAGTACTATATAGTTGCATGGGTTAAATTTTACATACAAAATATCATATAGTACATAATCTCTTGCAGTTTATAAATCAATTCGCTAAGATATTTTCACTTGATACAAGAAAGTCTGGCTCATTCATTTTAACTGCTTTATAGGATATTGTGTGAGTATACCAAAATTTAAAACTTTTTATTTCTGTAAATTCTAAACATATATTAAGTAGAAATAATAGTATAATGAGCTCTTATATGAGCACTGAACAGTAATTACTAATTCATAATGCATAGCCACTCTTACACCTAACTCTCCCTTGGCCATCCCACATTATTTCGAAGCAATCTTAGGCATTATTTTACTTCAGTTGTAAATATTTGTTATCATAATTTTTAAAATTTATTCTCCTAATGATGCCATTAAGGTTGTTGATCTATCTTTTGGTGTGTGTGCATGTGTAATAAGTAGTACTATGGTTAATATCCACCACCAAGTTGTTTTATGTGTATATGTGAGTTTTTTTTGGTGTGGATTTCTGTAAAGGAATTACTATCACATGGTTTGCACATTTAAACTTTAAAGATTGTGTTTTCAAGACTGTTCTCTGAAATAATTGAACTCATTCTATGTTTTTAATGGCAGTATGGGAATTCCCACATATCCCGCTCATCCCTAAGTACTACAGACTTAAATGCTGATTTCTCTCTGAGAGGGAGAAATGATATTTCATTGTTCTAAAGTGTTTTTAAAATAGTTTATGGATATTAGGAAGGTTGAGTATCTTTGTATATTTATTGGCTCTCTGGATTTCCTCTCTGGTAATTTGCTTGTTCTTATAATTTGTCCATTCTTCTATTATATTGTTTTTTTTTTTTCTGTTGATTTGTAGCTTTTTGTACTCTGAGTTTCAGTCTTTTGTCTAATATATATTTTACCAGTTTTTCGTGTACATTGTGTATTGTGTGTGTATTTAGTTCTATTTGTATCCAGTTTTATGGTGGCATGCCTTTAACTTTGTGTATTTGTTTTGCAGAATTTTAAAGTCAAATTTATTAGTCCTTTCCTTTATGGTCTATGATTTTTTTGGTACTTTGATTAAGAAATGCTTTTCCTCCCACAAGAGTACAAAGATTTTCTCCTCTATGGTAACCTAGAAGTTTACTCTAATTTCTCACATTTGATCTTTATTCCATTTGGATGTCATTGTTGTTTATGAGATAAGGTAGGAACCCATTTTACATTCCATATGGATGTCAGTTATTTGTACAGTTATTGGAGAGTTTGTTCTCTCTGCACTGACGTGTAAGGTACCCTCAGTCTTCGGTCCATATGTGTGAGGGTTTGTCATTGGGGTCTATTCTGTCTACAGTATTCCCTCACTTATCACGGGTATTACGTTCTAGACCCGCCGCCCCCCCTGCCCCCCACAATAGGTGAAAATCTGCGAAGTAGGAACCTAACATTTATTTTAATATTTATATATATATTTTAGGCTATTTAAACCCTCCCACACACTTGTAAACTGTTCCTAGTCCCTTATTAGCCTTTTCCACACTTTTATAAACACTACTTGTGTTCTTAAACATATTCTACACTCTTAAACCTACGTAACTTTAACAACATACGTATACAGTACCGCGAAATCCCATGACAAAGCGAAAAATCTGCGATAAATAATTAAATATAATATTTTAAAAAATCCCGCGATACAATGAGGCTGTGATAAGTGAACCGTGATATAGAGAGGGACTACTGTATTGGTTTATGTGTCTGTGCCAACACCACGTTATCTTCGGGAGATCTTGATTCCTGCTAGCATTAATCTATTTACATACCTATTAATCACGTTCTCTTGGCTATTCTTGACCCTCTCCTCTTCCAAAATATTGTAATATTAGTCAGGAAAAGTTTTACAAACCCTCTCCTCCAATATTGGAATTTGATTGGAATAGCATTGACCTCAGATTAATTTAGGGTAAAGTTGCCATTTTCATATGATTGAGTCTTTCCAGTTGTGAACAGAGTATCTCTCCATTTATTTAGGTCTTACATTTTTATGTCCCTTAATATGGTTATATAATTTTCTCTTTAAAACTCTTAGTTGTATTTTGTCAGATTTATACCTAGGGGTTTTTTTTTTTTAATTAGTGCTATAAGTGGATATTTGAAAATTAAATTTTCCATTTTGTTTTTGCAGACACATAGAAACACTATTTTTTAAAAAAATAAATTTTTTGCCCTGGCCACATAGCTCAGTTGGTTAGAGTGTTGTATGGATACACGGAGGTTGTGGGTTCAATCCCCAGTCAGGGCACATACAAGGCTCAACCAATGAGGCATAAATAAGTGGAACAACAAACTGATGTTTCTCTCTCTCTCTCATTCTCTCTCTCTTGTTCTCCTGACCCCATCCTTTCTCTCTCTAAAGATCAATTAAAAAAAAAAGTTTCTCTTATGCACAGCTTCTTTGCTCATTGCTTTTATTCTAGTGGGTTGTAGATTTCTTGAGTTTTCTATGTAGACAGTCATATTGTCCATGAATAAATTTTTTTTCTCCTTTCAATCTTTATAGTTTTTTTTTTTATTCTCTTGGTCAGGGATCTACAGAACTTTTCCTGTAAAAGGACAGATAGTACATCTTTTAGTCTTTGCAGACCACAGGTCTCTGTCACAACTACTGAGTGCTCCAACTGTAGTGCAAAAACAACCATATAAAGACATTATGTACAGACTAGTGGATATCGACATTTGAATTTCATGTTTCAGATATTACAAAGTTGTATTCTTCCTTTGATATTTTGAAGTCATTTAAAAATGTAAATGCTGTTCTTAACTCCTGGGCAGAAACAGGCAACGGCAGGATTTGTCCCATGGGTCATAGTTTGTCACTTTTTACCTAGTGCTCTCTCTCTCTCTTTATGGGAGGGGGGATGTGGGGATAATTTTTAAACTGTTGTGTTTATTTCTTTAGTGATTATAGTATAGGTCCATTTAGATTTTCTCTTCTTAAGTCAGTTGTGTTTTGGAATAGTATTCACATAAGCATAAAATTGTTCATGGTGTTTGCTTATAATTTAAAATGTCTCTGTGCTATCTCTAGTTATGACTCCTTTTTCACTGCTAAAATTATTTATCTCTTCTCCACCCCTCTTTTAAAACCAGTCTTTTCTGAGGTTTATCTAAATTAGTCTTTTCCAAACTATCAGCTAAGTGTTCACTCTTCTGATACATGTATTGCCGTATTCATGGTTATAAATTTTTTCCCAAGTACATTTTTAGCTATATGCCATAATTTTGACATTTGGTATTTGCTATCTTTATGTAATTTATTTCTAATTTTATTGAATTATGTTCAGGGGATGTGGTCTGTAACATATCTAGTCTTTGGTACTTGCTGAGACTTGCTTTCTGTCTAGTTTTGGTCAAACTCTCATGGATGCTTGAAAAGATTGTGTATTTGCTAATAGTTGGGCATAATAATAGTAATTAGATCTGCATCCATAGATACCACTTTTTTACTGTGGTGTTTGTTCACATCCTCTGTAATCCTCACTAATGTTTTGTCTGAAAGAGAGTCCCTCAGCCCTAATGGGATTTATCATCTTACATTACAACTATTTGTTTAATTAATTGGAATCTGAACTTCTTAAAAGCAGGGACTAGGTTGCACTGTGCCAAGCATAGAAAGGTGCTCAGTAAATATTTTAGGAGCAAATGAATGGCTAAATAAATGAGTAAGAATTTCTCAGAGGGAATATAATACCTCTTTCTAGCAGTACTGGGAGTGCTGAAAGGAAGGCTACTGGGCAAGCCCCTTTGTAGGCCACTGCTGGAGCTGGGCCCAGAGTGGCTCCTGTAAGGGTGACAGGCCCTTTCCAGAAAATGGGCCCAACAGGCATGGCCTCCTCAGGCTAACAGAGTTGATAAGAGTGGTGGTCACCCTGGGCCCCTGCTGTGCCAGGGAAGCTTTGGGCCCTCTCCTCAGGCGTCTCTTCCCATCTGCTCATTGTAGGTACGAGTTCTCCAGAAGGAGCTCGCAGCATCTGCTTCTGAAGACACACACCCCTACAAGGAGGAGCTGGAGACAGCCTTGGAGCAGTGCTTCTACTGCCTGTACAGCTTCCCCAGCAAGAAGAGCAAGGCCAGGTACCTGGAGGAGCACTCGGTGCAGCAGGTGAGGTGCCCCTCCTGGCCCGCTCCCCGACCCCTGCCGGGAACTCGGAGCGGCAGGGGCTCTGAGCACTCCCAGAGGATGCGACATGCAGCTCCGAAGTCCCAGGCTGGAGTTGTACCAGGAGGACCAGAGGATGGTCTGACACAGTCTGTCTGATCCTTGCACAGAGTAGCTTCATAAGTATTGACTAATCATTCAAGAATGTAGCATGGTGATTTTTAATAAACTTCTTTTAACAATTTGGATAATATGAATTTCTTAGAGATTTTTCAGTTTTTGTTGTTTTGATTTTCAGAGCACTATTGGGAGTATTACGACTCAGAATTACCATCAGTAGCTCTCTGATCTTACAAATCCCACCCCTGAATGTAAGCTCCTTTGGGCAGGGCCCCTGCTGTGGCCACTGCACAGAAGGTGGACTCACCCTGGCCCAGAGCAAGCACTTGGTCAGTACTTGTCAACCAAGTGACCCGTGGGGCAGCTGAGGCGAGTAGAGGGTCAGTGGCCCACGATCCCCACGCTCTGGCTGGGCCCCGCGAACTCACAAAGTGCGGCGCTCAGTTTCTAGAGTTTTTCTTTGGAAAGACCAGGCAGATGCCAGTCCACTTTTCTGCACCTCATACACTTGGGTTGGGGATCACAGTGGGCATACAGGTTTTGTCAAAGTATATGGCACTTATTTCAGACTCGGATACGTTGTGACCTTGTCTACTTCAACTCTGTATTTCCTTGGAAGAACTTTCCCTTTATGCTTTGCCCTGGCTGCACTGTGATCAACCTTCTCTCTTTTTTCCAAGGTGGACCTTATATGGGAAGATGCCCTGTTTATGTTTGAGTATTTTAAGCCCAAGACTCTTCCTGAATTTGACAGCTACAAGACCAGCACAGTTTCTGCTGACTTGGCTAACCTCCTGAAGAGAATTGCCACCATCGTGCCCCGCACTGAGAGGCCGGCCCTGAGACTGGACAAAGTCTCTGCGTACATTGAGGGGACCTCGGCCGAGGTAGGGGCTGTACGCCTTAACCTTTTCTTCAGCACAGCTGCTTATGTGCCTTGGCTCTGCACCAGAAGCAGGGCCTTGAGAAGCAAGGGTTTGTCCTGTGCTGATGTGAATGGTCCTGAGTTTGAAGCATCACTGGTTACATTGGAGTCCATGGCTCCACCTCCCCTTATTTTTGACCTCTCACCTGCCAGGTGCCCTGCCTCCCAGAAGGGGCTGACCCCTCCCCTCCAGTGGTGAATGAGCTCTACTACCTGCTGGCTGATTACCATTTTAAAAACAAGGAACAGTCCAAGGCCATCAAGTTCTACATGCATGACATCTGCATCTGCCCTGACAGGTGAGTGGCTGGGGCCAGTGACTTTGTGTGAGGCCAGGCTGGTGGGACTGTTGGGGTGACTGCAGCTCAGCAAGCTCTTTCCTGACCATGGCAAGGAGGCCAGGGAAGAAGGAATGACAAGGTGGCTTAGGGTCTACAATTATGAGGGCAGTCTCTCCATAAAAAGAAAAGCAATGGAGAAAGCCTCTTTCTGGAAGGCCCCTGAGACTGGCACTGGGACATGAGAAGGTGTCCATCTGCGTCCTGACCTGCAGGGCAAGGATGTGCAGCCTGGTTCCACATGGGCTGTGTGCTGCCCCTTTTCCTGGCTCCTGTACTGGGAAGCTGGCTGTTGCATACTCCTGCTTCTTCCATTGCAATGTCTTTAATTACAATTGTTTTCTCATTTTGGAGGTGGGGGAGTAATAGAAAGGCTAAAGCAGGACTTCTCGTTCCTTGCTCTGACGCAGTGCATTGTTGGCAGTGGCAATAGTCATAGTGGCAAAGGTAGATGAGCCATTGTGCATCAGGCTCATGCTTTCTTCCCACTGTGCCCTGGTAGGTTTTTTTTGTTATTTTTTAAAAAATATTTTATTTATTTGTTTTTAGAGAGATGGGAAAGGAGAGAGAAAGGGAGAGAAACATCAATGTGTGAGAGAAACATTGGCTGCCTCTTGCACACCCCCAACTGGGGGTCTGGCTTGCAACCCAGGAACGTGCCCTGACTGGGAATTGAACTGGTGACATTTTGGTTCACAGGTCTGCACGTGATCCACTGAGCCACACCAGCCAGGGCACCCTAGTAGCTTTTTATTAAAATGTGGTGATTGGCCTGCTCATCCTGAGGTAGCCTGCTAAGCTCACAAATTCTGATTTGCTTGATTGAGTGGGCATGTTTTCTCATGGCTGCCACAGCTAGGAGGTAAACCTTGGGTCATAATCAGACCAAGGCCACCCTCTGTGGCTGACCTGCACCTGAAGGGTCCAGACTGGCATCTGCAGGCAGCCTTCCTGGAATTCACCAGGGGCCAGCCCATGGTGGTCACTCCCCGAACCGTGGGTAAGCCACCTTTTCTACCTTGTGAGGATCCACCTGGCTGGGATCTAAGTGTAGAAGCCAATTTCAGGCCTTCATAGCACGTGGGAACGGTTTTGACCCCGTTTTGCTCAGCCGATGGTTACCTTGAGGCAGGGAGCCATGTGCAGGCACTGGCCCTGGCTGTCTTTTCCCAGTCACTGTGGAACAGACCAGCACTCAGGCTGGCGGAGTGTCACTGTGCAGAACAGAGAGGAATCACCTCCTCTTCACTGCTGCCTCCATGTCTGAAAAGTGAGGGTGACCACACCCACCTTTCCATGGGGAGGGGAGAGCCTGGCATGTCACCTCTCAGATGATGGTCCCTCAGGCAACGCTGTGAGGGTCATGACAGCTCAACTGGGCCTCTGTCTAGCCTGCACACCTGGCTGGCTGTTCAGAGGCCGTCAACTCCTTAGGCCCAGGCCACCAAGGGCCCTGCTGGAGAAGGGGGGTGTCCTGTGAGGACCTGCCCCAGGACCAGGAGGGACTTGGTGGCCTGGTCCTGGGCCTCCTTCATTCCAGCCTTTATAGGCACATGTCAAGGGAGACGGGCTCAGTCTCATCTGTTTTTTTCTTTAAATCTTCTGAGACTACTGGGTATAGATGAAGCCCACAGCAGAAGGCTGAGTGGCTAGTGGAATGTTCTGGCTGCAGTGTTTTTTGATAGTTCCTGTGGGGACACAGTCTGTGAGGATGCTAGTGACGTGTTTTGTGTTTTTTTTCCACTGTGTTCACCATTTCTTTTCTTGATCAACTGGAAGTGGCCCAGCTTGGCCAGGCATTTTGTAGAGTGGCATTTGGGAAGGAGGAGGCTGGGCATAGTCCTCAGTATAGCTCATCCCCACTGCCAAAGTGCCAGGACCGGGCCTGCCCTGCATGAGTAAGAGCCCAGCACATGGGCTCTGGACACTTGTTCCTTCTGAAATCATGGTGTCACCACCTGCCAGGGTCTCAGTGTCCCTTTAGGTCACACTCTTGAGTGTGGGCTGTGTACTGCTCCGCTAGAATCAGGAACCCCTATCAGAACAAGGCTCTTGGTAGCACACAGAGGAACGTTTTAAGTTTTCGTGGTAGTGCGTCTGTGTTCTCGGTTACTTGTATTTGTGACAGGAGGTAGCGGTTTCCATTTTGGTATTACTGTAGGCACAGGGACAGGCACCCCGATGTGGTCTCTTCCCTTAGGTTGAGGGTAAAGGGAGTTGCTGAAGGTACTCTGGAAATTGAGAGGAAACGCCCCAGTGTGACAAGAGCTGGCCTGGTAGACCGTCCCTAACTCAGTTCCCAGCATCCAAAGGGAAGTTTGACACACCTGCCTGCTTCCTCCCTTCCCCAGGGTGACCTTAGCAGAGCTGGGGGAGACTTGGTTGCCCTGAATCCCCAGGCCTCTGTGGAGAAAAGGGTAGACTCAATCACCCCCACATGAAGAGTAAGGCCTTCATTTTTGCTGCCCTCCTGTCACCATGAATCCTTTAGGTCCCTCTTGTCCACACTTTCTCATCTTTGGGGCCTGGAGTGCGGCAAAAGTGCATGTGAGCCTCACAAGTTCCCTCCATCCTTACCACATCCTGGGGACTGTCACATACTTCAGTAAGTCAGTTAGTCCGTTTTAAAGTTAGTATAGATGTAAGTTAGGAATTGTCAGCATGTGGAGGAGAGCATCTGCATGTGATTGCTCAGCCTATTCTGTTCTCTGTAATAGCACTCAGAAAATTCCAGACTCTCAAGTGCCCAGAACTCGACTTGTCTTGGCCTCTGTGGCCGTTCGTCCTTTCAGAGAGACTTCTGCATTCTCATCATCAGCTTCTTTCAGGTGATCTCAGAATGGTAGGCTCAGCCATCATGTGGTCCCTTCACACTCCGTCTTGCTGCTGGGAACTACACTGGCGAAGGTCCAGAGGGAGCATGGGGCAGATGCTGGGTGGCTGTGGCCTCAGGGGACTGGGCTGCCCTGTGGTTTTGGTCAGGGTGTGTCTTGACGGCAGGCTCTTCCAATGCTGGGTTAGTTAAGGTTATAGCTGGATGGGAGCCCTCCTGTCGCCTTGGGGCCATTACTTCAGGGCCTTGTAGAACATTCCTTTTTCTTCCCATCAGAGACATTCTGTGGGTAACCCCTCAAAGCAGGGGAGCAGAGTCCAGGAGCTCATCCATGTTGGGGAGCGCAGCTTGAGCTCCAAGAGGTAGTGATTCTCTTAAAGCAGTGACTGAGTGCTGTTAAGGCGCTCCTGAACTTAAAAGAAACATGTCTGTGGGTCCCCAACAGCCCTTCTCTTAAGGTAGGTCTTCTTAGCTGTGTTTCATGGATCAGAAACCGAGGCTCAGAGACACAATTGGTCACAGTCATGGAGTTAGTGAACGACAGGCTGGGTTTGGGAGGTGGGCTCCCTTGATGGCTGTCTGCCTTGCTCTCCAGACTGTCGTGTTTGCAGTGCATGAGTGCAGTGGTGTGTTTACCAGTGCTTTTGTCATGACCACAGGTTTGATTCCTGGGCAGGCATGGCCCTGGCCCGGGCCAGTCGCATTCAGGACAAGCTGAATTCCAATGAGCTGAAGAGTGATGGGCCCATCTGGAAACATGCCACGCCTGTCCTGAACTGCTTCCGGCGGGCCCTGGAGATCGATAGCTCCAACCTCTCCCTGTGGATCGAATACGGCACCATGTCCTATGCCTTGCACTCCTTCGCCTCCCGCCAGCTGAAACAGTGGAGAGGTGAGCTGCCCTCCGAGCTCATCCAGCAGGTAAGGGGGGTACTGTGGAAGAGCTGCCATCCAGCTGTCTGACCAGAGTGCCCTTGGTCAGCAAAGTTCTGACCTAGCCATTCTTTCCTTTTGTCCTCACGGCCATGCTGGGAGCTCCTGATGATTCTCCCCATGAGACTCAAGCCTTGGTCGTGACAGCTTGGTCCCTGTCTTTGGGTACCCAGCCCGGTGTGGCAAATTCAGGGCCAGCTGTGAGGTCTGAGGAAAGAACTTGACATCCTTGCTTTGGTTTTGCCTGTAAATGAGCTGATTGTTCCTTCTTTGTGGCAATATTCTGACAGCAAACATCTCCTGAGCCCCTCTCATGGGCCAGCCTTAAGCCGGGCCCCCTGGCCACATGGTGAATGAGGTGCCACACAGAGGGTACACCTCTGGCTCTGAGGATGGAGAGGTGGTGTGAGAGTGTCCAGCGGAGCTTCTGAAACAGGGAAAATCCTTAGTGGCTGTCCCTCCTATCCCTGTCTGAGGGGTTCTGACTGCCACACCTACCAAGGACAGGGACACTGGCAGTGTGTCGTTCATATGAGGCACCTCACGGTGCTAGATGGGGAGGGGTGCTCCTCATAGTCACCCTTCCTTTCTCAGTAGGTGGCCGTATGAGCCCCAGTGGCAGAGCTGGTTGGGTGGAAGGCTAGTGACTTGGTCAAAACCACACAGCTACAGAGCAATCAGAATAGAAGGACACAGATTTGCCTCGGAATCCCATCTGGGTTGGTTTATGATGGGGTTGCTTGCTTTGTGCCATGTTTTGGCTCTGTACCATGATTCTTCCCACCTACCATATTTCACCCAGGGTTGGTTTCATGATTCCTAGGTGGTACCTTTCTTTCCCCGGAAGTGTCTAGCAGAGTACTAAGGGTAGCACTAGGCTGCTTTGTGTCAGCCCCAGGGCCATTGCTACAGGAGATTCACAGAAATAAGTGTCCGCCGGACAGATGTTCATTGTGCAGCCTCCCCGTGCACAATGGAGCAGAGACACTGCTCTCCCAGGCTATGAGCAGCACCCTTACAGAGCCTGGTGCCCGAAGCCTCTCCCTTCCTCTGGCCCCTAGGATGAGGTGAGAAGAGGCTGCAGTCTTCCTGTCATCGAGCCAGGGCTAGGGCAGAAGAGGCTGGAGACCCGGGTGCTCCAAACAGCTGCCTCTGTGCCCCACACAGGCAGTGGTCAGCTGCCAGCCCAGCTCTGGGATGAAGGGATGTGGGTGCACCCGATAGCTGACATCCTGTGTGGAGTCTCACACAGGGACTGGAAAAGTGGCTCTCCGAAGCTGACTCTGTCCTAGCGGTGTTCGCCCGTGGTGTGTGAGAGCGCCGTGGGGGTGCTGCTGCTGATGCACAGGGCGTGGAGAGAGGGCGGGAAGTCCTGGGCGACCCTAGAGGTGTACACTCTCTGGTGCTGTGGCACTGGGTGCTGGGTGCACGTCTTCTCCGGCTCTGCTTGTCCACCCTGGGGGGTGGGGGTGAGAGAACGAGGTGCTCACTGCCTGCAATGGCGGCTCTTCTCATGATGTCAGCTCTGGTGACCTGGCCGCCTCAGGTTGATGCGGCAGAGTCACTGTTGCCTTAGTCCTCATGGCAGTGGTGGCTGGCAGCCCACGCAGCCGCAGCCCCAGCCCCACGTGTTCTTCCTCTCCCAGGCACAGGCCCTCCCTGCAGCCACATAGGTCATAGTTGGGACCTTTAGAAGGGTGTCCGTAGGTACGTCATAAAGGCATGAACTGTTAGATACTGCAGGGGAAGATGGAAGAAAACAGTTGACGTGAGGTGACCTGGGTTTCGGTCCAGCCCCGTGCCTGACTTGAGGTGGGCTTCTGAGGAGTCCCCAGGCCTCTCTGCAGTGTCCCAGCTGTGAAATGGTGACAGCACCTCTGTGTCTCAGGGTTGTGACAAGGATTACCAGTTTGCACACAAGGCAGCAGGACTTCCTACAGGGTAAGACATGATTCTGTGCAGGTTCTGGTCGCTCAGCTAAGGCTGGCCTGGTCTCGTGGTCTCGTTACAGATGGAGGGCCGGCGCGACAGCATGCTAGAGACAGCCAGGCACTGCTTTATGTCGGCGGCCCGCTGCGAGGGCGATGGTGACGAGGAGGAGTGGCTCATCCATTACATGCTGGGCAAGGTGGCTGAGAAGCAGCAGCAGCCGCCCACGGTTTACCTGCTGCACTACAGGCAGGCTGGCCACTACCTGCATGAGGAGGCTGCCCGCTACCCCAAGAAGATCCACTACCACAACCCACCTGAGCTGGCCATGGAGGCCCTGGAGGTGACACTGTGCTGGCCCCGGGTGGTGAAGCAGGGCAGGGGCGGGCCGGTCTCTCTGTCTCCCTGCGGACGGGGCCTGCGGTCCCAGTGACTCCCCTGCAACCTGCTGGAAACTTCTCAGTGTTTAGCAGCTTTGTGAGCAATTAAATTAAAGCAGCCTTTCCTGTCTGTTTCTCCCATGCTTTCAGGGAGAGTGAGCTTTTTGTTCTTCCCTCCCTGAAGGAACCTGGTCTTTCTTCGTTAGCATGCACAGTTCCAAGAACCTGGCTTGGCGACACCCATGCAGCGCCTTGCAGCCTGGCGGGAGGAGGGCAGGCACCTGCTCTCCAGGTGCAGATGAGACAGCTGAGGCCTGCCGTGGCAGGACTGAGACAGGGGGACAGCCTGTGCTCTTGACCCCAGATTTGGGGTGTTCCACTGCTCCCCAAGAGCAGAGAGCACTTGTTTACTGCTTGGATTTGCTATGTTTTCTGGACCATTTCACATGATGCTCTTACTGGTGCTCACGGCAGTCCTGTGAGGTGGGTTGGGTGGCTGTGACCAGCACACTGTGTAGGGAGGAGACTAAAGACATGAATGCAAATCCAGATATGCTTGGCCTAGACCAGGACTCTCTGCTTCCTGAATCCCAGAGCTTATTAGCTTTGCCCTTTCTGAGGCTGTGTGCCCAGCTCCCTTAGGACCCCTGTGCCCAGCTTCTTGGAGTTTGGGGCAGAATCTGCTTGCTTATGTCTTTTCTTCACTTATTTTTTCTGATTATAGATTTGTGGTTAAAAAATATACAACAATCAAGCAACTCAGAAATGTGTGAAAACAAAAAGTTAAAGTCCCCAAGTGATTCTAGACGCCCCCACCCCAGTCATGCCTATGTACAGTTTGGGCAAGTCCTTATTTTCCTAGATTTTTTTCCTATTAATATATAGATACACTATCACTTTGTGACTTGCCTTTTTCACTGGACAAGATGTAGTAGAAGGAGTCGTGGGCCTCCTTCTGTGCCTCATGCCCTCTAGTCTGGCTGGGCATCCCTGTATTTGTGTGGTCCCTTCCTTATGGGTTTGGCCTTCTCTTCCATCTCTTTCATGACAGGTGTAGGCAGGGCATGGCCCTGAACACATATCAGGGAGCACTCATCTGAGCACAGTTCCCTCTTGAACAGTGAGGTTGTTAGGGGCACCCACTGCTTATGCAGTTGAAAATCCATGTATAGCTTCAGTTGGCCATCCACATGCTCATATTCCCAACCACCAGTTGGCCTTTGAGCAATGCCGGTTTGAACTGCGCAGGTCAATTGAAAAAAAAAAAAACCCATGTATACGTATATCTGCCCAACTCGAACATGCATTGTTCAAGGGTCAGTTGTATTTCCAAGGTCATTTAACATTGGATCAACAATGTCTCGTTTCCCGAAAAGGCTGTACTGATCTATGAACTTTTATGTTTTTCATCAGCCTAGCTAATACGCCTCTTTTTAATACTTGATAATCTTGTGAGCAAGCAAAAAGTCTCATTTTTAAAAATTTGCCTTTTTAAAATGACTCATGCTGCGTGGTTTTAGCAGCTGTTTTGGGGCCATATTTGTGGGGGAGGATTTTATTTGCAAAACTTCCTATCGAGCGTGTCTTCAGCAGTTTCCTGGTGGCTGTCATTCACAGCCAGGTCTATGTCCTTCCCCGTCACAGTTCTTTCATGCTTTCACTCAGGCTTCCTGTGCCTGTTCTTGGAGGGACTTCCGTTTGGGGACGAGAAGCCTGAGGCCCAGAGGACTGCCATGACTTGCCCTAAGTAAGCAGTAGGAGAGAGGGGCAGCTGGGGCCAGAGCCCACAGAGCCCGGGGCTCTCAGGGGGCACCTCTGGGCAGCACCAAACCCTCTTGCAGCGGGAGGTGCCCCAGCCCTCAGGAAAATGGCAGCTGTTTTCCTTCCATGGTTTTTCTTCTACTTTTGGCCTCTGCTGCTGCCTGAGAGCACCAGTGGGCAGGCAGGATGGTGGCCCCGTGGTACTCAGCTGTGTAGACTGCCCTCCTCGAGCATACCACACTGGCCCTCAGGAGAGCGGGTACTCAGTTGGAACATGTACATATCTTGCTTTAAAAATGACATTTCTCTTAAGAATTGAACCTTGTCCTTGTGAAAATTCCCCTGTGCTGTTGAGGCCTCATTCAAAATACCTTATCTGCCATTAGGATAAACTGCCAGTTAGACACTTTGTCCTTCCCCACGTGTGGCCACCTGGGCATGTGTGGTGCCTCAGAGGTTTCCTACATCTGAAAATGGAGTTGCTGGGCTAGTTCTTCTGTGTCCATGGGTGGGCCAGAGGGGGAGGGGCTCTGGGTGGGAGCCCCTCTGTCTGGGATACCCCCTTGAGAGTGCTGCCAGGGCCAGACCTCCAGGCATCTTACCTAGTGGGTCCTTGGAGACATCTCTTGAGAACCACCTCTGGGTGAGGGGAGGCTGGTTAATCAGGGCCTGTGGCCACAGTGTTTCTCAGCCCTGTGGCACCCATTATGCCATCTGAAGGAGCATATGTCAGGGGTGGGAACTTGTATTACATCTACACCTGGATGGGAAGGTCAGGCCAAGTTGCCTGTGGAGGTGCCTGTGTGCCTGCGGGCAGTAAAAGGCAGGAGCAGGATGGACCTGGGTTTAACCTGACCCTGGGCTTTCTTGCTGTAAGGCCTTGGGCAACTCACGTCAGGCATTTGTAAATGGATTTGGGGAAGTGAAGGAAAGAACAGGACCTGACTGACTCAGCTAGGGTAGAGCTTCTTGACGCCTGTGGTTCCTGGCTTTCCCAGGTGCTGGGACACAAACAGATCCAGCCTACTCCTTGCTTCAAGGAGTCCATGGTCCAGTGAGGAGACAGGTGTGGGAGCTCCCTTTAAAAAAATTTATTTATTTATTTATTTATTTTTAGAGAGGGGGAAGGGAGGGAGAGAGGGAGAGAAGCATCGATGTGCGAGAGAAACATTGATCAGTTGCCTCTCACAACGCCCTGAACTGGGGAACCTGGCCCTCACCCCAGGCACGTGCCCTGACCAAGAATCGAACTGGTGATCTTATGGTTTGTGGGACGATGCCCAACCCACTGAGCCATACCAGTCAGGTCTGGAAGCTCCCTTTCTATGGGTGCCAGGCGAGAGGCACAAAGAGGGCAGCGTGCACTTTGGTGGGAGGAGGGGCCCAGTGAGCAGAACTGAAGGCTTCTCGTTATCTTACCACTTCATACCAGGGCCAGAATGCTGACAGTTTGTGTCCATATGAATTGTCAGTGCTTGCTTTGATGACAGGTTGGCTAGTTGAAAACTAATGAGAAAAGGTAATGTGTGGCGGCACATCTTCCCTGTCAGGGTCCCGTTTCCTGTGTGGCTGGCTGGCCCATGGAACAAACTGAGCCGCTGGGAGGGCTGCTCACACCTGAGTGTCACCCCCCAGGTGTACTTCCGGCTCCACGCTTCCATCCTGAAGCTCCTGGGGAAGCCCGATTTGGGGGTTGGTGCAGAGGTCCTGGTCAACTTCATGAAGGAGGCTGCAGAAGGCCCCTTTGCCAGGGGCGAGGAGAAGAATACACCCAAAGCTTCAGAAAAGTGAGTAGCACACTTGTCCAGCCAGTCTATCCGCTGTGTACCATGATGGTTCATTTATGGCAAGGTAGCGTTCAAGGGGTACTGCTGAGTAAGCCAGAGTTCATGGAGCTTCTGGATCTCATCTGGAGATTTGCAGTGGCTTGGCTGATACGCATTTCTGTTGAACTTGAGAAGGAGAGGCTGCCAACATGCCTGGCCTACCCCATCCTCCAGGCCAAGTCCTGGAGAGAAGCCGACGCCTTCCCCTCCCACTGTGTGCAGCTCTGCCTCGTGCAGAACACTGTTGGGGAGCAGTTTTCACGTTGCTGGCTCTTGCTCTTGGGTCCTCACGGGAGCCCTCCGAGGGGCTGGTCTATTGCCCATTCTTCCAAGAAGCAGAGGGAGGGCTTGGGGGAGGCATGGGCTCTTTCTGCGGTGTCAGAGGGCCTGAGGACGCTGGAGCCCTGGTGTGGTCCCCTCACTGGGCCTGAGACATACCCTGGAGCTTTGGCTTAGCTCACCCAACCTCTGGACCTCTGCCTGGCTGGACACTGTGCAGGGCTCAGCTGAGTGCCAGTGGAACCAGCACCCAGGCCCTGTCCTTGAGGTAGAGATGGGCACACACATGGCAGGTCACACAGGTGGATGCAGTACGCCCCAAAGTTATAGATAATGTATTTTTTAGTCACAAAGGGCCCCATCTTAGTGATGTTGTTTTTTATTGATAATAATTTTTTCAAAAAATTTAAAGTCTTACAAATGATTCATGAACATATGCTGTTCAATAATTACAGAAAATTCCAGCAGTTTATAAATATATAGACAAACCACCCTCTTCTTCTCCCTTGAGTTAGCCACTATTCACAGTTTAATTTCTCATATCATTTTTCGTGCATTTACATACTTACATGTACACATACAATTACAGGGTTTGTTTTATAAAAAAACGAACTACCGATACTGGGTTTGGGACCCAGTCCGCAGAGATGGTGCTGCACCTACCCCATTCTTTCTAGTGACTGCCAGTGACTGTGGCGCTCTTATTCCACAGGTGGATGCACCTTGTTTCTGTAACCATGTCGACATTTCAGGTGTTTCTAACCCTTTTGCTCAGCAGCAGATTTCCTTACGCACATGCGAGCAGATGTTTTTCTCTTGTCTGGTTGGGGATTAATCTGTCAGCCTCGGGCATTACACGGAAGGACACTGACTTGGTGTGGAGGGTGCTCGGGTGGGCATTTCTGAGGTGAGCCTCATCAGGTTTCCACAGTCCCCGAGGCCTGAGACCTGAGACACCTGCAGAGCCCTGCTGTTCTTGAGGGCTGAGCCAGAGTGAGTGCCATGTGGGCAGCTCCTTTGATGCCCTGAAATGCCAGCCAAAGGGGACGTGTATGGCAGTAGTGGGCCCCCGGAAGGGAGGCTTGGGGATTTGAGAGCTGAGAAGGGCACTGTCCCAAACCTGTATACAACCTTCAGTGCCATGCAGAGATTCTGACCTGCACCCTAACCCTCTGCCCCATAGGGAGAAGGCCTGCCTGGTGGATGAGGACTCCCACTCTTCAGCTGGGACACTGCCGGGCCCCGGAGCCTCCTTTCCCTCCTCCTCTGGCCCAGGTCTGACATCCCCACCTTACACAGCTACTCCGATTGACCACGATTACGTCAAATGTAAAAAACCCCACCAGCAGGCAACGCCGGACGGTACAGTCCCTGTTCTCCCTACTGCCAGCCCAGGGCGGCACGCCAGTTGGGGGTGGGAGCTTTGGGCAATGAGTCGCTTTGTTTTGGTGAGGGGGGTGCTGGGTCTGGGGTGACACGGGCAATGTTGTGGCTGTTCATTAACCTCATGGACTCACGGTGATTCTGTGCTTCCAAGACATGCTCAGGGTCGCCACCTGCCAGCTCACCCACCTGGGAGCCGGGGGGAGGGGGGCGGCAGGCTAGAGCACCTTGCCTCTCTGAGCCTGCATTTTCCCACCTGCAAACAGGGGCGTTGAAGGGCAGTTGGAAAACTCTGTGGGCTCGCTGTCAGTGTCTGCGGGCTGCCTAGAGCAGCTCCTGTGCAGTCAGCTGCATTGTTATGGCATGCCCTTCTGATGGTCACGGGAATGCTGCGACTGGTGCTGAGTCTGTTGCCCTTGGGAATCCAGGCAGGCTGGGGGAGTGTCAGCTGGGACTATAGAAGGCCATCCCATGTGGGATGGGGCAGGTGGCGACTGTTCAACCACATTCCTTACTAATATTAGGAGGCTCGCATGCTGACCTCGTAGCTCAACTTCATGTTCTCTTCACATTTACAGTGATGAGCTCTATTTGCTCAAATGAGCCAGATTGGTGGACTTAGAGGGCCATTAAAGTGGAGACTTATGGAGGTAGTGACAATGCTGAAAGACGCCCAGGTTCTTACATGTCACTCATCTCATTAGGCTTTGGGGAGATGGGGTTCCCCCAGGATGACGGGACCCCCTAGTCATGCAGTGCATGGGTTCCTGGAAAGCACAAGCATCGCCATGTGAGCAGGGCTGAAAGCAGGTTTAGAGAAGAGCTGGCGGAGGGTGGCAAGGTGGCAGGGCCCAGCTGCTCCAGGTCAGGGGAATCCGGGTGATCTCAGAGGCAAGGAGACTTGCAAGTGTTCCCTCCGGGTTCAGTTTGACCTGCAGTGTGTGTGCTGAGAGAGAGGCTGCAGACCCAAGTGTGTGCTGTGTGGTTCCATCACCTCCTTCCGGTCTGCCTGTCGGGCTTGCCCTCGCCGCCCCAGAGGTTGGGCAGAGACGGGAGTAACGGGCCTGCTGCTCCTCCGCACTTCAGTCCTGCAGACCTGCCCCAAGGGCCGTCTCCCTTCTTATTTCACTCAAGTTACATAGGAAAACCACCCTGTTCCCAACCCTTTGCTCATGAAACTACTGAGAAAACATGAGCCAGGACTGCTTCTTTGGTTGTTCGTGGCTTGGGGCCGGCACCCTCCTCAGCCCTGCAGGCTTGAGCCAAACTCAGGAGCAGGAATTGTGCTTGGCTCTGTCGGCCCACGGAGCTGGGTACGCCCCCTCTGGTGTGGGCGCCCCGGGGAGCAGCAAAGGCGGGAGGCAGGACTGCCTTAGAAAGGGGCTGTGACACCACCTGCACTGCTGGCTGCCCAGCCATCTCCTGTCTGGTGCACACATGTGCACGGAGCTGTAGGGGAGCAAGAGTGCTGCGCCCGGTGCTGTTGTGACATGTCCTTAGTGCCAACATGACGGTCATTTGTTGTGGACGGTTGCAGAGGGAGCCATACAAATGGGTTTTCAATGGTTGTAAAAATTA
This sequence comes from Furipterus horrens, assembly GCF_987537825.1. Classification (NCBI taxonomy): domain Eukaryota; kingdom Metazoa; phylum Chordata; class Mammalia; order Chiroptera; family Furipteridae; genus Furipterus; species Furipterus horrens. Next base: position 18,351,566 of record NW_028327181.1, on the reverse strand, counting down.
TTTTTTCAAAGTGATTCCTGTCTACGATGTGGAGCCATCGAGATCCCACAGCCCACCTCTGCCCAGCCCCAGCCCAGCGTGCTGGGAAGCCTGGCACTGGCTGTACTGTGCTCTGCCTGGGCCTGGCTGTGCGGGGCTTTCAGAAGTCTCACCCTCCTCACCTTGGAGAGAAAGCAGTGTCCACAACATGAAAATGTTTTGGGCTGTAACATAGCCATGATCTTAGAATGTTAAAGTGACCCTCTTAGCAGCTGCACTAGCTCCTAGGGAAAGGCCCTGACTCAGACAGAAGTGCCAGGTTGCTGGTGTCAGGGCATTTGCCACTAGCCTCAGGGGTTCACACCACTCACCTCTACTCCTGCCTCCTGTGACCCGGCCCTGGGAAAATGTGTGGCCTGAGACCAACTCCGGGTCGAGGCGCTAGTGACCCCTCCAGGCCAGAGTGGAGCCCTGGTACAGGCGAAGGAAAGCAGGTGAGGGGCCCTCTCAATGTCGGACAGGGAGGCCCGGGCAGAGTGGGCTTTCGGGTCAGGAGTCTGAGCTCCGTTCCCAGCTCCTTCGCCTACTTGCTTGGCATTCTCGGGCAAGGGACGTCACTTGTCTGAACCTCAGTTTCCTCACCTGTATGGGATGTTTTCCTCAGGGGTGTCAAACAAAGACGCTGCCACGTTCCAGCTGTTCCTTAGACGCAGTCCTCCCTGTGTTATCCAAGCTCTGACACGAGACACAGACAGCACTGGGTGGCGGGAGGAGCCCGGCTCTGGGGCCAGTCCCCCTCAGGGTGTACCCCAGCACTCTCCAGCTAGTGATGTGGTATCAGGAGAGGGACAGGCGGTGTCCTCTGAATCAGCAGCCTGTGAGTGAGCCGGGCCTTGGGCCTTCTGGGCCCTAGACTTCTGTACCAGCAGAGCCTGTCAGAGGCTGGTTCGCCACCCACTGGACAGGGAGCCACGCCTCAGGACCTCCCCTGGGCATGGGTAGGAGACTCTACCTTGGATTGCCTCTCCACTTTTATATGCCTTTGCTTCAAAACCAGGAATGAGCTGGGTCAGGTCTTACTTGGTGTAAGATTTAGAAAAATGGCTCTAGGTATGTGTAGGCAGCTCAGCACTTGATACTGGCTTCTCAGTAGGACTCAAATGCACTCTCTGAACCTGCCCTGCCTGCACCCTTGTGCCACCCATCGTAGGGTTGGAAACGTCTGTAGCTCGTCCACAACTCAGGTCAAAGCCCCTTGGAACTGGCCCTCAGATGCCTCTGAGACTCTTACCATGGCAGGGCACCCACGCTGGCCTAAGGAGGAGCCCTTCAGCCAAGCTGAGGGGCAGAGACAGGGAACAGATTAAGCCATTGGCTGCTGGCCTGGCGGCACTGCCTGACCCCTCCTGCCTGCCTAACTTGTGCCTTCCATCTGTCTTGGAATTCCTCCCCAGTGCAGAAATCCGTAGCATTGAAGCTCCCTGACCAGGAAAAAAATGTCATGTGGGGAGCACAGTTTGACCTTCAAGGGGCTCCCAGTGATTATTGTCTATACATGTTCAAACAGAGTGTAATGAGATTTCTGAACAACATCTGAAACTCCCCCACATGCAATGTGTGCATGTGTGTTTGTGTGTGTGGAAGTGATTGGACCCTGCCACACAGCAGCATGCGCTTGCTCTGTGCTGGGCTCTGGACTGGGTGCTTGCGGTGTGTTAGTATGTTCCCGTCCTCACAGTCGCCCTGTGTTCTATGCCCCATGAAGAAGCCCAGCTGAGGGCAGGTGGGTGCTCATCCAGGGCCATGTGGCTAGTTGGGGCAGAGCCAAGGCAGAGCTGGGGTCTCAGCCTCCTTCTGCCCCAGGCCGGGGTGAGGCTACCACAAGGAGGGTCCCTGTGCCCACTGACCTGAATGAAGACTGGACCTGCATACACGTCCCTCTTTGGTGGAGTCTGGCTGGTGGCAAGGCTGTTAAAGAACGCCTTGGTCCATAATTTGGTCCAGCTGAGCTGGCCTTTGGGATATGTCCACAGTAGCTCTGTTGGACTGGCCAAGACCTTTGCTGTATGCCTGAGAGGCTCCATGTCACCTCAGAACGCCAGGGCCAGAAAGGGCCTCAGAGGTCTGAGGCTGAGCCTCCTATGGGGTTCTCTGGCCTGCCTGTGGCTGTGACCATCCAGGTGTTCCATCAGTACTGTGCCAGGTGCCCAGGACAGTCCTGGTATCTGCAGCAGACTCTTAGGAGGGATGGCAAGTATGAATCAGTGAATTACACAGCTCAGGGTTGGGGTGCAACTGAAACTGTCCCAAGAGACCTGGCCTGGCCACTTGGTGGGGTAGAAGGCCTCCCTGAGGGGGCAAAGCTTAGCTGGGATCTGAGGGGTATGTCGGCATTTCCCATGAGGGGCGGGGTGAGAGGAACTAATCAGGGGTCGAAGAGTGGGGGCTGTAGGGGCTGGTGTTCATGGTTGCAGGTGGCCCATCTGGCCCCACTTACAGCATGAATAGAGGCCTCCCTGAGCCCCAAGTTGTAGGGTGTGGGCTAGGTGGACCTTCCAAGGGGAACTGAGGGTACCTTGTCCCAACCCCATATGCAGCATCCATCTTCACCTGCCATGCTGTCGCTGTCTGTGTTGTGTCCCGTCTGTGCTCATTCTCGCCTGCTCGCCCACAGCGCCCTGTCAGTATTGCCCGTGCTGCCCCTAACCCTGACCACACTCTGTCTCCAGGCTTTGTCTTTCTGCTTGCACTGTCACGGCTCGCTTCAGGGGACAGCGCAGACCGCATGCTTCGCCCTCAGTCCGGCTTCCTGCTCCCCCTGTGACCAGGAGCACCTCCACATCTGCTGCTCCTGTGATTTGGAGAGTGCGTGTTTGATGTGCTTGGCTTCTGCCCACGGCCCATCTTCCTGGCTCTGGACAGATGCAGATGCAGCAGTGCCCTCCCCTGCCTGCCTGCCTGCGTGGCAGGTGTCTCAGTCCTGTGTCCCCATTGCTTTGCTCTTTCTTGCTTTAAAAAAATAACAAAGGCAACAGACTCTTAAGATACCAAGTTATCTTTACAAGAACAAATATATCAAAACACAATTCGTGCACGGTAGCCAAGATACCACAAGGGAGGAGCTGCAGGTGGCAGGTAGTGCTGGAGGGCAGGCATGGCCTGGTCTCTGCTCACTGGCCTCCCTTCCGAGGGCAGGAGGAAGTAAGCTTATGGTGGGCGAGCTGTGTTCCTGTGAACAGACCTCCTCAAAGTGGGAGGGACTCTGAGTGCAGCTCAGTTTGTCTTGCACGTCCTCCATAGGGTGGGGATGGGTTTGGGGGCCGGCAGGGAAGCTCTTAGAGGGCAGAGCCGGCCACCTCCTTTGTACTCTCCTTCAGTCTTGCATTTTACGAAATGTCTTCAAGCCACAGCTGGTCATGGCATTTACTGAGTGCCTGCTGTGTTAGGAAAGGAAAAGGGTGCCATGGGGAAAGCCAAGATGAGGGCACCCTGATCCCTCCTGCCTGTTGCATCTGTGTGTCCCTAGGCAGTGTCATGGGACAGTAGTTATTTGGTCCCAAGAGGGAATGCTGTGAGCTGGCTCTGGGGTTTGATGGACTGGAAGGGCTTTCTGGAGGGGGTGGGCCTCCAGAGAGGCCCTTGGGCCATTTTGGGTGATGGACAATAGGAGCAAGACATGGAGGTTTGGTAACTGCGGTGGGCAGAAGGAGACCTTGAGAGGAGAGAGCTTGGGAAACCAGCTGAGCCTAATGAGGCTTCTTTCCTACAGAAGACAGGGCGAGTGACGTGGTCACAACATCTCTCTCCCTTTTGACTCTAAATAAGGCAGATTCTCCCAGTCATCCTTCTTTGAAGAGCCTTCCTGGGAACCTCACCAGATAACTGGGTGGGCTCTGGACTCTCTCGTTGTAAGAGCTGCTCTTCTTCCCCTGGGGTTTGTGTTATAAAGTGGCTGCCCACCTGCCTTTGGATAAGAAAATGGTTAAAGCTTCCCCAAGCCCTACCTGGTCAGTGCCTCGCCTGGCTTGGGGAGCAGAGTGAGGCATGATGAGGGCCACAGGACGAAGGGGACACTGTGAGAGGGGCGCAGCGAGGCCAAGTGTTCTCCCCACTCTGAGTATCAGGGTCCCACCAGGGCACTGCCACTGTCTCAGCACATTTGGGCTGTGACGTGCCTGGTGCTGCTTGGTCAGCCCTTGCTGGTGAACACTGGCAGAGAAGGGGCAGGGGACGAACCCGGCCCCCACAGCAATGCCTCGGTACCCCGCCTGCTGCTGCTTGTGTGTCTGCCTCTTTTGGGAGCCCACTGGGTTTTTGGCATATCTCTTGAGCACCTGTATAGCCTCCTTGGCCTATAGGAGGGTTCCCCATCCCACACAGCCCATGGACATGTCCTTTCCCAGTGGTCATCAGGGACCGACTGGGGCAGATTTGTCAAAGTGAGTTCTCAAAATACTGATTCCACCCAAGTTTCTGTTGTTAGAAATCATAGTTTTCTAGTTGGCAGAACATTTGTGACCTAGTCAGAGTTGCTGCAGTTTTCGATGACACAACCATGGCCTTTTCCTCAAACTTTCATTGAACTGAGCTGATGGAATACAGGGCTGTGAACTCTTCCCAGCGTTACTGCCGGAGCAGATGGAGAGGACACATATCAGGAACCTGTAACTGGCCTAGAGCTCCTGACAGTGACCAAGGGATTTGAATTGAGTCAAACTGAACAAAAAATCCTTGTGGGACAGGCAGCCTTTCTGTCGCCGAGCCAGATCCCTTTCCTCTGTGTCCCCAGCTCTCATTGCTCTGCAGTTGGCCCCGCAGGTCCCGCTCTGGAAGTGGAGGGTGCCGGGGCTTAGAAGCAGGCGGTGTCATCAGCTGTTGCTTGTCAGATGCACATCCATGTAAGGATTCAGCAGAGGGGCTGCACTGGCCCAAAGGCACAGAAGGGAAACATCCTAGTGATTAACAGTAAGAGAATGAAGTGTTTATAATCTTGCCACAAATATTAATTAGCATGAGCAGGCTTTGTGTGGGCAGACTTTTAAAAAGACACACTGAGAGAAGAGCAGGGCAGCCTGTGGAGTGTGCTCACCAGTGACAGGCTTTCCTGTTGGCCTGTAGGCGGCTCCTGAAGAAAATCAGGAGCCCGGGCAGTCCCTGTGGTCCCGTTCAGTGTGGGTGTTTTCCCACCCAGCTCCGTGGGAAGCCTGGCTTCTCAGCTGAATCTGGCCTCCTACATGGAAGAAGTGTTCATCTATCTCCTGCTCTGCCTCAGGACCAAGGGGCGTGGAGCAGCTTAGCCGTGGTCTTCCTGCAGCAGAACCTCCAGGTGGTATCCGTGACAGGACAGCAACTGCCTCTGCTGGCCCTTGCCTTCCCCCCTCTGGCCTTTCTCCATCGGGCAGGCAGGAGAACAGAGGATGCTGCCATCAGACTTGGCACCCTTTGCCTGCAGAGCATCAACAGACCCACCTGGTTCTTTCTGAGCACAGACCAGCACCTGGGGTGTCCCATTGTGCCTGGCCTGTGCCTGGGCCTCTGGGATGTGGAGGAAGCACCCCAGGCCATTAGTGTATGATTACGCAAAGCCATATGTCAGCCCGGTTAGACCCTTGGCCCACAGGGTCCCAGATAAGAACTGTGACACCCAGGGACAGCTTTGTGGAGGAGGGAGGACTAGAGTCATGCCTGGAAGGTTGGCCAGCTGATGAAAGCTGAGTGTTCCCCAGGTCAGAACTGCCCCACTCCCTATATGCACACTGGCTCCCCTTGAGCCTTTATGGGGTATACTGGCAGCGTGAGGGCTATGCACTGGGGTACTTGAGCCTGTGCTGAATTCAGCTGACGGGGGGGCAGGCAGAGTGTGCTCAGGGAAGGTTGGTTCTTACCCGAGTCACATAGCTTTGGGATGGTGTCCAGGGCTGTTTGCTTACTGAACCCAAAGGAGCCTTCACCCCTGTTCTCCCAGAAGTTTCCCCATTCGTGGCCTTCCCTGGGTTCACTGGCCTCTCTCTTCCACACCTACTCTCTGAGCACCTCCTGGGGCAGCGCTGTTCTAGAAGCCGGCGTCACAGCAGTGACCGCACAACATGGACACCAAGCCAAGGGTGCAGCCCAGCTTCTGGAGGGGCACAGGCCTCACAGGGCTGCAGAATCTGACCGCAGGGCTTACAAGGAATGGGGTGGACCTGGTGATCTGAGAGTTGATACACTACACCTTCTGGGAATGGGGAGAGGAAAAGGGTCAGTGGATCCATCCCTCTCCTTCTGCCCCACTGCAGAAGCCTCCCAAGCAGGAATTTTCTGTCCCAGGCTGCTCTGGGTTGCACAGCCCAGTCCAGAGAGCCCTCTGATCTCTGCATCACTCCCAACTCCCCTGCTGTGGCCTCCCCAGCCAGCTCATCCGGGGCCAGGCCTCTAAGGCTGGCCCTGAGTTCTCTATGAGCTGCTTCCCAGCACCGTGAACCTGTCCTCCTGGTTGCATCTGGCCCAGCCCTGAGCAGTCCCATCTACAGTGGCTTGGCTGGTGGTAGGAAGATGGTCCTCATGGCAGCTCTCTCCTACCATCTGTGTCTGGTCTCACTGAGGCCCACAGTTAGCTGCGCCAGGGAAGGGCCGATTTACTGGGAGAGGTGGGGAAGGGTGAGGCGCCAGATGCCCAGGGGTGTAGAGCGAGTTTTCAAGAGCTTTTTAATTTTCTTTCACCCTATTGATGTAAAAAGAATGAAACGTAGTCTTCTTTTGATCTGACTTGCTCCTTGGTGTGAAACCTAGCTTGTTTCTTGGTATTTAAAATCAGGATTGTTTTAAATAGCCTTGTGTCAACCCTCTCAAACACACAAGACCCAAAAGGATTAGGGAGAAACTTGGTCTTGGGCTTTTTGAGTCCCTGTTGGTGGCTTGTTTGCAGCAATGCTCTTGTCTTCTGTTTACCCGGTATGCACACCCCTGGCAGGAACCTTGGCCAGCACCCCTCCCCTCCCCCTTTGCTTCACAGCTCCTGCCAGGGCACCTCAGTGCTCTGTTCCATCTCTCCAGACCTGACCCAGCAGCCCACAGGGGCGCTACACAGCAGGTTGCTCCTGGGGCCTTCCTGACCCTTTTCTCCTCCCTTCTGAGCACCAGCCTTCCTCATGGCTTCTTAGTTGCCCTTGATCATCCCAGGACAAGGGCTTGTCCAGAATCACCACAGTGCCACCCGGGGCCAGCTCTCATTGCCCTTTCAGAGGGTCAGCCACGCTGCGTTCTCAAGCTTGTGTCTGTCTGAGGGTTCCAAGAATGTGCGGTTGCAGCCCCCATCACTGCTAGGTCCCTCAGCTTACCCAGGTCCTGCTCCTCTGCTGTAGCTGTTGTTGCTATGGATGTTATTCTACCAGAGGCTCAGTGGAGGCCTCACCTCTCAGGGGAGCAGGCACCTCGGAGCTTGGTGCCGTCCTTTGTTGTCCACACCTCTCTCGGTGCAGCCTGCTGCTTTGTGCACGCTCCGGTGCAGACGAGGTTCCCTCGCCCAGCAGCACTGAGAGGGCGCTGGCACATTGGGAGTAAATATCTGTTTGCTTACGCCAGTCCCAGGATTTGGTAATGATCACACTGGATTCCACCAAATTTGCCATTCTTCCAGGCCCAAAGCCCAACAGCTTGTGAGCACATGAGCTCATCGGGCAGTGTGCCAGTTCTCATGAGGTCCTCCCAGCTCAGCTTGCTTCCTGGACACTTGCCAAATGGTGTGCTGCTCAGCCATGCAGTGACTTTACCTGGTACGATGCTGGCTAAGGATTGCCTGCCCTGGCCTGACTTTCTTAAAACTTCACAGGCCATCAGTCCCATGTGCCTGGCACTAGGCCAGACCCCTGGGGGGATCATGTGTGTGTCAGGTTCGGAGGCAGGGAAAGCAGTGAAAAACGTGTTAAAAAGTGTCAAGTGGAGGCCTGGACATCCCGAGTGGCAGATCTGGGGCTGGAATGCAGGTCTGGGACTGCTGAGTCCCGAGTTTCTGCAGTGATCCCGTATGGCCTCTGGAGCAATGGGTATCGTTTGCCAGCCTTCCACTCTCACGCAAAGAATGGGTGGCACCCGCCACTTCTCTGGGAGAGGTGATCCCCTCACACTGGGGACTGGGGTTGGAGACTTATTGTGAGGGCTGCAGGCCTTCCTGTAATACCTCATGGAGCCTTGGGAGGTCTGGCCTTGCGAGTCAGGGAAGAGCCCCTTGCTGAGTGTGAGGCAGAGAAGTCCAGCTAGGTCCCTGCTCCCCTATTAGTGGCACACAGATTTTCTCTGTGGGTCACTTGGGTTTTACACATGCCTCACATCTGAGTTTCTTGTGCTTCATCAGCTCAGTTGACACTGATGACCCATGGTTACTAGGCAGTGGACATTGCAAAGGCAGCTATGGAGGAAGGCTGTATGGAACTGCCTCAGAGGTCGTTGTCCCCATGCCCTGATCTGTGACCAGATGTGGGTGACGAGGGCAGAGCTGTGTGCTGCCTTTGGCGGCATGGGCCTAATTCTCAGTGTTCCTCTGTGCAGGCCCGCTTCAGATGTCCTGTCATGTAATGTGTAAGAAGTGATCGCCATCCCACTGACATGGTGCGGCTTGGGCATTATCTCCAGTATGGATAAGCAAAGCCCTCTGTGCATTCAGAACGCAGTCTCTGTAATGTCAAGTTTGAGACATTAGAGATAAAATAGGTTCATGTTCTTTGAAGTAACAATATTGATAATTGAGCTAACATTTCATAAACATTTACTGTGTATCAGGCCCTGTTCCAAGCACTTTACATGTATTAACCTATTTAATCCTCATAACAATTCTTTGAAGTGGGCACTTGTATTATCAAAAGTTTACTTGTGAGAAGACTGAAGTGTAAAGGAAGTATGGCAATTGCATAGGCTCTCCCACCTAGTCAGCGACAGAGCAGCTCGGATCTCCCACAGTCCAGGCTTTTGACTTTGTTGAGATGACTTTACATTTTGTTGCATTTTGTTTTGCCCACCAAGCTGCTCCTGTCTGCCCTCCCAGTGGACCCTGGGTAATTGTCTGTTAGGTACCAATGCATCACCCAAGACCCGGTTTTCAAGGTAGCCAAGCAGAGGGTTGGAGGATCCTGGGGGCCATGTTTGACTTTTTCCCTGATTAGGAAGGGATTTACCTGTTTAAGATCATACAACTAGTGAGTGGCACAAGAGGAACTTAGCTTTCTTGATTCCCATTTCATTTTGTTCTCATTCGAAAGACAGGGGAGGGGTAGAGGGAGTGAGGGAGAGAGAGAGAAAGAGAAAGAGAAAATGAGAGAGAGAGACAGCGACATCAGTGTGAGAGAGAAACACCACTGATTGGTTGCCTCCTGTGTGTTCCCTGACTGGGAATTGAACCAGTGACCTTTGGTTATGGAACAGCACTCCAACCAACTGAGCCATCCCGGCCAGGGCACCATGTTTTATTTTTAATGATTGCATTTTATCTCTACTATTGATTTATTATTTATACCTCTTTTTAAAAATAAAATGTAGTTACTTCCTTAGAGTTAACAAAAAAAAGAAAAACACACAAAACATTCTTAAGTGATCACAGCCTACCTTCAAATGATACTAAACGACTTCATGTGCAGTGGAAGAACCTCCCATGTCTGTATTCTTGTTTCCATTCATTCTACCCACAAAATGTTGCTACTATTTTCTCTCTAGACAGTAGTCAATATGTTAGAGAAATTAAAAACATGAAAAAGAATATGTTTTATATTTATCACTACTTTTAACCATTTTTGAGGAACTTTATTTCTTTATATAGATCTATGTTTCTGTCTGGTTTCAATTTATAACATTTCTTCTAACTCAGATCTAATAGTAAGAAATCCTCTTTTTGTTTATCTGAAAAAAGTCTGTTCTTTATTTCTGAGCAAGATTTTCTCTGGATATAGAATTCTAGGTTGACTTTTTCTTTTAGCACTTCAATGGTATCTGACTTGCGCAGTTTCTGATGAGAAGTATGCTGTAATTCTTAACTTTGTTCCCCTATATGTGATGTATCTTTCTCTGCCTTCAAGGTTTTCTCTATGTCTTTGGTTTTCAGCAGTTTGAATACGATGCAGTGGTGTGACTTTTTTTTTTTTTTAATATGTGTGAAGAAGTCCTTGACCGTCTTGGTGGTCTTTGAGAGTCTTGGTAATTTGATGTCTTTCATTAGTTTTAGAGAATTCTCAGTCATTATATCATAAAATATTTCTTCGGTTTCTGTCTCATTTTCTCCTGGGATCGCAATTAGTATGTTAGATAATTTGGATGATCTGTTCTGATTTCCCTCCACTGTTTCTCTCAGCTTGGATTATTTCTACTGAACTGTCTTCAGATTTTTTATTATTTTTCTCTCATCTGTGTCAAATTTGCTGAGAAGCCTGACAAAGGCATTCTTTGACTCTTTTACTGTGTTTTTTTTCTTCATTTCTATCATCTTTATTTGACTCTTATTTATAGCTTCCATTTCATTCCTGAAATTCCCCGTCTGTTCATGTATATGTCTACCTTTTCAACTAGAGCTTTTTATCATATTTATGAATCATATTAATCTTAGTTATTTTAAATAGGTCATCTCTGAGTCTGATTATGTTGATTATTATATCTCTTGCCAGTGTTCTTTTCTTTTATGTGTGTGTGTCTCAGTTTTTTTACTGAATGCCAGATATCGTGTGTAGGATGGAGAGACTGAAATAAATAATATTTATGCCTAGAATGGGCTTTCCTCTTTTGTTTCTAGGCATGGGAGGAGCTGGGCAGTTGAGTTAGGCTAGTCAAGAAGTTGAGCTGGGGTTGGGTTTTATTGTTGCTATGGTTCCTTTCAGTGCACCACCAGCTTCTAATTCCTATGATGTTATTTTACGCTCAGAGTGGGGGCTTGTTTGCCAGAAGGTATTTTCAGGGTTCCATTTCCACCTTCTCTCTGTGTTCTTGCCTCTCTTCCTGCAGTAGGCTCTGTACGTGTTACTCATGCTCAGTAGCCTGGAGGAAGGGGCAGGGTTGGTTCTCTGTTGTCTTGGTCCAGCCTCAGACTTAGGCTCTGTCCCTGTGTCTTTGGAGTGGGTCTCTCTCAGTGACCTAGTTCCTCCCCCAGTGGTGGGAGATCTGACTGTTTGGGCCCTGGATTGTTTCCTGTCCCTCCCTCGGGCTAGCTTTTCTCTTTTCCCCTCTCTAGCTGCTACAGTAGGTCTTCACCTGCACCCTGGAGACAATAAGGTTTGCTACCCTTCCCCTGGTGGCTTAAGGCTTTGTTCCTTAAGGGAGAGAGGTCCAGCCAGGGCTCTATGCCTTCCTGTGGCAGTGGCCTCTCCTCTTCCCCAGGCCTGCACCCCAGTAAGGCTTTTTCCAATCTCCCTCCCTGCCCTCCCTCCCTCCCCTCCTCTGCAGGTCCGAGGAGAGGAGTCGACAAGTAGGGACCAGCCTCCCTTGTGTCTGCGATTCCCAGGAACCTATACTCTTGTGCTAGACCATACTTGGCCTTTAGCAACTGCTTAAAAGTTTTTGCTGAATTCTCTCCCACTTTAGTTATGTATGCCATTATATTTATATGGTAGAAATGCTATATGTTCAACAACATATGTTGGAAGCTTGAAATCAGCCCTGATGGGAGTATTTGCACCATAGAAATCGATAAATGCTGCAAATGAGGGCTTTCCCCCCACTGAAAGCTGGTGGTTAAACATTTACCAGAATATTATTGCTTGGAGAAACCCCCCCAAGGTTGGCCGTGGAGCTTGGTGCCTTTGGTGAGTGGCTCAGCAGCTCGGAGTGACTGTGTTTGGGCTGCCTCCTGTGCAGGGCAGTCTCCAGGCCTCCTGTGCAGGGAGACTCGCCTCCGGGGCTCCTCCGTGCCGGAGGTGGTGGGTTCATGCTGCTGCCCTCCCTCCCTCTCTGTCCCCTCAGAGCGCAGCCAGGACAGCTCGGCCGTGGCACTCTCGGACTCCAGCTCAACGCAGGACTTCTTTAATGAGCCCTGCGGTTCGCTGGAGGGTTCCCGGAAACCCTACGTTGAGAAGAGACTGCCTGCTCCCAGTTCCCAACCAGCAGCAACCAGTAAAGACCTTCCAGGGGCCGCAGAGGAAAGAGGTATGAAGGCCGAGCTCTGTGAACTAGAACTGCTTTGAGGTCCTGCGGCCGTCTGGGCGGCGCTGAAGGAAGCAGGCTGTGCAGCGGCCCAGGCCCGGCATGGCTTTCGTCCTCATGCCTCCGCCGGCTGCCCTGGGCCTCGGCTGGGCAGGTTACTCCCCTCTCTGGGCCTCCGTTGTCCTTCCCGTGGATGGGAGTGATCCTGCGGCCTCTCCAGGGCTGTGAGGATAAAACGACACAGCTCAGAAGGTGCCTGCACTGGGCCTGGCACGCAGTGTGCTCGCGGTGGCACTTGTCATTGTTGCTATGACCTCCACCAGGGCTCAGAGTGGGGAAGCCACGTCCATGACATGAGTGCCCCTATTTTTTTCTTAATAAATGGTTGTTGAAAAAGTCTTTGGATTCTAAATGTCACAAATGTGTTTTCTTTGTAGTCTGAATTATAGCAGGTATTTAGGAAAAAAATAAGATTTTTTTGTTTTTTTTTTTTTACTAATGTACAAGAGAGGCCTTTGTCTGTGGCCCATCAAGCAGCGAACTGCTGTGGTTGCTTTTCTGTCATCACGGGCCTCTTCACTGCTTGGGGAAGTGAGGGAGCCTGGGGTGTTTCTGAGCTCGAGAAGGCAGCTTTGGTCCGGCCCAGCCTATGCAGGGCTTTCCAGACGTAGGAGGGGCATGCTGCCTTTTCTCTCCTTCCAGTCAGAATCAGTGGGTTCAGCAGATGGTGTATGGGGCCGGCCCTGCCATCCCGGTGGGGTAGTCCTGGGTGTCCAGGCCCTGAGCTCATGCTTCACACACACACAGCAGCATCCGCCGCCGCCGCCGCTCTGGAGAAGGATGTTGGGCTGTGGGCTGAGGCACTCACTGGTGGGGCAGGTGCAGCCCTTTGTGTGCCTTTCTGGCTGTTCTATTCTGTGGTGGTGGCAGCCATGCCTGCCCTCTCTGGGCCGCAGCCATGTGCACCTGCACAGACCCCAGAGGGGGGACAGCCTTGTGCCACCATACAGAATCCAACTCTGACCCCTGTGCTCTACAGCCTCGGGGCCCCTCTGCTGTGTGCCAGCTAGGACATCCTGAGAGCTGCACCAGCCAGCTCACTGAGGTGTTTCCATCGCTGGTGGCAGAGCCTAAAACTGAGGTGACTTTCTTTTCCTTCTTAACTGTAGGAAAAACCGACGAGTCCTTGGAGAGCACAGAGGGCTTCCGAGCCACAGAGCAAGGCAGCCAAAAGCCTGTTGCTGAGCCCCCAACCTCTGCCTGCATCCCTGTCAAGTCCTCAGCATCTGCACTCACCCTGTGGGACGGAAGGAAGAGAGGCGACGCCCCTGGGGAGCCAGCAGCCTTCCCGCAGGGGCTGCCAGCCGGGGCCGAGGAGCAGCGCCAGTTCCTCACTGAGCAGTGCATCGCCGCTTTCCGCCTGTGCCTCAGCCGCTTCCCCCAGCACTACAAGAGCCTCTACCGGCTGGCCTTCCTGTATACCTACAGCAAGACCCACCACGTGAGTGGGTGCCGGGAGTGGGTGCCGGGCCGAGCAGGTCAGGAGAGGGGTTGAACATTCCTAGGGTTCACAGACATCTTCGAGGGTTGGTGGGCAGAACAAAGACAGATTGGAGCTGTGAAAGGTCTTGGATGGCATTGCTGGGAAGGATGGGAGAGGTGATGGCAGGAGACAGGGTCAGTCCAAGAATGGTCAGCTTTCCGGGTGAGAGGGGGCGAGGGCTGCAGGTTGCGGTGAGGGATTGAAGGAGGAGTGGGCCCGGAGGCCGCTCCCATGGTGGGACCACAAGCTGTGGGTGAAGGATGAGGGCCAGTAGGCTCACCTCCTCTGATCTCTGCGGCTCTGTGTAGCGACTTGCACCCTGCTCTCAGGTTCCTTCACCCTGGCCATTCTCGTCATCCTCGGCTTGGCCCACCACGCCATGTCCCAGGGCCCTGTCCCCTCTGGTTGCATCTTACAGAGGCCTTCTTGCCACCTCCCTGCCCCTGGGCTCGCCTCTCTGGTGCAACTGCCAGAGCTGTCCTCACAGCCTCAGCTGCGTGGGGGTTGGGTGCTGACAGCCTCCTCTAGCCCCTTTTGGAAAGCAGATGATGTAGCAATTCATAACAGCTGTGCCCCAGGCTTAAGCGCTCCTAGGGGTTTCCTAGCCAGACCTTTAAGCTGGCATTTAGCATTTGTGGAGGGATTGTGGCATGCCATGCATTCTTCCACACTCCTTGCTTACCCAGGAGGCACTGTGGAGACAGTACCCTGGTTGTGGTCTCTGTCCCCTATTAAGCCACATTCAGGGGGGCAGACAAATGGAAAACATGCAGTTGAGCAAATAAAACAAGTACATTGTGATAAATACTACAGAGAAGATAATGGGGTGGCATACAGGGTGGGGTGCCCTGTGGCTCTTTGAAGGCCCCTGTTATGTTGAGACCTTTAGGGTGGCCATGGGCAGAGTGGGGGGTAGCAGTGGGCTGCAGGAGAGGGCAAGCAGTCTGGACATGTGGCAGGCCTGGATGAGCACCCAGGTTGAGGGGGCGGGGGGCATTGAGGGCCAGGGTGGCAGGAGCCAATAGGGGCGGCTATGGTCTTTGCTTTGTCTGGCTGCCTCCTCAGCAAGGGCCAGGCTCAAAACCTCCTCCTCCCAGAGGCCCCTGCCAGCCCCTGTCACCACCTATTCTGTGGGATGCTTGAAGAACTTCAGGGAGGGCAGTTGGCCAGAGAGACAGGCACTAAGCTTGGCACTGGGTATGTGATAGGAAGTTGTTATTTGGCAGAATTCTTTTTGGGGACTGGGCACAGGTAAGTGCCCTGTTGCAGTAGTGACTGTAGTGACTGCCCATCACACTCACGTGGCCTGGTTGGTTTTCTTAGAGCAGAGCCGGTGGAACTGGTGTTGTCGGGCCTGGGGCTGGGGGTGTGATCTCTGGGGCTCCGTCCCTGCTGCTGGGTGTCTGCCTTTCCCAGCTGCTACTGCCCATCACTGCTGCTGGTGCCACGCTTGAGCCTGGACTGTTCATTGCCCGCCCTGCACTTCACAGTGGAACTTACCTCTGGTATCCCAGCTTCCTGGACCTAGGCAGATCTGGGTTTTAATAAAACCCCCTCAGTAGCGGTCTGCGGGTCCCCCTGGCCGATGCTTCCTTCTTATCCCCAACATGCACCAGCATTGCTTTGGGAACTTTCTCCCTTCAGTGCAGGAGCTCTCACTAGTCTTGGGTGGAAGGTATGCTGGCAACTGTCATCCAGGCCTTTCCTGCCTTGGGTGTCCCCCTCATCAGATGCTACCCTAGGCAGCCATGTGACTCCTGTCAGGTATGGTCACTCTGAGTAGGACAGAGTGTGGCAGGTTGCCTTCTCCAGAAGCTGAGATGGAATTTGGGGTGTAGGATACCTATTAGGGATGAGCCCTTGTGGAAGGGAGGAGGAAGAGGCAGGGTTGGGTAGAGGGAGAGTTGAACTATGATATGAGCCCCATGGAGTCCCTAGTGGTCAGCCTTCCTCCCACTCCCCCTCATTAAATGGCTTTCATCTGAGCAGGAAGGAGCCTTTGCAGGCAAAAAGGGCTCCCCATAGTCCCAGACACTGGCTCCTGTTATTACAACCTGTCCCCTCACTGGGTGAGTTTTTTAAAAGTGTAGAACAGTATTTATGTCAAAAGTAAAGAAAAACAGGAGTGGGGACATTCACAGTTCTGCCACCCTGAACGAAAGCATTTGTGTGTTTCTCCCCAGCTCTGTGTATACACACTGTGGACTGTTACTTCTGAGGCTCCAGGTACTTGAGGTACAGGAGGTGGGGATCATGACCTTTCTACTTTATATCTGGGCATCTGGCTCAGGGTCAGTCACACAGGCATCAGTGACAGTCGGGCATCAGTCCAGCAGCCTCACCCAGGCCCAGTCATTTCACTGGCCTCTGTACACATTAGAGCACCTATGCCCACAGTGTGCCATTTTGTTCTTTCCGTGAGTGTCTGCCAGGTCATTTTGGTCACCCTGTGATGGTCCCTGCTGACACAGCCATCCCTGAGAGTGGGGACAGAGGCTGGCCTGGCTGTCTGCCTCATGGATGTCAGTGTTCATGACAACCCCCACAGATGTCATGTTCTGTTTCAGTTAGCTGAGTTCCCAGGCTGGGATCCTCGGTTTTCTGAATGGAATGCTGGCCTTGATTCTGAAATCATGCAGCAACTCTGCATGGGTGCCAGTGTGCTAGGTGCTCTGGAGGCCACCACATACCTTTGGTCCTGATGGTACCCCTGACGGCTCCTTGGTTTGCTTCATTCCGACCTTTGCTGAGTAGTCTTTGCCACCTCAACTTGAAGGGCAGGTTACTGGCTCCACTGAGAGCCTGAGTTAAGGCTGACCCTGCCTGGGGAAAGCTTCCATCCTGGGGGCTAGGCCCTGGTCTCAGCGTGGCCACAGATCTGGGGACACTACTAGGTTCTCAACGACTAATGCAGAGCCATTAACTGACAGGCAGCCACAGCTTTCCAAACACAGCTGTTTGGTAACAAACACTTCCTGCTGTGTGTATTTAATAGCCTCACATTGCTTCATGAAGTCCTGTCTGTGGGCTTGGCAGTGGCACTTTCCTTTTGCTGTCTTGTGGCTTGCTGGCTGCCAGAGCATCCATCTCTACATCTTCGGAGAGGCCCCAGGGGCTGTGCGGGGTCTTTCGTAAGTGCCCCCAGGTGAGGATCTGCTCAGTTCAGAGCTCCTCAAGCCTCTGCAAAGGAACTGCCTTCAGGGTGTAAAGCACTATGGACTTGCTTAGCTGCTGGCAGCAACATTTTGTGGGAGGGGAGAGAATGTGGGCTTTGAAGCCTGTCTCACCTGGGTTCGGATGCTGGCTCTGTGTGGGAACTCGTAGATCTCAGGGCACTTGTCTCATGATGCTCCCACAGAATTATTGTGACAACGAGGTAAGGGATGCGGTGCCGGGCAGTACCGAGCACACTATGCACCGGCCCTCAGCCTGCAGTCCTCCTCTTCCCTTCAGCTGGGCCTCTTACCAGGATGCCAGGACCCATTCCTCTGTGTCAGCATCTCCTGTGTCTTATAGCACCTTCACTGGGCCTTCTGAGGGCTGGGTCTGCCCCTCATGGACCCTTGTGTGCCTGCCTAAATCTGCCCTCCTGCCCAAGGTTGGGTTTGCCGCACACAGGCTGGCCGCAGTGCCCCATGGCAGGCCTCCTGCTGGCCTCCACCGATGGCCAGGGACGTCTGAGGTGTGTGTCCTAATGCTCTCCACACCTGAGACAGAGAAGATCAGTTATGCTGATGGCCATCGGGCCCTAAGTCTAGTTATTTCATCACTTAAAATCTCTGAGATCATAGTCTTCCCCAGGGTTTTGAGCCCTGGACTCAGTATATACTCATAACAACCTGGCTCTTTGAGCCTACAGGCAGCCCAGGAGAAAGATCACATGGATTGGGATACTTTTCATCATGAGGGTTCTGGCCTTCACTGATGGGACCCATGGGTGCCCCTGTCCTGACTCCCCCCACCCACTGCTTATAAATGTTGAGGAACTGAGCCCCCACCTCCTGCTTTGAGGGATTTAGGATAGAGTAGTTTATAAGATGGTCCCTGGTGCCAGACTTGAAAAAGAACAAACTTGGAGAATTCACACTTCCCAATTTCAAAACTTAATGTAAATTTATAGTAATCAAAATAGTGTGGAATATTATTTAGCCTTAAAAAGAAAGGAAATTGTAACACATGCTACAGCATGAATGAAGCTTGAGGACATCATACTAACCAAAATAAAACCAGTCACCAAAAGACAAATACTATATGATTCCATTTATATGAGGCACCTAAAATAGTCTGATTCAGAGAGACTGTAGAATGGCCCTGGAATCTCCCGGGTGGTGCAGGCCAAAGTCTGCCCCCACCTGTGTTTTGCCCGGGGCACCCTGCCTGAGCTCTAAAGCAGTCTGAGATGGCTGCTACTTGTGCTGGGCGTGGAGATTTCCAGAGGAAGCCAACCTGTGAATGCAGGGTGGCTGCTGCTAGTGCCAGGCCTGGAGCTCACTGAGGCCAGCTGTTGCTTGTTTGATAGGATTTAGAAAGTTGTGAAGCAGGAGCCAAGACCAGCCATTCATATGGAAAAGCAGCTCGGGTGGGCCTGTAGTTGGGTGGGGCAGAGTTTCTGGGGAGCTCCAGGGCAGGTCAAACAGTGTTAGTCAGGTTGATGGAGTCTCAAATATGGCACCAGCTTGCTGGCTCTGTTGGGGTAGGGTTTAGAAAAGAGACAATATTGTGTAGTGTCAGACTTCCATTCAACTCGATTTCTGACAGTTTTGAGTGGTGGTGGTTCTGTATTTTAGTTGTAGTTTTGATGTGGTTGTGCAGAGAGGTGAGCCATGTCTGCCTACATCACCATCTTGACCAGAAGTCCTTGGCTATGCATGTCAAAGTCTGCCACATGGTTTGAAGGTTTTGTGCCTTTGGGAGCCAGAAGAGGTGAGACAAATGGCCCCCATAAGGGCCACTGCGTTCCTGGTTCTCTCTCCGCAGAGAGATGTAGATTCTAGCAGTGTGAATTGCATCCACTGCAAATATATTGTTTAGGTTTGGAAATAAGAGTGTAACTCCACCACCTTATTGTTCCACAAGCCACGACATGGCAGAACTGCTTGTGCTTCAGTGTGTCCCTCCAGCATGGTTCCTGTGCATTTCTGTGGGTTCGTTCGTCCGTCCATTCTGCAGCTGACTACGTAGCAGTAGTCGAATGTGAGGCCGTTTGCGGTGCTGGGGACACAGTGGTGTGCACAGCAAAGCCCCCACCCTTAAGTGCACACACTTGGTGTGCAGAGTGAAAACCTGATGGCAGTGTACTCTTGCCTCCGTGGAGAACTGGAGAACAGTAAAGGGTGCTTTAAGAAGATAGACCTCATGCCCCAGTGTCCCCTGGCACATGAGTTCTCAAGCAGCCTCTTCTCCCTATAGCGCCCTTGAGTAAAGGAGCCTCAGGAGCCTCAGGACGGCAGCTGTGCCCTCAGCACCTCCACCCCCAGTGCCCTGGGCCTGCCCGCTCCTCCACATACCATGGCCAAAGACCATCGCCTTGGACTTCCGGCCAAGATGGAGGCCTAGACAGACATGCTGCGTCTCCCTCCACA
This sequence comes from Furipterus horrens, assembly GCF_987537825.1. NCBI lineage: Eukaryota > Metazoa > Chordata > Mammalia > Chiroptera > Furipteridae > Furipterus > Furipterus horrens. The sequence continues at coordinate 18,332,369 of NW_028327181.1, read as the reverse complement.
CCTAAGAAGGAATACAACTACCTCAAAACTAGAGACAACCAGAAGTTCCAGAAAATCAAACTGCATGGAAGTCCAGCAAACAAAGATATAAAGAAGAAATACTCATTCAGACAGGTAGGAGGGGCAGAGCCGGGCAGAGAGGACTCTGTGTGGTGGTGGCAGCAGCGGCAACAGCAGCAGGCTGGCGGAAAGTGCAGTCACACATTTTAAAAAGTCAGGAGGGACACCTGGGGAGCGTTCCCAGCCCCTCACCGGACCTCGAAGCTCACGGTCCCAGCACTGGAGAAAATCAAGCCTCATTGCTTTTGACCATGCAAGACCAGTGGGGGTTGGAGCAGAGGCAGAAACTACCAGTCTCAGTAGAGTCCGCTTGTTTAAAGGGCCCCCACGGTCCTGGAACATCTGCAGACCCACCCATTCTGGGAACAATGGCCAGGGCAGCAGCTAGAGGGGCGCCAGTCTGATGTGGAAGTGGGAGAGGTGCCTGGAAAAGGGGCGAGTGCTGGGCAGGCGGCATTGTTCCTTCTCAGACCCCTCCCCTGCATACAGCGCCACAACCTGGTGAAACAGGTCGCCTGTTACTGACGAATCCCTAAGGCTCCATCCCTTACAACATAGTAGGAGCGACAGCTTTCACTGGGACATGGAAGCAGACAAACACAGGAGACTTCTGGCCAAAATGGAGGCCTAGACTGACACGCTCCATTTCCCTCCACAACTAAGAAGGAATACAACTACTGCAAAACCAGAAATAACCAGAAGTTCCAGAAAATAAATGGAAGTCCAGTGTATAAAGTTATAAATAAGTGGTGCTCGTCTGGACAGGTAGGAGGGGCGAAGCCGGGGAGAAGACTTCAGACTGTTCTGTCTGCGGCAGCAGCAGCGATGGAGGCAGGACAGCGGTAAGTACAGACACCCGTATTTAGGGGGAGGTGAGAAGCGCCTGGGGAGCACCCCTGGCTGCAGACCAGACCCGTCAGCTTGCGATTCCAAAGCCAGGGAAGGCAGACCTCTATTGCCTTGGACTGTGGGGCCCGGAGGGTGTGGGGATGGAGGAGGAGGAGGCGCCCGGTCTCTCAGTGGAGAGTGAATGGCAGGAATCCATCTTGGACCCCCACCCCCACAGAAAACGCCACAGTGTGGTGATAAGGGTCGCCTGGTAGTGACGAGTGCATGGGGCTCTGCCCCCTATAGCTTAGGAGGTGTGACAGCTCTGCCCAGGAAGCAAAGGTAGACACAAAACAGTCAGGATGGCACAGATCATGATAGAGATCCCGGTGACACAACTGACCAGACAGCAAATATCTAATCTAACGAAGCAGCAGATAGGAAATCTTTCTGAGGCTCAGTTCAGAGCTTTGGCTATACTAATGCTTACAGACCTAACAGCAGATCTTAAACAAGATGGGGAAGGAATGAAGGCTAGTTCTGCTGAAATGAACAAAAACACATACGAAACTAGTGGTGAGGGAGAGAAAACCAGGGATCAAATCAACAAATCGGAATATAGGGAAGGAACAAACAGTCAACCAGTGCAGAAAGAGGAAATGAGAAGTGAGGAAAATGAGGAGAGGCTCAGAAACTTATCGGACAGCTATAAGCGGGCCAACATCCAAGTCATTGGGCTACCAGAAGGTGAAGAAGAAGAACTAGAAATTGAAAAATTATGTGAAAAGATAATGAAGCAGAACTTCCCTAACTTGGGGAAGGAAATAGACTTACAGGTCCAGGAAGCACAGAGAGTTCCTCAAAAACTGGACCCAGGGAGAAGCACACCAAGACACACTATAATCAAAATGTCAAAAATTAAGGATAAAGAGAGAATCTTAAAAGTAGCAAGAGAGAAGACTAGAATTATATACAAAGGGGTCCCAATAAGACTATCAGCTGATTTCTCAAAAGAAACTGCAGGCAAGAAGGGACTGGCAAGAAATATTCAAAGTAATGAAAAGCAAAAACCTACAACCATGATTACTCTCCATCGAAGCTGTCGTTCAGAATAGAAGGGCAGAGAAAGTGCTTCCAGGACAAAGTAAAGCTGAAGGAGTTCATCAGATCCAAACCACTGTTATATGAAATGTTAAAGAAACTTGTTTAGGAGAAAGAGGATCAAAACTATGAACATTAAAACGAAAACTGTATCACAACAACCAACAACAGAAGCTAGGGAACCGAAACAAAGGCAAACTAAGTAGGCAACAAGAGTGGGAAATGAATTACAGGTATGGGGAACATTTTGGGGGGAGGTCAGTGGGGAGGGGGAAGGAGGGAAAGGGAGGGAGATGGTACAGGAATTAAGAAGCATAGTAGGAGGGAGTGGAGTAGACAGGAAGATGTTGAGAACTATATGCACAACCAATGGGCATGGACTAAGTGGGGGGGGGGCAACTGGAGGGAGGGGGGTCACTGGGTGGAGGGGAACAAAGGGAAAAGAAATTGGGACAACTGTAATAGCATAAACAATAAAGCATATTTAAAAAAAAAAAAAAAGACCATCCTCTTGGCCTGTCGGGCTGATCGTTTTCTGCAAGCTCAGAATCTGTCCGTCTCCCTTTCGTTCTTCCCCCAAATATCCGTCTCATCCTTCTCTGGATCTAATACTGGTCTGGTCCCTCAGGAGCCATCAGTAAGGAAGTAAGACCGCGTGCCTGCCCTCATGGGGCTGACAGACAAGTGGGAACAGAGAAGCTGTTGGTGAGTTAGTGGAAGAGGCTGTTTAAGATGGCCATGGGGGTGGGGTGAGATGGTGCCAAGCTGAGGGACATGGGATCAAGGTGCAGGCAGAGGCAAGTGTAAGCACAGGAAAGATGGGAGGGGACAAGCCGGCATGTGGACTGAAGTGCGGAACTGGCCCGCACCTTGAGAAAGGTGAGACCTTCAGGCAGAGGGGTACCTCTCATCAGGACGCCTCTGCCCTCTCTCTGCTCCTCTTCAGAGCATTGAGTGTGTTCTTTCAGAGTAGATCTGTGCACAAGCCTTGGGGGACTTATGTATCCCAGGAAGATGGGTGCCGTTCTGTGGCATGCGTGTTCCTCCCATTCCCAGAGGTGTTGCTGAGCCAGAGGCTCTGGGCCAGTGGTATAGGTGACGGCCTGAGAGGGTGCTGCTGTGAGAGTTACTTCTGGTGTCTGGCTCTGTGTCAAGCACACAACACGTGACCGGGCAGATTTGTACAGTGACTCGCCTATCCGTGGGGAAGTAGAGGAAGAGCCCAGGTCTCCGAGTCCCTCTGGCTTGGACCCGAAGGCAAGCCTGGTTCTATCACTTCCTGGCTCTAGAGCCATGGGCTAGCTCTTGAACCTGTCTGAGCCTCAGTTTCCTCGTCGCTAATAGGTCAGTTACATGGGATGACGAGTTATAGCTCTGTGCTCAGCCCAGGTGGCATCAAGTCTCAACCTCGTCACTACGCAAAGCAGTGGGCCAGCCTCTGTGGTATGGTTGCAGTGTATGTACAGGTTAGCTCCCCATGCCCCCTCCTCACCTCCCTGGCCCGGTCCTCGTCAGCTCCCATCTGGGGCCTCAGACGTGAAAGTCCAGATGGACACTTTGTGCCTTAGCTATCGACCGGCATTTTCTCTGATGGACCTGGGAGACGTCTGGGAGCCACGCTCCCCGCTAGTGTGCAGCAGCCAAGTCCGCAGGAGGCTAATTGCCAGTCCTTGGGTTTGGCAGGCCAGTGCTTCTTGAACTCTCAAGTGCCTGCCTTTCAGGTCTCTGAGAGCCCTGGGACCACTCCCACTGCCTCCTCCCTCCCTGGTCCTCCACGCTCTGCCTGACTGTCGGCAGGAGTGCAGTCTTAGTGCTAATGTCCTTGGAGAAGCTGCAGATTGGTAGCAGAAACAGAAGCCACAGAAGGATGTACCTTCCTGTCCTGGGGGCCTGGACCAAGGTCCCCCCCGCCCAGCCCCGACTTCCCCTGGCTTCAGTACTGTGCTGTTCCCAGCCAGAAGGAAGTCTTCATTGGGTTTTATTTTCTTGGTATCCTTAAGAAAATGGTGGCCACTGTGGAGATGCTTCTTTAAGCCTTATTCCCCCATCAAGCCCCCAAAACTGCTACTACTTAAAAGGGGTTACCTGGATACTTCCTGCAAGTCCCCAAGGAGCTCCAGAAGAGGTTTTGGGGTCATAGCTCTGGGGTGACTTCTCTCGGGTCTCCTGTGTAGTGCTGGCCAGGCCTATGCACTGGGTCTCCCAGAGGCACTTTCCTGGAGGAGCAGTTGGCCTAGGACCTGAGAAAGGTGGGGAGAGCAAGCACAGGCTCAGGCCCACGGGTGTTCCCAGGGCCCAAGTCCTGCCCTGCCTCCTGCCTCCCTCCTGGCCTTGTGGTCGGCCACAGCTGGTCTCTGCCTCCCCAGCTGGGCCCTGGCCGTCCTGCGTGTCTGGGATTTTGCCTCAGTGGGTCCTTCAGTCCCAGGACAGGCTTGTACAAACCATAGCTCAGGTGTCATCTCCTTCGGAAGCCTCCCCGACCTACTCAGGCCGGACGTGATGTGGGTCTCCTTTGTATGGTTGGGTGGGCTCACCTATTGTATTCAGAGTGCAGTTAGTGGTCTCCTGTCCTATGCCCTGTTCTGTGAGGGTGCATCTGTGGCTGATGAGACCGACAGTCAACACCTGCCTAAGCCAGGCCTCTCAGATCTCCCTTGGGAGAGACCTTGTACCAAGTGGCCGTGAGGCTGAGGGGTCATGGCCAAGCCCCAGTGTAGGTCATGAGCCTCCTGGGCTCCCTGAGTTGCCTGAGGACCTAGCTCGAGCTAATCTTGAGTTGGATTTTATTCTTTATAATGAAGCATGCCTAACCCACCCTGTTTCCTCACTCTGCACTGTTTCTCCAAGGCCTGCTATGAGGCCCGGGTGCAACCCTGGGGCCAGGGCTTGTCACCAACCTTAGGAGGCTTCTTAATGGACTGGTCTGGGAGGTGCGTTCTCCGAGCCAGACTGTGGGGCTCTGCTAGAGGCACTGGAATGTCAGCTGCAAGTTGATCCTCCTGGTGTGTTGGATCTCAAACGTTAACCGCTGGGACTGGGTAGTTCACTCTAATTTCTGAGTGTGGAGCAAAGTGACCTTGTTTTCCTGTTTACTTCTGCCTCCGGGGGAGAGGGGGACAGAGAAGGGGTGCCTTGGTAGGCAGGAAGCCCCATCACTCACTGTGAATGGCTGCAGCATCGTTCCTGAGGCCCTGGAAAGGACTATGAGTCCTGGAGGGAAAAATGTCTCAGTCAACTGCAGCTGCTGCTTCCTGGCAGCCGCTGAACCTCACTGAGCAGGGGGCCCCACATGGCCCTTGATGTGACTCCTGATTAGGGGCTCCCCTCTGGGGACAGGCTCTAAGCAAGAGAGCAAGCTACCCGAGTGCCAGGTGGAAGGGTCAGCTGAGCAGAGGGCAGTGGGTGGCACATGCCCTCTTGTCTACTTGGGGCTGTCCCTGCCCCCCTGGTGCATTAGGATGTCCATGTCCCTCTGGATTCAGCCCCACATGAGCCTGCTTAGACCAGGCAGGCCAGGCTACAGCACTGCTGGGCAAGGGCAGCCTTGCCTTTATGGGGCCTCGGCCATCAGCCACTCTCAGAGCCAGGCTGTGTCCCTATAGAAATCAGCCTTGGAGTCGATGCTAGGCTTAATCATCCAGGCTTCCCCTAGGACAGTGACTTCGAACCTTTTTCATCTCATGGCACACATAAACTAATTACTAAAATTCTACAGCACACCAAAATAATACTTTTTGCTGATTTGACACACAAAACAGGTATAATTTTGATTCATTCACAGCAGACAGCTGTTGTTGTGTTGGCTGTTGTCATTTATTTTTATTTGACCATCTAAGGGAAAAAGAGGGCAGTGACCCTCACTAAATAGTTGGGTATTGCATGTTTTAAAATTCTTGTGGCCTACCAGGTGAAAATTCCCACCCTAGGAGGTGATGCTGTCCCTCAAGCTTCCATAGAAGAGCCAGCTTTGTCTTCTGTGAGTGTGTCATCCAGGAGATGTGTGCTTGACACCTCATCTGTCCCCTTTCCAGAGAGACCCTCATTTCTGTGTGCCCCATCCCTACTCAGCTGCAGGGTTCTGTCCTGTGGAGCAGCCCTCAGCCCCATGGCAGCCTCTGGGGCTTGTCCCTCCGTGCAGAGGTGGGAGCAGAGACGCAGAAGCACACCAGTGGGGGCCCCAGCCAGCAAGCCAGGGAGCTAGGTTTGCACTTTTGCCTGAAGTTGTGACAAAAGCAACTATTTCATAAGTTCCACCTGACTAGTAGTGAACAGCGTGGGAGCAGGTGGGACAGGCTCACAGGCTGAGAAGTGAGAGGGTGCTTACCGTAGTTGGGACATGAGATGATGAAGGCCTGGTCCCAGGGGTGCAAAGGCAAGGAAGGGACCTGGCTGGGGGATGGGAGGGTGGAGGGAGGACTGATTGGCTGGGGATGAGGGAGGAGGACTGTGGACAAACCAAGTGGCTGGCATTGTTAGCCCTGGCTTCCAGTCCTAGCTGTCCCTGCAGGCCTGTCCCTGTAGAACAGCATAGTCCTGAGGTGGAGTGAAATGGTGCCTGCAGGGTGCCTAGCACTGGTTCTGGCCATGGAGTCACAGTGGTAAAGACATTAGAGGGGAAGGTGGTTGGCCAGGCTGGTGGGGAAGGGCTGCCCTCTGAGGCAGCGAGAAAGTCCCAGGGAAGGCCAAGGCAGCCAGACCCTTGGCCAGCCTCACTCTGCCCTCCAGTACCACCTAGGCCAGGAGACTCTTGTTCTCACCCTGCCGGGTTCCAGCAAGAGGCACCATTGCTCAGGGAGCACTGGCCTGAGCTCTTGGACAGAACCCCCTTCCCTGCAAGCATGCAGGCCCCTGGCATCCCATAGAGCCCCAGCGAGCCTGAGCCTGAACCTAAGGCAGCTGTGCTGCTGGCCATGATAAGGAGCAATGCTAACAAGTCAGCACTGACCATTTGGGCTAGTGGGGGTCTCCCTACAGAAGGTGGGGCTCTAGGTCCATGCAGCAACTTGACAAGGTTGGCCAGGTTGAGGGGTCCCTATCGGTGCCCTCTTTGGGCAGTTTGAGGCCATCCTGATTCAGCTGTGCTAGGCAAGAAATCAGTTCCAGAAAACCGCCCCACAGCCAGATGATCAAAGCCAGCAGCCAGAGCTGCCTGGAGCTGCAGGATCAATGTCAGCAGGAGCTGCCACTCGTCACCGCTTTGCCAATGCAGCCAGGAAGGAGAGGACTGCCTCCCTTCCCCGTGGGTGCCGTGAGCTGCCCACACACTCACTTCCAACCTACTTCTTGTTTCCCCAGAACCTCCAGTGGGCCCGCGACGTGTTGCTAGGCAGCAGTATCCCGTGGCAACAACTGCAGCACATGCCGGCACAGGGGCTCTTCTGCGAGAGGAACAAGACCAATTTCTTCAACGTGAGTACTTTGCCTTGTTGATTTCCAAGGCTGCTTGTCACTGCTTTTCACCAAAGGTGTGAGAATGAACCCCTGGGTGGGCGTTCCCAGGACCATGGGTTTGCGGCATCCTCAGAGGGCAGGCAGGGTGATGCAGTTGAGAGTGCGCCAGACTCGGGAGTGGGTCAGTGCTTGCTGAGGGACTTCTGGCATGTCACTGCCCCCTGTGGGCACCGGTTTGCCCATCTTTGGGGAGAAGCATGGACAAGCTTGGTGCGTTCTCTGGAGCCCCCAGTATTCTGGGGCCATGGCAAGTAGTGGTGAGAGGGGCTTCATGCCAATGGCCCTGCTTCCTTTAGAGCAGCTTCATGTGCCCCTGTGTGGTCTGGGGCAGCTGGAAATTCTGATTGAAACTGGGTCTGCTGCTTAAAACCAAGTTTGGCCAGCTGCTGGGCTCTTGGTGCCCTTCCAACCCTCACATTCCATACAGCGTGGAGACCCACCTCTCAGGCAGGACATGGCCCAGCACCAAGGCCTATCTGCCTCCTATCCCCGAGGACCCTAGGGCCTGCATCTACTCCTTCCTCATTCACTGTCTTGCACAGAGACAGGTGTTCCTTCATTCTGCTCCACTTCCAAGTCCTCGCCACCTTCCACCATCTCTCTTTGGCAAGTTACACAGATCCTCTGAGCTTTGGTTTCTTCTCTATTTTCCCCAATTCCTTGTTTCATGTAGAGAAGGAGGACAGGTCTCAGGTCTAGAGGTTTGTGACAAGAGGCTGGTTCTGGAAGCATATGGGCAGGGTGAGGTCCCCACTGAGAGCTGGCTGGGTGGTGTGGTGTCTGGGTCCATGGCTCTTCTCTCTCAGGCTGTGAGCTGCTGGGGGCCAGGTGGGGGCTCTGGAGCTGGGCACTGCATCTGTCAGTCCTCTCTCTTTGGATATTTTATAGACAAGTGGTAGATGTAATCTCTATGGAACCTAGGGGTTTGCAGTGAAAGAGAGGCTTCCTCGTCCCAGATGCCCAGGCCCCAGCCAATGCCCCATTGCAGCCTCTGTTCCTGGTCCTGAATGTGTTCTTCCAGAGGGCAGCTCCCATTTATAAACCAGTGCACAGAGGTATACACAAGGACAAAGTACACATGCTTCTGCTCTTGTTATTCTTTTTGCTTTTCTCACTTACGAGTATATGTTGGAAAGTGTTTTAGAACTCACTTGTTCTTTTTAGTAGCTGTGTAGTACTCCCAACATATGGATGTCCCACAATTTATCTACCCATCCTCTATTGACGGGAATTTATATTGTTTCCAGTCTTTTGTTATTACAAACAATGCTTCATATATTCATCTTTGCATATATATGGCAGTCCATTTATAGGATAAATTGCTAGAAACTGTTCCTGGGTCAAAGGGTTGTGGTACCCTTAAAGGTTTAGTTGATGCTAAAGGTCCAACCCACCCTCCCAACCTTCAGTAATACTCTCTGCTTTTGAACTCATATTTGTCTCATATTTGCTCTTCAGTAGGTGAAAAATGCTATTGTGTTTAAATGGGATTAACTGTGGCATCATGTTAGCAGTTTTAACTTCTTCTGTGCAGTTTCTACTCATGGTCATTTTCCTATTGGATTATTGATCCTTTTCTTAAGAGAACTCTTTATATATTAATGAAATGGGCCCTTTGTCAATGTTGCTAAACCAAAGTTAGAGCAGGGAAAGTAGCTTAATTTTCCTGATCTTCTGGGTTACTCTCCTTATTAAATGGGCTCCCATTACCTGCCTTGAAGAGTATTTGTAGGGATCAAGTTAGGTAATGGGGTAATGTCTCTAACTTGGGAGCTGGCACATGGTAGGTATTCAAGAAAACAGTTTTATCTCCCTCTCCCCTCCCCCACTGTTGGTGCTTTGCCCTTAAAGACTGTGCAGTGAGCCTCAGCTGGTGTGTCTCACTTGGTTGGGTGTCATCTCGCAAACCCAAAGGGGGCACGGTTTGCATGTTTGCGGTCCCCACTCCGGGTGTGTACAGAAGGCACCCAATCGATAGTTTAACATCAATGTTTCTCTCCTTCTCTTTCTCCCTCCCTTCTCTCTCTAAAATAAAAAATAAAAATTTAAAATTAAATTAAAAAAAGACTGTGTAGTCATGTTGGAAGGAGACCCAACACTCCTTTCTTCCTCACAGGTGAAGAAGTCAGCCTTCCTAAGGGTGGAGTTTAGGAGGCTGGCACCTCAGATACCTGCTCCCTGGGGCACGTTTGAGTTGGTGTGGTGGGGTTCTCCAGGCCCCTTCCCCATTGGGCTCACTCCTGTGGTTTCCAGGGCCGTCCAGGAAATGAGTCCTGCAGAAAGGCAGCCAGGCTGTGCCAATGGGAAGGAAGGCCAGCAGAGGGTCGGGTGGGCCTGGCACGTGGGCAACACTTTCCCCACAGTTGGAAGTCCCTACAGATACTGGCCACCCAGCCTGGACTGATGTTTTGGGTGTTCTGCCTCTCTGGGTTAGGTGTTTGTTCCTCTGTGCTTCCAGTGACCCGCTGCTTTTATCACCCTTGGGCCCTCTCCCAGCCTGAGTCCTGGACTCTCTACTTTCTTAGCTCTTCTCTTTGGAAGTGGATTGGGCTCCTTGGGCTCCTTGAGCCTGAAAGGTTAACCTCTGGAGAGGGGCCAGGCAGATACTCGCACCTTCATTTATGAAGCACCTGAGAGACAAGCACTCCCAACTGGTAGGTTCAGGATGGCCCTTGCCAAACCCACCCCACCCTGTCCTTGCTGCTGCTGCAGGTGGCCCTCCGGGGTGGACAGCTTTAGCCAGACCTTGCACCCAGCACATCAGAGAGCGTGACCCTGCGCCTTCTCAGCGCATGAGTTTGTCCAGCAGCTTTTACTGGGTGTGAGGAAGCTGTTTGCTCCCACGCTTATGGAAGAGCATTTAGGGCAGCCCCTGGCTGATGGCTGCGATGGGGCCCTGTCTCCGACAGCTGGGGCTGGAGGTCCGGATTAGCAGGCTGGTTCTTCTCCCTTTTAATATGCACTGGGGTTTACTGCCTGGGGTGGGAGTAAAGGCACAGGTTGGGGGCAGCCCTTGTGAGGAGATGGAGAATGGGTGAGGGCAGGGTCATTGGGTGCCCTGACCTGCCACCCACGCTACCCACCCAGCCTTGGTGTCACTCACCCAAGGTGCTATCTGGGTGCCCCCTCCATCCTCAGGGCTCAGGCCGGGGGATCCTCCTGTTATTCATTGCCACAGTTCAGACACATAGCGAAGCCCAGACTCCCCGGTCTGCCCATACCCAGGTGCTGTGCCCTTCTCAGAGGGACTGCTGTCAGTGGCCCGGCTTTCCCTTTTTCTTCAGGCGTCTGTGTACATAATAAGACAAGTTCGCCATGCAGCTTTAAAAAATATGCACATGTGTGTGTATGTGTGGGAGGGGTGCTTTTTGGCAACTTGCTTTCTTCACTGACACCAAGTCTTGGAGTATTTCCCTATGAGAAGTGCAGGCCGTCTCCCTCTTCGCAGTTGCCGCCATCACGCCTTGTGCTCCAGCCACAGTCTCCTTGGGGGGGGCACACAGGTGGGGCCAGTCTTTGTGCTGACAAGTAGGGTGCAGTGGGCCTGCCTACGCACGGGTCTTGTGCTATTCCCGTGTTCCTCTTAGAGTCCCTGGCTTGTCCCGGCCTGGTTCAGAGGAGGTGCTCACTGAGCATTTGTGGATTGTTTCCGTTCATGTCTTCTCCCTTAACAGATGGTCTCCAAGCATGTTATTCTGGTCCAGCCAGTGCTGGCCGATGTAGGACCCCGGCCGCAGGCCACTTGAAGGCTTGCGGTAGAGCCCGCATGCATGTCCCTGCATGCAAGGTTCTGCAGGTTGCTGTGGGGATGTGGGTGAGATGGAGCACCCTTGAGGAGTCTTGGTGGGCTGGAGGCAGTGCTTCTCCTGGTAGGTAGGGTGCTGCTCAGTGAGGAAAAGGCAAGAGGAGGCCAGGGCAAAGAGGCATCCGCAGGGGAGCTCCTCAAGGCGGGGCCATGCCTGGGGCAGTGCTGGCCGAGCCTTCATGGGGAGTATGAAGGATGGGCGCTGAGGGCAGGTGAGTACAATATGGGGTGTGGTCCGCTTTCTTGGTGGGAGCGCCTTTCCCGAAGGGCCCTGCAGCAGCAGAGATGTGGCCTGTAGCAGGTCCCAGCAGTGTGGCCAGACGAGCATTTGAGAGAGAGAGGAATGAACTTGGTGCACTGGCAGTCCCACTGTTCCCAGCCTGACTGAGAAGGAGCAGCTCCCAGCACCCCTTTCCTCGGTCATGAAAAATGGCTGCTTGTGGGCTGTCTGCTGAGCAGGTTGGTGCGCTGGGCCAGGGCTCATGCTCCAGAGCCTCATCGGAAGGCCTCATTACCCCAGCCTGCTCTAGCCAGGCAGCAGTCTTGTCTTTGTCAAAACAGAGCTGAAGTTGTCGGATGTTGTTGGTTGAGGGCCTGTGGCCCTCCCTGCGCTGGCAGGGCCTGGCCGAGGCCCTGGTGCCTGTCCTTTCACAGTTCACAGTATTGGGGCAGGGGGTGGGGTTTGGGGACAGGGAAGGCCTGGAGGTGTAAGGATGCATTCCGAGACAGTGTCATCTCTGAGGGGAAACCGGGGTGCTCTCCCTCCCTGGGCAGAGAGGCCAGGAAAGCAAGCACCAGACATACCTTGGAGGCTGAGGACTGGCTTATCTCTGAGTGCCCAGAAGCTTCCCTGGCTTCCTGGTGCAGGCATGCACCCCTCTGGGCAGGTGGGCCCGTGGAGCCTGGCTGCTTTGGCCAGGGTGAACTTTTCTCCCCTCGTAGTTGATGCAGAAATGTTCCCATAGTAACCAGCTAGAGATGGCTCTTCCTCTTTCCCCAAAATGTTTGCTTATTTTAGCAAGCAGCGTTTTTTCTTGTTTCAACCCAGTTTCCAGCCACTGTGAAAGATGCACAGGGAGCCGAGGCCGGCTAGCACTGCTTCCTGTTTCTGAGGCTGGCTGTGCAGTCAGCGGTAGCTGTGGCCTGAGTGCAAGGGAGTCGAGGGCGGAGCTCGGCCGCTGTGGCTCGGCCACCCTGCCTCAGCGCTGCCTCCCGGCCACTCCTGCCCACGTGGGGGTTCTGCCTGCAGCACAGGCCACCAGCTCTTGTCCTGCGGCACCTGGGGGCAAGTCCCAGGGCCCCGGGGTTACTGAGAAGAGCACAGATTTTGGGGCTCAGGCAGGCTTGGCTCTTGGGCACTCTGCTTCTTACGCAGCCCTACACAGGGCACAGGGCTGGCTGTAGGCAGGGTGGTCACAAGTGGACGGGAGTCCTCAGCGCATACTTAGCACATCACACAACTTATCCTTAGGACCAGAAATCGGCTTACACAGAGCCTCAGGGGCTCATCTGTGGATCCCAGTCGTGTGCCAGGACAGTGCTGGTATCAGAAAGGATGTAGCTGGGGTTAGGGTGGTGGGAGCCCAACTCTTGCCTGGCTAGGGCCCTCCAGAAGCTCCAGGGCTGCCCTGGCTCAAGTAGGGCCACCTGAGATGCAGACGTAGCCTTCCCTGCTCGCCATGTGGACCCCTTTCTGTGCGGCATGGATATGTCACTCCTTGGTCACAGCTGTGTAGTGCTGCACACCTGACTTTTGTCCTGGCTTACCTACCTGTCCTCTTCCCAGTGCATAAGTGGCTTCCGGTTTTCCACCAGTACAAAACTCTGCCTTTCCCGGTCTCCTCCCCCACCGGTGCAAGTATCCAGGACGAGTGCCTGGAGCTGGAGACCGAGTTACAAGCCCTCTGCACCCAGTGCCTCACCTCATTGCCCGATAGTTCTGCAGAGCTGGGCCAGGCCCTCCCACAGCCACTGCTCTGCCCGCTTCTGGCACTCAGAATGGCAGACCACTTTCATTTTGGCCCATCTGTGGGTGACCAGAGAGTCTGAGCCCCTTCCCACACCTGTGGCCAGTCCCTTTGTCTACCTGGGCTCTGGCGAGCTTCCTACCTGGCAGCTACCACACAGGCCCGGTGGTTCATTTTGGCATGACTCTATTGCTTGTAATGATGAATGAGAGTTACAGCTGGCACAAACCATCTTTGCTTCTTTAAGCATTTGTGCTGTGTCTCCCTGAGCTCTGGAGCCTGAGGGCTCACTGAGGGCCCTGATGTGACAGGAAGGGCCCCTACTCATTGGACAGCCAACTGGGAAGAAGGACAGGTCTTTAAAGCCTTAAAGCCTTTGACACCCATCCTTCCTGACAGTCACTCCCATTCTACTCTGACTTGCCACCAGTTGGCTGTGTGACCTTGGGGGAGTCCTCCTCCCCTACCCAGTAAGCAGATGCTAGGCATTAAGGAGGAGCCTTTGCAGATACTGGCAGGAAGCCAAGCCTCTGACCCTAGTGCGTGGCCCAGCCTGAGACAGTGTCCGTGGTATAGGCCAGACCTCAGCGAGTGCCCCTCTGCCTCTGGAGACAGAGAGCCTGTGGTCCAGCTAGCGGCCAGCAGTGCTGGGAAGAGCACAGTCTCTGGTGCCCCTGGCACACCTTCTCTAGAACAGCATTGCCATCACCATCCTGGTGTATCCTCTGGCATGGTGCCCAGCAGGCAGGGCATGCCTGGTGACCGTGAATTCCTTTCACTCTCCAGAGTTCCCTAGGACAAGAAACTCTAGGAAGCAGAAGCCGCAGAGCAAGGGGCATGGGCACCATCGGGCTTACGAGCGCAGGAACCCAGCCCTGGCCAGGCCGTAGGGTCTGTGCCTGAGAGAGCCGCCTCCTGTTGCTCAGCCAGACTTGGCCCTTCCCTCCCATCCCTTTCAGCCCCGAAAGGCACCGTGCTGCTGGGCTTGTGGGAGCCTCTGCCTCACTCACATCCACCCCAAAGCAGAGTCACTGACACCCGCCCCCAGATGCCAACCCCAAGTTCAGGGCTTTTGCCTGTAGACATCAGCAAAGACCAAGGCACAACCCAGGGATGAGGTGTTTGTCTCCACCCAGTTAATTATACCGCACACCGCCTTACACAGTGGCATATCTGTGCTGCCTCCCAGCAGTAAACAAGCCCCAGGAACATCAGTGAGGGGTGCTCCACAGGGCCCGTGGGGCCCCCAGTGTGGCTCCTCTCGCTCTGAGTCCCGCCCTCCCTCCCTCTCTGGCCCGGGCTAGGGAAGGAATGGGTAGGAAGCGCCCAGTTGGCAACGGACCCACTCCTTTCCTGAAGTTGGTCCCACCCACATCACCTTCTCTCCACTCAGGCCCCGTTTTAACCACTTCACTGCCCACCTCTGCTTGTCTCTGTGCCCACACCTCAAGGAGGGTGTTGCCCCACTGTTAAATCTGCTGGTGCCAGGCCTTAGGCCAGCTGCATTGTCAGAGTCCAACGGCTGATCCAAAAGTCTGGATTATTAGTCCCGTTTCATAGAGGTGCCAGGAGGTAAGGTGCCTTGGCTGAGGTCCCACAGCCAAGTTGTGCTGGAGAAGGGATGTGAACCTTGCTGGCTAGTGCCGAAGCCCATGGGTGGTGGCCGGCAGCCGCATGAAAGGGTGGAAAGGGTGGCTCCTACCCTGGGATTGGCCAGTTGTTCCCAAGTAGGAGTGTTGCCCAAATGGCCCCTTGGCGGGATGGGAGGATGGCGTGGCAGTGAGCAGGAGGACATGGGCATCTAGCCTGACCCAGGAGGTGAGTCTGGGATTCCAGGTTGGTGGAAGGCAGAGTCAGGTATAAACAAGAACCGCCCTTGGGGGCCACCCTGCACTGTCAGCTGGCTTGGGCACTGGGCCTGTGTGGGCATGGCCTTGAGTGGCTGTCTGGTTGGGTCGCGTGACCTCTCTCTAGTACATCCCCAACCCCCTCAGGCCCACCCAGGTACTAGGGCTCCTGAGGCCAAGTGCAGCAACAGTGGAGGCTGCCATCCTGCCCAAAGTGCCAAACTATCTGTACCTGGCCCAGCCCGGCTCTGTAGGGGTTGGGGAGGGGGCAGCTCACAGCAGCAGTGGCAGGACTGGCCCCGTTCATGGCCCTCATGGGGAGCTTCACTTGTGCCTCCTCTGCTCCTCCACGGCGTCTGAGAGGCTTAGGGACTGTTTTCCCCACTGTGCGGATGGGGAAGTTCATACCAAAAGGTATCTCCAAAAGCCTTTTTCTACCTTCTGCCCAGCAGGCTGACCAGAGGCCAGGCCCCTCCCCTTAGACAGCAGAGCTTGTGACCTTGTTTTCAGGCCCTGCTCCCAGGCCACTTCCTGGCTGACTTGGTTGCTCTGGGTTCTGGGAGAGGAGTGGACAGATCGCTTGCCGAGCGTGCTGCTACAGCAGCCATTGCCAGCCCAGGCCCTGCGGGAAGCTGCTTCTTTTAGACCCCCTTGAACGAGGAGCAGAAGCTGAGGGAGCAGCCCAGGATCTCACAGCTAGCAAGTGGCCAGGCTGGGACTCACATCCAGGTCTGTCTCACTCCAAGGCCCATGCCCTTACCTGCTATGTCGATGGGCATTCAGGGGTGCTATCCGAGCTCTCTCTGCTCCATCAGCGATGTCTGCTATGGGTACATGGGGTGGGATGGTAAGAGTAACAGACTGTGTCCTCACCCTCTACTCCCCTCCTTGCCCCTCCCTGCTCTGAGACCTCCCTAGCGGTGAAGCCCTGTCTGCTAGGCCCTTGACCCATTTAGTCTTCCGTTAAGCCACGCGAGAGGCTCACTCTTGAGGGACTCCCAGGTCCCGTGGTGAGGTGATCAGGTGAACAGCGACTGTGGAAGCCCAGAGCTCATGGTGGGTTTTGGGTAGGACTGGGTGGATAGGGAAGAACATTGGCATGTGGAGACATGGGAGGTTTGTTTAAGTCACAAGTAAGTCCCTCCATGCTTGGGGCTCCCTTTTGGAACCTTGCCTGTATGTCACTGGCTCTCCTGCCCACAGGCTTCGGTCTCCCTCAGCCTTTGAAAGCATGCAGGTTGGGGGCCGTCTGCACAGGAAGGGCTTCCCTCTGTGCTTCCCTCACCTGCTGTGTTTTCCCAGCCACAGTAGCCCAGCCCTCCCCAAGCTCATGCCACCTTCTCTTGACCCTTTCAGTCCTGCCCATGGCTGGCCTCCTCCAGCAGGTGTCAGGCCCTGCTGAGCCCTGCCACTGCAGTCATTTTTGCACATGTGTTCTTTAAGACCCCCAGGCCTGAATAAGCCTCCACCCCTCCTGGAACTCAGACCCCAAAGCCTGAGGGTGAGCAGAGAGTGTGAGAAAGGCAGAGGAAGTGACCATGGAGGAGGTACCTGCAGACAGAGCAGGGTTGTGCTTCTGAGCACAGGGAGCAGTTTGAGCCAGGGAGTGGGCAGAGGTGGGTGCTGCGTGCGTACCAGGTGCTGTGGGGGCTTCCCCAGAGGGCAGAGGGGCCAGGGTGAAGGAGATCTTCCAGGTGCTGCTCTACGACACAGATGTACTGGAGGGGCCTGGCTGGGTTGGGGCTCGGGAGCGGGGCTGGCCCGCCACTTCTCAGGGTTGCACTACACCCAACAGCTCATTGAATCCTCATGACCCATGACGTGTAGGTGGTGCCATTATCCTGCCTTATAGGTGAGAAAACTGAGGCTTGGCCATACCACAAGTCAGCCCCTGAAACGGGATCTAGACTCACAGCAATGTCAGCTTCTAAGGTGAGAACCAGCCTTAGAACCAAGTCGGGGCAGTGGAAATGGCAGCCAGTGGATAGGCCCCCAAAGATGAAGCCGAGGAAGGGCCAGAGCACCTGTGGGATGACGGGCAGGGCAGTAAGAACGGGAAATCTGGAGGAGGGGACAGGCTGGGCCCAGGGCACCTGGCCTGGTGCTCAGCTTTTTGCTGGTGCACCAGGTCCACCATCTGACGTGCCTCTGGTGTGGGACCAGGGTCCGTGTGTGTGCCTGTGGGCCACCAAAGGGCTACTGTGCATCATCCCACTGTTCCCCCGCTGTGGCCCCAGTTCCCATGCACTGTCTTCTGATTCTCAGAAGAAATTGCCTGGGGTTTGTTGTGGCTGTTCATCTTCCCCTAGGGTACCTAGTCACATGGTCTTGTACATCCCGCCCCTGGCCAGTGAGGAAGAGGGCTTGGCCTCTGCTCCTGGGCCCACCTTTGATGGCAGTGACTGAGGCAGGTGACCCTGACTCCCCTTTCTCCTCCTGAGTAAGATCAGAGTGTTGCAGCAGTGAGGTTTAAGGAAACCCAATGACATCACAGTGGGAATCAGAGAACAGAAAAGAAGGGAGAAAGTTTAAATTGAGGAAATATGAGCTCCTCGGCTGTAGTAGGAATTGCTGCACTAGTGCTATTTTTAGCCTTGTTGAGATGATCTATGGGCCAGTTGCAAAAGCAGAGTAAACAAAAGAATCATTTCAAGTTCTCGAGGGAAAAAATGTCCAGTTTTTAAGTCTTAAAAAGGTTAACAAACTTGTGTGACTTCTTAACTTACCCTCAAGCTCTCCTTCCTTCCCGTCCTGTGCTCTTCAAGATGCCAGCTTGCTAGGGCAGGGTTTAGTCTGGAGCAAGTGCCTCAGGCCTTCTCTTACCGGACCCTGCCTCCCTGTCTATGGGGACAGTGTGAGCCCAAGAGGCAGCAGGTAGGGCTGGGCTGATTCCTGCCTTGGAAGCCATGGTGTGTCCTCGCCCAGGGGGCTGGCGGGAAGCATGCAGTGGGGCAGTGGGAACAAGGCAGGACTGGGCCACAAAATGCCCAGGGCCCTGCCCTGGCAGAATCACAGCACAGTCAAGAATCCCCACCCAAGCCAAGCCACCCTCATTCATACCTAGAATTAAATGAACAAAGGTAAGCAGCCTTCAGATGGTCATCTGGGTGCATTCTTCTCTGGCCATAGGAGATAGTGTCCATCTCCAGGTGTGGATTCACAGTGTGGCAGTGCCAGGTGCTTGGGCAGAGGCAGAAGATGTGCGTAAGCCCTTAGCATTCACAGTTGCGCCATGCAGTCCTGCACGGGGGTGTGGAAGCCCCTGCAGTTCACACGCCCGTGACCTGCCCTGGGCCATGCAGCTCTAAATGGCAGAGCATGGGCCTGGGACCCCACATCCTGTGGGCAGCCTCCACGCCAGAGTTTCTGGCCAGCCCGAGGGCCCCTGGCAGTGTTTGTGTACTCTAGGGTGCTCAGTCAGGAGCTCTCTGTTTAACATTCCTGAAGAGAAGAACATTTTTCAGGGTGAACTGCTTTTCCCACTTCAAGTTATTTTTCAGAGGTTTGCTCCTGGAGTAAGTGTTCTGCCATGTCTTTCTGAGGCATGTACCTAACAGACTCAGCTTGGACAGAGTGCTCTGAGCTTTGTCCTCGGATGCTACCCCAGGCACCCCATGTGGAGAGGCAGCACCCTGGTCCTGAGAGCATAGGGGGAGGCCCACTTCCAGGAGGGGGGAGAAAGCATGGAGCCTTCCGAGAGGCTTTGGACAGCAGAGTAGGGTAGGCAGCCCACCCAAACCAAGGATCTGAGGATGGCTGGGAGCCCTGGGAGAGAGAGGCTGCGGGAGGGCTGTGGCTGCTGAGGCAGCAGGACCCGGAGGTGGGGGAGGGGCAGGGGCTGTGGGTGCCCCATCTCAAGGCCCGGAGTAAGAGGGGCTTCCTGCCAGGTCTTCACTGTGGCAGTCCCTGGAAAATGTGCCCTTTGGAAAGGAAAAGGCTTAGCAATGCCAGCCTCTGCTCGATCACTCAGCCCACCGTGGGGGCTCACTCCAGATTCAGGTCCGCGCTGTACCCCCACTCCCAGCCTGCGGGAGGCAATGGGTGCAGCCTGGCTCCTAAGCAGAGGTGGGAGGGAATGTCAGTGAGTAGGCCTCTGCTGAGGGGCCACAGGGCTTGTTTCCGTGCAGAGGCTCTCGGGGGTGGCAGGCACCTCCCAGATACTCTCCCATCTACTCCTCCCGGTGGCCCAGTGGTGCCCATCTCATGAAGAGTAAGCTGAAGCTGGCAGTGATGGCAGCGGAGGCCGAGGGTCACTCAGCCTGTGAGGAGCAGAGCTGGGATTCCCAGTCCAGAGCCTGGCTGTGGAGAACAGGCCTCTCTACCTGTCCCCGCGCCCATCCACATCCACCCGCATCCAGCCTGAAGAATTCAAGGTTACAGCCCAAGCAGAGTTCACACTGCATGGCCATGGTGCCTAGGGCAGAGGGGAGACAGCCTGCAGGCGCTGCTATGACGGCCCTGGGCTGTGTCCTGCTTACCGGGTCCTGATCAGCTGGCTCCATCCAAATCCGGCAGGAAGGAGGGGCATTACATTACCCTGTTTGCAAATGAGGAAACTGAGGTGGCGAGCCCTGGTCCAGGGTATGGAAGCGCCGTGTCCTCTGCAAGGGGCCACGCTACCACTCAGACTCAGTCTCATCTGTCATGTGGGAGATGTAAGCGTCCAGCATGTAGTACTCAAGAGTCCTGTGGTCCCAACACTGTTGAGGTGGCCATGAGCCACACATATGATTCCCAAGGAGCAGCCTGGTGCAGTGAGGACATGGCCTGTTGCTGGTGCACCCCCACAGAGTGAGTGACCGCCCTGTCCTGGGAAGGCAGGCAGGGGCCCAGGTCATTCGGGAGGGACCATCCTGCCCTGCCTGACACTTGCCACAGACAGCACTGGTGACTGGTGGGCTGTTGTTCCCCTTTAACATTCCCATTGCCCCTCCAGAAAACCTGCCTGGACAATAACAGCTGTAGCATCCCCCACCAGAGAAAATCATGGGTGTGGGGTAGAGCAGCTGAGGGCCTCAAGGGGTGGGGCAAAGGGGAGGGCAGGCTGTGTTGGATCACCTTTGTTACCCATCCCCCCTGGGCGTCTGCCCCTTGGTGTTCCCTTTCTGCATATTCATCCCCTTCCTTGCCAAAGCTTCCTGGGTATCCGCTTAGTAGGGCATTAGTGGCTCCAGGGGTGCTCAGAGAGGCAGGCCTTGGCCACCCTGCCACACCCTAAGCTAGAGTTAAGGCCTCCAAGGGAGGATGGGTCTCCTGAGGCAATGAGTATGGCCCTGGGAGCCCAAGTAAGGGGCCCAGGTGGTACCTCCTATGGCCCAATGATGGACATTGTTGCACTTGTTCCCAGAGCTTCTCTGATGGCAGGGCCAGTAGAGTTTAGTCCTGTTGTTGACTTCCTGGTCCCAGTCCCATATGATCTCAGTTTTCCCGTCTCCAAAGGTGGGCCAGTGGTTTTCCAGCCCTTTTTCCAAAAGAACCCTTTCTCACCGCCCTCTGAAAAACATGAAAGGACAGCCATTCCAGCAGAGACAGGAAGGGCCGGGCCCCAGCTGCTCTGGCTGGCCCACCCATCCAGGCTCCCTGGAAAGAGGGGCAGGAGCCGGGAGAGGCAGAGTGGGGGTCTCTTCCCTGTCCCCACTCTGCCACACCAACAAGACTTCCTGAGGTCGGTGGCCAGGCCTTCTTTCTGGAGTGGTTTCAGTCTTGGGAATTTGTCTCTCTCCCTCTCTTTTTTTCCACTTTTCCTATTTGGAAAGTTTGACCAAGTTGCTTCTGAAAGAACAGCATTGGGTTTGAAATCCAAACCAGAGCTTTGGGCTCCAGGAGCTCCTGCCTGGTTTCCATAGTGATGGATTGTGGACTTCCTCACACACGTGGGTCTTCCACATTCTGCCTTACTCTGCTGGTGTGTCCTGTCCCCGTGCTTACCCTCACCCGCCTGTGAGCCTCAAGAGATGCCCCCTGGCCAGCCCTAGGCCCTGCTCCATGCCTGGCTCAACCCAGACAGCCAGGTGACTTGGGCAAGCCAGTCAGTATTTGTAAGGCTTAGTTTCTTCATCTGTAAAGTAGGGGACCATATACTTCATGTGGTTATTGGGGACCACAGGACATGTTACCACCATCTGCCCTTGGGGCCACTGGGTCCAGGAGAGGGTAGGAAGAACCATGCAGAAGGAGGAACGAGAGGCCAGCTCTGGGCTGCAAGGGGAGGGACCTTGTATATAAGGGCACATGAGTGACAGGGCTTATAGGGGTCAGTGGAGGAAGAGGAGGGATGGTTTAGGGTCAATTAGGAAGGCCCTTTGAAGGAAATACAGGAATTTGGTTAATTAAAAATCCAAGTTTTGCTATTCTGATCTCTAAATACAAGAATTCTAAAATTAGGGTATGTCAGAACAGGTGAACCTTCCCGTGGGGAACTTCCATGAACCCAGCCCATGACTGGTGATGGCAGTGACTGAGACTGTCCATCAGCAGGAGCATGTGGTAGGAACTGCAGTCTCAGCCCCATGGCTCAGCGCTGGGCTTTATGCCCAGAGAGGTACCCACCTGGCTCTCCTCAGGGGATGGGTGAGAGCCCTGAATTCCAGGCCATGCTGCGGCTCAGGCCCAGGTTCCTCTTGTGGGGATTGAATTTGGCCCTGTTGAGGGCTAGAAACCCAGCAAGTCAGTGTTGTGGAATCCCTTGAAATGGGAAGCTGGCCCCCCAGGGCTGCAGGTTAGGAACCTGTCCTGGGAAACAGGAGATAGCTGTGCTCAGAGGGAGCGCTCAGAGCCCACGCTCTCAGCTCTACTTACTTTGGGAGGTTGGGTGTGAGGACCCAGCCCCAGCACTGGCCCAGGCACCCTGGGTGTATTAGTTACTGTGTGAGCCTCAGGGCACTGGAGGAGCAGGAAAGGGCTGTCTACCAGCTCAGTAATTAAGAAGTCAGGAGGTGGTCGGGAATACTCCTGGAGGCCTGGACTAACCTTGAAATTGGCTGGGTTATAGATAGATGAGGGAAAAACAAGAGAGGCAGTGTGAGGTGCGATGTTGTCACAGGCCTGAGGTAGGTGATGGTGGAGGAGGTGAGTTGGGCCCGTCTTGAGGGCCACCTGCATCCATGGTCAGTAGGCTGGACCTGTTCTGGGGCAGTGGGGCCAAGCTGGATCCAAGCTGGAGCGCTGTGGTCGAGCTGGGAGCTCTCAGAGCAGTGGGCTGCTGGGCATGAAAGTCCGGCCGGAGGGAAAGGCCTGGGGCTAAACAGACCACAGAGATGGTTGGTTGGGACCAAAAGGATCATATGTCTCAAGGTGTCAGAGCGGAGTCTCAGGGAGGGTATGTTCTGGCCATGGAGTAATCAGACACATACTTGCTGCAGCTCTTTGTGGCTCTGCTTGTGGAAGAGCACTGTGTTTGGAATTAGACCTGTGCCGATTTCTACCACTGTCCAACCCAAGCGTCTTGCAGCTGTGGGAGCCTCTCTGAACAAGTAACCTCACACCTGGGGGATGGAGCCCTGTCCTGCTTTCTCACAGCACGGGTGTGGGGTTCCCATGCTGTAAGGGAGGCTGCATGTCACTCTAGAGAGGAGTGGGGTGCTGTGTGTGGATCGTGTCTTCTGGTCACTTCTTAAATGTGTTCCTCTGGTTTGGGGACACCTCTGCAGATTGGGGACTGAGCCCTGCTCTGCCAGGCAAGCCTGAATGAGTTTGTTCCCCTTCTGATGCTGTACATGAAATTTGAAGGGTTTCTCCTTGAGGCTGTCATGGGGCAGGAGGAGGTGGTGGGCATGAGCCTACTTGGGAACCCGATACTCTGCTGCAGGATCCTGTAGCCATCCAGGGCCATGGCCCCTCTTGCCATCTGTGGCCTAAACCCTGGTCTGGTCCCAGCCAGAGAGACCAGTGCCCCCCACTCCACCAAGTTCCCCAGGGCCATTCATTAGGGACCAGGGTCAGGCGGCAGATGGGCTGCCCTAGTTTTCTCAATGTGCGTGTCACACCTGGTTTTTCTGGGATGTGGGCTCCCCTCCTGAGATGAAATGGAAGCAGCTCAGCTGTCCTGCAGAGTGGACTGTTCTAGAAGTCTAGGTGGCAGCTCTCATTTCCAACCCTGATGGGGAGGGGTGGGCTTAGAAGAACCCAATGAGGAGGCTCTCATGGGCCCATCAGATTACACCCTGAGTGCCAGCTCAACCTGAGAGGTCTTAGAGCTGTTGGCCTCCCTGCTCTGCCCTGCCTATTCCCCAGGCCCCCTGCAGCCCCTTTCCTGCAGAGGCCACATGCAACCCCATCACACACACTGAGTACTCATCGTGCTCCACGTGGTCTTGTTGTCTGTCCCTGGTTATCCCAGGCCCCCCACTGTCTCTCCTTCTCCACTCTGTCTCCCCATGTGGGGAAATCCCAGTCCATCAGCACCCAACCCCTACATCTGCTGCTGCTTTCTCCAGGAAGCTGCCCTGTCCCCTGTCCCCATTCTTGTTTCTCTCCCTCTGTGGCCAGCTCTGCACTTGAACTCTAAGCTGGGCTGGAAGTGCCAGGTAAACTGAGCTGATGTGGGCTGTGGCTGCCCACAAGAGCCCTGGCATCATGACGCAGACTCCTTCTCTGCCTCATGACGACATGAGGACGTGGGCACAGCCCCCGCGGGGTATCCCTTTCCCCTCGGTAAGGCGCTGCTGGGAACGTATGCACATAGGGACTCACGTGCTGGTCCCTGTGGAGCTGAGTATGGCATGGGTGCAGCTGTCTGCTGAGGTGAATGCTGTCCTAAACTGAGGGACAAGGATCCTTGCGTCGAGCCAGGCTGTGTTTCCCTGGGGAGGTCATTTCCCTGTTCCACCTGTGTCCTCACTTATGGGTAAAATGGCTAGAATAACTGGACTCACTGACTTCAAAGGCACCATGCAGCTATAGAGCACACGCAACAATTTCTGAGAACCAGAAGGTCTAGCGTGTGAGAATAAAGCGCAGCTGTAGCTGGGGATCTGTGTCTTGTGAGGACAGGCATGTTTCACGGTCTTAGCCATCAGGGGAGGAGAGGAAGCTGGCCCGTGTGGGACCATAAGGCCCAGCAGGCTCTGGCTGGCGCACTCTCAGCAAGGAAGCTGTGCTCCACAGCAGAGGCAGGCGAGGGGTGGCAGGGCACGTGCCTCCAAATTAGCTGGCAGCTCCGAGCACCAAGGCTGAGAATTCAGACTCTTGACTCCAAGAAGCGTTCTTGCCATCTAAAAGGCAGCATTGAGCCCAGCCCTGGGGAAGGCTGGGGTTAGGACAAGTGGGGACGGAGGTAGGTCTGCATTGGCTCAGGTCTTGAGAGGGGATGGTTGCAGGGAGCTACTGGGTCTGGGTCATCCTCTGAAACTCTCAGCCAGCAGCACCTTGGGCAGCAGCCCGGCTCTGGGGTCTGGGCCTTGGCTTCATGGGGCGACGAGCCTACCTCTGCCTGAGGTGGTGGCCTGTGGGGTGCTTGCTCTCACCAGCCTCGTGAACCAAAAGCCAAGGACATATTTCCGAGCAGAGCTGTGGCCACTCAAGGGGTCTCTGCTGTCAGGGTGACCAGGAGAGGCATGAGAAGGACCCTCTCTGCCCTCTGCTGGCCCACCTCAGGCAGAGATTTGGGGGCACGTACGCATTCACCCCTGTTAATCTGGGTTCCGCACCCAGGTCCATGGCATGCCTCTTGACCTTGGAGTCTTCCTTTCCACTCGATAGTAGCACTGGATGGCAGCACCTGTCCCACGAGCCATTGTTCATCCTCTGCTGCTCTTCTCTTGGCACCGACACCTTGAGATAGTTCGGACTTTGTCCTCTGATCCCGCTCACTCTCCTCGTCCCATCTGCCCTTGCCAAGGGCTACTCACATAAACAAGGCTATAGTCACCCAGGCTTGCTTTCTTTGGTCCCTTCTGGCTTTGGTGACCATTCCTAGGCTCCCGGATTGCCATCTCACATCTCCCTCTCTGCAGACGCCTATAGGAGCCCCTGTGCATCATCAGAGGGGGCAGGCCTTTATCCTTAGAGTGGCAGGCAGTTTGCATTTCAGAAGTAGCTTCGGTGTGGAGAATAAATTACAGGGCAGCCAGGTGGGGGCTGCAAGAAGAACATTGACTGTCCAACTTCCCTGTGTGGAGATGAGTGAAGCCCTGGCTGGCCTGCTTCCCCACCGGCTTCTAGGGGATGCTGGTGGACAACAGCTGAGGACGTGAAGGATCAGGGCTTTCCAGGGCTGGTTCTTTCCTTTGGGGCTGAGGAAGAGGAGGACAAGGAGAAGAGAGAGCGAGGCCCTGGAGGTAGTGAGGGTTGCCCGGGATGAAGGCAATGGGAGGAAGGCCTAGGGTGTGGGCAGAGGGCAGGAGGAGGGGCTGTTTTCTTACCCAACTCAGCCCTGGCCACCTCCGCCTCCTGGCCCCCAGCCCCTCTCCCATCCAGAAGAGGTTAGCAAGCAAGGCCCTGGGCTGGGGCTGGTGATGGGGGGTGGGGCTCTCTGGGCCAACTACCTGTTGCCTTTGCTACCATCTTCCCTGTCTCCATGGTGGTTCATCTGTCCTGGAGCTGGAGCAGGGAGAGAAGTAACCCCTGTGGTGACCAGGTGATGTCCTCGTCCTCAGGACATTTTTCTTATGAGTGATTGTTGAAATATGTTCTGGGAAGTTGAAGGTCAGGTGTCCCTTGGAGGCCTTGGGTCCCCAATAGCGTGGGGCTCATCCGCCTGGAGGGTGAGGGGGCTTCTCAGAGGCCCAGGCATGTCTGAGCCCAGGCCCTACCCCGACCTCTCACATCAGCTCCTCTCTGGGCCATGCCCAAGCGCAGGGAGTCCCTGGGCTCTTGTCTGTAACTAGGCCAGTGAGCAAGAGATGGGCTGGAACATGGCTAGGGATACCCGTAACGCAGGACTAACCCAGAGCAAGCAGCCACTCCCTGCCAATGGGGGCTCCTGCTGGCCTGTGAGTGAGTGTGATCAGGGTGGCCTGGCCTCCTGGGTCCACAGGGCTAAAGCACTGCAGGAGCCTCTGACCTCTTAGGCCTTTAGGGGTGGCCCTGAGGTGAGTGAGTGGCTGTCTCTTCTGGGCAGCATCAGAGGCCTGTGTCCTGAATGTCCAGGTGCTCTGTGGCTTCCATAGGACTCTCTTGCATAGGGTGCTGACAAGTCCCAGAAGAGGCACAAGGATCTTTTGGGCCCAAAGAAGTTTTGAGGATCTGGTATGTTCAGGTCCACCAGGTCTCCACTTTCACTGCGCTCTTATGTGACCCCACAGGGGCTCCCAATGTGCACTGGAGTGCTGCCCCCAGGGGTCAGGGAGAGTGATCCTCCCCTCCCTGTCCTGCGCCTGTCAGCTAGAGATGGAGATACCCGCGTCCTGGGGCTCTGGATGGGGCTGGCACACACAGGGCTCGGGGTACCAGGTGTGCTGTGGTGCTGGGAGCAGGGCCCAGGAGACTGGAGACTGGCAGGCGCAGACCTTCTCCCAGGGAAGTCCCCTCAGAGGCTTTACTCAGCAGTGGTCTGGCATAAAACCTCTGAGCCCACCTCACTCACCACGGGCCTCCCTCTTGCTGTGACAGCCAAGATCCAGGACCCTGGGCTGCCCCAGCCCGCACTAGCTCTGCCCCCCACATGCTCTGGGTGTGAGGGCTCATGTGCTATGGGCTCGTGGCAGCTTGGGGGCCACCAAGGATCAGACCTGGAGGCCTCCTGGATGCACGCAGTCAATACAGACCATTTCTTCCTGGCCTAGGTGTGATGAGACATGTTCTCAGCCTCCTTTGCTCTGACTGTCTTAGAGGAAGTAGATAAGGTATGAAATGAGGTCATGAGCTGTGCAAGGCATAGATAGGTGTTGCATGTCTGCTCCAGCCCTGGGGACAGCCAGGAGGAATGTCAGCTCTGGAGCTGTCCAGGCCTGGGGTGGGTCCTGGCCATATTGGACTTCCTGCTGTGTGACTTTGAACCAGTGCCCAACACTCTGAACCCATCCCCACATGTGGATGAGGAGCTGTTGTGACTTGAGTGATACGTGGATTTAGAATTCCTTTCCTGAGACCCAGCCTATAGTGAGCACTCGGTGGGAAGCCCCTTGTTTTCCTCATACAACCTTGGGGTGGCTTGTCCTCATGCTTGTCTCCTCCATACCTCTTGGAGCCCAGCCTGGTTCTTCCAGTGCCTGGCAGGGAGCAGTAATCCTCCAGGGGGTGCTGAGACACTACCTCTGTGTCCCAGGAGGGAGGCCAGAGTGCAACATGATGACCAAAGGGCTAGGTTGAACCTTGACCGATGCACTGGGGACACCTGGCAAAGGTGCGTGCAAACCTCAGAATCCCAGTGGACTGGAGCCAGGGTGGATGTAAGACAGGTGGGAACTAGCCATCTTGGGGAGATGTCACCTAGACAAGTGTCACCAGGATAGGGGCCAAGTAGATCTGAAGCCTCTGGGTGTGTGGGAGGGAGGAGGGAGCAAGGAGCTTGTGGTGCTGAGGTGGTATGAGAGAAACTTGTGTGGGGGCGCGGTGCCTGGCAAGGGCTTGGGGCAGCCTCTCTATCCAGCTCGGTCCTGCCTTTGCCTGGCCTTTCCTGAGCTGGGATGGGAGGGGCAACCAGCATTTGCTGAGCAGTCCTGGAGCAGCCTGCCCCACAGGAAATTGTGGAGGAAGGTGCTGTGTACACACTGGAGCTGTGGGTGCCAGGAGATTGGCCCGTATGCTCTTGGGTGAGACTCTTCCCTTCTGAGCCCGTTCTTCATCTGTGGAATGGGCATCACCAGAGCAGATATGCAAGGGAGCAGCCCTCCCAACACTGTACAGAAAGGTGCCCCGTGCTGAGCGGGAGGGCTGCTACTCTCCTGTTCTTGGAACGCAATCTGAGGGGGGAATTCTGAGGCTACCTGCTTTCTGCCCAGCTCCGCCGCTCACCCCTTGGCCCAGTGCCTTCTCCTCGCTGGGCCTCACAACCCAGCTGGAAAATGAGGCCCCTTCCAGCCGTGAAACTCACTGGGGAACTGCCATGGCATCTCTGATCTGCCCCCACCATCCCACGATGTTACTCCAGAAGTCTTCACTCCAGCTCCCACTGCTCCACTGGATTAGCAAGGACAGCTCCAGTGGCTGCATGCCCCTTCCCTCCCACACCTCTGCCCTCCACAGGGTCCTCGGCACAACTCCAGGGGGCGCCATCCACATAGCTAACCGCGTGCAGGGTGAGGACAGCCCCGCACTACTGGCCACCCCTACACCGCTCTGTCCGGCCTGGTGGGTCTGCAGCCCACCAGCGCCGCGCAGGCAGCTGGGCTATGGAGGATTGGCCGACAAAAGTCAGTTGTGCTTCTGGGCCCGCTTCCAGGCCGAGCGAGAGCCCGCGCCCCGTCCAGCTCTGCCCGCCCCGCCCCGGCCCACCGCGAGTAAGCCTCCGCGGCCATGGCCCGGTGCCCGCACTAGCTCCGCTGCACAGATGCCACAGCGGAGCCAGCGGGTAGGAACTTGCCCGGGGGCGGGGGCCTGTGCCGTGACTGCCTCTCCCCTCTGCCCTCACAGCTCTCGCTTTTCGGAGCTCCCCGGCTCGGCCCGAGCGGCCGGAGCCCTGCCCGCCTAGCGCAGCAGGAAGCCTGCGGGCCGCGGTTTCCCGGGCGCTGCTGCGGAGGAAGTCTGCCCCTGGTGGGCCTCGGCACCCCATGCCCCGGGCCGGCGCCCTGCACAGCGTCAGGTGGGCGGAAGGGCGGGCCGGGTGGCGGCGCGCGGGGGCGGACGGCTAGCACCCGCGGCGCCACACACGCCCGAGCTGCCTGGGGAGAAGCCGCGCAGCGAGCCCGGGGCGAACCCAGCCCGGGGCCACGAGCAGGCGCGTGGAGTGTACGCTGCGCCGCGCGAAAGCGAAAGCTGCTCTCGGGCCTCGGGCCCTAGCAACTTCTCGGCGGGCGGCGTGACGAGGAGCTGCGCGGGGCGCTCCTGGGGATGGTGAGCGGACCCATCGGTGGGCAGCGGCGCGCCACGCGGTGCTTCCCCAGCTATAAATAGCTCTGTGCGGGGGCGGGAAGATGGTGCCACCGCTTTGCGAGCACCCAGCCTGCTCGGAGCCCTGAGCCAGGCCAGGACCTTGCCCCGCGCCAGGGTGGAAGGGAGGGGTAGAGGAATGCGGGTCCCTGGCACAGGGTGGGGTGCGGCACGTGCAGGTGGGGCCGTGGAGTAGTTGTCAGCCGGGCTCCCCCGATGCACTTAGTTGTTTGTTATTTGTCGTTTCAGCTTTTACCCAGGAGGGGGAGGGGAGGGACAGCCCTGCCGTTCTGGAAACCCAGTGTGCAACGTCTCATTTGGCAGAAGAGGCTGGAAACGGCGCGTGCCGACTGCAAGCAAATTGCAGGCTTTCCCAGCCCCTGCCTGCGCTGGGGACTCGTTACCTGTGGATAGCGCGGGGAATCCCTTGCCTTCAGCAGCCCAGCCTGGACCGCTAGTGCTGGGAGGGCAGTGGCGCCCCTGGCGGCCTCTGTACAACCCTGCGGCGGGAGAGGCCGGCCCTGAGGGGTTTGCAGTGGAAACTGCAGGACTTCCTGCCCCCAGGGGTGTTCAACCTAGCCCGCTCCTGGTAGCACCCCCAACCTGACCGGTGACTCTGAGTGCTGGAGGAGGGGTACGGTGTGGAGCTGACCCCTGGAAACTGAGTCCTGGCCCCAGAGGCCTGAGGGTTCCTGAGCAGGGCCGCTCCTGCAGATGGAGGCATTTGGGCCAATGGTGGGACAGAGGCTCCCCTGCCTTCCTGCTCTTTCTGTGACATTCACCTTACTTGGCGTCAAACAGGTTGGAGTGGGAAGAGCCAGGTAGGCTGAGTTCTGCTGCAGGCTCAGCTCCTTGATAACAGTGTGCCCTGGAACAAGTCTCTCCCAGCGAGGTGTAAGTGAAATCATGTGTTGGGGAAGCTGGGCAGGCACCCTGTGAGTACCATTGGCCCCAGGAGCTCATGGGCACAAGTGCAGCCCTACACACCCCTCTCCATCCCCTCTCCAATTGGTCTTGCTGTTTGGCAGGTTCATCTGAGTTTGCAGGTTACAGGTTTCTCCCCAAGACTATGGAGGACATTGGTATTCTCCCCAAGGCTGCTCCTAACCTCAGGGTCTACAGCCCAGATTCCATCCTATTCTTGGTTGTCCTAGAAACAGCAGGAAGTTTTTATGCTTCTCTGGGGGAGAGAGGCTACCCCAGCACCCCTCCCTGCTGAGGGGCTCCCTCACTCTCTCCAGGGCCAGCCACCCCCGTGCATCTGGTCCTCAGCTAGCAGCAGCCTGATCCTACAGCCCCACACCTGCTGCTCCGGGGAATGGGATGCCAGCAGGCTCCCGCCCTCGCCTGTTTGGAGCTGAGTCACCACTGCAGTCATGCCAAGTGGGGGGTACAGGAATCCCACTGCTGGTGGGGGGGGGGAATGGGCTCTCCCTTGGGTGCTCCAGGCACTGTGTTCTCTGTGAACAGGGATGTTGAAGCTGAGAGGCCCCAGGAAGCTTTGCTCACCTGTCAGACCGTAGCCTGTGGGCCTGGCTGGGGTCTCAGGGAGCTGGGTCCAGCATGACAAAGGACTCAGGCCCTGCCTGCAGGAGTACACCTGCTGCTGCCTGCCCACCCTCTTGGTCTCCTTGGGGATCCATCCTGAGGAGAGGGTGAAAAGCTATGTGGAGAAGGCTGTTCAGCCAGCGTTCTTCATAATCAACCTGAAGACTCAGATCCCACCTGCAGGGAACTTGCTGAGTATGTAAAGGGATACCTGTGGGCTGATGCGCCATGGCCATTTTAAATGGTGGGGAGTTTTTGATGTAAGAAAATATGTGTGCTGTATTTACTGAGTTAAAAATGAAGATAAAAATTACATGCTCCTTTGTTCCTTCTGCTCAGGACACCCAGGTGACTAGGTCGACTCTATTGGGCTGCCTATGTCCTCCTCGCTTGGGAGAGGCTCCCCTCCTCCTCTTTCAGCTTCTGTTCCTTCTTGACTTCTTTCTGGCTCCCCCTGTTTACCCATCCTCAAATTCCTTGCTCTCTTGGCCCATTACCCCTTGTAATTGCCTCTTCCATGCCCTCAACCTGGATGGCAACCACATGGGGTCTCTGTCCGACTAGAAGAAACCCTCACGGGGGAGGGTGTCTGACCCATCCACATGACCCCAGGCACCTGGGGTGCACTTGGCTTTCTGTGCAGTTGCCAGGCTGCAGATGGAAGGACATGCCGGGCTGACCTGCCCTGGGGGACCTACGGGCCACACCAGACCACTCCTGAGTTGGGCCTCCCCATACCCAAAGGGCACTCACCTGGGCATAAACTCCCGAGAGCCTGCTTAGACTTTGGCCCAGATGCCCCTCTGGAGGGTTCACTGAGAGCTGTCTAGAGCTGCACCAAGGTTGAGCCAACTTGGAGGCCAGAGTTTATGA
The DNA here is from genome assembly GCF_987537825.1 of Furipterus horrens. Lineage (NCBI taxonomy): Eukaryota > Metazoa > Chordata > Mammalia > Chiroptera > Furipteridae > Furipterus > Furipterus horrens. Next base: position 18,300,921 of record NW_028327181.1, on the reverse strand, counting down.
CTGACCTAGAACATTCTTTGTCTGGAGGGAGGCCCATTGGACCTGCCTTCCTCTCTGCCTGGCCTGACTCTCAAGTAAGGGGGCTTTCCTTTCTCCCAGCAGAGCTGCAGGAGCTCCCTGAGCCTTCATCTTATCTCAGGCTGTGAGCACACCAGGAGACCAGGCTTTGTTCAGGGGGCTGGAGGTGCAGCCCCTCCTGCCCATTTGCCTGTCTTTAGGCAGGTCAGAGTCCAGGGGACCATGGTAGGGCACGCAAGGGTTCAGGCCCTTGAAACTGGCTGCTGACCTCGAGAGCTAGATCAGCCATGGAACCAGCCTATGGGCAGAAGTCCTCAAGGAGACATGAGCCTGGGGTGCGCTGGAAAGGGGAGGGTCCACAGCATGTAGCAGACCACCAGCTGCCCACTGCTGCCTGGTCAAGCCAAGTGCTCTGACTCTTTCCAGAGCACTATGGGTGCCTCACTGCCTTTCCCTCCTAGATCCTCCATGATGCACCCAGGCCTGGCTCCTTCAGGGCCTTGCTAGCTGTTCCATGTGTGGTTACTCCCTCCTGTCTGAGCCTCACATGTTCCCCCAGCTGGACATGGCCCTAGGCTCAGCAGAGTGGGAAAGGGGCCTCATTTGAGTTCATGATGTGGCAGCAGGAGGCAGCAGGAGAAGCCCAGTGGAGTCCCGGAGACTGAGGCTGGAGGCCATTCCCACCACAAGGGCCCAAGGGACTTGATTCTGAAACCGCTGAAGCACTCAGTTGCTGGCAGGTGCCCACCACTCCCCATTTCTCTGTGGGCTGGCATTCCAGTCCCAGCCTGCCCCTGTGAGGGGGAATCCTCAGGTCTTCAAAGACCGTGGCTCAACACTGAAGTGATTTGGTCTCACTGTCCAATTCTCTGTGCCTTTGTTGCTATTATCTGTAAATCACAGTTCACTTTGCTGACTTTCTCTTCCTTTATTAGCATCCAGGGAGGGTGCAGGGAAGACCCAAGGAGGGCAACTCTGGCTTCTGTGTCCTGGTCCCACCCCAGGGTCACTAGACAGCCTTAAGCAGGTCATCAGAACTCATTTTTCCCCTCTGGAGGTGAGTTGATTACCCGCTGGGCCTGTCTGTGCCAGGTGGACGTGGGATGAGTGTCAGCCCTCTCCTAGCCCCCATGGCCTGAGCCTCATCCATTCTTGGATACATTCATGCCCTGGGTCTGCATATGGCTCCGACAGATCCTGACTGGGCCATGCCTCTCGCCTGCCTTCTTTTCTGTGCTGGCATTTCCAGGCTACTAGAGGGCCTCTGCCTGTGCCCTTGGAGTGGAGGAGCTGTGACTGAAAGGTAGGGTCCAAGAGGGTGACCGGTGGGGCTAGAAGCCCCAGAACAACCTTGGGATGGGCTGTTGAGAATGGCCTGAGCAGTAGCCCAGCAGAGAGTGGTGTGTCTACTGTGAGACCCAGAACTGTGCCTGGATCTGTGGCCTCAGGCTACCAAGCTTCAAGTTGGCCCTGGGCCTGGTGAAGAGGCTGTGCCTGCAGCCCTACTGGTGCGCAAGACACCGGGGGTCCAGATGTATGGATGGGCAGGGTCTTCCGGCCCACACTGAGGCAGTCAGTGAGGTGTGGACTGGCCAGCTGATCAGTAATCTGGGGAGAGGGGAGTCTCTGCCTCTCCAGGAAGAAGCCCCCCTAAGACCACAGTGCTCAGACCACAGCTCACGCTGTTGGACCAGAGCATGGCTTTAGCCTACCCTCCAGGGGTAGTGCTCTGTGCCAGGGACATGTGCTGTTCTCACCTCCTGGGGGTGCCACCTGCCAAGATTGCAGTGACCAGAGGCCAGCCCCCATGGCCCTCCTGCCCAGGCACCAGCCCTGACCCGTTTTCCACCCCCTTTTGTGAATGGACAGTGCGTGTGTGGGCAGGAGCGCAGGCTGGCCCAGCAGCACCTGCACCCTCCACCAATCCAGCTCTTAGCTTCTCTTGAAGGCCTCCAAGTGTCCCCAACTGTGGCAACCAGGCCCCACCGTGGGACTCAGCTTATGAAGCTCTGTTTCCTCAAGAGCAGTGGGAGGATGCCTGAGACTCAAGGCTGCAGGGAGGGTTTGGTAACTTGTATCAGAGAGTGGGGCCCCATGAATTATTCAGGTGGTTATAGTCTGTCTTGGTTACCTCATCTGCCAGGCAGAAGCCTGGAACCACTCTGATGGGTTCAGGGGGTCAGCTGAGTTGCTCCCATGAAGACGCTTGGCACACAGGCAGAGCTTTGAGCACAGTCCCAGTGCTTCTAAGTGCCCTCCAACTGCCTACAGCTCTCCAAGCAAGCATCTTCCCAGCCAGGAATTGAATTGTGTGCCTGCGGCACTGGGAGAAGGGTCTTGGAAGAGGCAGTCAATCGCGCATGCTGGGGAAGAACTGGGGAGCGCCTGAGTCATAGCCCCAAAGCCCCACCTGGCACCAGTACTACCTTCCCTCTAGGGTGAGCCACTCCCCAGACCCTCCTCCTGGGGTCCCCTGGCTCCTGTGTGTGGCCGTTTCCTACCTTGTTGTGCCTTCTCCCTCCCTGGGAGCTCCCTGGTTCCCTAGGGGGCTTCCTGGCCATTCACAGGCACAGAGTGGAAAGGCCGTCTTTTCCCAAGGGCATAGTATGGGGGGGCGGGGGGGGCGTGTCCCAGCCATCTTGGGGCTGCTGGTATCCAGGTTCTGGTTGTAAACACAGAAGCCCAGCACAGTCTGCTTGGGCACAAGGCTTACTTGCCAACCCCGCCAGCTTGTGACTCTGCCTGGTGGCTCCACGCCCTCAGGCCAGCTGTCCCTGGAGGCCAGCCTCATGGCAGCAGGAACCTCCTCAGGGCTTATGTTGTCTGTGGTTCCTTTCTGATTTTCTGTGGACACGTTGCCTGATATGTTCAGTCTTCCATCCTTCTGGAGGTAGGTGGCTTTATGATATGCCTGTGTACACGGCTCTGGGAAGGAAGGAAATGGATTGATAGGGAGCCCGTCTGTGCATGGAGCCAGACTGTGCCATGAAACGTGCAATGCAAACTAGACCTGACCTCGGGGTACATCCTGGCTCTGGCCCTCTTTGGGGATTAGCTGAAAGCCCCTCGGGAATCTGGCTCCTGGACATTGGGACCCTGTGCCTGTCTCTAGAGTGATGATAGCAGATGTGCCAGGCCCACCCGCCCCAGACATATGGAGGGAATCCACACACAATCTGGGCTCAGCTGGGGTCCAGCAGTGTGGCTGAGGGCAGGATTCCCCTCACTGGGACTCAGGTTCCCACCTACACAACAAGCAGTTTCAGCCAGCTAAATGTGCTTGCAAATGTGCGTGATTGTGTACTGATGCCACCAGATTCTTTAGTGGGCAGCACCTTAGGAATTGGAAAGGGGGTGCTGGAAGAACGGCAGGAGCAGAGGGCAATCCCAGAGGGTGAGACGGGTAGGTGAGCCGTGGTGCGACAGGGAGTGGATGGCAGGCAGACAGCCTCGGTGTGCATCTGGAAAATGTCATAAATGCGGCACTGCCTCACTCCAGTGGCCAGATGGCAGCCCCTGCCTCCATCTGATCCCTGGTGATGCTGACAGTGTCAGGATGCCCTGCATAGTCCCAGGTTAGCCCACTTCAGGAGGTGGCCTGGTGGGCCCTCCAGGGAGGTTTTTAGCACACTGATTGGCTCATTTTGGCACACCACCACTCCACCACCACCCCAAGGGAAAAATAAAAACAAAACAGGTAAATACTGTGTCTTCAATTTCAGAACTTGGGAGCAAGAGTAGGTGTTGGGATCCCTCTCTACAAGGGCCCCACCCATGCCCCCCCGCCTGCCATCTACTAAGGCCACTGTGCCCACCTGGCCTACCCTGCAGAGGGCCAAATGTGTTTCACCTTTTGACAGTGCCTTCTCACCCCCTTTCTCAGGGTAGAGGGGGAGCCGGCTGTCTCCTGGCTAGGAGCCTGGCCCACACCACCCCTGCACAGCCGAGGTTCTGCCAGCCTCAGTGAGTGTGCTGCTTACTGCCGTGGTGTTGGTGACTTGCCGCCTTCTCAGTAAGGACTGCTGCCCCCTGCTCCCCACCCCCAGTGTAGGGCCGCATGCACCCAGAACCCTGAAGAATATTTGTTTTACTGTGAGCAGGATGGTATCCCACCTGCCTTGGAAATCTCCAGGATGAGAGGCCTGCAGGGTAATGGGGGAGTCACCCTTCCCCGAGCCTTGTTCAAGCTGGCCACCTCGCCGACTCTGCCAGGTTTGTGTCAGCGTCCTAGCAACCCAGAGCTGGAGAAGAACTGCTCCTATCTAGAACACATTTCCAGCCACAGACCCACCCACTGACAATCTGAGGGGCTGGCTTCGAGTGGTCCTGGCAGAGCCTTAGGAGAGCAGCAAGCCAGGAGGGCTTCGGAGAGGAGGTGATGTCACAGCTGGACCTGGGAGGACACAGAACTGGCTGGGCAGAAGAGGTAGAGGGCACCAAAAAGGCAAGAAGCATGAAATTCACGGCTGTGTGAGGGGGTGGTGAGTGTCCCAAGTTGAGGCAAGAGGGTGTGAAAGCCAGCATGGCACAGACTTGTGCTGAGGTCGGTGAAGGGGGCTGTCTGTCATGATGATGAGCAGGGAGGGATGCAGCCACACTATCCTATTCCAGGCTTGCCATGGCCCAGGCTGGGTAGATGGATTTGGGTGGCAAGAGGAGAAGGAAGAGGCATGATGAAGCCTGGGCTATAGCAGGGATGTGGGGGTACAAGGTGCAGGCTTGGGAGCCAGGGAGGGGCAGGGGCATGGGGACGACCCTTGGGTTCCAGCACATTGTGAAGGAGCCTTTTCTAGTAATTAACCAAAGATGAAACTGGTCACCTCCAGAGGTGATGCGCCCCCCACCCCCTCAGATGTGCAGACCTTGCAGGTGTCTCTGCAAGTACCTGGAGTCCCCCAAGGCATTAGCACCATATCTAAGGCCCCATGACCCCTGCCCCTGCCTGCCTCTCAGCCAGGCTGACCCTGAGTCCTTGGCAGCTTGTCTCGAGACTTACTCCCTCCCCTCCCCCTGCCTGTACTCTGGCTCCACTGGTGTGGACGGCAGGGGTGACATAGGAGGGACAGGGCCACTTCCCAGGGGTGGGCCCAGAGAAGTCAACACCCCTCTCCTCACACACATACCCCCAAACACAGGGAAGGCAAATGTGATCCTGATAGCTCTCCCAAGGAGGGTGGGGACCCTTCACCCCAGCTGCTCCTAAGGGCAGCTGGGAGAGACCTTCTGACCCTGGATCAAGTGACCACTACCTGTCCTTTGAGTCTTGAGAGGTTCTGGGGAAGTGTTGAGGGAGTGGGGATTTGGTGGATTGCACAGTCACCTGGATCTTGTGGTTGAGAGAGTGCCCCTCTGTGCCCGAGGAGGAACGAGAGCCCAGAGCAGCTGCACCGGGCCCCGGGCCAGCCCCAGCACGTGCCTGTGGTGTCTGGGCCGGAGACTGGGCCACGCTTCCAGCTCTTCTCCCCTTCCTGTTAGGCGCGAAGAGGAGCCAAGGGGCCAGTGGTGGAGGCTTCCCTCTGGACTCATTCTCCTTATCCTCAGGGGTGGTGAGGGACCAGCCCTGGGGCTGCCTCTTGCATTGTGTGACCCTGAGGGACTTGCTCTGAGTTCCACCTTCCCTGGTGTCACTGTGAAGCTGTGCTGAGGACCACAGTGCTGTCTGTAGTGCCCCCGCAGTGCCAGGTCCTTACCTGCTGGGCCTGGCGGGTGACACGGATGGCACCTTCCCAGCCACTGCTGTCACACCTGAGCATGGATGCCAGGACCACACTGGTGGGACAGCTATTCAAGGCTCTTATTATCTCAACTGGCATCTTCTGAGCTGTTGTAGGAGCCATATCTGCCGGGTAGGAAGATGCAGCATTGGTGTTAATGCCCTAGGCAAGGGTGGCCTTAGCCCTCTTTGGTCCACATGGGGCTTGGGGCAGCTGGTGCCTTTTCTGGCACCACCAGGGATGGAGGTGGCTGCCCTATGCACACAGCCCCCACCCCACCCCACCACTGGTCTGCCTGGGTGAGCCGGTGACCCACTGTGGAATCTGTAGACTCAAACCTAAGGGTTTCAGATCCTCTCTTGCTCAAATGGCTCAGGTCAAGAGGTGCCCTGGCTTCCCTCCCTGGACTGCTGGAGAGGGTGGGTGCCCTGAGCAGTCACTGAGTGTTCAGGGAACAGGGCCCTGGGAGGGGCACCGCCTGGAAGCCTCGCCATGGGCCCTGTGCAGAGGAGGCGTCGTCGCTCACAGTCCTGGTTCATTCCAGGCAGGAATCTCTCTCTAGGGTGTTGGCTACTGGGACCTGTCATGGAGCCTGCCTGCTCCTTCCAGGCCCCAGGGTGCAGCTTCAGAGGCATGACTCCTGATGTCCAGGTACTGGAACCTTAGGCCTGCTCAGGAGGTGTGAGCTGCTGTGCAGGTGTCATTCAGTCTCTGGGTCATCCTTCCCTTCAGCACACCTTGACTGGACCCAAGTGGGTGTCAGAGGCCATGCTGGATGTGGGGACATTGCAGGGAATCAGACCTTGGGGCTGGCAATGGGCAGAGTGCCCAGTTCAGCAATGGGCTAGGCTTGGTGGAGGAGGGGTGGGACTCTCCAGAGCCAGCCCTGCCCCAGCTCAGCTTTCAGATAGTGGGTTGGATGGGCAAGAACTGATGGAGGGGGTCCTGGCCAAAGTGAACTGCGGACAAAGGCAAATTGGTGGGAACTGGGTATCCTAGGAGCTGCAGGTCATTTTCTGCTCAAACCTTGATTCTCTGGATGCTGCTGGAGGAAGTGCATGTGGGGGATAGGGTCCCATGCCTGAACTTGTCAGGCTGGCAACACCTGCCAGAAGTTCACCTCCAAGTATTGGGCTCATTGCTGAATCTGCACCTGTGCAGACCACTAGGCATTGAGCTTCTCCCAGTTGCATTTGATAGCCACGACCTGCATGCTTCCCATAGGGGACAAATCAAGTGAATGTGTGCCGTGCAGTCATTCACCATTCAGAAGAGAGTGGGTACCTAGCATCACATGTATCCCTTCATGCCGTTTGTGGGAGGGGAGAGTGAGGTGGGGGTGGCCACACTTCCATCCCCCTTCGGACAGTGAGAAGGTTATGAGGCAAAGTCCCTGCTGGCACATGGCAGCTCCAGCTGCAGCAGCCCTTTTCACATGCTCTCCCGTCCACCCCACAGGGCATCTGGCGGATCCCCGTGGACGAGATCGACCGGCCGGGCAGCTTCGCCTGGCACATGAACCGCTCCATTGTGCTGCTGCTCAAGGTGCTGGCCCAGCTCCGGGACCACAGCACCCTGTTGAAGGTGTCCTCCATGCTGCAGCGGACCCCGGACCAGGGCAAGTGAGTGCAGCACACACTGGCTGGAGCCCCTCCTACTCAGGGTGTCTTCACATGGGTCAGGGTTCCTCTGTTCCAGAGTCTAGGACCCAAACAGTGCCACCCCTGCCCTGGAACACAGGCCCTCCCCACTGGGTTTGATTTTCCCACTGAGACTCTGAACAAGCCAGTCTTCACTTTCCTTCTGCCTCGCCCACCCTGGGTTTCTCAGGGATGCTGTCAGGGCATGGGGAAACAGGTGTCCAGGTAATAGCTGGGGTACCCCAGGTGAAGGCCAGTAACAACATGCCAGGGAAGAGGAGGGCCTGGGCCTCCGAGGTAACCAGGGATCCCTTTGTCAGAAAGGGTGGGACAAGCAGAACCAAGGGACATCTGCTACTGCTGCCACTTGCAGAGGATGTAAGGGATCCCAGGAGAGACACATCTCAGAGACATGGTCTGGCCCAGCCATGAGTCCTCACACTGGCAGCTAGGCCTCCTCTTCCTGCTATCTCATTCACCTGCCCTGTGCCTGGAGCCGGGGAGGGGCCTTCAGCTGGGGCCTGGTGTGTACCAGAGACAGGTTCGTGGGAGAGAAGCCAGAGGCTCTGGCTCTCACTGAGCCTGGCCTTGCCTATCCTGCCCCCGGGGCAGGCTTCTGGGGAGCAGACCCCTGGGCAGATGGACAGGGGGAACCCTGAGGGACTAGCAGGTGTAATCAGGGCAGGGAGGGGCTCAGGCTGCCATGTAGCAGTGCTGTGTGGCTCTGACACTCTGCCACCATTCTGACTTCCTGTGTGCCTGCAGGAAGTATCTGCGAGATGCTGACCGCCAGGTCCTGGCGCAGCGGGCCTTCATCCTCACTGTGAAGGTGCTGGAGGACACACTGAGCGAGCTCGCAGAGGTATGCTACCTGCAGCCCCTCTCCTCTCCCAGGCGGTGGTCCCGCCATTCACACACTAGTACCCTTAGACAGGTCCCCGTGTCTTCACCTGTGAAGCATCACCCTCCTGCCTCCCCAGGTGGGCAAAGTCAAGGAAGGTCAGCTGCAGTAATGAATGCACAGGCACATAGGTGCCAATGTGCTAGGCAAACATGGACTTATGGGCAATGAGAATAATAGTGACATTCCCCAGGCTGCTCCCACCCATGGCTCTCTGTCCCAACCCTGAGCTCGGGTAATAGTAGCTATAATGACAGAGCAGGTGGCAAAGCTGGCCACCCCCTCACCCAGCCAGCTTCCCACAGGCTGAGCAAGGCCTCTGAGGGTGCCCTGACACATGGTCCCTTCTTACCCTCCAAGGGAACGCACAGTCCTTGCCCCATGTCACAGCTGAGCACATGGAGGGCCAGGAGGCTAGGTCACTGGCAGAGCAAGTAGGGCTGTTGGGAGCTGAGCCGGAGCAGTCTGCAGCATCGCCTGCCCAGTAGGACTGGCTGGGCTGTGGTACAGGGGCCCAGGGCAGCGCCTCTTGGCACCCTCACCCCGACCTCTGTTCATTGGGGTCACGTGTTAGCCCAGAACAGGAGGAGTTGGCTCTGCAGCAAGCCTGGCAGGTCACCTCCCCATCAGACGCCCAGGGCTGTCCTGAGGCTCCCTTTGAGAGGAAGGCTGACCCGGTGGCCAGGACGGTTCTGCAGCAGTGCCACCTCCAGAGGCCCACAGGCCCATCTCAAGGCTGGAGGTCCAGAGCAGGGAGGGCCTTCCTCAGGCAGGTCTTCGGGCCCAGCCCTGGCCCACAAGTAGGTGGGCAAAGCCAGAGTGGGCTTGGGTAGGCACACCTGGTGCCCAGGACTGCTTTGTGGTGTAGACACCAAAGACATAGTCTTTTACCTTTGGTTTCTTTGTAGGGGTCAGAACACCCAGGGCCCAAGGCCTGTGGCTTCCCTGGAGCCAGGATGACCACTGACGTGTCCCACAAAGCCAGTCCTGAAGACGGTCAAGAAGGCCTCCCCCACCCCAAGAAGCCCCCTCTGGCTGATGGCTCAGGGCCGGGGGCTGAGCCAGGGGGCAAAGTGTGTCCCCTCAACCACCGGCCTGTGGCCATGGATGCAGGAGACAGTGCAGACCAGGGCGGGGAGCGGAAGGACAAGGAGAGCCCCTGCGTGGGCCCCACCGAGCCCATGGACACGGGTGAGGCTGCTGCTCGCCACTCGGACTCAGAGCGGGCACTGCCCCTGCCGCCAGGTCGCTCCCCTCGGGATTGGGCCCCTGAGAGCCGGCCCACCGAGCTGTCCCTGGAGGAGCTGAGCATCAGCACCCGGCAGCAGCCCAACCCGCTCCCTCCAGCCCAACCAGCCCCCACCACTGCCACCACCACAGCCACCACCGCCACCACCGCGAGGGCAGGTGGCCATCCTGAGGAGCCACCTCCACGGCCCAGCCGCAAGAGGAAACTCCTGGAGGATGCAGAGTCTGGCAAGACGCTCCTGCTGGATGCCTACCGTGTGTGGCAGCAGGGCCAGAAGGGCGTGGCCTATGACCTGGGCCGCATCGAGAGGATCATGTCTGAGACCTACATGCTCATCAAGCAGGTGGGTGGTCTGGGGTCTGTTCTCATGGACAGCCATGCCCAGTCTACCCCGGGGTTTCAGGGCCTGCCCTTCAGGGTCGGTGCAGGTGTCGTTCCCACCCACCCCTGCTGTTCACTTACACTGGAGGTTTCCTACAGTGTGTGAGCACTGGGTTTAGGGTCAGAAAAACTGAGCATGTCAGGGCATTGTGTTGTGCGTTTTAAATGCGTTTCAGTTTTGCCACTATACCTCAATACCACTGGGTAAAATAGGCCAAGAAAACCCAAGCTTTAAAAAGTCTGTTGAATTTCAAACGAAATGAAACCACTTGGCAGACATCTTATCCAATCCAGGACAGGGAGACGGGACCCTGAGGCCACTGCAGCGACGACGGGGCTCTGGGGACTTGCTGCTCCTGTGGCAGTGCCCCGAGTGTCTGAGGAGGGTCTGTTGCCCTTCTCATTTTGCCTTCCTTTTTTTCTTTTAAGGCATTAGACACGTAGCTTTTTCTCTATTTAAAATGATTTCCGTAGGAAGAACCCCAGAACTGCAATGACTTGCTTAAACAGGGTGACCATCCTCATATGCAGTTTCTTCTTAAATTGTGTTGATTGCAGGGCCACTTCTGAGAGTGCCGTTTTATCACCGCTCACCAACATCCAGTATTAACTTCTATTTGTTTCTGTTGCCGATTAATTCGTAGGAAGAAAAGCCCTGCATTCCCTGCTGTGGGTGTGCATTTTTCCCACATTGCCTGTTCTGGCCTCGCTGCTCCTGACACTCCAGGCTGTCTCCCTCAACCCTGCCCGCTTCTCCAAGGTGTTCCCCCACCTCCCTAGCCTTGTCCCCACGCCCTGTGCCTTGGTTCTAAGGCTCCGAGTCAGAGCAGACCTACCTCTCATTCAGACCTTGGCTTCCAAGACGCCCTGCATCCTTTCAACTTCAGCTTCTGAGGGTGAAATAATATGGTCACAGGAATGAACTTGGCCTGGCCAGATGGGCCAGAGCTTGGGTTCTAGGGGATGGACCTGGGAGATGGATGTGTGCCTGCCCAGGCTTCCCAGAGGGCCAGGGGTCAGCGATGGGATCTGGGGCCAGACCTTCTGACATTGGGTGTTTCCTTGCTCAGGTGGACGAGGAGGCTGCGCTGGAGCAGGCTGTGAAGTTCTGTCAGGTGCACCTTGGGGCCGCCGCCCAGAGACAGGTGAGCCTGTCCCAGCGTGTGCCAGTCTTGCTGTGCAGGGCCCACCCCGTGCCAAGGCCCTGGGTTGCAGCCAGTAAGCACCGCTGACCCAGGCCGGGCTGTTTCTGTGGTCAGTGAGGCTGAGGGGAGATGAGCGGGAGGCAGCAAAGCCTCAGGCGCCTACAGGGAGCCCCTGGCCACTGGCCTGGGTGGTCACCATCATACAACGGGCGGGGCCTTGGCAGACCCAGGGCTGCAAGATATGGTGGCAGGGAAGAAGGGCGAGGCCCTCCTGGGCTCTAGCAGATGGATATTCTCCTGGGAGGCCCCAGCCAAGGTCAAGATTGCATTTGTGTTGAGTCTGAGACTCTCCCAAGGCAGCAGCTGAGTAGGCAGAAAGGTTGGGGGCTTACGCCCAGAGGGACGGTCCGGGCTGGAGCCCCAGGTGTAGGTGTCCCTGAGCCACTGAGGTGGGGCCAGCAGAGGGCACAGGCAGGGCTGAGCTCCGAGACTGGGCTGCCGGCACAGGGAGAAACGGAACAGAGCCCGGTGGTGTCCAGGAAGGGAGCGTGCCAGGCAGCAGGGATGCGACTCGTTGGATTTGGGGCTCAGAGACCAGCTTGTTTCTGAGGAATGGTTGGGCTGCGGCCGAAGGAGAGGGGTCTCCCTTGGAGAGGCCCTGCTCAAGGGAAGGCCCTTTGCACAGGGTCTGGCTGGCAGAGAAAAGGCACAGCGTGGCTCCCTTGTTCAACATTCCTGAGGGGCATCTTCCGGCACCACACATGGATGCTTCTGTAGAAATGATGCCTGAGTCAGGGTCACTGGGTCAGAGGGTGCGTACTTGCCATTTGAATGGGTACAGCCTAGTGTCCCCAGGGGCGGCCCAACTGCCCCTGCCCCACGAGTGAGTGGGTCTTGCCCTCCCTCCCCTCGCACAACAGGGCCCTGGAGATGTGTGTCACAAGGGTGTCCTGGCGCAGGAGCTCAGGGCCGTGGGCACCCAGCTGCAGCCTAGGGGCTTCCTCTCAGAAGATGGGGCATCAGGCCTGCAGGTCTGAGGAGTCCCAGGGGTTCAGCCTTGACCAAGCAGGCTGTGAGCCACACAGGTGGGCTGCTCTGCCAGCCTGGGGCCAGACTCCCTGGAGAGACATGCCCTGCCCGCCAGTAGTCCACACCACTCTGTTACTGCCAAAGTAGCCAGAGGGGTCCCACTTCTTAGATGACATGATTGAGACCAAAAGAGGACCAGCACCCAGCTGGGGTCTATCATGTTTGAGGAGCCCAGGGAGGGAACTCAGAGAAGGCGAGGGGGACGATCACAGCTGTCCTGGGCCCTCCTCTGTCTAGTGCTGGGGAAGAAGTGGCCATGGCAGCCTGGTGCACACCTGGAGTGCACTCTGGACATGGAGGCTCACTGCCAACGCCTTCAGCTGAGGCCCCCTCCTCGAGGACAGGGACACAGTGCTCCCCTTCACCCTGGTCTGTCTACCCAGGAGAGACAGGTCTGTCCTACCCACCCTCGCACTGGAGGCCTAGGTTCATCCCAAACTCCCTCCTCACTGCAGTCTCAGGGTGATCAACCCACATGCAGCTGGGGGTGGGGCGTCTCAAGCAGAACAAATGTCAGAAGAGGCAGGGTCCTCAGGGGCACTAGCCTGACCAAGGTGCCCCCAGCAGGCACGAGACTCTCCCAAATCAGTGCAGTAGGCCCAGGGCTGGGGCCTGAGGCCTGGGGTCTGCTCACATGCTGGCACCCGGGCCCATGGCTCTGCTCTGAGAGGCTCTACGGGCACCATGCCCCACCTTGCAGCATGTCCTCATCCTCAGGAGCTCCGCTGTCACACTGTCCTGGGAGGGCGGGCTCTCAGTGTAGAGTAGAAAGGGCCTGGTGGCAGAGGGAAGAAACTGGACAAAGACAGGGAGGCCCCAAAGGAATAGAAAGCTGTAACGGGAAGCTGCTGGGGCTGCCGAGGCCAGATGCAGGTGGAGGGCCTGCCTGGCTGGGCTGGGGGCAGCAGTGGGTGCTGTGGCTTTGGGACGACAGTTCAGAGCCTGGGAGCTGACTCCTGCGGTGTCACTCCAGTCGCCTCAACCCTCCCATCAGTAACCTTTGGGAAGTCGCCCTCTAGGACTGACCTTTGTTACTGCAGTCCCCACATCGGCCACCGCAACTCCATGCCCGAAGTCATGGCCAGTGTGCTCCTCCCAGGCCAGCACCGTAAGTGGGAGGGGGAAGCTTGCTGGAGGTCCTGGCCAGCCTGGGGCCTCTCCATGGAGTCCCCACCACCATGGCCCGCACGTCCTCCAGGAGAGGGATTCTGGGTCCCCAGCAGTGTCCTAAAGGGCTGCCTGTGAGCCTCACTGGCGCCGGGGCCCAGAGCATGGGACTGTGGGTGCGGGCAGTGTCGGCAGTGCCAGGCACAGGTGGGTGTCCTGTGGGACCGTCCGGGCTCAGGGCCGCCTAGCCTGCCTTCCTCACCTCCCTTTTGTCCTCACAGGCCGCAGGGGAAACACCCACCACCCCAAAGCACCCCAAGGATAGTCGAGAGAACTTCTTCCCTGCGACCATGGCCCCCACAGCCCCTGAGCCTGTGCCAGCAGACTCTCTTCAACGGCCCAGTGACACCCATACCATGCCCCGTCCTGCGCTGGCTGCCACCACAGCTGTCATCACCTGCCCTCCCTCGGTGCCAGCCTCTGCTCCAGACCCGTCCAAGGACTCTGGGACCCAACAGCCACACAGGCCTGAGGCCACCCCCAGCATGGCCTCTCTGAGCCCAGGTGAGCACTGCTCCTTGCGTGAAGAGTGTGGAGGTCACGGGTGGGAGGCAGGGCAACCTCCAGCCTGGTGCTCCCTGAGCTGCAAGTGGAGGTGGGCAGGCCCTCCTGGTCTGCTCATCAGCCACTCATCCTGGTGGGCACATCCTGCACCACCACTCTTTTTTTTTTCTTTAGGATTTTATTTATTTTTAGAGAGAGGGGAAGGGAAGGAGAAAGGGAGAAAGAGAGAGAAACGGCGATGCGTGGTTGCCTCTCGCGCTCCCGCAACCCAGGCATGGGTGAACTGGCGACCCTTTCGTTTGCAGGCCGGTGCTCAGTCCACTGAGCCGCAGCAGCCAGGGCTGCACCACTGCTTTTCACCTGACCTTCAGGGGTCTCAGGCTCGTGTGTTAAAGGGGTGGTGAGGGGGGAGAGAGGAGCACTCGCTTCCTGGATTGCCTAGATTCTGTTCTCTCCTCCCGCAAAGCCTCAGGATAAAGAGATAAAATAGAAGGACACTCAGGAGCGGGAGGAGGTCCTGACCCTGAGCACACACATGACCTCCCAGGCTTGTTTAGTGGGAGGCAGAGGCAAAGGAAAAGGGGCAGGGCAAGGTGACCCTGTTAGTAGGAGAAAGGGAGCCCTATTCCTTCCATTAACCCAGGAAGGCACTGGGAAGAGCAGCTGCGGGCTGGTGCTGCCGGCAGACCAAAGAGGGGCGGCAGGGCCTGAGGCTTCTCGAGGAGGGGTCACTGCGGCGATGCTTCAAGGGCCAGTGGGCAGGAAGGGAGTGAGCAAAGCGCTGTCCGGACCCTCCATTTCAGACCCTCCTGCGCAGACCCAGCCTGTGCTCTTGCCAAGGCCCTGCCCTGGCTCACAGCCGGGCACCTGCCTGCCTGCACACCCAGGTCGTCCCTGAAGGCTTGCGTTCCTAAAGGATGGGACAGCCACCCCTGGCAAGAGTGCCCGACAGTGCCAGACCTGAAAGCTCCAGCCAGCAGTGACCTAGGAGCGCTGCCCGCAGGTTGAGGGTGGCGGTCCTTCCTCTCTGTGCTCTCCCCTGCGCTTCAAACATCAGGCACTGATGTTTTCACCCAGTGCCACCCCCAGTTTGCTTTGAGGACCATGGAAGCGTGAGCACCCTCTGCGCAGTCAGGTACAGTAGTGTTAGCCGTGGCCCTGTGAGATGAGGAGTCGCTGCGCCTGGCGTCAGCTGCTGCAGCCGTTTGTGCTGAGAGGAGCCTCTGAGGGCTGCAGGACAGTGAGGCGTTAAAGAACTGTGACTGGTGGTTCCACCACCAGGTGGCCTTGGCTGTCCCTGTCCCTTCGCTGTTTGTCTCACTGGACCTGTGTCCAGCACACACTGGATGTGTAAGATGAGGGGTTGATGCACGCACTCCAGGGTTCAGGACAGAGCTGGCGGGCAGCACGCAGGGTCGCAGTCTGGGTTTGGTGCTGGTGGTGATTTCAAGGGGCAGCTGTTGATGGGTACACTGCATAAGGAAGTCACTCCCTCCCACAAAGACTGGCTTCTGTCCCTCTGTGGTTCCTGCGCCTCGGACTGTCCTGCCCTCCACCGGCCTCTTGCTCCTGGGATCTTATTTGCAGTCTCTAAGGATTAGGAACCTGGGAATATCAAGCTTCAGCTGCTCAACCGAGTTCACGCAGGTGGCAGGCGGGCCTCAGGTCCTCCACTGGGCCGCACCATGGGCTCAAGTGTCCCTGAGTCATGGCTGCTGGCTTCCCTCAGGGCCTGGGGTCTGAGAGAGGCAGACAGGTAGAGAGCTGGAAGCAAGCTCCGGTGTCCTCTGTAGCCTAATCTCAGAAGTGATTGAACATCACTGGCGTTGGCCACACACAGCCTGATACAAGGAGGGGGGTTCCTCGTGGATACCAGTGGCCGTCCTGTTGGCCTGGAGCCTGCCTGTCTGCCTTTTCTCGCCTGCATACCTGGTCCCACCCCCCGGCAGGCCAAAAACTATGGTTGGCACCTGTCTTTCCCTCTAACTGTTAGATCTGTGGAAGAGTGTGTGCTTCCTGCTACATATCCTTTAGACTGAAGAATTGGTTCTCCTTTATTTTCTTCTCTAAAACTAAATTAAATGGTCGTTTGCTAGGATGGAACTCTTGAATGACACTGGGTGTGGGGGGAGGAGTGGCCCCAGGAAGGACCAAGTGCTCGGCCAGCCCCTCCCACCCCTAAGCAGCCCTCCCTGCATGTCCACCCCTGCCTCATGGAGTAACCTCCCTGTCTTTTGGGGCTGCTAAGGTGGTTGGTGTTTGGCTGGCCATGTTGAAGTGGGTATCCCCAGTGGTTCCCGCAGCTTCTGGGATGGTGTCAAGTCAAGGCTGGGACAGGCAGGACTCCCGAGACACCATCTCCCACACAGCATCCAGAACAGGGCAGGCACCAGGAAGGAGCTGCCCAGCAGCGTTCTGTTCCCCAGGTGTGATGGGGTGGCCTGGCATTGTGGCCTTGTCTGCCACTCCTGGTAACCAGCGGGTAGCCCAGAACTGGGTGTAGGTTCGGGTGGACAGGAAGAGTGGGGCCTGCCCTCTCTAGGTGCCCAGAGACTGTAGGGTGTGCAAGTCTAGAGCCAAAGCTGGGGGTCGCAACACAGAAGGTTGTGAGCCACTTGGGAGCGTAGGCTTAAGGACAGATTCTCCCAGGACGCTGTCCCCAAGGTGTGAGAGAGCGGGGAAGTCAGCCACAGGGAGAGCGTAGACCAGGGCCAGGCATGTTGTGGGACTGCCCAGGGGAGCAGAGAGAGTTGCCCGATGCTCAGGATTCCAACCTGGCGGCAGGTGCCCTACCCCTCACACCTACTTGTAGACATCCTCACAGTTGCTTTGGGGACGGCACGGAGTTGCTTGGCCTGAGGAGCACCACCCCATGTGTTGGAGCCTCTGTTGGACACTCCTGCCCTGAGTGTCCCTCCTCCTGGCCACTCACCAAAAAGAAAGGGCCTGGGAATGGTGGGCAGTACCCTGGGGCAGGAGGGAGCCAGCCTACCACGTGGCCCCGCTGATGGCGGCCTCCCAGCTCCAGGTGTGCCAGGCCCAATGTATCACAGCCCTGTCCTGTAGAATCCTGCTGCCCCGGTCCCCTCACCCTCACACCTGAGCAGCCCCCAGGGCATTCAGCCAGGCCCTTCAGGAGCAGCTGTGTGAGGAAAGGCAGGCAGGGCATTGCCACTGTGAAGGGCTGGACCAGCCGGGCCTGCCTCATGGGTGTGTGCCGGTCTTTAGTGGCCCGAGTCCTGCCCCAGTGACATGACAGTTTGGCTCGCGTCCAGGAGGACAGCAGGAGGAACCTTCCAGGTGCCATCCCTGCCATTGCGGGTGGGGCTGGACTGATTGTGTACAGGGACGAAGAGTCTGTTACTGTGATTGCTGGCAGGGGGTGTCTTGAGGCTCCGGCGGCCAGGGAAGGCTCTATCCTGGAGCACCTGGAAGCAACACCTTGTCTTTGTCCCTGTACCAGGAGCTGTCTTTTCTGCCTGGCAGGGGTGGGGGGCACTTCACCTGATGGAGAAGGGGGGGATGTTCTTGGCAGAAGGAACTTGATTGGCAAAGTGGGGGAGTGGAGGGTAGGAAGGCGGTGGCCCGTGTGGTAGGAGATTCTGGGCCTGAAAAGACAGAGGAGAGCAGCGTAAGGACCAGAGTGGAGTGGCCTGGATGCAGCCAGGAGCGGAGGGGAGGGCAGAGGCAGAGACTTGGGGCCTGGGGGCCTGGGGGCCTGGGAGCAGCAGATTGCTGCTGACTAATGGCCTGGCTGGTGGCCATGGTGCAGTCTTTCTCCCTTGAACTCATCCAGGCCTTGGCACGTTTCCCAGTCCCTGTCTCACGCCCAGGAAGGTGTGGCATGGTGGGACGGCATGGTGCCAGCATACCACTCCATCCGCTTTGGTCCTAGATGGTTGGTTTGATTTGGGGTCCTGACCCAAAACCGTGTTTCTGATTGCCATTCCTGTGAGCTGTGGGGAGTGGGGAGGCACTGGGTCAGGTGCACAACAGTCCAGGTGGGGAGCTGACTCCACCAGGGTCCACTGGTGAGGGGGGCGGAGTGAGAGGTTTCCTGCCAGTACCAGCCTGGCCACACCCATGCAGTTGTTCCAGAGGAGTGTCCCTAATGGTCCAGGGGCCGCTCCGTAGAGGTAGGCAGCTGTCTCAGTGCAGGGCCCCTGCGGGGTATCCTAGGGCAGGGGTTAGAGGAGCCTGTTCCATGGGCTGGATGAGGATGTAACCCACAGCCACCTTGTGTCCCCACAGAGGGAGAAGAGCTGGCAGGAGGGGCAGAGGGCACCAGCTTTCCGCTCCAGGAGCCTCAGTGCAGTGAACAGGTGAAGACGGCCCCTGTGGGCCCCCCAGCAGAGCCACACGGCTGGCCAGCAGAGGCCACCCCCCCTACAGGCACCGAGCCCACCTGCAGCCAGGGTAAGGCAGTTGGGAGCAGCCCAGCACTGGCCCCATGGCCAGCAGCCAGGGTGGGCTTCCCAGCAGAGGCACCTCCCTCCCCTGGAAGGATGGAAGGGCTGGTAGGTGGGGTCCTGGAGAGGGCCCAGTGGTGAGATATAGGCAAGGGAGGCCTCCCCTGAAGAGCCTGGTGGGGTGAGGTGTCTAGAGGGGTAGGAGAGGAGTCCCTGAGAGCCCCTCATTCTACCCTCAGCTCCACAGAGGGGAGGAGCTAGAGCAGGCAGAGCCCAGGCCCAGGCTGCTTATGGAGTGGGAGGGGTGCTTATGCTCAGATCGGGGGAGGAGTCAGGCAGGCAGAGAGGGGTGGTCAATAGGGCTGGGTCAGTCAGGGTTCATGTCCAAGTCAGAGCCCATTCCCATCAGCTGCTCCACCCAGCCAGGCCCCTTGGGGACATCTTAGGGCCAGAGCCTCTCCCAGACCCCACTCTGGCGCCAGGCCTGAGCTCTGAGTGAGCCCTGCTCCTTTTAAAGCCATGGGAGGAATGTGGAGACCAGCCAGGCTCATGCAGCTCCCCAGAAGCTGCTGCCCGGAACTGCTGCCTCCAGGCTCCAGGCGCAGGAAACCCTGAACCCCGCCCTGGAGCATGAGGGGAAAGTGCGCACCTTGGGGCACAGGGACGTGAGAGTTAATGCAAACACAGCGCCCGGAGGGCCTATGAAATCCCTGGGAAGGCTCAGGGGACGTTGCCCTTGTCCCCAGCCTTGGGCTCCCAGAGTGCACTGTGCTCCTGAGGATGTCCCAGTCCCCACAGCTCACAGCCTGGAGCCAGAGCCCAGTGCTCAGGGAGGCAGAGAGAGACAGGGCACCTCGGTCTGCCAGCCAGCTCGGGCAGAAAGGCCAAGAGAATGCACCCATGGACTGATGGAGGCAGAGGAGGCATTCTTGGGGCCCCCATCTTCCAGAGGGGAAACTGAGGCCCAAGTTGGGGAGGGGCAGGTGGGCTTAGGAGACTGTGAGCCAGGCTCAGAGCCCATGGTCCACCCCACAGTTGCCAGCTCCAAGGTGCCCAGCAGTGGGAGTCCACAGCTACCCGAGGGCCCCCTGGGCAAGGCAGAGCCCAGCCGGGCCAAGTCTCGCCTCCTATCCAACATGCCAAAGCTGGTCATCCCCTCAGCTGCCACCAAGTTCCCCCCTGAGATCACCGTCACACCACCTACCCCGACCCTGCTCTCGCCCAAAGGCAGCATCTCCGAGGAAACCAAGCAGAAGCTGAAGGTGACCCAGGGTGCTGGGCAGGGGGCATGGATGGGGGCTTGGGCTACAGGGGGCCTGGGGCCGGGCCAGGCCACCCTGACCAGTGCCCTGCCCGGCCTGCAGTCGGCTATCCTGTCTGCCCAGTCGGCTGCCAATGTGAGGAAGGAGAGCCTGTGCCAGCCGGCCCTGGAGGTCTTGGAGACATCAAGCCAGGAATCCTCGCTGGAGAGCGACACGGATGAGGAGGACGACTACATGGACATCTGAGGGGCCAGAGCCCCCAGCCACGCCCCGGGGCCCAGAAAGCCCCCCAGCTGCCCAGCCTCCCTCCTACGGGGCAGCTTCCTGCCTGCTTGGGTCGGGAGCTGTCCCCACCGAGCGGGGCCCAGAGGAGGCTGAGCCGAGCCACGTGAAAACGGACGGATTGGTCGAAGTTGGCACAGGCCGGCGTCCTTTTCTATGAAGTGTTGACTGTAAATGTGCCCAAGCCCAGCCCAGCCCAGGAGGCCGTCCACACCTCGGTGCCCGGGCAAGCCGGACAAGCCAGGCGCAGCCTGTGTCACAGTGGAGGGGTCACTTAGGGTCGGGCTCACCCCACCCCCTTTTTTGGTTTCTTTTTTAATAAAGATGGAACAGTTCTTTTTGCCTCTTTGTTCACTACCCCGCCCGCTCCCGGGGCCTCCCCCAGCCAATTGTTGTCCAGAGTTTCTGGGCTCCTCTTCCCATAGGTCTGGGGGCAGCCCTCAGGTACCCCAGGGAGCAGTTGGGAGGAAGTAAGCACAGGCCCAGGAGCCAAGTGGCGCCAATCCTTCTGGGTGAGACGAGCCAGAGCTGGAAGGGGTGTCAGGAGCATCCCCTGAAGGACACAGAGGTATGAGGGCTAGTCCCTCTCGAATGAGGATGGGGGAGGTTGCAGGGGGCAGGTAGGGTCCAGGCTGTGCTGAGGAGCTGGCTTGCACCCCAATGTGTTGGAGATCCTGGGAAGTCCTGAGGGGCAGGGTTTGTATCAGGAAGGGGGAGCTGGGGGGAGGGGGCAATGGGGGCCGAAAGCAAGGATGTTTACCTTCCACTACACTTACCCTCTAACAGGACCAGCCACGTAAGTTGTGGGTTCAATGCAGGATACAAGAGTGGGGTCCACTGGGGACAGCAGTGTGCTCGGCTAGCCCGCAGTGCTGGCCCTGCCCTCTCAGGCCTCAGGCCCATCTGTTTTGGGAAGGCCTGGGTTTAAGGAGCCCCAACCAGCCCTTCTCCACAGTCAACCCACTGGGGCCCTAGCTGCCCCCACAGCTCTGCGCTGGCTCTGCCCCTAGGCCTCCCATGAAAAGCTCTGTCCAGGATGGAGATTGAGACCCTCCTTGATGCTCTCTGCCCCTCAACGGCTGGGTACCTTGTGCCCCCAGCCCAGGCCTGGCAGAGCCACCACAGGGACCCCAAGGCACAGCAGCCTCGGGTGGGTCCTCCCTGAACCTGTGTTCTGGCCCTTCTCAAGGCTGCCTGGGGCCGAGGGGCCAGCAGGTACTCAGCTGACCATCTCCCACCTCCACCCTGCAGAGCCAGGGGTGTGGAGGCCCCCCACCGCACTCCCAGCATCTCCTCGACCTCTTCCATCCTGCTCTTGGGTACCTACAGCCAGAGCGCCCAGGCTGCAGGCCAGAAAGAGGAAATGGACAGCTACCTTCCTTTCTCCTGGTCCGCAGGCCGCCTCCCAGGAACAACCTAGCCTCTCCCAGGGTCTCTCCTGGCAGCAGGACACCTCAGCCCGCCCCACCAGCACTCGCACCATCTTTCTCCCTAGCCTGTGACGGAGGGAACCCCCAGGGCCCCGGGGCCCACACCCACTGCCTGTTAGTAGAAAGGGGACCTGCCTCTGCCCAGCTGGGAATGTGTGGGTTCTTGACTTTGTGCAGGAAAGATTTCACAACGCGAGTTGAGGTGATTTTGAGGGTATGTTTTTTAAAGTTGGCAATTAATTTTGACAATGAAACAAGGAAGGGCTTAGGACAGAGGAAGCAACAGGAGAGCCCAGGTGGGGCGGGGCTGCTTTGGCTCATTGGAGAGTTGGGGGAAAGGGTGGTCCTGGGGACAGATTCAGAGGGGTTAGCCCTGGACGAGCTGCCACTGCCCATCCATTGCTCCCCTGGTTGAAAGTCTCGTGGGGACCTTTGGAGGTCAGGAGATGCATGCCTGTGGGGGACAAGGGGGGCAGAGAAAGGCCAGCTCATGCTCCCTGGAAAGTTCTTGCATTCCTGTGCTGGGTCCTTTATTTATTTATTTATTTAAGGATAGGAGTTTAGGGGAGAATTTCCATAGAATATTCATTAGGTTTTCCAGATGTAACCTTGTAGGGTCACAGTCTCCACTGATTGGTCGGTGACAGGGAAGGGGGGTCATTAGTTACTGCAGCTGGTCCTGGCCTCGCCCACCTGGTTTTGTGGCTTTTCTGGGCCTGGAGCTGAAGTAACAGGCCTGGATATTATTTCTAGGGAGGAGAGGTCAGAGGTGTCAAAATTGCACGACCAGGGGGTCTGTCTGACTCAGTTTACCCTCTACTTGCCAAGGAATTTTCCTAGCTTCTTACTCATCTGCCTCGTGCCTACAAGAGGTACCCGGAGCACCCAGCAACCAAGTTGGGAGTTGTGTTCCCAGCTCCCCGGCATAGCTTCCCTACAAGAGGTGCCACCTCTCAGGAGCGACTGCAGGCATTTCCACCATTCCAGAGGGGGCAGTGCCCAGGCAACAGGGGGGCCAGACCCCAGAAGCTGAAGCAGCACACAGCTGGATAGCCTAAGCTCATGCCCCAGGCTAGCTTCAGCTCTCTGGGAGGTCAGGGATGTGTCTCTTTTGGATACCTTGAGAAGATGCCCCTGGGGAGAGGGCCACCTGGCTGTCTGGAGACCCAGCACACGTGACAGGACCCAAGTGACAGGGCCCAAGTGAGTTCTAGGCCTGGACCCTCCCCACCCACATGGCTTCGGGGCTTTCATAAGTGGCCAGGGGCTTCCTACTGCTGCCTCTCCCAGGGACTTTGGTCCCAACCCTCTCTTCTGGGCCTCAGTGTCCCTACTTACACAATGAGAAGGACGGGAACACAGGAGAGGTTATGCAAACTCCTTGAGTGACAGCACGGGGGGTGGGACTGGGCGGCTTCTCTCTGGAGTCTAGAACACAGGGTTCTGGTCTTAGTTCCCCACCCTTGGCTCTTCCCTCACATTCACCACCTCCCTCCAAAGGACTTGACAACTCCCGCCCACCCGCCCTTACTCCCCAGGGGCCCTCCTTCAGTGCCCACACACCTCCCTACAGGGAAAGTGAGTACTAGAGATGAAACATCTCTGGCAGAAGATCCCAGAGACTGGAATCCTGGGATTGCAAATACAGCCTCGCCTAGAATGCAGAAAAGCCTGCGCTCCTGCTCCCTGTCACTACCAGACCCAATAAGCAGAGACAGGGATTGAATCTTTACTGGCGCTTTATTCAGTGGGTCAATGATCTGAGAAGACGGTGGGTTCGTACCCTAACAGACTGTCTTAAGTTCCATTATAAACGGACCCTTTTTATAAGAAGAAGAAAAGTGTAGTAGGCAAGGGGTTTGGAATTCAGGGGAAAAGTTAATCAGATAAAAGCTGTAGCATTTTTTTTCTGTGTCCTGGGCAGTGGTCATCTCTGTGGAGAACAATGACTCAGAGACCGTCTTGATTGCCTGCAGGCCTCCAGAGGCACAAAGGCAGAACTGCTTATGGTCTCCTGGAGTCAAGGTGGGTCATACCTCCAGTTCCTGAAACAACAGTTTTTCACGTACATTGATTACTAAGCGTATTAGCTATTGCTCGAAACTAAGATTTTTCCTTCTTTTGAGTCCCCCATCAGCCTTACCCACTTTGAAGCTCAGTCCCTTTCCAGAGCCTCGCCCTGGCCACCCAGCTCTGGGGCAAGGCTGGGATCCATCCGTCAGAGCCGCTGCCTTGGGACATCCGGCTCCTCCTCTAGTGCCAGAAGTCTGGTGGCTTGGGCCCCCCTCCCCACCAAGTTCTAGGCTGGGTGGCTAAGAATGTGTTAATGGGGCAGGTTGGGCCCTGCTGGCCCACACGGACACCTGTGGACTTTGAGAGGGGACCCAGCAAGGGGCAGGGGCGGGGCGTTGGTGCTAAACTCGAGAAGGGCGGGGCCAGGCTCTGGGAGTGAGCTGGCAGCACCTCCCAGCTACTGCTGCGCAGCCAGCTGCAAACACAGGCCACACAATGAAGCCGCTCCTCCTGCCGTGGGCCCTGCTGCTGCTGGCGGCAGCCCCCGGCCCAGGGTCCTGGCCTGCAGCAGGTAGGTCCTCACCCTGCCCTTCTGTCTCCCTGTCTGTCCATCTGTCTGTTGCAGCCAGGCCAGGGGCAGACACCCCTCTGGCCATCTGACCATCTGTCGGGCCAGCTGTGGCTGTACTGGGGGCTGTGGGAAGAAATTGGGATCCAGGGTCAAGGGGCCACCTAGCTGGTTGGGGTGGGGTTTCTGGGCAGAGATCCCCCTAAACCTGCTAGAAGCCGGGAGGTATTGGCTGCCTGGGAGGGAAGCGGCTAGGCAGTGGCAGACTCAAAAGAGCCCTTGGCCTGTACCCCAAACCCTGATGGAGGGTATGCTTGCCCATGGAGGAAATCCCAGTCCCATTGGCCCCCTGTCTGGCCAGAGGCAGGATGTGGCCTTGTCAGGGTGGAGCCGAACCCCAGAAAGTCTAGCAGAAGAGCCACACTTCAGAGCAAGAACTCTGCTCCCCCAACCCACTATGGGGCAAGGCCAAAGGTCACAGTCTTCCCTGTCTCCTACGGTCCCTATCTCCCTAACAGGGAAGTGCCACCACCCTCCTGCCACTTAACTCACTGGCATCACAAAGCCCCCTCCCCCACCTCCTTGAGCCATCACATCCTCAGTCAATAAATATTTATTGATGCTCTTGAGTGCCCAGATGGGTGAGGTGGAGCCACCAGGATGGCTCAGGCCCGGGCCTGGCCCTGACTGGTTCCCTTTAGGCGATGTCAGGGAAGGGCCAGGTGGCACCTGTGATCCCAGCCTCAGTGCCTGCACCCCACCCTAGTCTCCACCCTCCATCCTGCCCAACCCTGCCTGCTCAAGGGACCAATTCCCTGCAATGTGGCCCTGCCATGAGTCCCTACAGCTGGAGGAAAGGCCTGGGACCTCAGTCCACAGCCCCCTGCCAGACCACTCCCCTGTCCTGGCCATGCTGGACCTTCTGCTGGAAATGCCCTCTCCCCTAAGAGGAGGAACATACCCCTTGCCTTCTCCTCAGAGGGTGGGGCTCCCTTTGGGGCCACAATCAGTGAGTCAGCACTGCCCTGCAGAGATGGGCCAGCTCAGCTCAAACACCTGTCCCTACCTGGCCTTCAGTGAGACTCGTAATAGCTACATATTTAGACCCCATACATGTGAGCCCTGGAGTCCTCTTCCAGGCTGCGGGTCCTCTTCCAGGCTGTGGGTCCACAGATTCTCAGGTAGTGGAGATAGGTCCCCGGGCCATGTCAGGGCTCAGGCATCTGTGGCCATCTGAGGATGCTATCAGCTGCAGACTTGGAGGCTGAGGGTTCCTCCTGACACTGCAGAGTTGTATGTCTGGAGGTACGTCCCTTCTCTCCTCTCATTCTAGCTAGTCATTCAGGGGAACTGCTAGATGAACTACACTAAGAATGACCCAGCCCACAGGCCCTCGGGTTTGCACGTGTCCACGTGGTGGTCAGTACAATCCCTGGCCTCACTGTCTGGGTGTGCTTCTCTCTAATAAGTTCTGGGAAACAGACATGGGGAGACCAGCCTGGCGCCCACTGGGGACAGGCGCTGAGGGCCCTCTTCTGCAGGTGCCCAGGAGAGCTGCTCCCAACGCTGTGGGGACCTGGGCGGGCTGTGCTCTTGCCATCCGACCTGCTCCGGTCTGGGGAACTGCTGCTCAGACTTGCGGGACTTCTGCCTGGAGATCAAACCCTACTCAGGCTCCATGATGGGTGGCAAGGACTTCGTGGTGCAGCACCTCCGCTGGCCGAGCCGCACCAACAACGTGATCTGCAGGTGGGAGCCCGAGGGGCCGTGCATGCTGGGGGCCCAGACCCCCCCAGCTGGTTGGGTGGAGCCCTGAGGACCAAAGACAGGGAGAGCTGGCTGAATGGGCTCCCCAGCAATGTCAGGGGCCCAGGCCTTGGAGAAGGTCAGCCCCCCACCCCTTGCCCAGCTTCTCCTGCCACCTCTACCCTCCACAGGTTTAAGGACAGTATCCAGACCCTGGGCCACGTGGACTCCCTCGGACGTGTGCACTGTGTGTCGCCCTTGCTATATGAGACCGGCCGCATCCCCTTCACTATCTCCATGGACAATGGCCGCTCCTTCCCTCGCTCAGGCACCTGGCTGGCTGGTGAGCCCCACCTTGCTGGTCCAGGCCTGGGCACCAGGCTCTACTCTCTCTAGGCCCTGGCACCCCATGGGGACTTTCCCCAGCAATAATCTATGCACATCTGGCCCACTCACCAGGTCCTGCCACTCTGGCTGAACCAGTCCATTGAGAGGCCCGCCCAACCACAGGGGTTTCGATTACTGCAGCTCCTTTTCCCGCTCTGTGGTATCTAGACAGGAGTCTTAGCCCAGAGGGAGAGGGGGCTGCAGGGGTCCCCCAGCAAGTGGGAGAGCACCTGCCTCCTCAGCTGGGCCGAGCAGTGGGGGACAGGGACCTGCTCTCCCAGCCTCTGTCCTTTCCCACCACCATGAGGGTCTGGAGGACATCATGGCTCCAATGGGACTGTCATACTTTGTCTTGGGGAGGCCCCCACAGCTGTCAGAGCTCCAAGGCCCCCTCTCTTAGACCCTCTGAGTCCCAGGTCTTCCCTCACCTTACCTCTCCCTGCCCAGTGCACCCCAGCAAAGTGTCGGAGACAGAGAAGAGCCAGCTGATGAATGAGACCCGCTGGCAGTACTATGGCACTGCTGGTACCAGTGGTAATCTGTCCGTGACCTGGAACTCCTCGGCTCTGCCAACCAAGTTTGTCACCATCGAGCTGTGGGGCTACGAGGAGACAGGTGAGGCCCTCTGCAGGCTGCCTCTGCGGGACATGGCTGGACCAGACGCTTCGGGCGTACAGAGATGAGACAAAGGGCATGCCAGCGGGGAAGTCCCGGAGTGGGGAGACTCCTGGGGCATTAGAGTGAGGGAAGTACAAGGAAGGGGGGTTGGCAAGGACGTGAGGGGCAGTGGAGAACCATGCAGGGAGGCTGGGGCCCCTCAAGAAGGACGTATGGATGGGTGCTTGGCCCCTGGGTACAAGGTTTGTCCTGGAAACAGAAAAGTCTTGCTTTCTTCCTCCTCCTCTTCCTCCCTGAGTCCCTGGATGGCTAGCGTGGCCCTGGGCCTGGCCTCAAGCAGGGACAGTGACCCTGGAGTGTAGGGGGAGCAGGTGGTGCTGGTCACTCGAGCCAGAGTCCTTATGGGAGCAACAGAGAAGGTCCTCTTATGGGGCCCATCTGTCCACCTAGCAGACTTCTCTGAGCACCCCAGACTGGCACCTGCACCTTCTCTGCCCCTGGGTCCTCGGATAAGCTGCAGGGCTGACTGGCATCTTCTTTCCCTCAGGGAAGCCGTACTCAGATGAATGGATGGCAAAGTGGTCATTTCTATACCCCCTGGCCACAAACATCACCAACTCTGGCTCCTTCACCTTCACTCCAAAACCCGCGCCTCAGAACTACCAGAGATGGGAAGTAGGTGCACTTAGAATCATGGACAGCAAACACTACAACGGGAAGAAGTAAGGATCGTGCAGGGGCCCGGGCAGGGGGTCGGGGGTCTGCTGTCCACCATGCCTGACGGGGAAGCCAGGGGATGAGGCAGGGAAGCCAGGGGCGGAGGCGGGGAAGGCAGGCCTTATTGTGCACGCGTCCCCACAGGGATGTGCAAGCACTCTGGAGCAACGAGCACGCGCTGGCCTGGCACCTGGGTGATGACTTCCTCGCAGACCCTGTTGCCTGGGCCCGCAATCAGTGCCTGGCCTGGGAGCAGCTGGAGGACCAACTGCCCGACTTCCTGACGGAACTGCCCGACTGCCCCTGCACCCTGGCCCAGGCCCGGGCTGACTCTGGCCGCTTCCATGTGAGTCCCTGCCCAGGTCAGGGCCCAGGAACAAGCAAGGGTGCAAGTGTGGCCCCCACCATGGCCACAGCTGCACCTACCCAGAACAGCACAAGAGGAGGCAGATAGAGGCCTCTGGGAGGGGAGACTGGGGTCTGAGGGCCCTTGGGAGGCAGGGAGGTGGGAACAGAGAGCCTGACACTGGGGCAGGTGACCGAAGCCTGCTGCTCTGCAGACGGACTACGGCTGTGACATCGAGCATGGCAGCGTGTGCACCTACCACCCTGGGGCCGTGCACTGTGTGCGCTCTGTGCAAGCCAGGTGAGACCCCAGGTGGTGGCTGGGACATGGGCGGGGCCTGAGGGCAGGGCCCCCGACGCCGGGCCTGACCTGTCTGTACCCCCAGCCCCCGGTTTGGCTCAGGCCAGCAGTGCTGCTACATGGCAGACGGCACGCAGCTCCTGACAGCCGACTCCACCAGCGGCAGCACCCCTGACCGCGGCCACGACTGGGGCGCACCCCCATTCCGCACACCACCCCGTGTGCCCGGCCTCTCCCACTGGCTCTATGATGTCATCAGCTTCTACCACTGTTGCCTCTGGGCGCCCGAGTGCTCCCGCTACATGAGTCGGCGGCCCTCCAGTGACTGCCGCAAGTACCGGCCGCCTCGCCTGGGTGAGTGCCGGCCAGAGTGGGGGCGGGGGGCCCTGGGCAGGGCCAGGCCAGTCCAGGGCAGCTCACCTGATTCCCCACTCTCCCCAGCCTCTGCTTTCGGGGACCCCCACTTTGTCACCTTCGATGGTGCCAACTTCACATTCAACGGGCGCGGCGAATATGTGCTGTTGGAATCGGTGCTGACCAATCTGAAGGTGCAGGCTCGGGCCCAGCCCAGGGCAACGGCCGAGGGTAAGGCCAGGCCCCGAGGGCGTGGGATGGCTCAGGGTCACCCAGGTGGGGGGCTGGAGCCGAGTGGACCCCATTCTGCACCCACAACCCTAGGTGCACAGTACCAAGGCACAGGGCTGACTGCCGTAGCCGTCCAGGAGGGCAACTCTGATGTTGTGGAGGTCCGGCTGGCCAACAGGATGGGGGTCCTGCAGGTGCTGCTGAACCAGGAGGTGCTCACCTTTGCCGAGCAAAGCTGGATGGACCTGAAGGGTGAGTGGGACCGCCGGCCAGATGAGGTTGGAGAGCTGCCCTCACTCCCTTCCCTTCCACCAGGGCCTCCACCCCTCTTACTGGCCCTGGAAGGAGGCAGAGGCTTCCCAGAGCCTGCTGCAGAGCAGCGGTGGGCCCCTCTCCACCACACCCCACTGTGGAGGGGCCTGGCGTAGCGGACGTGTGCCCGTGGCTGTCTGCGGGCAGACATGGTTCTAGGCCCCAGACAGCAAAGTCCAGCCTGGAGAACCTGCTCTGATCTTGAGCCTGCTCACCCATGGAGCCACGAGACACACCCTAGTCAGAGCCTTGAGAAGCCAGGACGGGGGTCGGGGTGTGTGTGAGGGGTGGGATGAGTCCTCACTGGAACCCAGAGGAGCTGGGAGCTGTGGTGCTTCAGGGAAGCAGCCTGAGGGTTAAGGAGCAGAAGCTCCCTGCCCAGCCCCCTTCCCTCGGTGGTCTGCCTCGGGAAACTGAATGAATAAAAAGACTCCCAGGTGGAGTGGGCGGGGACCTGAGACGGGCCTATCAGCACTGAGAATGCAGGGACCCCTTGAAAGGGCAGAGGCTGCTGCCTGCCAGTCAAGGATCAAGGGCCATCAGGCATGGCCTTGGCACAGGGGACATTCTCTCTGGATCAACACGGGGCCTGGCACCAGAGCGGGCCTGGAGTGGTGGAGTGTCACAGTCCTGGGGACACCCTTCCCTTCCCCTGAAGCCCAAGGGTGCAGGCTCACCCATCCAGGGGCTCTGGGGTCACCACGCAGTGCCCATGGGAGGTGACCCTTACCCTAACTTCACTGTGCCCAGGCATGTTCCTGTCCGTGGCTGCTGGGGACAGCGTAACAATCATGTTGTCATCGGGGGCTGGCCTGGAGGTCAGCGTCCAGGGTCCCTTCCTGAGTGTGACCATCCTGCTGCCTGAGAAGTTCTTTACCCACACGCAAGGCCTCCTCGGGACTCTCAATGACAACCCTGCAGATGACTTCACCCTGCGCAGCGGGGTGTTCCTGCCCCCAACGGCAAGTTCCCGGGAGCTGTTCCAGTTTGGGGCTGACTGTGAGTGACCATAAGAGCCATGCTGGAGGAAGGGACATGGCGGCGGGGGAGGGGGGGTAGTCAGTGCCGTGAGGGGGCGGCCTCAGGCTCTCTTCCACAGCCAGACCTGCTGCGTGTCTCCCCAGGGGCCGTGGAGAACGCCTCCTCCCTGCTCACCTATGACTCTTGGTTCCTGGTCAAAAACTTCCTGTACGAGCCCAAGCATGATCCCACCTTCCTACCCCTCTTCCCCGAGGACACCACCCCCAGCCCCGGCCAGGACAACGAGGCAGCCAAATTATGTGGGGACAGCTATTTCTGCAGCTTTGACGTTGCAGCCACCGGGAGCCTGAGCGTGGGCAATGCCACACGGGTGGCCCACCAGCTACACCAACATCGTGTGCAGAGTCTGAAGCCTGGTGAGGGTGGCAGGGGGCGCTGGTGAGGGGGCAGGCACCTTGCACTGGGACAGGGTCCCCAAGGCAGGTGGCTGCAGAAGGCAGCCAGCAGCTTAAGGTTGCCATCTGCACCCTGTCCCCTACCTCAGTGGTGTCCTGTGGCTGGCTGGCCCCACCCTCCAATGGGCTGAAGGACAACATCAAGTACCTCGTGGGCTCCACTGTCTACTTCCATTGCAACAACGGC
Organism: Furipterus horrens; assembly: GCF_987537825.1. Lineage (NCBI taxonomy): Eukaryota > Metazoa > Chordata > Mammalia > Chiroptera > Furipteridae > Furipterus > Furipterus horrens. The sequence continues at coordinate 18,270,515 of NW_028327181.1, read as the reverse complement.
TACAGCCTGGAAGGGGCGGAGAGCAGCGTCTGCCAGGCTGATGGCACCTGGTCCGGACTCACCCCAACATGCCGGCCAGGTGAGATTGCCTGCAGCACTTGTCCTTGGCCCCCTGCTGCCCAGTTTCACCTGGTCCCGCCCACCTGCTTGCCCTGCCCATATGCCTCACCCCAGTCCCCACACCACCCCCACTCCACGCCCTGGGCTGCCCTCACCTCCCACCCTCTCTCCAGGACGGAGCCACACTGTGCTGCTGAGCATCATCTTTGGAGGCCTGGCACTGGTGGCACTGGTCTCACTGGTCTATGTGCTGCTGCGACGCAGGAAAAACAACAGGTGAGACCCCACCCACACGAACCCAGGGTCCTGCCCCTCCACAGCTGCCCAGACCCTGGGCCCCGGGGGTGCCGGTGGGACCACCGCGCCTGCTGCAGACCGCCTCTCTGTTGCAGGGCCCCGTGGACTTCACAGCCCTGAGGGGAGCTCTCTCAGCCGACGCAGTGCACCGGGTCCCTCGGGGACCAGAGACCAACCTTGAGGAGAAAGCCCCAAACTCCCAAGGACAGGCACCCCAGTACTTCAATCCCCGAATCCTTAGCACCTGGACCTGGACACCTGATAACTGAGCCTGTGGACTCGAGGCCCAGTACCCTGCTGTGTCACCATAGACCCAGACCCCGACCTCTAACTGTACACTTCTCAAGGCGCCGGTCCCCAAGTGCTCGCACCTCTAATTCTCCAGACTCAAGAGTCCGTGCCCTTGAACTCTAACCCCTGTCTCCCCTGCCCTATTACTCCAGCATCTGATGCCCAATTGCCGATACCTCGGATCTGGTGTCTCATACCCATGCCCCTGACCCCTGATATACTGAGACCTGGTGCCATAACTCTGGAGGCCCAGCACCCAGCTGCCTTGATTCCCAGACCCTGGGCCCAGCCGAGACTGCAGGTGCGCCCACTCCAGGGCATGGAGAGGCCATAGGACCCCCAAGCAAAGCTACCCTCTGAGCTCCAAGCTTGTCATTCTTGGGAATGTCACTTGAAACACTTCTCCCTGCCTTACAAAGAGAAAACAAGCCCGTGGTGCTCCTCCCTGTGTCCTGATGCTCATGCTATGCCTCGAGAAAGTTCCACAGTTGCCCTTTGGGGTCCAGAGCAACCTGGGTCTGGGTCCATCATCCACTGCCAGGTTACCTGGGACAGGTCTCTTCTTGGCTTCTGTCTCCCTCTGAGAAGTGGGATTGAGAAGTGACCACTTAGTGGGCTAGGGAGGAAGGGCTTGGTATTTGGGATGCTACATTAGGTGCCCAGGAGGTGAGATGGAGCCAGCATGCCCTTCCCCAGTGCCAGCATCTCCCCCTTCATCCTGCAGAAACCTGGCTCTGGGCCCCCATCCTGCCCAGGCACTTCCCTGAAGCAGGTGGCATGCCCAAGTCCTCCAACTGGGGTCCATGTTCTGGGTCCCTGGGCCCTCCACCCAGGAGTGTCCAGAAGCTAAGTACGGAGCACGGGCCTCCTGCCACTGCTGCCTGTCTGAGCCCCTACCCCTCTTCCAGGGCCAGGCATGGAAACAGACGAGGAGCTGGCTTGAGGGCAATTGGAGCCCAAAGTTTGCCTTTGTAACCAGGGGGTTTAATGGGGGTCATGGGAGGGCCGGGACAGGGTTGGGTTTGCATTGTAGGTGTCAGGCAGAGAAAGCACTGAGGAAGGTGGGACTGCAGGTTGGTGCTCCCTGGACCAGGCAGGCAGCTCAGTCAGAGAGGGCGGGGGCGAGGTGGGTAGTGTGCCCACAGGATGAAGAGCCCTGGGCGGGAGGGGATGAGCGGAGGCCCTCTTCACTATGGCCTGCAGCACCAAGAGTAGCCACATGGGGGAAGCAGAGGGTAAGAACAGCGAGCAAAGGTGGAAGCTGCAACGGGACCCGCCAGGCCAGGGGCTGGGCAGTCAGCCCCAACCCTGCAGCTGAGCTAGCAAGCTGTGGTCACAACCTCGGCCAAGGTTCGTGCAGGCCCCCCTCTGCATCTCCTCTCAGCTGGAGGGCTTCAAGTCACCCCCAGTCTCAGGAGCTCAAGTCTCAGAGGTTGCCCAGGTCACCCCTAGGCCGTCCATGGAGCTGGCACTGACCACCAGGCCTCGGAGCCCCGACCTCCCCACCCCCTCAGCCTCCTCTTTGGTGGAGGGTTCCAGGCAGATGTGGGGGCTGGATGGCAGGGGCAGGTCTTGTCTGCAGGGTTTCTGGAAGTGGGTGAGTAGGCACGATGGGCACATTTGAAGGAACAGAGGTGAGACAGGGGTTTGGGGGACTCCCAGGGATGGTGCCCGGAAGACTAAAGGAAGGAAGATGAGCCCAGACCCCCGCTTCTCCCCATCTCTGTCTTCCAGCTCAGGACAGGGTGGGGCACAGGGAGAGCCCCTTGGCTGCTGGGCAGGTACTTTCCTCTCCAGATGAGGTAAGGTAGGACTGGCCTTCCACCGACCTGAGTTTCCCGTGCATCCCTCTGCTGAGCCAGTCCAGCTGGGCACTTGTCAGTGGCCAAAAGGTCAGTTTCATGGTCAAGGCAGCCTGGACACGTGGGAGCAGACACATAAGAGCCTAGGAGGTTTGGGGCGGTTTCACAGCTCCCATAACAAGCCTCAAGGGACCAGTGGAGTTCTCAGAGATGGAATTGCAGGGCAAAGGCTCAGGAGGAAGCACAGCTGAGTCTGAGGAACAGGGGTGGCAACCGAGGGTCCTCCCCCTCAGGCCCTGGCATTCAGGCATTCAACCTAAGAGTAAAGCATGGCTTCCCTTAGCCCTCTAGTCCCACCCTGTGCCTCTTGGACAGACCCTGGAGCTCTTCTTGCCCCTCCCCAGCCAGAGAAGAGGTGCCTGTCTGTGGCCCTGGCCAGACATCGGGCGCTTTCTGAGCCAGGGGCAGGCCGGGCTGGGAAGCCCCAACACCTGGCAGGGTTTCCCCAGGGGCCCTGAGGGAGTCAGGGGGTTCTGTTGGGGCCTGTGTGAAGGCAGAACGTCCCAGAACCCAGCGCAGACTTCCCGGAGACATCAAAGGCAGAGACTCCAACCTCAAGGAGGTGGTCTCCCTGGTGCAACCTGTGGGAATCATGACATCAAAACCCAGTGGCAAGTGGGGGACTTGTACCAGGCAGGGTTTGGGGGACAGAGATTCAGGGACTTGGAAACGTAGGGGCTGGGAAGTTAAAGGGAGCTGGTGAGACAGCCACTGGATCCCAGCAGCACCCCTGGGCTGAAGGACAAAAGAGGAAGGTGCTACCCAGCCAGGCTCAGGTCCCACACAGGCCCATGGGGACCCAGCAGGAGCCATGGAAGCAGTAGCCCCACCACAGATGCCCCACAAGCCTCAGATGGGGGGAAGTGCCCCTCCTCTTCCTGTCTCTAGCCTCCCTCTAGAGAATCCTGTTGGCTGTTCACAGTGGGGGCCGCTGACACAGAGGTGCGGGACCCCTCCTAAGCCAGGCTGGCTTCTTCTGCAAGTCCCTGGATGGCGGAGTGGCCATGGGGCTCAGGGCCCAGCGCTGCCCATGGAAGAGAGGTAGTCAGGGCAGTGCAATGAGGGCGTGGGAGCTAAAGGGGTGCTTCCTGGAGGAGCCCAGCTCCAGCTGAACTTCAAAAGATAAAAACTGTTAGGCAGCCCTGGCTGGTGTGGCTCAGTGGATTGAGTGCCGGCCTGCGAACCAAAGGGTTGCTGGCTCAGTTCAGTTCCCAGTCAGGACACATGCCTGGGTTGTGGGCCAGGTCCCCGGTTGGGGGAACGCAAGAGGCAACCACACATTGATTTCTCTCTCTCTCTCTTTCTCCCTCCCTTCCCCTCTCTCTAAAAATAAATAAAAAAATTAAAAAAAAAAAAAACTTAGGGAAATGGGGTTGAGTAGATGCCTGCAGCTGTTCAGGAGCTCACAAGCCCACACTGCCCAAACTCCTCTTCTGGGGGGCACACCGGACTACATCTCCCAGCCTCCCTTGCAGTTAGGGTAGTCATGTGACTGTGTTCTAACCAGTGCAATGGGACCAGAACTGGTCAGGCACTTCCAGGCCTGGCTGGAACCCCACCCTCACCCCCCGCCCCAAACAGCCCTCCAACCTCTTTCCCCTGCTGCGGGCAATGCGATTTGGGAAGCTGTGTCAACCTGGGTCCTCAACCCTGAACTGGCTACCCATCCAGTACTACAGAGACAAGAAATAAATCTCTCATGACTAAAGCCATAATGCATTTTGGGGTCTATTTGTTACAGCATTTGGCTCTAACTGTACGCCAGAGTCAGAGAAGCAAAAAGATGGCCTTACATTTTTCATTAGTATTGAAAATACTGTGTGTGTAAGGTTTTTAAAAATTCAAACAGATACACCAATGTTCATAGCAGCATTATTTACAATAACCAAAAGGTGGAAGCCACCCAAGTGTCTATTCATGGATGGATGGATAAACAATGTGTGGTCCATCCATACAACAGAATATTGTTCAGCCTTAAGAGGAAGGAATTTCTGACACATGCTATAATGTGGATAAACCTTGAGGTCATTGTGCTAAGTGAAACAAGTCAGTCACAAAAGGACCAATACTGTACGGTTCCACATATGCGAGGTATCTAGGGCAGTCAGATTCACAGAGATAGAATGGGGGGTTGCCAATGACTTGGAGAAGGGGAATGGGAAGTTACTGCTTAATGGGAACAGAGTTTAGGTTTTGCAAGATGGAAAAGTTCTGGAGCTGGGTGGTGGTGATGGTTGCTCAACAATGTGAATGTGCTGAATGCCACTGAACTGCACTGTTAACAATGGTTAAGATGATAAATGTTATGTATTTTACAATTAAAACTAAACAATAAATTGAAACAAGACAATGCACTTAATGCCCAGTCTGTGGACATTAAGCTGTGCTCAGTCTTTTGCTTCAAACTCTATTGTGCTTTGAAAATAAGTTCAAGTTTACCTGTAGGAGAAATTCAAAGAATTGGCTGGTTAAACAGCACATGCGCTTCCTTCCTAGAGTTGCACCAATTGACACTCAGCACCAACCTACGAGAGCTTGATCTCCCACGCCCTTGTCAGGGTAAGGAGCCTTCAAATATTTTGCCAGGTAGATAAAACATGGGGTTGGGCCTGTGCCAATTTGGCTAGACTGAATGAAATTACCAGAATTCCCTCCCTGTGTGCTTTGGGTTAGGAGGGGCCACAAGAGAGGTTCCCATGCAGGATTGGGGGGGTGGGGTGGAAGTGAATCTGCAGTCTTTTTTGTAGCTCACAGTCCTTGTGGCGTGGCTGCTGACCCAGCTGGTCTGCAGGGACAGAGGTCAGGCCTGTAACTGCTCCACCTGCCACCACCCCACCAACCCCCTCCACCTTCAGATTCCCACACTCCTGGGCCAGGTGTGTGATGAAGGGTTACAGCTTCTGCACGAAATCTTGTTGCCCTTGGCAACAAGAAGAGACATGTGTTTCAGACTATTGTTTTGGGCTCCAGCCCAAACTTGGGGTTCCAACCAGCTCTGGATCCTTCCCTCCACTTCACATCCATCTTCTCTCCTGACTCCCTGCCACGTGGACCCCAAGTTCTAGTGTCAGAGCAAAGACAATAGCGTCAACTAGCTCCTAGATTGGCGGTCCTAGTTCTCAGATTGAACCTGTACTAATACAGTTGTGGTATCTCTGACACCTCTTTAGTATAAGTTGTGAGAATGTAACTTGGTTTAGTCATTATGAAAACAGTATAGAGAGTTCTCAAAAAATTAAATATAGAATTACCATATAATACAGCAATCCCACTTCTGGGTGTTTATCCAAAGGAAATAAAAATAGTATATCAAAAAGATATCTGCATTCCCATGTTTATTACAGTGTTATTCATGATAGTTAAGATATGGAAATAATCTAAATGCCTTCAATGGATAGAGAAGATACGGTTTATATATACACTAGAAATTATTTTCTCCTCCATGATAAAAAAGTATATCTTGCCACCTGCAAAAATATGGATGGACCTGGGGCCATTATGCTAAGGGAGATAAGTCACAGAGAAAGAAAAATACTCTATGATCTCATTTACATGTGGAATCTAAAAGAGCCAAACTCATAGAAACAGAGAGGGCAATGGTGGCTACTGGGGGCTGGAGGGGTGGAGGGAAAGGGGGGCTATTGCTCAAAGAATACAAACTTCTGGCAATAAAAATGTTTTAAAATAAAAATAAATATAGCATAAGTTGTATGCCTGAAAGCACATGCCTCAGGATACAGTTCCATGAATTAATCCAAAGCAAACACAATCAGTTAACCACCACCCAGTACTAATCCCGTCTCACTGCACACCGTTTTCTGTCAGTCACTCTCCCCTTCCTCCTTCCTGTTCAATCGCTAATTTCTCACACCCAAGATTAGTTTTGCCAGATTGTGTACTTCACATAGATGGACCTGTAGAGTCAATGCTCTCTTGTGTCTAGCTTCTTGATGTTTCCATATGAATTTTAGAATCAGCTTGCCAATTTCCACACACACACACACAAAAAAACTTGTTAAGATTTTGATTAGGATTGCATTGAATCTATAGATGAATATGGGGAGAACTGGCATCTTCACGGTATTATGCCTTCTAGTCCATGAACATAGTATAACTCTCCATTTACTTAGGTCTTCTTCAAATTCTTTCAGTCATATTTCGTAGTGTTCAGTGTAGAGGTCTTGCTTACCTTTGTTATTTTAACTTCTGGGCTTTGATATTTTTTCTTTTTTCCTATTCTAAGTGACCTCAATTCAAAAAGGTATGAAAACCAGAAAAGCTGGTGTTCATGCCGCCTGTCACTACCAGACCCAATAAGCAGAGACAGGGATTGAATCATGATGGGCACTTTATTCAGACGGTTGGCGATCTGAGAAGACAGTGGGTTTGTACCCTAACAGACTATCTTAAATTCCATTATAAACGGACCTTTTTTATAAGGAGAAGAAAAGTGTAGGTTAGAGGTTTGGAATTCAGGGGAAAAGTTAATCAGATAAAAGCTGCCGCATTCCTTCATCTGTGCCCTGGGTGGTGGTCATCTCTCCCTGGAGAACAATGACTCAGATACCATCTTCATCACTTTCAGGCCTCCTGCGGCACAGAGGTGTAACTACTTATGGTCTCCTGGAGTCAAGGCGGGTCATGCCTTCAGTTACTGAACAAGTCTTTTTACATACATTGATTACTAAGCTTATTAGCTGTTACCTAAAACTAAAATTTTCCCAACATTTGAGTCCCCCATCAGTATTTTCTGTTTGTGGATAGTATGTAGATTATCATTGATTTTTGTATATTTTCTTTGACTTCAATGATCTTGATAGATTTACCTATTTCTACAAATAACAATAGTTGTATGTCCTCCTTTCCAATAGCTACACCTTTTATTGTTCTCACCTTACTGCACTGGGAATGACTTTCCTTACACTATTGAAAGGAAATCATCAAAGCTGATGTTTTCCTTATCTCAAAAGGAACTGGTCTCCATCTGGAAAAGGGAGGTTTTTTATATTTTACCATGAAATATGACCTTTACCATAGGGTTTTGTGGCCACAACTTACCAGAATAAATAAGTTTCTTTCCATTTTAATTACTGAGAATTTTTAAAAATTTTTATTGAACTTATTGGGTTGTCATTGAGGCAGGATAGTAAGAAGCTAGGAAAAGTCCTTGGTAAATGGAATGGGGAAACTGAGACAGCTGATTCAAACCAGCCTCATCCAGCACCTGACTCACCTGCCCCTCCTCCCTGGCAGGGCCACTCCCTTCATCATTAAGCCCTCAGGACAATGAGATTCTGTTCAGCATCAAATAATCCTCGGAACAAAGTTTCAGGTCTGTTGACCAGAGACAACTTCTGATCAAACTAGAGATAACATCTAGGCCTCAGAAGTGTCTCAGCTCCAGGCCCAGAAAAGCAGCAAAACCAGATGAAGGATGCCACGCCTGGCAACGGGACAAGGTGCAATGGCCAATGACCTCCTACCCTAGTGCCAACCAATCTGTAGAGACCATGACTCTTACCCTATATGCTCATTTTGGTGAATCAGCATGTTAAAGGCACACCTGGAAAGTGGATGAATATTCTATTAAGATCCTCCGCTGAAAAGTCCCCTAAAATTCCTGCCTTTAGAAAATCCCTGAAAACCCTAAGACAGAGGACCCAGTGCACGGCCTCTCTCTGGAGCACACTTGTGCCTCCTGTCTTCAGGAGTGTATCTCTGCTCTCTTTCACCTGAGCTCTAAGGGTCCCTACGAGACTTGCATCCGGGGGAGCAGTAGGCAGTGGCAGCTCGTCCTGGGTAACCGCCTGAACCTGTCCCCAAGAGCCCTTCCTTTTCCTCTGTAACTTGTTTCCTGAGTGCTCATAGCCCAGCTGCCTCACTTCTGCCTCTGTGATTTTATTTCTAAAAGCCCAAGGCAGCTGTCTGAGCGGCTCACTTCATCTTTCTTTTAGTGCACTTTTGTTTTGCTTGCTAAATGAACTTCCTCTTCTGCTAGAGGTTTTAGCTCTGAGGATCTTTTAAAATTGATTTAAGAGAGAGAGGAGATGGGGGAAGGCAGGAGAGAGAGAGAGAGAGAGAGAGAGAGAGAGAGAGAGAGAGAGAGAGAGAGAGAAACACCAATTTGTTGTTCCACTGATTCATGCATCATTGGTTGATTCTTGGATGTGACCTGACTGAGAACCAAATCTGCAACCTCCTTTTGCCTCGTAGCATCAGAGAGAGCAAAATGGGTCACCAGCAGCTCTACTGGAGCCATCTGAGGAACCTGGGCCAGCGCTCTTGTCCTTGCCGCCTCTGCTCAAACCAGCGCAGCCTCCATATGGCCCACCAGTGTTTCCGTCAGCACACAGAGGACACAGGCTTCCTTAAGCTGGACTAAGGGAACTTCCGTGAATGGGGCATTTGCCACATCTAACTTACTGCAGGATGGCTAGCTCTTCGTACATAGAATAAAATTTAGAAGTTAAATTATGAGAGTTTCAATGTGAATGGGATAGGCACGTGATTGTAGAACTTTCCTTTTTAAAAATTTCTATTCTCAGTGGACTCAGCTTTAATATTGTGGTGTATTTCTTCCTGGTTATATAAAGTATTCGCGCTTCACTCTGGTAAAAACCAAAAAAATAAAAAAATAAAAACAACAACAACAAAAAACCCTGCAACCTTGTGTATTGAGATGACACTCTGACCAGCTTACCTACCTGGCCAGGGCCTGTAGGGGATTTTTATAGTATGAGCCCAAACTGATGACATATGCCAGGAAGCAAAATCTCAAATGCTCCAGAAGTACGTTTTATAGCTTTTTTATACATTAGAATTTAAGGAGGATAAGGAAGATTACATGAAGGTGGAAAAAAACAAGGTGAGGATTAGATTACAGAACAGTTAACAAAATTACATGCTCTCTTGAGTGTGGTTACAATTTATTTCAAAGATCCCTTAACCTGGAGGCATAGAAGCAGTGGATAAAGCTTGTTTAAGGCAAAGACAAACCTTTTACTAAAGACCTTACATACTCTGAGCATAACTACTCACCATGAACTGCCCAGCTAAGGACTTATGATCAGACCACCCTGGTAGGTTACTTTCCATAGAATCCTTTTTTTTTCTTGGTTCACATTTCCCCATTTTGTTCATAAATCAAGTAATAGGATGCATCGATGATCACCCTTTTGGTGGGATAGTATGGTTGTTACCAGATAGTAACTGGGCCTGGAGTGGGTCTCCCTCGGGCCAGCCTGAAGTGTGTGGGTTCTTGACTTTGTGCAGGAAAGATTTCACATCATGAGACTAGGTGATTTTGGAAGTAAGTTTATTAAAGTCGGGGACAGTGAAACAATGAAGGGCTCAGGATAGAAGAAGCTGTAGGAGAGCCTAGGTGGGGCTGCTTTGGCTCTTTAGAAGTCAGAGAAAAGGGAGCCTTGGAGACAGGTGCAGGGGTTTAGCCTGGGACAAGCTGCTGCTGCCTTTTGCTCACCTGGTTGCAAATCTTGTGAGGACTCTTAGAAATTAGGAAATGTACACCTGAGAGGGAAGAAAGGTGTGGGCATGCTCCCAGGAAGGAGAGCACACCAAGTTCTTGGCTCTGAATTCTTTCTTTGCCAAAATCAAGAACCAAGAGATGACATTGCCGTTAACAACAGTGGTTATTACATAGGTTTCAAGTGTACCATTTTATAATACATCATCTGTATATTATATTGTGTGTTCACCACCCAAAGTCAGTCACCTTCCACTGAGAGCTTTTGAATTCTGTGTCTGTTAGGTTGTCTAACTCCTCATCTGTGAGGTTGGCTATCTCCTCATCGCTTAGTTCTTCCAATGGAACCTTGGTTCATACCCTCTTTGGGGCCATGCTTCTCTGTCTCCTCATTCTGCCAGGCTCCTGTGTTTGCCTCTGTGTCTTAGCTAGAGCTGTCGCACCTGTTACGTTGTAACGGACAGAGCCTTAGGTATTTATCGGTACAGGGCGACCCGTTTCACCACATTGTGGCGCTGTATGTGGGGGAGGGGTCCAAGAGGGAACAATGCTGCCTGTCTACCACTCGCCCCTTTTCCAGGCACCTATCCCACTTCTGCACCGAACTGGCGCCCTCCAGCTGCTGCCCTGGCCATTGTTCCCAGAATGGGTGTGTCTGTGGCCTGTGGGGGCTCTTTAAACAAGCAGACTCTGTTGAGAGACTGGCAGTTTCTTCCTCTGCCCCAACCCCCACTAGTCTGCACAGTCGGAAGCAATGAGGCTTGATTTTCCCCGGTGCTGGGACCGTGAGCTGCTAGGTCCGGTGAGGAGCTGGAAATGCTCCCCAGGTGTCCCTCCTGACTTTTAAACGTTTGACTGTGCTTTCTGCCGGCCCGCCGCTGCTGCCGACGCTGCTGCCACCACACTGCGTCCTCTCCACTCCAGTTCCACCCCTCCTACCTGTCTGATTGAGTATTTCTTCTTCATATCTTTGTTTGCTGGACTTCCATGCAGTTTGATTTTCTGGAACTTCTGGTTGTTCCTAGTTTTGAGGTAGTTGTATTCCTTGTTAGTTGTGGAGGGTGAGATGCAGTGTGTCTGTCTACGCCTCCATCTTGGCCCTGGAAATCCACTGAGAGCTTTTATTGTGAGTAAAAGTTAGGAAATTTTATTGAGTGCTTTTCTGGGCCCTGGATGTGTAACTTGCTTGGTTAGAGCATCATCCCAATATGCCGAGGTTTCAGGTTTGATCCCTGATCAGGACATATATAAGAATCAACAAATGAATGCACCAATCAATGGAATGATAAATCAATGTCTCTCTCTCTTCCTGCTCTTTCCCCTCTCTTTCTAAAATCAATAAGTAAAAAAATTCAAATGCTTTTCTGTATTTACTGAGATGGTCAATGATTTTTCTTCTTTATTCTGTTAGTGTATTGACATGGTGAATTACTTTGCTTGATTTTCAAATGGTCATTCAATCTTGCATTCACAGAAGAAACCCAAATTGGTGGTGAAGAATTTTCTTTTTTATATATCCCATTTGATTTGCTTATATTTTATTTCAGAATTTTCATTTCTGTGCATAAATGAAATCACCCCTTACTGTTCCTTTATAAAATATCTTTGTTGAGTTTTCTTCTCAAGATTATGCTGGTCTCATTTTAAAAGTTGGGCAATGAGCCCTGACTGGGGTGGCTCAGTTGGTTGAGCGTCCATTCCCAGTCAGGACACATGCCTGAGCTGCGGATTCAGTACCCAGTTGGGGTGCATATGAGAGGAAACTGATTGATATTTCTCTCCCTCTCTTACTCCCTCACTTCCTCTCTCTCTATAAACAAACAAACAAATAAATAAAATCCTTAAAAAAATAAAAAGTTGGGCAATGCTTCCTGTTTTCTGTTCAGTGGAAGAATTTGTGTAAGACTGGTGTTTTTTTCTTTCATAAGTCTTCTGAAGAACTCACCAAGGATGCTATGCCTTCTGGGCCTAGAGTTCTTTTGTTTCTGTGGGATCTCATTTTTGTTTTAATTGGCAACACTTATTTATGAGTGAAGTTGAGCAACTATTTTGCATGTTGAAACAGCCATTTGTAGCTCTCTGTGGTCTGAGTCATCTTCCTGTCCATCTTTCTAATACATATTTGGTCTTTGATATTAAATATTTAAAAAGCGAGCCCCATATCATATTACTTATTGAAACCATTTCCCCCACCTTTTTCTTTAGTCTTTTAAGATATGTTCCACATCAAAAATTTTAATTTTTATGTGTTCACATTTATCCATGTTTTTCTTTTACGGCCTCTTGATTTTATGTCATGCCTAAAATAGACTTCCTCACTCTAAGAATATAAATAAAACATTCCCCTGTTTTCATATGATAGGTATGTGGGTTCATTTTTAACTCTTAAATCTTTGTTCCAATTGAAATTTATTTTGGTATAAATAAAAAGATAAGGATCTCAGGCTATTATTTTCCCGAGATGGCTACCCACTTGTTCCAATACCAGTTGTTAACCATTCACCTTTTCCTGCAGATTTGATATGTTCCTTTAGCAGAGACAAAATTCCCATACTTACTTGCATCTCTTTGTGAACTTCGTGCTGTTGGTGGTTGAGTTATGCCTTAGGTATACTCATATGCTGTTTTAACTACTGTATGTTTATAATTTGTCTTAAGATCTGATGGATTTGTTTAGTTTATTTTTTTCTTACAAAAGGACTGATGTAATTCAATGAGGAAAATGAAAGTTTTTATAATAAATGATGCTGGAGCAATTGTGCAGGCAATTATTTTAACTTTTTCATTTAGGCCTCATCTCAAGTTACTTTTTATATGTATGGTGTGAAGTAGGGATTACAATTCCTTTTCTCCACCTGCCTATCCAGTGTCCACCTTTGGCATTTATTCTGCATGACTCTTGAAGCATTAGTACTTCAGTACTGTCATCTGTAAGACTGGAATGATTATAGCTCCCCTTCGTTAGGGAGAATGATTTGAATTGAGTTAATACATGTAAAACAATAGAATAGCATCCAGTCTAGGGTCAATGCCCAGCAGATGTTGTTATTATTGTCTTGAGATATATTCATGTATAAAAAATAATATAAATGGAGCTACTTTAAAATGGAGTCAGAGCTGCCATTCCAGAGCTGCCTTGCACAGCTTATGCCTCAAATCTTTGGATGTTAAAACTGGACAAAATAACCTTTGGACTGGGCTTCGTATCCCAAACAATTGTGTGCAAGGATAACAGGAAAGCAGACATTCTATTATTACCCTTCCCTTTCTCATAAATATCCAGTGCTGTCACCTCTTGATTGGAACACTGTTTGGGTTCCTGCCTGAATCAATGCTTCCCAGAATTGCAATTGTATTTTGGATCACTTGTTGCCCCTCACCTTGACTTTTTTATTTTTAGGTTAACACATTTAGGGGAATAGCACTGTGTGCCTTTTTTTTGGTTTGTTTTTTGTTGTTATTTGTTTGTTTTATAACCAAGAGTGGGTGTTGAATTTTGTCAAATGCCTCTTCAGTCTCTGTGGGGATCACCCTGTGAATTTTCTCCTCCTTCCTTGCAGTGCGGGTGCTGCCTCCACCGGGCTAGATGGGACTTGTTCTTTTTCCCATGTTGCTGGACTCTCTTTGTTAATAGTTTATTTGGGAATTCTGTGCTGAGTTTCATAAACACAAGTGGTCTGTTTGCTTTGCCAGACCTGGGGTCGGTGCTGCTCTGGCTTCAGAAAGTGAATGTGGGTATTTTATTTCTTGTCCTCAACTGTGGGAGCTTAACTGGCAGGAGAGGTTTCTAGACCTAATGGCAGGACAAACTTCACCTGTGGAACTTTCTAGAATGGTGTCTCAGGTAGGCAAGTGTACCCACAATGCTCTAAAAAAAATGTTTTTTAAATCCTCACCCAAGGATATATTTATTGATTTTAGAAAGAGAAAAAGTGGGGGGTGGGGAGGCAGAGAGAGAGAGAGACATCAGTGTGAGAGACACCGACTGGCCACCTCCCATACGTGTACTGACAGGGGATTGAACCCACAACATAGGTATGTACCCTGACCAGGAAGGAACTTGCAAACTTGGTGCACAAGACAATGCTCCAACCAACTGAGCTACCAGTTGGGCCAGTGTTCTCAATTTTTTAAATGATCATTGATGTGTCTAGATCTTTGCCCCTTCTTGAGTCCATTTGTCATTTATACTTAAGGTTGCCAGATGTAGCAAATAAAAATGTAGGATGCCCAATTAATTTCAGAAAAGCAACAGTGTTTTTAGTATAAGTATACCCCAATACTGCAATTATATTGTCTTAAAAAGTAATTTATTTTGTCAACACTTCTGAATTTATTTGAACAAAGGTAATTAATTTTTTATAATTATAACTTCCTCTATATCAGGTTATTTTCCCATTTTTATTTCTCCTTTTGTGTATTCACACTTCCTTCATTTTTACTGGTTGGCTAGCTAACAGCTTGTTATATTTTTCTCAAAGACCTGTTATTTCTGATTCCAAATTTATAAATTTCTGCCTCAGTTTTTACTGAGTCCTTCTTCTCACTTCCCTGCTTGTTCTGATTTCTCCTTTACTAACTTAAGTTAGTCGCTTTATTTGTTTTGATTCTTACTGTTAATGTTACTATTTCAGGCAATACATTTTCCTCTGAGCCCTGCTTTAGCTGTATTCTATGGGGCTGATCTGTTCTGATGTCAATGTTATTTTGAAGATACCACAGCCTTGGTTTTTATTCCCTCCATGTAGCAGGCTGTACAATGACCTCACTGGGCTGGGAATACACTGCTGGGGGTCCCTGTGGGGTGTGGTCAGGGGCAGGACAAGTCTCCCAGGGCAGGATGAACAGGAAGGGAGAGAAGCAGGCTTCTTCCAGGGGCCCAGGAGCCGAGGAGGGCTCCCTGCTGCCTTGAGGCAGGTAAGGCGTGCTTTTCCAAGGCTCATCATTGCCATGAATGGGGAATGGGTCAAGGTGGTGGCCATGGTGAGGGGGCTGAGAGGGACAAGGAGATGGGTCCAGGGCTGAGCCATGCTGCTGGAGGGAGAGCACAGAGTAATAAGGGGAGGGGGAGAGGCAGACACTAGAGAGCTTCTTGCTGTCTTAGAACCGGCTTCCTGGTTTGGTGTGTTGAGTTTGAGCTTCCTGTGGACCCCACATGCTCTGAAGGTAGATGAGTGGGTTTATGGGTCTGATGCTCCAGAAACCTGGGCCAGAGGCTTGGTTGGGGTCCCCATCCACTCACAAGTGGCGACTGAGCCTCCAGGTGGGTGACAGCCCCAGGGATGGCTGAGGGTGAATTCAGGAGGGGGGCACCAGCATGCAGGGACATGAATGACACTGGAAGGCACTGCAGGGAGGGACGGGCACGGCCCTCACAGGCTGGTCCAGGCCTCACTGATGCAGGGCAGCCTCCCTGGACCCCGGGCCGGGCACAGGTCTGGTCTGGGAGCACAAAGGCAGGCTCCTGCCGCAGGAGTGCTGAGGCTCGTGTGGAGCAGCCTCCTCGCCACGGGGTTTGGGGCAGCTCTTAGGGCTGGTCCCCCTGACCTGAGCCAACCAGCCCTCCCCACAGGCTCAGGGAGGGGCCCGCTGGGCCCGTGAGAGCTGGGCCTGGAACTTCTATTCAACTGAGAGGGGCAGGGTGCCGGGGAGAAGCACTGTCACCCTTGATGACTGGGGAGCTCAGCAGGTGTTCTAGAGCCATTGGGATGGTGGCCAGGGAGCCTGCCTAGGGTGAGGCCACCCGTGGAGGGTCCTGATGTTAGGGGCCAGCCTCTGGATCCCCCCAGGTCTGAAGCCCGTCTGCTCTGCTTCTGTCTAAGCTCACCTTTTCTGCATCCCCTGACCCCCGACCAGACCTGCCCTTGCAGAAAGTCTGCTCCCCCTCCTCCCGGGAGGGGCTGGCGCCTTGAGGCTGCCTGAGTGCACCTCAGAGCGTGCCTGTGGCCCCAGGCCTGTCTCCTGCGTCTGTCCGAGTACCCCTTCTGCCCTCCCAGTCAAGCCCGGGTCGGGGATTCAGACCGCTCTCATCACGTGCGGTCCGCAAGTATGCCCCGCCCTGCCCCGCCCCTGGAACCTGTGAGGGCAAAGCGATGTTGTGGCGGAGTTAAGGCTCCTGAGATGGGGACTTATCCTGACTGTCTGTAAGGGCCCTTCATGTCCTTACACTTTCTGAGGGTGCCTTCTCCATCGAGGTGCACCCAAAGCAGAAGGGGATTCCACACTCACAGAGGAGGAGGCCATGAGACCACATGGGAGAGACTGGAGTGATGTGGTCACAAGCCCAGGAACACTGGCAGCCACCAGAAGCTGGAAGAGGCAGGAAGGATTTTCCCCTGGAGCCCTGGGGGGAGCGCGGCCCCACCTACACCTTGATTTCTGCCCAGTGATACTGATTTCAGACTCCGAGGCTGGGAGAAAATAGATTTCTGTTGTTTTGAGAGGCACCTCGTTTGTGGTCTTTTGTCTCAGCAGGCGCAGGGAACCTACACCTGCCCCCATCCTGCGTGGCCTGGCTCCAGGGCAGAGTGGGAAATGATGACTCAGAGGTCACCCGGCTCCTCCGCCCTGCCAGGTATAAGCACAGCCCCAAGGGACGTTTGGGGTGGAAAGGGAAGCTCTGATGTTCTCAGGAAAAAGGTGGGGCTCCAGTCAGTCCAGTGAGCCCCCCCGCGCCCCGCCCCTAGTCAGGATGGCCCACCCAGCAGCTGGCAAAGCTATTCACAGTGCTTGGGGGCTCATCAGTCCCAAGCAACGGTTCTCAGTCAGGGGTGATTTGATGACTGGTTGTTGGGGGTGAGGGGGCTGCTGCTGCCTCTAGCGGGTAGAGGCCAGGGTTGCTGCCCAACATCTTACAATGTCGGGGCAGCACTACAACAAAGAATGGGTCACCCAAAATGTCAGCAGTGCTGAGGGTGAGAACATGAGCTGTTGGGGCTGGGGGCTGGGCTGGGGTCTTAGGTCTTACTGCATCCAACACTTTCCTGGCACAGAAGAAAAGATTCAGAGACAGGCCTTGGCCACGGGCCCCAGGACACACCCTTGCCTTTTCTCCAATAAGAGGCCCCGGGCAGCCACATTTTGGAGCCCCAGCAAGTGGTGGGGGTGCTGCTTCTGTCCAGGGGTGGCCTGGATGGGCCCAACTGCCTCTGGGCTTGAGTTAACCCACTTCTATGATGGCTAATTGCCAAGGACTGTAGGAACCCATGTGATGCTTTCTGAGGGTCCCCTCCCTCCCCTCAACCCTGAATAAGGCTTTGGTCAGCCTCCTCTTTAATCTTGAACTGGAGGATATACAGATGGGGAGTGGGGTCACAGGGGGAGGATGGGCCACAGTCCTGGGTGAGAGGCCTGGGGAAGGCTAGAGGGGCCAGGGGAGGGCCACCAGAAGCTCTGAGGGAGGGCTCAGCCCTCACCAGCATGTCCCCACCGCTTGCCACCCCAGGCTGGCTCCCCACAAGGGGTCCGGGTCCTGGCGGAATGCTGTCTCACAGTCACAGCCATGCCAGCCTGGGCCACACACGGACACTGAGCCAGATGCCAGAGCTCGGGCACAGTCTCCTCAGTAGCCTGCGGCTTCCCCTCCCTTCCTCGGGTCCGCTGCAGCATACACACAGCCCCCGTCCTGGGACACAGCCTGGACCACGTTCAGGAAAAAGGGCCGCCTGGTCTGGCTCTGGCCCCGGTGCTGGAGCCCCTTCTGCACCTCCTGGAGAGGAAAGAAGGCCGACTCATAGGTGAGGGCAGCTTAGATCTGTCTTCATGGGCCACTAGGCCCAGGCTGGAACCTGAGATCCCAGCTGAGCAGACAGGACTGGATGGGGTGGGGGGTGAGGACAGGAGGGCATGGAGTCTACATTTCCCACTAAAAAGACCCTGAAGGCCCTGGCTGGTGTAGCTCAGTGGATTGAGCACCAGCCTGCGAATGGAAATGTGGCCGGTTCAATTCCTGGTCAGGGCACATGCCTGGGTTGCGGGCCAAGTCCCCAGTTTGGGGCTTGCAAGAGGCAACTGATTGATGTATCTCTCATACATTGCTGTTTCTCTCCCTCTCTCTCTCCCTCCCTTCCCCTCTCTATAAAAGTAAATAAATACAATCCTTTTTTTTTGTTTTTAAAGGCCCTGAAGGAGAAGCATGGCGGGGAGGAATTTCCCAGGTCAGAAGGAGCTTGAGATGCAAGCTCATTTCTGTCCTGAATTTGAGGACACCAGGGACCTCAGACATGAAGCTGCAGACACCATTTGCTTTGCAGTTTGCCCAAAAGTCCAAGGACCTTGACCCTCAGGCTAAAAGGACCAGTAGTCCCGAGGGTGAGGTTCCTTGGAGCCCCGGGCCCTAAGTGCTCAGGTTTGAGATGCTGAGTCTGTGAAATTTGAGGGCATCAGGGACCCACGTCCTGGTTTCTAGGATACTGAGTGCCTTGTCTCAGGGTATGGTTTCCACACATTTGTCTGTCTGTAAAGGGCCTAAATCCTGGCATGTAAGGAGCTGTGCTACTCGAGCCCCATGTTTCCAGTTATCCTTTTGGGCCAAGAGTCTGCGGACAGTAGCTGACCAGGATCCTCAATACCAGACCTCTAGAACCAAAGACTCTGGTGCCCTAGAGCCCCGGGACAAGGGCCTCCGACCTGAGGCCCCCTGAGGAAGCCATGGGACCTTAATTGTTGGCGAGGAGAGGTCTCCGGAGTGTTTCACACTCCCTCTGCCTGACACACTGATTTTCTAATGTGCTTAGATTTAAAGGCCAAGATCCTCATGGCCAAGGCCACAGCAGGGCCTGCAGTCATCAGAGACTCCATTTCTCATGGCCTACTGGCAACTCCAGGGCCCTGAGAAACAAAGACTCTCTGGACCTCAGTCCCTGGGACTTTGTGTGAAGGCCCTTGGAGACCCATGGTTGCCACTCAGAGTCTAGGAATTTCTCCATGGAAGATCCTAGAGTCGAAGGTCCTTGAAGAATTGTGTTCACAGAGTAAGGACAAGGTCAAGGAAAAGGGCCCAAGACAATGAGCCCCGAGGGAGCATGTGATGTCGTTCCATGGGGAGAACCCTAAACAGGAGGAGAGGGCCTTGGGCTCTGAGAGCTTGAGCCTGGTGGGCTGAGGTCCTTCGTCCCCAGGCCCATGGACCAAGCCTCTCAGGGGTGACACGGCCCCTTGGGCTCAAGGCCTCTCACTCTGGTCATTAGTGAGTTCTAAGGCCATGAGAGGCTCCTAAAACGAACGGCAGCTTTCAGGATCTTGGACCCTGGCTGGTTGAACTGACGCCGGACATGAAGTTTGGAGCCTTAAAAAGCCGCCAGTGTTCTGAATTCGGTCCTAGCAAAGGGCATCTGCTAGCCCAGAGCAGCTTCGAGAAAGCTGGGGCGGGGGTCAAGGTGGCGTGGATTTCAGCTCCCAGACCTGCTTGTGTAGGGGCACCGAGACAGGGGTGAGAGTCCACACCAACGCAGCCCCTGATGCAGACTCTTGTGGGAATGATAAATTCTTTCATAAATAAACTTGCACGTAAAAGCTGCAAATCACACGAGGAAACAATCATCACGAGGGAGAGTCTGAGAGGCCACAGCCCCAAAAAGCAGCTTTGGAGAGACAGAGCTGGGACCCAGGGGCTGAGGTGCTCGGCCTGGGAGAAGCATGGACGGCAAACACCCTGTTCTCTGCCTCGGAGGCCCCAGGGCTGGCCTTGTGCCACCCCCACTGAGCTTCTCAACTCCTCACGGTGCCCAGAACCGAAGTGCGCTGGGCTGAACACACTCAGCGGCTGAGAGCCACCAGGGGCTTTGAGCAGCGTGCGCTGGGGCGTCCCGCCTAGAGGTGGCGCGGACCGCAGCCTCACCTGACTGAAATTGGGCTCGTACTCCACCTGTCCCTTGCCATTCACGTGCAAGATGGGGGCTGCAATGGCTGCTCCCAGGTCAAGGCCAAGCCACAGTTTGTTCATGATGGCCTGGGGGAGAGAAGGAGGACGCAGAGAGGGAGGGGGCACCAGCCAGCACCCTGCCCCCAGGAGAGCAGAACAGGGTTGTCCAGAGAGGGGACGCTCCAGCCAGGAGCCCCCAGACTCACCTGGGCCACAGCAGAGATGATGAGCTCCCCACCAGCCCCACCGATCACCAGTTTTGACCCCTGCGCTGTGTTGACCAAGATGGAGGGGGCCATGAGTGATGGGGGTCTCTCTCCTGGGACTGGAAGCCAGATGGGTGTCACTGGCGGCCTGGCTTCCGAGCCAGCATCCTTCAGGGTGCCACCATGCAGCACCCTCCCTGCCTGCCTTCCTCCCCCCAGCGGGGCCCCACACTCACCAGGGGGAGGGGGCACCCGAGAGCCAGGCTGGCGCCTCCAGCAGAGATCCAGGAGTTCGTTGTTGAGGAGGACGCCCGTGCGCGGCGAGTACACCATCGCTCCAAAGCTGCGGATGCGGACGTGGGACCTGGGCTCAGGCTGCAGGCTCCTGTCTCCCACACCTGGCGCAGAGGCCCACTCCCCAGCCTTCAAGGAGCCCCCCGTTTTAGTGGCTGCCCCCCAGCATGCCAGAGCCGCTATTTTCTCCCTGACACCGGCCCTGAAGACCCACCCATGCGCCCCAATCAGGGCATCCTTCTCGGTAAAGCCCATCCCCTGGTGGGTCCTGGTTCAGGGTCACCCATCAGCAGCCTTGTGAGCCAGAGATATCAGGGGTGTAGAACCCCTTCTGGCAGAGAGGAAGAGACAACGGGAGAAGCATGGTGCTGCGCCACGGAGACAACCAAGAAGAGGCAAGGGGATTGGGACACCAGCTGGGGATAGGGGTCAGGGTAGGAGGGGGCCTCAGGTCTAGGAGGCAGAGGAATGGGGGCTGCCCGCCTGCCTCCAGGGTACACGCACGGAGTGTTGATGGTGCTGGTGGCAGCCACGGCGCTGCCATCCTCCCCCAGCACGGACACATGGGCAGTGCCCAGCCTGTGGTCCCCAGCCCCATCCAGGCTGTAGTGGCTGAGATGGTGGTCTCCCCGAGCATCGATCTGCTGGCGGATGTGCTGAGCCAGAGCCTCTCTGAGCAGCTCCTGGGAGGCGTTCTGGGGTGGGCGGTCAGTTGACAAGGTAAGTGAAGGGCCAGGTGGGGTCCACACAGTAGACGGCCCCCTTGGGGGACCCTCTCCGGTCTGTTCTCCCTTGAGCCCAGGCTACACCCTGCCCACCTTCTGGGTCCTCTGAGAACTGGTTTCACCACTACCCTCCTGTAGCCGCCTTCCACAATGCCCAGACCCGCTACACCCGCCCTGCCCTGGGCCGCCCTGTTCTAGAGGCAACTAGGTACACATCCCTCCAACCTCACCCGGCCAGCATCTCAGGCTCCATGGACAGAATGCTCACTGGCCCAATCCTCCCTTCATGCTCAGCCCTGGGCCTGCCCTCTTCACCTGGACCTCTGGGTGGCTTCGAGGGTCCCACTGCTGCCACCCCTGCCCTCTGGCAAACTTGAGTGTTTCCACGAGGTGATGGTACAAGTCCACACGCCCCTCGGGCCTGGCCACTGACTCCGCAGAGAAGTTGAACCCTGGCAAGGGGGTGGGTGCAGGTGGGGATCACTCTGTGTTTGACACCCCCCAAAAAAGATTTGTCCATGTCTCAATCCCCAGAACCTGTGAATACCACCATATATGGCAAAAGAGTGAATATTACCTTATATGGCAAAATATGTGATTAAATTAAGGATTTTAAGAAGAACAGATTATCCTGGTGGGCTCTAAATCAGTGGTTCTCAACCTTCCTAATGCCACAACCCTTTAATACAGTTCCTCATGTTGTGGCGACCCCCAACCATAAAATTATTTTTGTTGCTACTTCATAACTGTAATTTTGCTACTGTTATCAGTCCTAATGTAAATATCTGATATGCAGGATGTATTTTCACTGGTACAAATTGAACATAATTAAAGCATAGTGATTAATCACAAAAACAATATGTAATTATAGATGTGTTTTCCGATGGTCTTAGGCGACCCCTATGAAAGAGTCGTTCAACCCCAAAGGGGTCACGACCCACAGGTTGAGAACCGCTGTTCTAAATGTAATCACATGGAACCTTATAAAACAGACACAGAGAGAAGGAGAGGAGGTCATGTGACCGCAGAGGCAGAGACTGGACTGATGCAGCTACAAGCCTGGGAAGGCTGGCAGGTACCAGGAGCTGGAAGGAGCAAAGCATGGTTCTCCCCAAAACCCGCAGAGCTCCCAGAGGAAGCTAGGCTGGCCCCCTGGTTTTGAACTTCTGGCCTCCAGAACTATGAGAGAATAAATATCTGTTGTTTTAAGCCACTAGGTTTGGGGTAATTTGTTACAGCGGCCCCAGGGAACAAGTAGAGTCAGCCTCGGCATCCCTGCTCTGGGCACTGCCAGGCCCCCCTGGCCACCCTGCAGGCTTCCACAGGCCAGGCCGGCCACACAGGATGCGCACACTGGATGGGCAGTTTACCACCTGGGGGGCTACCTGCTCCTATACTCTGGGACTAGTCCCCTGGTGGGGAGGACTCAGGGGGTAGATGACGTCAGACCCTTCAGCAAAGACCTAGGCCAGCTCTAGAACACACCATCTTGACCCATTTTCCACAGCCCTGCCTTCAGCTGAGCTGGAAAAGGCAATAGCTGACCAAGGGCGTGGCTGGGCTTGGAGTTCAGGTGACCAGCAGGTCTGGAGCCTCACCTTGGAGCACGTTGAGGATGAGGCTGAGAACTGCACCCCCTGCAGGCGGCGGCGGGGAGTACAGGGTGTAGTCCCCCAGAGGCATCGCCAGCGCGTCCACCACCTCGGGCTGGAATGATGCCAGGTCCTGCATGGTCAGCTGGCTGCCTGGAGTGAGACAGAAGCCTCCATGTACAGATGGTGAAGCAGGTGGAGGGTGGCAGCCACTGGTCCCAGGTCACACAGTGGGGTTTCCCTTGTCCCCTAACATTCTAGACCCAGAGAGGTGAGGTTGTTTCTGCGAGCAGTGGCGGCGGGGCTAAGCCCTAGAGCCAGGTCGGGGATGGGTAGACAGGGACCAGAAGCAGGTGGGTTGGGAGAAGGAGGGGTGGGTGGGAGAAGCAAGCTGGCCTCTGGGTTACTGGGAGAGTAGCCAGGTCCAGGCCCAGGAGCCCACCATGGCCTCCCATGGCCACCAATGACTCCCCTCTTTTGATCTTAAACCACAGGGACTCTGCTCCTTGAGGGCTGTGACAGCAGGGTCACTGAGGCTGGCAGCGGGCAGGACAGAGCACATGGCCTCGCCAAGCCCTGGGAGCAGCTGGCACTTCCTCAAGGCCTGGCGCTCTCAAGACCCCATGTCCAGAAGCTGGCACTTTCTCTGGCAGGACGGGGGGCTTTGGGACCGCAGTGTGGCTCACCGTCCTTGGCAATGTCTTCCAGCAGTGTCTGGCCCAGCCTCCCTGTATAGAAGACCTCTGCGCCTTCCTTGGCCACCATCTCCAGGGTGGCAGCCAGCGCAGGCCAGGAGAATGGGTCCTGAGGCCGCAGAGGCTCTGTCCCATTGAAGAAGAGCTGCCTGGGGGTGGGGGGGCAGCATCAGGGTGGGCCCAGTGCCAGAGGACAGCCTGCAAGGGCTCTCTCAGGGTCCTTAGGGATGGGGGTGGACATCGAGGGGAAAGATTCTCTAGGATTGGCTGAGGCTGACACCTCTCACCTCACTCATCACCCTGTCCAGGGAGGGAGGACGCACTCCCCACTCAGGCCTGTGTCCACCCAGGGCCTATCCTCCCACACTCCCAGGAGGGCCAGGCCAGTGGGCTGCAAGGTGGGCAAGGGGGTGGGCAAAGCTGTTCTGCCAGCTCAGAGGAGAGTGAGGAGGGCAGAGCCCAAACCCACATCCTGGGGATCCCATAGCTTGTGCACAAACTCCCTCCAGCCTGAGCCCCTCCCGTTAGGTTTTGCCACATGGAGCCCAGAAGTCTAAACTGAGACATCAAAGTGCTGGCCATTCAAGGTTCCCCAGCACCCGCATAGGGCTGGCCCTCCAGGGTGCAGTGATGGAGCAGGGCTGGGGGGCTGGGCTCAGACCTACCATGGCCTAGACGCAGGAGCTGAGAAGGGGCCCCTGCACCCAACCCCCACCCTGGGCAGCCGCTCACCTCAGGGAAGAAGCAAGCAAGAAGGGGCGCAGTAAGCTGCTGTTCAGGAACTGACTGAGGATGGGGGAAATGCGGTAGTCCCCGCGGAGCAGCTCGATGGTGGGCTGGAACAGCTGTGCCCAGGGCAGGCGGCCGTGGCGGCGGTGGGCCTCGGCATAGCCACGGAGCTCCCCAGGCACCCCTATCCACGAGGTCCCTGCGGGGCATGGCAGCGTCACACTCCTGCCCCCACGCTCCCCCCACTCTGCCCTCAGCCCCATGACTTCCAGGCCTGCCCCAGCCGTGGCAGCCAGAGTGAGCTTTCCGGAGCCCACACCTGACTATGTCCCTCCCCACTCAAACCTCCGTGGCTGCCTACTGCCCTCAGTATAAAGTCCACCACACAAACTGGCTCCAGGACTCCCCCATCCCCACAACCGATCTCCATTGAACACCCCAGCCTTTGCCTGGGCCAGTCCCCCCGTTTTGATCACTTGTCCTTACTCAGGGAGCTCTTCCCCCCGGAACACTCCCTCAGTCACAGCTGGTCAGGACCTCCATAGGGCTCTGCACCGCCCTGCTGCTGTCCCCCAGGGCCAAGGTGTCAGCCTGTCCATGAGGCATGCTGCCCTTCAGGGGGCATTCTGGTCAGCCCCAGCAGCCCCTTCGGGGGCCGTACCTGTGCTCAGTAACTGGACGTGTTCACACTGGTCCAGCAGACCACGGCCATGGCTGGCGGGCACCGTCTCCCTGGCATTGATGACCTCCACCTTCCCTGGAGTTGGGGCAGGGGGAGAAGCGATCAGGGGCTGCCCAGGCTTGGCCCACACCACAGTCCTCGTCAGATGTCCCTAGCCCTGCTCTGAGCCTAAGTTTCCCTCTCTGTTTCATGAATTGGCCTCTATTAGGAATAGGACCTGCCATGAAGGTGAGGCAGGGGGTGGGGGATAACTGGGGGCACCGAGAAGACCCAGGAAGGAGCACGGGCAGACAGAAAGGCTCGTTCAGGCACTTAGTGCTCGTGGACAAGCCCATCCTCCCCATGGAGGTCCCGTATGGACACACCTGTGGTCGCATTGTAGATGGTGAAGATGACTCCTCCACCCAGGCCCATGCTCTGGGGGTTGACAACACTGGTGCAGACAAGAGCCGCGATGGTGGCATCCACAGGTGAGCCCTGCTGCTGGAGGATGGCTCTAGAAGACATGGCACAGAGTGAGGGAGGGGCCTGCCTCTGACCTCCCCACCTGGGCTTGCTCAGCTGACAATCACTGGAGAATGGGGACAGGCAGGTGGTCTATTTGTTGCCGCCCAACTGTCAGAGACCAGACCAGGTTGCCCTGTCAAGTCCAGCCACTCACAGATCCACAGGACTCTACAGCTTGCAAACTGTGATGCCACACGCACGGACCCTTGCCACACGTAAGGTGCTTCTCAGTTTGCAAGGTTCTTCTGTTGCATTTATCCCGAGGTCCTCCCAGCAGCACTGGCTCACTTGTAACAGGCAGAACCAGGCCTGGGCTCACCCCTCGGTCCCTCCGGCATCCCAGGAGCCCAGCCTTGGCTGCCACCATTCCCCATCTCACTGGGGACACATGAGCTCCAGCCCCTTTAAGACTAGACTTTTTTGGAGTAACTCCCTTTTCCTGGATCTCTTCTAATTATGAAGGGGAGGGTCTGAACTGCAGGACCATTGGATATGCTAGGGGAGGAAAGGTTGCCCTGGGGGTGAGGTCCTTGTTTCCTAGTTTTGCCTGTTGGTAGGCACCTGGAGCTTTCCACCCTGCTGACCTTCTGTACCTGGCCCATTGTCCTTGATCTGCTCTTGTGGTGCTAGGATTCAAACCTCTGCTCTGCCCTGTCTGAGACTCTATCAACCTTGCTCACACTGTTTGCCCTGCCCTGGTGACTCCCTGAGACTCTGCCCTATCCAACATATGGGCCCACTGAAGCAGTTAACAGTGGCTTTTCCATACAAATAACTTGTCTTGGCTCATACTTTCACTAGCAGCAGCTGGCCTTGGTTCATAGCCTAACCTCAGTAGGGCACCTCCAAGCCCAGCATAAGAAGCAGCCAGCTGCTGATCACTTTGCAGCTTATGCCAAGTGGCCCCAGACAGAACACAGAGGGATATAAGGGCCCTGCTGAAGTAAGCCCTGCTCTGTGGAGTGGGCCTCTCCCTGCACAGCTGATCCTCCTATAGGGTCAGTGGTCACAGCCAGTCCTTGCAGCTGACTGGCCTGGGTAAATCCCTTCCATTGACCTGCAACAGCAACCAAGGCTCAGCTATTAGAGGAGGGTACACTCAGCTGCATGGAGGTGCACCTCAAGTACCCAGCTTGGGTGACAGGGGAGGCTATGCCACTGGACCCTACAGGACACTTACTACGTTAGGCCACACTACCAGGACACGGAGTCAATGCAACTCTACCCAATACACAGAAACAAACACAGGGAGGCTGCCAAAATGAGGAGACAAAGAAACATGGCTCAAATGAAAGAACAGAAAACTCCAGAAAAAAAACTAAAAAAAATGGAGTTACGCAATCTTTCAGATGCAGGGTTCGAAACACTGGCTATAAGGATGCTCATGGAACTTAGTGAAGACCTCAGCAGCATAAAAAAGATCCAGTCAGAAACGAAGGATACACTAATTGAAATAAAGAACAATTTTTAGGGCATCAACAGTAGAGTGAATGAAGTCAAGAATCAAATCAGTGATTTGGAACATAAGGAAGAAAAAGGAAAAAAAAACAAAAACAAAAAAATAGAACAGCAAGAAGAAAAAAGAATCCAAAAAACCGAGGATAGTATAAGGAGCCTCTGGGACAATTTCAAGCATACAAACATTCACATCATAGGGATGCCAGAAGGAGAAGAGAAAGAGCAAGGAATTGGAAATCTATTTGAAAAGATAATGAAAGAAAACTTCCCTAATTTGGTGAAGGAAATAGACATACAAGTCCAGAAAGCACAGAGAGTTCCAAACACAAAGAGGCCCACACCAAGATAATCATAATTAAAATGCCAAAGGTTAAAGATAAAGAGAGAATCTTAAAAGTAGCAAAGGAAAAGCAGGTAGTTACCTACAAGGAAGTTCCCATAAGACTGTCAGCTGATTTTTCAAAAGAAACTTTGCAGGCTAAGGCTAGAAGAGATTGTCAAGGAGTATTTTGATGAAAAGCAAGGACCTACAACTAAAATTACTCCATCCAGCAAAGCTATCACTTAGAATCGAAAGGTTGATAAAGAGCTTCCAAGACAAGAAAAAGCTAAAGGAGTTAATCATCACCAAACCCTTATTACATGAATGTTAAAGGGACTTACTTAAGAAAAAGAAGACCAAAACTATGAATGATAAAATGGCAATAAATACATATCTATCAACATTTGAAGCTAAAAAACAAACAAACCACCACCAACAAACTAAGCAAACAAGCAGGACAGAAACAGAATCATAGGTGCGGAGAATGGTTCGATGGCAGCCAGATGGAGGGGGGTGTGGAGAAATGGGTGAAAAACTGAGGGGATTAAGAAGCACAAATAGGTAGTTACAGAATAGTCATAGGCATGTAAAATATAGTATAAGAAATGGAGAAGCCAAAGGACTTACACACATGACCCATGTACATGAACAAAGGTGTGGGGATTTCCTGAGGGTGTGGGGGTGCCTGATGGAGGGGGCAAAGGGGGAAAAATTGGGACAACTGTAATAGCAAAATCAATAAAATATAATTAAGAAGTAAGAAAAAAATGATATAAGAACCAAAATTACTAAAGGTTGTCCAACCTGAAAACACTGTCAGAAGAACACAAGTTATGTGATAAATAATTTTATTTTTCTGAAATAAGACAAGAAAATAAATGTCATGAAATTAAAAAGAAAAAAAAAGACTGGACTTCTTTAAGTGACCCCAGGATCCTTCCCTGCCATCAGGGCTTGGGTCTTGCGCTGATGGGTCCCACAACCCTTCCCCAAGCCCCAGTGTCTGCAGGAATGCTCTCTGGCCTCAGTCTCCCCATCTACCTGTGGGCAGTGAGGAGGCAGACCCTTCAGTTTCCAGATGCAGTCAGACCAGCCTATGTGGAGGGAGTGACCCTGTCCCTGGGGCATAGCCCTGCACAGCTCACTAGGGGCCGCCTCTTCCCTTATACCTAGGAATCCTCCCCAGCACCTCTGGGAAGTCAGCATTTCAACCCGTTACAGATTGGGAAGCCAAGGCTCAGAGAGAGAGTGGACCTGGGTCCCCTTCCCCATCCCCAAGGGACTTCTGACCCCAGCAACTCCCTCTGCTCAGGCACCTCCAGTTGGCCACTCCATCCTGGATTTACACCCTCTCCTGCGACATGTCCCTGCTCTGGGCCAACACATGGGCGCCGCACGGAAAGAAGGCACAAAGCCAGATGCATGATATAACTAAGACTGTTACAGTCAGGCCCAGAAAAACACAACTTTCTAATAAAGGTTTTGTTTATTTACTTTTAGAGAGAGGAGAAGGGAGGGAGAAAGAGAGGGAGAGAAACATCAGTGTTCAGTTTTCTCTTGAGTGCCCCCAGCTGGGGACCTGGCCCACAACCCAGGCAGGTGTTCTGACTGGGAGTCAAACTGGCAACCCTTTGGTTCCTAGGCCCGGCACTCAATCCACAGAGCCACACTAGCCAAGGTGAGAAACACAATTTTTTAAGCAAGAATAAAACACCCTAAAGTCAAAAGACAAACTAAGAACAAATTGTTTCAGTTCCCATCCCAGACAAAGGCCTCATCTCTCCTGACCCATCGCTCCCTCCCCCTGGAGTGTTTTCTGCATTAGGCTCTAGGGAGACGTGCCCCACCCACTGTGCTCTGGTTTTCCTCCCACCACCCACCCTGACCTCAGGATGTCAGAGGCCCTGCGCTCAGCCCTTGGTCCTTGGGCAATTGTATCCTCTTCCGGATGAGCTTACCCAGCTTGGAGCTTAAAATGCAGCCTCTGTGCTGATGACCCCTAAATGTTATCCCTAGTCCAGCCCCCTCCCCTAAATTTCAGACACTTGATCCCCAGCCACACACAAGATGCCTCCCCTGGGCATCTAGGACACATTTCACTCTTAACATGACCTAAACTGAACTTTTTACTTCCCTCCTGCCTCCGCCCCCTAAATGGCTTCTCTCCTAGTCTTTGCTGCCTTAGAAAAGGACACGACCATTTTTTCCTTTGCCCAGAGCAATTAAGGATCGAGTTGTCCTTGATTGGCCACCTTCTTTTACCCCCATATCCAATCCACTGGCAAAATCCTGCCAGCTCGTTATACCTTCAAAATACACCCAGATTCTGATCCTTTCTCATCGCTTCCACCACCAGCACCTGGTTCAAGCCACCAGCCTCTCTCACGTGGGTTATTGCAATTCTCTCCCACCTGGAACCTGCATCTGCCTTGCTCTCTTATGTTGTAAAGAAGTAATCTGTCAAAATGTAAGTCAGACATCCCAGGAACAGAAGACCAACCAAATAAGTCAGACCAAACTAAAAAGCCAGGCATATAGAGAACATCTGCTCATAAAGACATTAGAGGGAGGGAAGAAATACAGGCCGAGAGAGAGATGCTTTTCCCCTCAAGGTGACTGCCAGTCCTGGAAGAGGTGGCTGAGCGGCCAAGTGCGTTTGACATCCTTGCGTGTCTGTGAGCGGGACATGCCGGCAAATCGCACTTGGAGATGGATCCTGCCTCTAGGAATAACAGTAAACAAGAACTAGACTGGCCCTTATAAGTACTTCATCTCAAGTTACTCAAATTAGATTAAAGCGATTCCAGAATATTGGCATCTTAGGCCTCACATTATTTCTAAAAATTATTTTAAGCAATTTTTATACCCATGCTCCAGTGCTAAATTAAAAACAACCAAGCAAACACGGAAGTAATACAGCACAAATAGAGCCCAAGGGGAAGCACAGATATGAAGAACAAGACCCATAGGATCTCCAGATTATGAAATTGTCAGACCACAGACTTTAAAGAACCACATTCAAGCCCTGACTGATGTGGCTCAGTGGGTTGGGTGTTGCTCCTCAAAGTGAAAGGTCGCTGGTTCAAATCCCAGTCAGGGCACACACCTGGGTTATGTGCCAGGTCCCCGGTTGGGGTCGTGTGAGAGGCAACCAACTGATGTTTCTCCCGCACATTGATGTTTCTCCCTGTCTCTCTCCCTTCCTTCCCCTCTCTCTAAAATATAAATAAATAAATCTTTAAAAAGATAAATAACCACATTTAAGGATGTAAAAGACAAAATTTTAAATTTCAACAGAGGACTGGAAATGATAAAATATGGAATTAGGAGCTCAATACCAAACGGTATGAACAATAGGTTATACACAGAAGCAAGAAAAATTTATTTAATACATGTATCCAAATTTAACTACAGAGAGAAAAAAGGATAGAATATTCAGAATATAGATTAAGAGACATAGGGGATAAAATGAAGCCCCCCCCCAAAAAAAATACAGCATGCAAAAACTCATCAAGAAAGCTTATATAACTACACTAATTTTAGACAAAGTAGACTTTAAGAAGAAAAGCATTATTAGAGATAATGAGGAATACATTATTATTATAAAAGCTCAATTCAACAGAAAGATCTGAAAACCTAAATGTGTGTGCACTTAACAGTTTTAAAATATATAAAGCAAAACTTGGCAGAATGACAAGAAGAAGTAGACAAATATACACAGTGGGAGACTTTCACACACTTCCCACAGTAACTGATATAATAAGCAGGAAAGTCAGTGAGGCTGCAGAAGATTTGAATGATACCATTACAGTAAATTGACCTGGCAGAGAGAGAGGGCTATGCTCAATGATCCTGCAGTTGAATACACATTCTTTTCCAGAACACATTAAATATTTATAAAAACTGATCATTTGCTGGACCTTATAGTAAGTCTCAACGACTTTCAAAGACCTTAAATCAGATAAATTAATTAGAAAATCCCCATATGTATGGAAACCAAGAAAATCACTAATAAGTAACACATGAAACAAAGAAGACATTACAATGGAAATTAGACAACATTTGAACCGAGTGTAATGAAAACGCCATACATCAAAAACTGTGGGGTTTTCAGTGGAGAAAGGAGAGGGAAGGCACGAGCCCGGAGGACTCCCGACCCCACAGGCTCCCACGGGCAAGCCTGGAAGGTCAACCATCTGAGCACCTTCACTCAGCTGAGTGTTACAGGCACAGTTTTGCCATCTCCAGCCCGTGGGTGAGTAAAAGGGGGCCAAGGGAAGGCTGAAGGATGCTCAAGACTTCTGGGTCCTGAGAAGTCCCCAAATAAGGAAACCAATGCTCTGCTCCAAGGCAGAGATTTGCACGTTGGAGAAGCCGCTGGGAGAGAAGTCAGACTGAGCAGGACAACAGGGGCAGCTGAAAGAGAAGAGTCAGATTTTTTATTTCCCTCTTAAAGTTGTGGAGATGATCAGAGAAGATAGATATTGAATGTAGGCGGTCATTTGTATCTTTTATACAGTTTTATTTATTTATTTATTTATTTATTTATTTATTTATTTATTTATTTATTTATTTTTAGTGAGAGGGGAATGGAGGGAGAAAGAGAGGGAGAGAAACATCACTGTGTGGTTGCCTCTCACATGCCCCCAACTGGGGACCTGGCCTGCAACCCAGGCATGTGCCCTGACCGGGAATTGAATCTGTGACTGTTTGCTTTGCGGGATGATGCCCAACCAAGTCACACTGATCAGGGTCATTTGTATATTTTATTTTTATTTTTTAAAGATGTCATTTATTTATTTTTAGAGAGAGAGGAAGGGAAGGAGAGAAACATCAATGTATAGTTGCCTCTCATGAGAAACATCAGTGTGTGGTTGCCTCTCACGCACCCCCAACTGGGGACCTGGCCTGCAACCCAGGCATGTGCCCTGACTGGGAATTGAACCAGCGATCCTTTGGTTCACAGGTCAATGCTCAATCTACTGAGCCACACCAACCAGGGCCCATTTATATCTTTTATTTTATTTTATTTTTTTAAGTATATTTTATTGATTCTGTTGTTATAGTTGACCCAATTTCTTTTCCCTTTGCTCCCCTCTGCCCAGTATCCCCCTTCCCTCCAGCAACAGCAGGACCAGAAAGCTCCCAGCCCAACTGGCTTGCAGGACCCCCTGACCCACAGCAGCTGGGGCCAGCTCCAGGCCCTCTCCCTCTTCTGGCTTCTTAAAACAAGAACAGGAAGCGGAGAGTGCTGTTTGACAAGAACGCAAACACTGGGGAGAAACCACATCCGTTCTCACTGAGGGAGCATTGCTGGGAGCATCTCGGGCAGAGACCCCAACCCCAGACTCTCACGTGCACAGCAGGGCATGTCACAGAGACCCAAGACAAGACAAGGGAGATACGATGGGTCCAGACCCCCTAGGAGAGAAGTGGCAGCAGCCCCCACTCCTGGGGGCTGTGTCCCCATAAGTGGTGTCTGTGGCCTGAAGTCCCAGATTGGGTCTGCGTCTTTGCAACTGTGGGTTTAGGTGGGCACGGTGGCACCTCTGCATGTTCTCATGAGCATGGTGGGGCTCACTTCCCTCCCATCCCCTGGGAGCCCTCTGGGGAGACAAAGCAGCCTGCTTCCCACTTGTCCCTGAGCTGCCACCCTCAACCACTGTCATCCTATAAGGAGTCCTAAGGGAAGGGACAGAAAGCCCTGAGAAGAGCCCAGAGTACCAGGTCTGGAGAGGGTAGGACAGGGACAGACAGACTGATGAAGGGAGGAAGGTATGAATGAAAAGGTGAATGAATGAAACAGCAAAAGAAAGCAATCAGGAGGGGTGAAGCTAGGACAAAGCGGGAATAAACCCCATCCGCCCAGTAGCGCCTTGGGCTGGGATTTGGCCATATTCCCCCTTCCTCGGGGACAGCCCCTTTCGGTTTACAAAGGGAGCCTGATCCTGACAATGGCCCACGAGGCAGATATTCCAGGAAGCAGACCCAACCAGCAGGGAGGGGGTGGGGGTAGAGGCATCCTGCCAAGTCCAACCCCAGGGGGCAACAGAAGCCTCCCCAGGCCTGGACTTCCTGGAAGAGGGTCACAAACGCCAGCTGGGGTCCCTCTCCATCGTCCCACTTGACCCGGCCCACCAAACAGCAAAAAATCACTCTGTGCACTGCTGGCCCAGTGCCAGGCCCTGACACAGGCGGGTGAAGCCGTGGGGGTGCGGCTCCAGCAGCGGTGGGTTTCCAGGTCCCAGGCCAGGGTGGGATAATAGCCTGGACAGCACTGAGTGCACCCCAGCAGGCCAGTACTCATATAAGGAGCCCCCCAAACCCATTACCCATGCCCCTGGAAGAATACCCAGCCTTGGAGAAATGGCACGACCTCTCTGAAGGGGCCAGCACTAGTCATTGGGATCAGCCTGGGCCAGACCGGTGACACTTTGGCAGTGCCTTTGCTGAGCCTCCTGACTCCTGGAACTATAAATCAAGTCACATATCATCTCTTCTCTGCCCACGCTGTCTTGTTCCCAAATGCCCATTCGTCCCATGAACATGCCTGCTGCCTGCCCTATGCAAAGGCCCTGAGGCTGCTTCCTTGCTGGAGCCCAAACCCATGTGTCCCCCACATGTCAGCACACAACAAATACACCTTCTCCACACTCTTGCCACTGGTCACAATATCTCTGGGAGGAGCAAGCCGCTGCCCACCCCGTACTCACCGTCCAATATCTGAGCAGACCTTGGAGTCAGCGGCGACTGCAGCATGGGCAAAGGCCTGGGGGCCGCAGGGGGAGGAGTGGCGAGAGAGGACCACTGCAGGCACAATGATGGCCAGGGCCAGGCCCAGCCCTATAAGTACCATGCTGAACGTGACCCCGAAGCCCCGGGCCATGGCTCTGCAGCCCCAGGGGAGGCAGGAAAGGGGAAGCAGGTGGGCAGACAGGCCAGAAGAGAGACAGATGCACAGACAGCTGTGTGATTGAATAGACAAGACAATTTGCAGATGCACTCACAGATGATAGGACAGATAGAGATATGGGGCCAGAGACAGACAAACAGATTGATGGACAACCAGACAGAGAGAAGACAGCAAGAGAAGGATGGTCAGATGGACAATGGAACAAAGGTGAGATTATAGGACAGCCAGGTTTACAGCAGGACAGGTGGGTGGCTGGACAGACGGCTGGTGGCAGCAGGACTGCTGCCCTCCTCGAGTGCTTGCTACGGCAGGAGAGCTGGCTGCCGTCTAACTCCAGTGTTCAGCTCCAGCCCTGGAACAAGGCCAAGAAGCAGTGTGTTTATGGGGAATTTTTCCTTCTAGAGGAGCAAGCGGTGGCGTTAACCCCCTCACTGCCATTCCCATGGCCTGCCCCGGCAAGCCTTGATGGTACAGCTGCCCCTCCTGTCTGCATACTGGTGCAGCCTTTCCCGTAGCCAGTTCCCATGGCTGCCTCCTGGGCTGGTGAGGGCTGCGGGTGCCTCCTCCCACCCTACCTCCACCCCCATACTCCAGTGGCATTGCTCAACTGGGAACCAAAGTGCAGTCCTGGGCCAGGGCCAGCCCACCCGCCAAGAAGCAGACACGGGGGGCATGGGGCAGGGCAGGGGCAGGGGCGGGACATCCCCCTTCCTCTGCCCAGCCATCCTGGTCGGGCAGAGGCCAGGGTGCAGGGGCCACAGAGCAAAAGCCCAGGAAAGGAACTGCCATCACACTGGCCTGGCCAGAGGCACAGCCAGGAAGGGCCCTGAATGTCTTTGTCCAGACGGTGAGGGTCAGGAGACAATGGGAAGGAAAGGGAGGGAAAACAAAGTCCCCCAGACCCCAAGGAGCTCTCTGCTGAGCCCCTTGGGGTCTGGGGAACTGGGGTACACCCTGTCTTCGTGTCTGGGTGCAAGGAGCTTCCTGGGCAGCCCCTACTTCCATCAGGATCACTGCCCATCCTTCTGGCCTATCTTTTCCCCTGCAAATGTGGCCATGGCCTCTCCTCTGGGACCAAAGTGAGGGCTAAGGAGTGGCTTGTACATTTTCCGGGCCTAGCCTCCATCCTGTTCCCAGGGATCCCAGAGACAGACTCAGACGCCGTAGGCACAAAACCCATTTCCCTGTGGACACACTGGAAGCACCAGGTGTTCCCTCCTCAGAAAGTAGAGTCAGACTTGCCCTGCGCTGGCCCCTGCGCCCCTGCCCTCAGACCCACCCCCCCGCCCCATGTTCACTGGCGGGGCACCATCTGTTGGGCCGTGACCCCCTCTCCTGCCGCCTCCACCAGCCTTTCCCAGCACCTCACTTTAGGTGCTGCAATGAGTTAGCAGACCCCGAGGCAGGGCGAGGGTCTGGCCCATGGTGGGGGAAATAGGGTGTTGTGTTCCCCCAGACCCCCTCCCTGGGCTGCGTTCCCCAGCCGCCCGCCGGTTCAAGCTCTGACCCTCAGGGACCTAGGGACCGCTTCCAGTTCCATGTTCCTGAGAACTGGGCCTCCTGGAGCTGAGCACAGCTTGGGTTTCATTCTGGGTTTGTGCTTGGAAAGCACCCCCGGGTCTGGCTCTGACCAGCACGTTCTGCTTGTCTCTTGCCCAATCCCACTGCCCAGACCTCAGCTTCCCCTCCTTGCGTCTTCAGCAATCTGGGCATCCGCCAGGCTGAGGAGGTGCCCAGGTTCCTAGCCAGGGGGCGCTGCTTCTGCTCCAGTGAAAGCCAGGGCTATGGCGCCCTCTGGCGGCCAATACTGGAGGCGCTGCTGCCCAGCACAGAGATGGAGCTAGGGCTCAGGGTGAGGGAGGACAGGGTTTGGCACGTGTCTGCCCTGTGCCACCTCCTACCCACGGGGCTCTCCACCTTTCCCCACCAGATGGCTCCATTTTACACAGAATATTGACGCTCAGGAAATTGGAAGCCAGCCAGCACCTAGAGTTGTGGTCCCCATTTATTGCACTGCTTTCCAACTCACAGAAGACCATCCCCCAAAGTCTCAGTCCTCTGCAGGCATCTTAACACTGGGCTGCCGGCTAGCCTTGCCTGCTCTGCATACTCAGTAGCCAGCAGGCTCCCCGCCTTTCCTGGAGTCTGAGGCGGCCGCCCAGCCACCAGCCGTGTGCACGATGGCCTGCACCACAGCAATGAAGGTGGGAACGACCTTGGTGTAGTGGCGCCGGGTCTCCAGGGCTGTAGTCACTGCCTAGGGGTAAGAAAGGAGAAGGAGGTTAAGGGGGGCTCAAGATCCCCTCTGAACCATGCCTGTGTGGTCACAGGCTTCATAGACCGAGATGATGTCATTTCTGGTCAAATGGCCAGGAAAAGCAAGTTGGAGGCAGCTGGGCCTATTGGGTCTCATTGGAGCATGTGGCCTGGCCCTCCTTGCACAGGGGCTCAAGACAGCCCAGCAGAGGACACCAGCCTTCATCCACTCCATGATGACCCAGGAAATCCAGACCTCCATCTCAAGATGGCCCCCCCTACTGGCCCCCATCTCCCATCCTACCGGATCCATGTGTCTCTCCACTGTTGTGGTGTTGGGCAGAAGCTGGTTGTGCAGCCGGGGCTCCTCAACTGCCTGCTTCACATCGTAGCCAAACCACATGCTGTTGATAATGGCCTAAGCGGGGAAGTGGGGGAAAGATGGGGTCAGTGTGGCCCAACGGCAGGGGCTGAGGGGACAGGTGGGTGGCACATACCAATGCGGTGGCTGTGGTGATCTGCGTGCCCCCAGAGGCACCCACCACCATACGGACCCGGCCGTCCCGGTCCACGATGATCACTGGGCACATGGACGAGAGTGGCTGCTTCCCTGAGGCCAGTGGGCAGTAGGGGACAGAGATGCCGGTCAGCTGCCTGCCTGGGACACAAACCCCGTCCCCACCCAACTCCCCACCCCCAACCCACACCTGGCTTGATGAAGTTGGCTGGTGAGGGGGGCACCCCAAACTGGTTGGTGATGTTAGGGGAACTGAAGTCGTCCATCTCATCATTGAACAGGATCCCACTGACGTGCGATAGCACCTTGGAACCAAAGCTGCAGACAGGCTGAGTCAGACAGCTATGCCCTGCCCAGCCCGCCTGCCCCCCACCCCTGCCCACCAAAGCTCCAACTTGTACCCCATGAGGTCCAGGGCAAGTGTCCTACCAAGGTGGGGGCTCAGTTTCCCACCATGAAAGGGGTTGATGGAGCCCCGCTTCTGGGACATGAGGGTAGCCCCTGCCCCACCCAGGCCGCCTGGCAGCCCCTACTAGAGGTTGATGGTGCTGGTGGCTGACACGGCGCTGCCGTCCTCTGCAACCACGGACAGGTGGGCAGTGCCCCCATCGTCTGGTGTGTAGAACTCGGGCTCGTAGTAGGATGCGGGGTGAGTGGTGTCATCGGAGATCCTGCCCCGGAGTTGAGCAGCAAAGAACTCAGAGCTCATGTTTCGGACCACCTGCCGAGACCCCAGAGCTGTCCTGAGGAGGTGGAGGGGTGGGAAGGGGGCACAGGCTTGTGCAGGCAGCTCTCAGGAAGGCCCCAACCATGACTCTGACCACAAGCTTCCTGTGCCCTAAACCTCATGTGGCCCATCCACCCCCCTCCTCCAGCTTCTGTCTCTTTTGCAGTCCAGCAACTCTGAATGTCTGTCTGTCTGTTCCCAAGCCTCCACTCTAGCCACATTCATTTATTCAGGGAGCTTGTACTGTGTGCCTGGCACTGAGGGGTCAGCAGGGAACAGATAAGCAGTTCCCCACCCTCATAGCAGGAAAGACAAAGTCAGGCAGGGACATGCTGGGAAGAACAAGGCAGGTAAAGGTGGTAGAGAATGATGGAGTTGGGGTGGAGTGGTCAGGGAGGGCATCTCAGAGGAGGTGACACATGAAGAGCTCTGAATGAGGCCTGGATGGCAAATAAAAAGGCCCTGAGGCAAACCTGTGAGTGACAGGCAGATGGTGTGTTGGGTAAGGAAGACAGGCCATTGAAGATGCTGGCAGGCCCTGATCTCATCGGTCCTCATAGGCCTCAGACAGACTTTGGCTTTTGCTTTCAGCCATCCAGGATTGGGACAGAGGAGAGCATGCCAGGATCCCCCTGGAGGCCATGTGGGAGAAAAGAGTGGAACCCAATAGAGAGTCTACGACCTCAGCTGGGGAGAGATAAAGTGGCTCACCCAGGTGGGAAAGAGGGAGGGATTGAAAATGGCCCAAAGTCTTCAGTCCAGAATGGTCCTTAACTGGGGAGGTGGTAGCACATGTTGGAAAGGACAGGTTTGGGGAGAGTACGGACCTTGATTTTGGACAGGTGCCCATTGCACAATGAGAAGCCTGTCTTGGGTCAGGGGTGAACCTGTGTGTCAAGATCATGGGCAAGATCAACTGAGGGATAAACATGGAGGCAGTTGCTTAAAGTCATGAGCCTGGATGGGCAGTGAGAGGGGAAGGACAGACAGAGAGCAGAGGGGGAGACGAGGGAGGAGCCAGTAAGAATGACCCTTTGGGGCCTAGTGGTGGAAATGCCTCCAGAAGTTTCCAGCAATACCCCTCAGATTAACTGACTAATCAGGGTGGAGTGGGGTGGGGATTTACAGCCTGAATCTACTCCCAAGGAAACGAAGTCAAATCGAGGATGTGGGACATTCTACAAGAAAACTGTCCTGGGCTTTAAAAATCTGCAAGAGAGCCAAGGGGGCCATTGTAGGTGAGGAGACTGAAGAGACAGAACAGTGACTGCCAGTGTGAGCCCCATGGGCCCCGGGCCAAACCCCATCACAGGCTTCTAACATGCCACGTAGCTTGATAGGTGTAGGAGAAGTCCTCGCTCAGAAGGTACCATTCGAAGTATGATATCTGCAGCTTATTCTCCCCTGATTCAGAAATTCTAACACGATATCAAAGGCAGAGGCCAACAGGACAGGGCACCAGAGAGGACAGAGCGGGCCACATTCGCTCTGAGGGGAGCGGAGGAAGAGCAGGTGGAGGGGGCCGGACTGACAGAGGCACACCTTTCTCAGGAATGATGCACCAGGAAGGGCAGAATGGGGCAGAAGAGGCAGATCAGCATCGTAGGAAGGACGCACGGAGTCAGCGAGTGGATGAGCAGAAGGCCCGCTCATCTCAGGAGGGAGGGCAGAGGGGGTCCCAATGCAGCGGCTTCTGTCCCCTTAGGGGTACAAGATGCCAGGCCACTAGCTGTGGTGGGAAATGGGGGTACAAAGTGGTCACCAGGAAAGAGAAAAGCCCTGGGAGACCAGAGGGGCTGCTGAAGTCCCTCCTGGGAGGCACAGGTCAATGGGAGGAGTCTGCAGGTCTACTCCAGAGTCGGGGGATCCAGGTAGGTAAGGAGGGATGTGACGGTCACAGTGGAGGCCCAGCCTGGAGCTGGGGGACCTGGCGGTGAGAGGGTGGGCAGTGCAGAGCCTGAGTGGGGACCTGGGAAGTGTCAGCTCCTGGGTGCGACCAGCCTGTAGGTGGCCAAGCCTCTGCCCCCCGGGAACGCTGGTCCTCTCCCCTCACCCATCCTGCTCATCACTCTGAGGGCTGCACCTCACATGCCTTCCTCACCTCAGCACTGACTACTCTAGAACCTTCCAGGCTGAGGGCACAACAGGTGCAAAGGCCTGGAGGTGGGAGTGTGGGGGACAAAGGGGCACTAATTACTCATTGTCAAGTCTGTTACACTGTGAGCTCCATGGGGCAGAGGCTCAGACTCTGAGTCACCAGTCCATCCCATCACATAGTAGGCCCACCACCAAAGTTGATGAAACGGATTAGTAAGAGAGGTGTAAGGCTCTACGAACCCATAGAGAATCCCAGGGAACCCGCCTGACCTCTCCACAGCCGGCCCCCGCCCATTGAGGGCCAGCCCCTGTCCCTTACCTCAGTCACATTGACGAACTTGGGGTCCCCAAGTAGGGTCCTCTTGGCATAAGCAAACCGGAAGGCCTCCACGATGCGGTGGTAGGTCAGGCCCTTCTGCTCGGGTGTCTCCACGCTTGCCCGGGAGAAGTTGTACCCTGGTAGGGCACAGCCGGGAAAATGGTGGCAGCCCCAGGGCCCTCAGGACACCCCAGCTCAGCCGGGACAGCTGGGTGCCCGGGGTAGACTCACCTCCCTGAACCACCTGGCCCACCTTAGAAGGACAACATTTAATAACCAGCAGCAGTGGCTGCTTCAAGAGGACTGGGTCTCATATATCCAGCCAAAGGGCTGCTCAGTCGCAGACGATCTGGCACTGGGTGCCTGGGGAGAACCAGACTCTGTTGCCCTTGAGCCCCACTCCTGGGACACTGCTCCCACCTCTCTCTCTCCCACACTCCCCCAGGCCCCGAGAGTACCCTCTAAGGGCCGGGTCACTCAGCACTGCCCCCTGCAGGGCGCAGTGGATGGCTCACCCTTGAGGATGTTGAGGATGAGGGCCAGCACAGGCCCACTGAGTGGGGCGCTGGGCATGTACAGCCGGGCATCCCCAAGGCTGATGCTCAGTGGGTGCTCGATTAGCTCCGCACGGTAGTTGCTTAGGTCCTTGGCAGTCACAATGCCCCCTGCGACAAGACAGCTCCATGGGGGAAGTGGCGACAGGGATCGGGCTGCACCATTAGGGGCAGGGCTGCCATTTGAGGAGGATAGGGCTGCACCATGCGCAGGAGACCTGCCTACTCCGCAGGGCTGCTGCCCCTCCACCTCCACACTGGCCCACCCTCCAGCCCCTCAGGCCCCCCTGATGGTGCCACATTCCCACGGCCAGACCTAGACCAGCTGCCCTTGACCTGCTTGTCCCCCTGGCCTTCAGGGAAACCATCTCTCCTCTGGGCAGCCAGAGTCTACATAAGTGGAAAACATCTGCTCCATCTCCTCTCTGTCCAGCCCCCTCCTTCTGTAACTAATGGGTGGGTGGAGGGAGGCTCTTAATTCTCCAGGGGGAGGCTCCAGACAGACGAGTATGTGCAAGCTAATTTCAAGCATCAGTGGTGAAGGTCAATGTGCCAATCACCCTCCTCCGTGACACATTGACAAAAATAACATATGAAGAAGGCCACAGCTCAGGGAGGGAGTGGCAGCTTTGGGCTCCATCAGAACCTGCCCCACAAGGTTCCCACCACAGGACCCTGCATGCAGACCCTCCAATGCCTCTCTCACCAAGCCCACCCTCATTTCCTGTGAGCTTCCTGGAGCATTAAAACCCCCCTCTGCAGGTATACCCTATCTCTCTATGCCTATAAAGTACAATCTCATCTGTAGTGTAGGCATTGCCTCCTCCAGGAAGGCCTCCCAGATCTGTACTTTAGTGCTTCCTCAGCCCTGGCTCATGCCTATGCCTGCATTTACCACCCTCACTGCCCCCCCCCCCACACCCAGAAAGCCCAGGGTGGGAGGGCTTTCTCTCCTGCTTGTACTATCTCTCTCATCTTTGACCTAACCAGGAGCTGTGGATCTGCTGCAAACATATCTGTAACCTCCCCTGCCAAGTGTTCCTTGAGGGCCCAGTGCCCAGCCCAGGCAGGACCCGAGGTTCTCTCTACGAAGTTCCTCACCCAGATCCCTGAGGTCATCCACTCACCAGCCGCCTGGATGTCCTTGATAAGCTGGGCTGTGAGGCTCCCATTGTAGAAAGCCTGGGCACCCTCAGAGGCCAGCGTCTCATACGTGTCAGCGAGCCGTGGCATCGTCACTCTGTCCCCCTCTCGCAGCACCTTCCCGTCCCGACAGAACACCTCGCTGGGGCAGAGCGGGCTCCAGTGAGGCAGATGGGTATGGCGGACTGAACCAAACCATCCCCATAGCCACCCAACACAGGGAAACAACAAAGGACAGTCAGCTCCTGTCCACAGGGGCGTGGCCCTGTCACTCAGGGCTCATACTCCAGCATCCAGCCCAGGCCTCTTGGAGTCCCCTGCCACTCAGGATATACAGACCAGAACCCCAAGTGCCAGGCTCAGAATGTGTCTCCAGTCATGATGGGAAGGGATTTGCATTTTCTGGAGCCTGTCCCTCTAACAGCTCAGGTTCCTGAAATTGCTCCAGCCACTCACAGCCTGCAGGGCCCTGGGGACTTGCCTGCCTCACCTGTGCCCCAGAGCAGGCCAGCGTGCAGACGTACCACAGGGCGGGCTGCTGCTCAATAGCAGCCTGGCTTCTCTGTAGGGCCGCCGCCAAGCCCTTTCCCACTGGGAAGCCCTGACGTGCCAGCTGGATGCTGGGCTGGAAGAGGCGGGCCCAGGGCAGGCGCCCGTGCCGCTGGTGCGCCAACTCATAGCCACGGATCTCACCAGGAACTGCCACCGACAGCCCCCCTGTGAAACGAGAGGGACACAGTTGGTGGTTCTAGAAAAGGGACATCACGGCCTCCCTTGGGCAGCATCCAGGTACAGTGCCCAGATGGGACCGGTGAGGCGCAGGAAGGGAATGATTTGTGAGGTCATAGCTGGACTCGGCAGGCAAGGCTGCGGCAGATCAGCCAGGGATGTCTAACAGGGCACGGGAGGGCAGGGAGGTAGCACGTGTGCTGGGTTTGGCTGTCCCAGGTCTAGATGTCTATTTCCGCAGGTGCCACCAAGTCTGCAATCCTGTGTCAGGCACAATGAGACCATGGGGAAGCTGGACACATGCCATCTCTCAGTCTGAGCCTCCCAGTCCTCAAGGTCTCTCACCCCACGAGACTCAAGTGTGCCACCAGAACCTGCCAAAGCCCCCAGTGCAAACCCAGACCACTCTCAAGACTGGGTCAGCCCCAAGGCAAGGGCCTCTCTTCTATTGCCCCAGCTAGGACCGGATTCCAAATCCCTGCCCTGTTCCCTCTCTGGACCACAGTTTTCCTATCTGACCAGAGAGAGTTTTTTGTCTTCCAG
Organism: Furipterus horrens; assembly: GCF_987537825.1. Taxonomy (NCBI): domain Eukaryota; kingdom Metazoa; phylum Chordata; class Mammalia; order Chiroptera; family Furipteridae; genus Furipterus; species Furipterus horrens. The sequence continues at coordinate 18,227,652 of NW_028327181.1, read as the reverse complement.
TTCTGATCTTTGAGGAGCCCATGACTGTACTGGAAACAGACCCCAGGGTGCCACTGCCCACCGTGCCCAAAGCCAGACACTGACAGAAAGGTTCAGCCACAGCCCCCACTCCAGGCCCCCTCCTGCGGTCACCCCTGAGATGACTGGGGTCATTTCAGCAACCCGCAGGCTTGGTTCCAAGGGCTGGGTTGCTACATCCGCATATCTCAGGTCTGACATCCAGCACAAAACTCCTCCCACCTGAAGTAAATGCTACCATAACCTCGGGCCAATCAGATTCCCATACCGCCCTGCTCACCACACTCACCAGTGACCCGCACACTGCCAGGCCAGGGCCCCACCCAGCCTCGCCTCACCTGGCCCGTCGTTCTCCCCTCCGGCGTCAGCTCTGTAACACACGTGCCTGGCTCTCCTCACATCTCCCCCCACCCCTGTCCTCTCTCTACACTCAGTCTCTTGGTCACCTGCTCCAGGTCCCATTTACATGCTGACAGCTCCCAAATTTACTCTCTGGCCTGGCCTGCTCCCTGACAGCCAGATCTGGGGGTGTACCCGTGCATTTGAAAAAGACATCTCAAACTTAACACATCCAACACCCAAATCCTAACTGTCACCTTGACAGTCTCTGTCAGGGCCTCCCTGTCCTTCCAGTTGCAGACCACAGACCCTCAGTCATCGGGACTCCCAGCATACATCACACCCAACGGTCAGCAAATCCACAAGCTCCACCTTCCACGTGTGTTCAGCATCAGCCACCAACCACAACCCTCATCTCTCCCTGATTGGATCACCAAGATGTCCCAACGGATCACCTGCTGCACAGGTGGTTTGCTTCCTGTCCCTTCCACAGAACCCAAGGCATCCCATCACAAACAGGCCAGATCCGTCGCAACCACCCCACACTCAGATACCCAGAGGACAGCTCTACCTCCCTCAGATAAGAAGCATGGTCTTCATAATGACCCATGGGGTCCGATGCAATCTGGGCTGTTTCAGCTGGCCCCTGCTCGTCTGTCTTCTTCCCCCTAAACACCCATGCAGCCCCCCCCCCCCCCCCGCCGCCCCAGTCTCTGGGTGTTTGCTCAGATGCCACCTCCCAGACCAGGCCACCTTGGTGAACCCACGTACCCGCCGGCCCTTCCCACCTCTGCTTTCCCGGCAGCACGTGGCTCAGCCCCCTCTGCTCAGCCTCTTTCCTGCACCTGACACGGCAGCCTGACCAAGCCATGGCTTTCCTCTGTTGCCTTTGTTTCAGACCCCAGCTCGAGGAGCAGACCCTGCCACTTTAGGGACACCCAGTAAGTCCTAGTCCTAGTTAATAAGTGAATGGCAGTGTCCACACAATGATGGTCTATAAGATTCCAGCAACCTCTAATTTCATTTTTACCCATTCTGAGTTTTTCAATGGGTAAAAGTCAAAGATTCTGCATGTTGGAGAGGACTCTAAAGGGGCTGTTAATAGTGTGCAGTAGGTGATCAGGCTAACTGTGGCCCAGGTGCCCTGCCCTTCCTGCTCTTGGATCTCTTTTCAGGCAATCCATTTGGGGGTGGGGCCCGGGGTTGGGGGTGGGGGGGAAGCCGGTGGTGAGCGGAGTTGTCCTTCAGAGCAGCGCCCCCTGGTGGTCACTGGCTTCCCCTCAGCTGCCTGGGGAGTTGTGGGCAAGGGGTCTCCTCTTTGCTTATGGCCAGATTAGAAGAGAAACTGCATCCCATACTCATCAAATGAACAAATGAATGGCCTGGTATCTGGGAAAAATGCAGGGTTTAGACAGCCTGCTTCATCACCATAGAGCTCTGTGACCCCAGCTGGTTTGCATGACCTCTCTGGGACTCAGCATCCCCACCTATAAAATGGGAGCTAACACAGCACTCCCCTGGCCAAGTGTACAGGGAGGATTCAAGGGCCTCGTCCGTGAACAGGGCTGAGCAGAGTGCTGGCCCCAGTGACCCCGGGATGAAGAGCTGTTTTACAATAGTAACAATTATTCTCTCCGTGTCCCAGCGCAGGGTGGCCCTGCAGAGGCCGGAGCAGAAACAGCAGAAGCGCTGTCCTTTACTCTCCGGGATGATGGCCTTGACCATTCATTAAGGAGGCTGTTTGGGGGGCTGGGAAGGGATGGGGGTGCATCAGTGACTGCCAGAGCTGTCCCTGTCAGACCTCCCTGTCCCACATTCGCACCTGCCCCTCACCTTTCTGTGCCTGCTCCGAGCTGTTGAACATGTTGGTGGAGGCCAGCTCAGGGGCCACCTCTCGGGCATTGATGACCTCAGCTCTTCCTGGAAGGAGAAGTAGGTGGGCAGCCTGGACCAACACCAAACCTTCACCCAGCGTGAGCCCAGGGGCCACCCAACTGTGCTCGCCCCAGCCCAAGTCCAGTCTGAAGCAGACACCTTGCCACTCACGCCCTGCCATTCACCCCCTGCTCCCGCGGGCACTTACCTGTGGTGCTGTTGTAGATGGTGAGGAACAGGCCGCCCCCGATGCCCATGCTGTGGGCGTTCATGAGCCCCACGCACAGCAGGGCCGCGATGGCGGCGTCCACCGCGGAGCCTCCCTCCTGCAGCATGTCCCTGCCCGCGGCACGTGGATGGGATTAAGAACCTGAGGACTCCCCAATCCCACACTAACCCTGCCACCCACCTCCGCCCTGCTGGGGTACTGAAAAGAAGTCTGCAGGAGTTTTTGGTTTTCAAATGTAACTCTAAAACCGATGAGCTTATATTTTCCTCTTTTTCGAGCAAGTGAATGAGTGTAACTTTCATAATTTAAAAAATTTGTTTCCTTTCATGGATAACATTTGTTCTAAGTGTTTAAGTGGGAACTTATCTTTTTATATAATGTGAGATAGGAGTCGAAAATAGTATCAAATAGCAGTTTATCCAAAGAGACAGGCACCCTTAGAACAGAGAAAAGGGCTCAGCCCATTTACAGGTGGAGAAACAGTCTCAGAGGGGCAAAGGATCTTGCCCGGGTCCACTTATAGTGGTTGTCCTCTACGACCTGTGTCCCCACACCCGGCCCCACTCACCTCCCTATCTCTGAGCAGCGCTTGGCGTCTGTGGCCACGGCTGCCCGGGGGTACACATGGTTGGGCGGCCTGGAGGTGGAGGGCAGCCAGAGGGACAGGCTAATGATGATGAGCATCAGAACTATGGCCACCAAGGCCAGCACCACGTAACGCTTCTTCATGGTTCTGTGGGTATGGAAGGGAGTGGAGGAGCAGGGTCAGGGAACCGTGCCAGTCTGGCCTTGGGCACATCCTGATCCTCACCCCTACAGGACACAGCCCCAAGCCAAGCCTCAGAAATGTCCCTGTGTATCCTGCCTGCCTGCTGCTCAGAACACGTGCGGGTCAGGTCACTCCCTCTGCCAGAAGCTCCTGGTCCCAACTCTGGCCCCCCAAACCCTCTTTGTCTATCCACAGGGCCCCAGCCCAGTAAGAACCCCATCTCAAGCAGCAACTCCTCTTGGAACCCCCAGATTTCACACGAACCTTTTTCTGCCACACCTTGTCTGCCTTTTTCCAGGGGCCCAGCCCTCTACTGCAAATAGGTTGCTCTAGAAGGGACAAGTCAGGCCTGCTTTCTTCTGTGTCCCCCACATCATCTCAGAGCTCAGCACTGTCCATGGGTCCCCCAGAGTTGTCTGCTACAGAGTGTGGGGTTCAGCTTCTGTCATGCCCTAGAAGGGCCCCTGCAGTCTCTGCCTGAAATCATTGGATCAGTGGTGACGGAGCAGGGCCTACCTTCCTCAATGGATGGGAGCCCCGAGCCTTGCCTGGGGAGATGGCCACAAAAGCTGGGAGAGTTTGCCTAAAACAGCTGGTGAAAATAACTGGGGAAGGGGAGGGTTCTCTCTCTCACTGTAGGAGGCTGTGCCACAGAATCTGTTCCAGAGAGATGCCCCAACCACATAGGTGAGTGTATCTGAAGCAGACCCAGCCCTCCCCAGGGGGTTCTGTGAGGTTTCTCTGCCTCCAGATGAGCTCTAGAGTCAAAGAGGAGGCTGGGAGCTGCTCACATGCCTGAATTCTCCTAGCATTTCTGCTCCCAGGCAAGGCTGAGAGAGGGTTTGCACAGAGCAAGGCAGGCAGCAGTGGGGGCATTCCTGTACAAGGCCGGCTGGGGGGTGAGCATGTCTTGTGATCAAGTGGTAAGCCTAGCTGAAGGGTTGAGGGGTGGGGTGGGGATGGAATGGGACCCGGAGCCAGTCTGCTCCTTCTGAGACTGGACTTGTCCCTTAGCTGCTGTGAGGCCTTGGGTAAGTAACTGACAATCTGTCCTGGGGGAATGACAGAGGCATTCTGCTTGGGGATGTCATGGAGATTAGGTGGGTTGTAAAATGGGAAATGCTAGGTAAGTGTTGACCACACTGAGCTATGCTGGGGGGTTCCCTGGAGGCCTGCAGGCAGCTGCTGAGAAGCTGGTCAGCCTCTTGCTCGATTTTTTTCTCTGTTGACTTCCTTCTATGCTGTGCTGAGAGTGACAGCAGTCACCCTTGAGGTCCGCCTGGTTGTGGCAGCAGGTGAGGGGCACGATCCCAACAGGGAAGGAGCGGTAAGGTGACAGAGGGACAGGGTCTCCCTTTCCCAGAATCGGTTTCCTCCAAAGGGCAGGTGTCTGTCGGTGAGCCCCAGGCTGGGACCCCTCTGGCTCACTCCATCCTTATTCAGGGGGTCTGAACACCAGGACCAGAGATAGTCTAGAAATGGAGCCCCAGCCCCATGTGGGGAGCACCCAGACACCAGCACGGAGGGGCTTTCTCCTCTCCAGACCCAGGGGGCAGTCACACAGCAGACTGCTACCCCATGTCCGCAGCAGGATGCCACCAGCCCCTCCGCTCCCCCATGACAGCATCAGGGCACTGTGGTCTCTGGCTGGACTCAAGACAGCCCCTCCCTGGCACCTCCTGTTCCTCAATCCTCCGAAAAGCTGGCACAGAGCCTTCTCCCAAGTGCCAGCCAGGCCCTGCCCCTTGCTAACGCCCTCAAGGACGGACCATGCTCTCTGCCTTCGGCCCCTGTCAGCCCAACAGCCCTCAGGGCACACCCTGGGCCCGGCAGGGAGGCTGCTCTGGGTTAAGGGCTCCTGGAGGGACAGCTGCGCTGGGAGGTCAGGAGCTGACCGGCAACATGCGGCGCCCATTTGGGACACAGAACTTTCCCACTGCGTGCAGTCGGACAGGACTGGACCGGACAGGGCCCCCCACTGGGGTAGGCCGTGCTGGGCACCTTGGGGCATGGCCGAATGTCTCCTGGGATTGGGGCCATCGGCTCAGACTCCCCCCGGGGCCCTCCTCTCGCCTGCCAGGCCCCTGGGTTGAGCAAGGTCCACACTCCAGCCTGCTCTGTCCATCCACCCACCCAAGGGCCCAAGCAGGCGCCCGGAGGGGCAGGTGCGCCCAGAGAGGCTTAGGCTTCCAGGGTGTGTGGGGAGGGTGTGGGCAGCTCTGAGCCGCACCCCCTGTCCCCTGGGCAGAGCAGCAGGGAGGCCTGGCTCAGCCCCCCACAGGCAGACAGAGGACAGAGCCAGCCTCCCGGAAGACACCCCACTGGGAGACTGGGCTGCTGTTTCCCACTCCCCCACCCCACGTTTTTCTCGAAGACTCAGTAAACAAAGTCCAAGCCTAAAGGCCTGGTTCCCACATAAACCGATATCAGGAGGGGAAACCAAGGCTAGAGAGTGGATCGGGGACCATGCCGGGCCTCAAACCTCAGCCCAGCTCCTCATCACCCTGGTGAGCTTACCTGAGGCCTGGAGGCATCAGGGGCCCAGAGAAGCTTCTGTTCCTCAGAAGACAGCTCTGGGTTGGGGCACAGCAGGGGAGGAAGACGCAGATTTATCTGCCTGGGAAAGTCTCAGTCACATCAAGGCCAGCTTCCCACTCCCGGGGGAGGCAGCTGTGCTGGGAGGGTTGAGGGACCTCGGGAGCCAGAGCCATGCTTGCAGCCCCTGCTGCGCTGTTCTGGGGACCTCTGAACTGGACTGAGATCTGGGGATGGACATCTCCAAGGAGCAGCAGAGGCAGGAGGGACTGGAGGAACTCACATGCTCATCTAGTCCCAGCAGGGGCTAGAGGCCAACCCCGGGGATGCCCAGCCTCCCCATGGGGCAGCTGAGGCATTTGGTGGAGAGTAGGTGGTCCTTTAAGGGAGGTCCAGCCTGTCAGGGAGGACGGTCAAAGGCTGACATATGGCCAGCAAGGAGGCACAGTGACTTGGCCTGTCACCAGGTACCTGAAGTTTATGAGGCCCTGGAAGGCACTGTACTAGCAGTGACTCTTGGAGTCCCCATGGCAGTGGCAGCAGGTGAAGGTGTAACCCGATGGGGAAGGGCGGGGGTGGTGACAGAGGCAGGGGCTCCCGTTCCAGGACTCAGATCCTTCCAAAAGGCTGTCGAACAAGAGCCCCTCTAGGGAGCCCTGTCTCTGTTCAGGGTACCAGGTCAGACACAGTGTCCCAGAGACGGCCCCCGAGGCAGTGCAGCAGGACCTGGGAGGCCTCTCCACAACCCACAGCCCCTCAGTCAGCCAGATGCATAGGGAGCCTCTCAAAACCACAGCCCAGGGCCACGGGTCAGAACCAGTTCCACCACCTACCCAGGAACATTGCTGCCTCAGGCCCAAGGAGCCACCTGAACATCCTGGAAAGGTAGGGCCCACAGAGGGCCAGAGCTGGTCCAAAGTCACACAGCCCAGCAGTGCAGGCCTGGCGACCGCTTACATGTCCCCATGTTGCTGAGTGTCCCTGACCAGCCCACCAAAGAAGTCCTGAGTCAGCAGCTGCTCTGGCCTGGCCCAGGGAACCCTGGACACTACTCCCAATTGTCCATGCCTTTATCTGCTAAGGACAAGGGTCTGCCACTTCCTGAGTCATGACTCCCACCCAGCTCCCAGGCTGGTGTGTCTAAGCTGCCCAGGAGCCTCATCTCTAACATTGGATCCACAACTGCCCTGCAGGGCTGTGCCCTCCGCAGATAGGAGATACAGAGGCCGAGCAGATGCCGCTGCCTGCCCGGGATCACGCAGCCAGAGCAGACCTCGCTCCGTCCCCCTCTGCCTTTGAGCAGGGTAGAGATGCTATCACCGAACAGTGTGCTGGGCATCACCTCAGCTGCAGACCAGAGCAACTGGGAACGTGAGCAGGGAAGGAGCCAGGACCGAGGCCCAGGACCTATCCAGGACACCAGCCAGGAGCACAGGGGATCTGGCCCTGCCTGAGTGGCTGCATTGCAGGGCAGGCAGCTGGGAGGAGTCTGCAGAGGAGACCACAGTGCTCTGTCCCAAAACTGAGCCTGCTCGGCAGTGTCTCCCTGCCTGGGATGGCATCAGACACAGCAGTATGCGCAGCAGCAGAGGACAGGAAGAGTGTCAGAGTGAGCAGAGGGTGGCCCAGCCCCCACAGACAACCCCACAGGAAAGCGCTAGGCACAGAGAGCTGCTGGCAACGAGGCACAGCTATATCTGTGTCCACCAGCAGCGGCGGGTTCCAGGGAAGGGGGACAAGACGGAAGGCGGCCCGTCCAAGGCCACGTTAGCAGAAGCATGACATACAGAACAGAGGAGGCCCCTTCTCCCATGTCACGTGTGTCACATTCTGTCCTGATCAGCCTCCCCTACATGTAGAGAGGAGGTCTGATGGGGGGTGGGAAGCGTCTGTTGAAACCATGTCATCCCAGGTAAGGCCTCAGGGGCTGGGCTGCAGGCCTCCTTCAGACCCTCCACTTCCTGTCCCAGACCCAGAATGTGGTGAGCCCCCCATCCCCAAGAATGTGCAAGTCTCACCCACCCAAAGAAACTAACTCCGCCATTAGCACCACCCCCTCCTGACACTTATGCACACCCACCAGCTGAATCGAGGCTGAGCCAAGCGAGTTCCCAGGACACAGCAAAGAGCAGCACAAGGAAGAGGAAGGCAGAGCAGCCAGCTTGGAGTTTCTGTTAATCATCCGACCCAGACTGACGGCTGTGTCTTCGCAACCCCAGAGCCATGGGGTTGAAAATAGGTCACAGGCCCAAACCCATGCATAGACAGGAAACCAAGGCTTAGGTAGAAACAACTTGGCCAAGGTCAGATGGCCCCACCACAGCCAGTCCTCAGCGAAGAGTCACCTACCTTGGGTAGGAGTGAGGACGCAGCTCTCAGCGCTTCCTTAGCCTTCTCCACACCCCTGGACAGGAAGTTACAGAGCTGGGATCACTTTCACTTGCTGCCCACCCTGGTGAAACAAGGTTGAGAATCAGATAAAGGCCTCTTCCCCAGGACTTAATCATCACCGCCTGCCGGAAACCGGTGGAGATATGCCTGAAATGATCAAAAAGTGATGGGCACACCTAGAGTTGTACAATGACCCTTGCACAACCCACCCTGCCCCACCTCCACCACAGCCACAAACCAGAGTCCCAGAGGGGCAAGCATGGCCCAAGAACAGCACTTGCAGCCCCTCTCAACTCCGGCTCCATGCCACACCTGACCCCCCAGTGCCTCCCTCACCCTGGGCTGCCAGATCCTTCTAGGACTCAGTTTCTCCATGGTGCACTCCTCTCTCTTAATGCTGAAAAGCCCACTTCTTAGGTGCTGTGGCTTCTTCAAAGCCTTCAGAGAAGTCAGGTGGCTCCACCCAGCCCTCCTCCACCCACACCTGTGGCGGAGTGAGCCAGAAAGCCTGACAGGCAGTCTCAAACCCACTCAGCAGACAAGCCACAGGCTCCCAGCCCAGACCCTGCCAGACAGAGCCTAGAGTTCTGTGCCCCTGTGGACCCCTCTGCCAATCGGTCCACAGGAGCCCTCCGCTTGTCACCCTGAAACTCACTCCCATCACACAGGAGCATAAACTGAAGCCCAGAGTGGAAGAGGGGCTCCTCCAGAGCACGGCCAGCACATGGGAGAGCTGGGACTGCAACCCAGGCCTCCAGATGTTCCCAGGAGGCCCCAAGCCCAAGCTCCCCACACCTACGATGTCCAGCAGCTCAGAGAGGGTGAGCTAGGCTTTGGGATAGCACAGCACTGGGGTGCAGCCAGAGCCCATTCCCTCCCTGCTCACCTCGTTCCAGGGCTGGTCCTCCTGCTGCACTCCAGCACAGGACTAAGCCCCAGAGCCCAGCTGTGACCCAGCTCCTCCCCGCCCTCCTCGTGCTGGCCTGGGGTGGGGGAAGACTTTAAAGGCACAGGAACCTGTCCAGGTGGGAAGAGGGCTGGCTCCTGGTCCTGACCCTGTGGCTGTGTGACCTGGGATAGCTGCTGACCTCTCTGAGCCCAGTGGGTTCCCAACCCCTGAATGAGGGACCTGAGCTTTGGGGCTGAGTGAGTTTGGGTTTCAAGCAGAGGCAGATCAGACCAATGGTTTCCTGAGAGGAAGTAAGCTTCTCCCTAACTTATGATGTCCAGAGAGGGGTCACACAGCATTGGGGTACAGCCAGACGCCTGCACCAGAGAGGATTGGGAGTAAAAGCATCTGCTACCCCACTAAGCCTGAGGAGCCTAAAATTCTCTCTACAACTTCAGGGAGTGGCCATACCTCTAAGTATGACCACCCCCCCCCCCCAACCCTCGGGGCTGCAGGCGGACTGTCTAGAGGCTGTCACTTCAAGGACCTTGGTCACTTGGACTGAAGGGTGTCACATGTGCCGTGAGGGAGAGGCACACCTCATGGGGGCAGGGGTTCTGGGCAGAGCTGGGACTGGACTGGGGCAGCCGGCCGGAGAGAACGACTTGAGCTCGGAGGCTGGGCAGGGGAGGAATCTCCGGAGCAGTGAGGGTGCCAGGGAGAGTCCTGACCCCCATGGACCCTTCTGAGTCCTGAGGTGTCAAGGCTGGAAAGGGAGGTGGCTGAGCTCAGACCCTGAAGGACAGTAGTCTGGACCTTGAGACCCCAGGGGGGCTGGTGAATGTGTCACTGGGCTGGGTAACCCATTTACCCCAGTTCACTCATTAAGCCCCCGGTGGGTGACCATTAGCTCCTCAGCCAGCCATGCAGTGGGCAGGAGCTGTGGGAGGAAGGGAGTGTTGATGTGGGCGTTGGCTGGGGACTAGCCACCGGCAGAGCTGGGCTTTCTGCATCCCTGTTCCTTGATGAGGTTTCCTGGGCCAAGCTGGCCTCCAGCCAGGGGTGGGGGGCAGGCGCCACCCCACTATCCTGGTGCTTTTCATCTCCTAATCACCCCTGCTGTGCCGGCCCCAGCCACCTAGAGTGCCTCAGGTGCCGTGGCGGACAGGAGGCCCGGGCTCTGCGCCAGCCGGCACCCAGCCCGTCTGCCCCTGAGAAATGGGCCCACAGTGGCCTCCACGGCCGTTCCTATTCTGCGGGCTTGGATCTGCCGCACTTTTGTGCCTGTGAAAACGAGGCCCTGGTGGAGGAAGAGCGGTCCTTCCAGCCCAAGGAAACTGCCGCCTGTGAGGGCAAGGGGTTTATCCAAAGCCACTCAGCAGGGCAGTGACCCACGACAGGGGGAAGTCCTTGCAACCCACTTCCTCGTGCTGCCTCTGTCATGCCCCGCCCTGCTGCCAGATCCTGGGAGCGGCTGTGCCTGAGTTCCAGTAAGTGCCAGGTGAGCGCGGTGCCCCGGGTGGACCCCAGCTGGTAGAGATACAACCTCCCTAGATGCGATCACGAGCCCGACGGGAAGCGAGCTGGACAGGCAGGTCCGATGGAGGTGCAAGCAGTGCCTGATCCAGGCTCCAGAACTGCTAGGATTGGATTTCAGAACCTGCCTAGAGCCAGGAAACCTGGTGTCGTCCAGCACATTAGTGTCCCCTGGTATCTGCACCAAGGAGATGTTTAGATAACTGGCTGAACAAAAACGACTGTCAATCCAAACACCATAGCCTCTTAACTTGAGATCACAGAATCTCAAATGTTTAATCTCTGGTCTCCCATCTCCAGTGCTTCCATCTTTCACACCTGACCTGACGGGGAACTCAGTGTCTCTCAAATCTGTGCGACTGGTTGGTTGACAAGTTCTTCCCAGTGCCAAGCCCCAGGTGGCCTTCTTAGAATGCTTTCTGCAGCGACTGCAAGTCGGCCTGCTTCAGATGGCCTGCCTGCCACTGTCTGAGGCCACAGAACAGAGAAGCAGGGGCCACCCTTTGGCTACTTGGCCACAGCCTCTCAGAGCCACGCAGACCACAAAAAGGGATGGAAGGATGACTCCAGCTTGGTGACCCTTGGACAAACTTGGGTTTGTCCAGTGGTGGGTGAAAGATGAGCTCTGGTCGGCTGCAGACACGTGCAGAATCCCCGTATCCTCCAGAGCCTGGCCAGCACCCCTGGTGCCATTTCCAGCATTCACCATTTCAGCACCCACCTTTGACGTGAGGCTGGAGGCTGGTGCACAGCCAAGTGCATAGGCCTCCAGATATATCAGCTTGTTAACACCTGGGAACAACCAACAGCAGGGCTGGCCCAACACTTGGTGGACCAAGTCCAAGTCCCAAACTCAGAGGCAAGATGGCAGCACAACTGAGCACATGGGCTCTAAAGTACTCAAGTTCAAATTTGACCCCAGCCACTGATGGCCCAGGGTCTCTTCTTCCTGCCTTATTTTCTATCTGGAGAGCAGAGATGATTAGAACAGTTGTTGAGTGGATTTGTTGTCGTAAGCAGTTAGACAGACACAAGCAGTACAGGGACCATGGGCCAGGTACAGAAGGTCACCAAGATGGAAAGCCCTGGGTGCCCAGCCACGGGCAAAACAGGGAGAACACAGAACTCACCCCCAGGGTGACCTTTCCTCCCTTAGCATATTGCTGGCCATTCAGGTTAGACCTCTTGACCTTTCCTATCGCTTCTCAGGCAGTTTGGATTCTCTCCTAATCTTTCCCCCTGGCATGTTGCTAGTCATGCAGTAGTAGACCCACTTGGAGGAAGAACAAGGAGCCAAAAAGTGACCTCACGTGACTCCCATGCCCCTGCGGACCCTTGATGACCACTCCCCACGAGCATCAACTCCTAGAGATAACATCTAGGCTTCAGCTGAGTTTCAGCTCCAGGCCCTGAAGAGCAGCAAAACCAGACAAATGGTGCCTGGCCGACATCAGGACCAGCCACACTGACAAATGGTCTCCCTCTCCCGCTGCCCCGGCACTAACCAATGAGTAGCGACCATGACCCTGAAAGGACACACATGAAAAGGTGATGAATATTCTATTGGGATCCTCCCCTGAGACCTCCAGATAAACACCCTGGAGAAGAGGAACTAGCAAGGCTCCAGCGATGGACCACCCCCTCGCCTTTCCCCGCCCGTTCCCCCAGGCACATTTTCCTGGTCTCTCTCTCTCTCTGTCTCTCTCTCTCTGTCTCTCTCTCTCTCTCCCCGCTAAGCTTCATGGGCCCTTCTTCTGCCTATGTAACTTGTTTCCTGAGCCCATTTCTTCTATGGCTCACTTTTTCTAGCTCTGTGACTTTCTAAAAATAAACTCTCTCTTATAGAGTCTTGGCTCCGAATTCTTTCTTAGCCAGAACTCAGGTACCCAGGTTGCTGAACCAAGGTCCTATCTGACTCCACCAGCCTAACACCTCATGCTGTTTCGCTACCAACAGATTCACTGAGGCCGTGCACAGTAAGCACCCGCTACCTCCATGGCTGCAGCACCCAGGCCTGCAGCTGCCTCTGTCCCCGCCTGATGAGCAGCTCAGAGCTTAGAGGTCACAAGTGCCCCACTCCTTACTGCCTGGTTCACCCTGTCCACGGCACCCTGAACAGGCAGCATTTATCACATCACCTTGTAATTATCTGCGGTGTCTGGGAGCTCCAGGGGGTGGCGGAGGAAGTCTGGGTCTCTTCCATGCCAAGACCTCATCGCTGCTCAGGGCCTGGACTTCCTGAGAGTTGAGCACCCTTGTCTGCATGGCCACACCCAAGCCCACTTGTCACCTCACCCCAGCTCCTACCTGCGCCGACCCTGCGGGGGCTAAGTGGATGTGTAGGCTCACTGATGACATAATGCCCCATGTTGTCCACGCACGCCCTGCTCAGCCTGCCTGGACTTCCAGGAGCCCCGTCCCCACACCCCTCTAAACAAAAAAAGGGGCCACATACTAAACCTGACAAGCTCAGAGGAGGTCTACGTGGTAGCCTTACAAACTCAAAGACCTAAAGTAACCACATAGAATGGTCTGAAATTAAAACTTTTTTAACTAAAATCGAGTCCTGATAGGTAGGAAAGTCCTAGGCTGGTATCTTTCTTGACAAAGGCCCATCTGTACCTTAACTGAGTCTGACTATTTGCATTTACTTACAATAACACACCTTTGGAATGTCAGGGTAAATTTGTTTTTCCAGACCCCTCAGGGCATAATCTCCCACCAGAGCAGTAGACCACAGAGCCCCTCATTGCTGTTGGTAACTGTTAAATATCCTATACCCACCTATGTAGAAGTATGTGTATATTTGTCTTACTTTTTATCCAGTTCCAGAGATTCCTGCCCCCTCTCGACTCCCGACACCTCCACCCTGGCGTTGCTTTCTCCCACCTCCCTAATCTATCACCAATGAATTTCATGTAACCACCCTTACATCTTCCCCCTTGATTCTGATGTATAAAATACGTTGTAAAACTGACATTTTCCAGAGTCCTTTGAGATTTTGCTTCATGGCAATTGTCATCAGTTTGGCTCAAATAAACTCATAAAAATTCTTACAGGTTTGGACATTTCTTACATTGACACCTTTTTGCAGTACCTCCTTGGCCTTTTTCACCTCTTCAATCTGGACTCAGTTACTCTCTAGCTAAGTCCTGATCAGACACCTGTCTCCTGGTATTCCAGATGCCTCAGAGTGACATGCCCAAGCCTGAGCTAAGCAATGAACCTCCCCAGACCTCCCCTGACTGCTTTAGCTGGAGTCTATCCCAGGACACCTCTGTACCTTCCCACCTCCCATCCAGTAGCCCCTACCTCTACACTCACTCTGGGCCACATCAGACCCCACCACCACCACCTCCCGTCGGACCACCCCCTCTCACCTGGGAACTCTGCATCAGGGGCCCCAGCCCCTCCTGCAGCCCCAGTATGGTTTCTCTGCTGCAGCACCAGTGCTCAGCCTGCTTAGCTGAACAGGCCCCTCCCCGACAGAAAACCCTTCCAAGTCCCCCTTCGGTCCAATAAGTTCTTGCCTTGCTGGGACTCACTGGGACTCGCTGGGACTCCAGCCCTTCCTCTGTGTGCTCTCCTGTTGGGACTTCACGCTGGCACTCTTCTTTCAGACCCCAATCTCAGTGTCCCCTCCTCTACCTCCTGGTCAGGTGCCTTTCTGGGCTCCTGCAGTGGGTAGCTTCTCTGTGGGTAGCTATTCACGTGACCTCATGTGTCTGTCTTAGTCTCTGCAGTGTCCATAGGGCCCATTGATCTTCACTGAAGGGAAGAAGGATGGCTATGGGGTGGCTGGGTGGGTTCGGGATAGAGCCACGGGAGAGTCACTGGTAAAAAGAGCTTGTGCATGTGACCCAACACCACTGTGGGCCAGACTATTTCCTTGTTATGTCCAATCCTACGATACCTTTGCCAGATGGGCGTGTTATTTTTCCCACTTTACAGATGAGGAAACAGGTTTGCAGAGGGTGAATAGTGTCTGCCCAAATTTGTGTCCACCCAGGAGTTCAGATGTGACCTTATTTAGAAGTAGTCTTTGCAGATGTCATTACTTAAGATGAGGTCATATTGGATTAGGGTAGGCTCTAAATCCAATGACTAGTGCCTTTGTAAGGCCATGTAATGGTGGAGGCAGTGATGCAGCTGCAAGCCAAGGAAAGCCAAGAACGCCGGCAACATGAGAAGCTGTGGAAAGGCAGGGGGTTCTCTCCTGGTGCCTTCGGAGAGAGCACGGCCCTGCTGATGCCTTGATTTCAGACTTCTAGCCTCCGTAGCGGTGAGAGAATCAATTTCTGTTGTTTTAAGCCACCAGTCTGTGGTAATTTATTATGACAGCCACAGGAAACTAATATAGCTACTGACTTGGCCTACATGTGCACACCCCAAAGGTCGCAGATCCAGGGTGTTCAAATCCAGGTCCTGAGCTGCACCTGTGGCCCCTATGGGGATTCTTGGTCCTGCAGGAGGCTGACATCCGCCCCTGCAGAGCTGGCTCCTGGAGAAACTGCCTCCACAGAGCCTCCGTCTGCTTCCTTTCTCTGAGTGAGCCCCAAGCCATCTTGCATTCTTTGCAGTGGCTACCAGGAGACTCAGTGTCATCCGGCTACTTGCTAAAGTATCCACTTTGGGCTTGGGCCATGCCCCTGGTGGGCAGGGAAGAAGCCCAAAGGTCTAGTTCCAGTCATAGCCACAGTCCTCCACCACACCTGCTGAGTCATCTGGACCTTGGTTTCCTGTCACTCCCTCTGGGCTACCACATAAGTGGCCAGGAGCTTGCGGAGCCAAAGGTTTGGCTGTCACTGTTACTTATCTTGTGGTTGCCCCAGAAGGGCCGGGGTTTGGCTGTCTCCTCCCACCTCCAACTCTGTGACTGGCTGCCCAATGAGCAGGGCTGCCCCAAGAAACCTGTTATAAGCCCCTGAACCTCCACATCAGCCCTAGGGGCTAAGGGCACATTCACAGCCCCCTACCCCGTGGGGTATCCACAAACACAGCTCTGCTCCCCAGGACAACTGTGGGGAGTGGGGCCAGCAGCCTTTAGTTAAGGACAGAAAAAGACTAGTTGGGGGGGGGGCGTTGGCAGGACACCTCCACTCCCCATGTTACAGCTCTGACTCTGGCTCTGGGGCTCCTGCCCAAGTCAGGTTAGGCCAGAAAGAGTTCCCAAGAGGCAGCTCAACTTAACCACCTCCAATAGACGGCTGAGACGGCTGAGGGAAACCCATCTAGACACTGCCCTCCCTCCTTTCCTGGAAAAACGTCCTCTAGGAATCTCCCAGCCAGGGACACAGAAGGTGTGGGAGTGTTGGCGGGGGGAGGGGGGGGAGGGGGAGGCTCCACAAGACTCTAAGCTCTGGGCACCCCCCCCCATGCCGCTGCCCCTTTCATGACACAAGGCTCACCCCTCCTTCCCCTTACCCCACACTGGTGCCTTGGTCTCTTCACTTTTGAGGTGACAATATCCAGGCCTGGCGCGAACTCTGGAAGGATACGGTCAGGATCTGGGAGTCATCCCAGCCCTGAGTAAGTGGGGGAGGGACAGGAGTGTCTTACCAGGCTGCCAGCTCTGGACAGGGGGTCTGAGAGGTCCCTGGGGCTCTGGAGCCTCTGCTTAAGTCTCTGGCCCTGTCACCACCACGTCAGTTTAGAGACAGTGCCTTGGCCCTAAGGGAAGGCAGACCAGGCAGTCACGCAGGTTTGCCAGAGAGGAAACCTGTGATGCCAAGGCGGCTCCAGGACAGCGTTGGCTATGGAAGCAGGAGGGAGGTCCCTGGGTCCAGCCAGCAATGGCCAGGAGAGAAGAACGCCCAGGATAGAAAGGCCCTGGGGGTACACTGGGGGTGCCCGAACAGGCAATGACAGGGGTTGAGGTTCAGTGGGTGGTCAGGGGATGAGGACACTGCCTTGTCTCAGGGGCTCAGCCCAGGGGGACCACAGAGCCCAATACTCTGTCCCCAGACACACTCTTGGGCAGGCAGTGCTTAACTGAATGGAAGGAGCCTCACTCTGCCCTCATCCCACCATGTGCCCTTGGACAGTCTCCCTTCAGCTCCCTGCCACCCCTTCTGCACCTGTACCAGACACACTTACCTCACGGGCTGGACATGACCTTCCTGCTGTGGCAGTTGGGGGCTGGAGCCTAGTGCCCCAAATGTCTTCTACCTAAGAAATGTGAGGGGCCCAGAGCTGGGAACAGTCCTTGGGATGGGCAGGTCCCTAGCTCAAGCGTGTCCTGGAGGAGCCAGGGCTTCCCCTTCTCACACTGCCACCTCTTGTTAGGCAGGAAAACGGAGCAGGTGCAGCTTGCCTGCTGCCAGCCTGTCCGGAGCTGGGCTTAACCGTTAACCAGCATTCCTCATCCCGGTTATCTCGCAGGTCTGAGATCAGAGGCCTGGGTCAGAGGGGGCCAGCTCCACCCTGCCTGCCCAGGCCCTGTCCCCAACCATGCAGGGAGCGACAGTAAATACTCGTCATTGTGGGGGTGTCCGGGCAGGGTGTGCGGGGTGGATACTACAATTGCTCTCTGCCTGGTGATTCCTGAAAGCAGGCCCTGGCACTGCCTAGAGCTGGCAAACGTTCAGTGGAACCCTCATCCACCCCGCCCGACTCTAAGTCCAGTGCTCTTTGCACCATCAAAGCGACCGCTCCACCGTCGGCGCTGGGGCCAGAAGGGTTTAGAGGCGCCAAGCGCCACTTGGTTTTGGCTGGGCTCAGCGACTGCCCCGGCGAGGAAAGAGCTCCAGAGCCCGGTCTAGCTCGGACGAAGGACTCTTTTCTAGCTAGATCCCCCAAACCAAGTGTTTGGGAGCTCCGGGGCCCCAGCAGGAGCCCCCCTCCTTTCCCGGGCTACGGCCCGGCAGGGATGAGCAGCCTCGGCGTTCCCCACCCAGCGAGCGTCTCGGGCCGGGGGCGGGGCCAGAGAGGGCCAAGGGCGGGGCTAAGATGGTCTGGCCTCCGCCCACTGAGCGCCAGCCGCACCGCCGCCATGGGGGCGCGGCTGAGCCGGCGGTCCCCACCCGAGGCTGCCTCGGAGGCTGGCGCGGCGGCCGGGTGCGGGCCCGCGCCCTATGAGCGCCGGGTGCGCTGGCTCCGCGAGATCCAGTCCACGCTCCGCGAGCGGCGGCCCGAACGCGCCCGGCAGCTGCTGCGCCTCCTGCGCCAGGCGAGAGAAGGAGCGGGCCCGCCGGAGCTGGAAGCTAGGGAGGGGCCCGGGGCTGCGGGCAGCGGGCCTGGAAGGGGCCGGGAGGCAGGGCTGGCCCTGGACGGACGGGCGCAGGCGGGTTCGAGGGGAGAGTACCACTGGCTGCCAGGGTGGGAGTCCGGTCTGTGCGAGAGAGAAGGCGAGGGAGGGACGGAGGGCAGCAGGCTAGAGTGAGGGCCATTGAGGCAGGGAGAACTGTGAGTGTGGAGGGGAGGGCAGCTGAGTGTGCCTCTGGGGCTTGAGGTCAGTTGT
The DNA here is from genome assembly GCF_987537825.1 of Furipterus horrens. Taxonomy (NCBI): domain Eukaryota; kingdom Metazoa; phylum Chordata; class Mammalia; order Chiroptera; family Furipteridae; genus Furipterus; species Furipterus horrens. The sequence goes on along the minus strand of NW_028327181.1, from coordinate 18,209,612 downwards.
GTGTTGAGGGCGCTCAAAGCTAGGAGAGGAGAGCCCAGATTCCGGCCTTGGTGGGAAAGGAGGAGGTGCTGGGAGGAATGGCAAGTGTGGGCATTTTGTATTAAGGGGCAGTGGGAAGCCCTCAGCTCGCCCCTCCTCCATGGTGAGGGGAAGCACTGCGCCCTGGGAAGCAGCCCAGCTGGTCAGCGGGTGCATCCTCACCATGGCAGCCCAGACAGAGCTGCAGGGCTCATCACCCATTCTCCTAAAAGGGCAGCTCACGCCCATGGAGTACACACCCCTGGCATCTGTACATCACACCACATCTGGACAGGCTGGGGCTCTGGTCCCACACACACCAGGTACCCGAGTCCCAGATCCCAAGTCCTGGGTTGCTCTACCCCTGGGTTCTGGTCCCAGCATCACCAGTAGGCAGGCCACTTGCCTCTGCACACATCTCTACCCCCTGCCCCATCCTGTAAGCTGAAATCAGCAGCGCGTGTGTCTTTGGCCAGCAGGTGGATGATTAGGGATGGGGACTGAGGCTTGGAGAAAAGTGAGCCGAGGACCACAGAGCAGTGTGGGCACCAGCCAAGGCCACAGCCCAACCTCCATTCTCCCAGCCCTGCTTCTGCAGCACTCCTCTCTGAGGACTGGAAAGGTGGGGCTGGCCCTTTAAGAGGAGCTGTCCAGACTAGCAAAAAGCAGGCTGTGGTCTGGGGCCCTGTCTGGGTCAGCCTAGGCTCACCAGCCACACCTCCCTTTTGGATCCTCCCTAGCTGGCATCTGTGACATGGACGTGAATGGTGTTTAAAATGCAAACAGCAGAGCAGCAGTGTATCAGCCAGACTACCCAGAGGCACAGATCTCTATCTGGTAGCCCAAGGCACCAGCTGGGCATTGTAGCTGGGAAACCAGCTAGGTTGCCCCATCATGTTTCAGAGGTTGGGATTGGAGGCCCAGTGAGAGGCCTGTCCTGCCCCATAAGCCCCAGGGAGCAGAATCTGGGGGGTGCTTAGAAATAGGTGGAAAAGGCAAAGGGCCCAAATGGAATACAAGAGGACAGTGGCCTTTGTGGGTCACTAGAGGAGCCCCCAAAGAATCCCCCAGACAAACTCAACCCCAGAAAAGGTGAGATGTCACAGCATGGTGTTTCATCTTCAGGGAACCAGTCTAAGGGCTCTGGGACCTGCTTATCCTCCCTGAGGCCCCTGCTGCACCAAGCCTCTCCTCATCTAGAAGATCCACCTGCCCCTGGACAATTGGCCCATGGCCTCCTGTGGGGAGACAGCAGCAAACCTTAGGGAGAGAGATGGAGAGGGGGCAATGGACATAAGGGGCTCTGGCCAACTGGGAGGAGGCCTGGAGAAGGGTGTCCTGACTCTTGGTTCACTCAACTCTTCACAACCTACAGGACCTGGGCCTGGAGGGGACCCTCCTCACTGACATCCTCTACAGGAATGTGGCCTTCCTCAATCTGGTAGACCCCATCTCCCATGACCTGCTTGTGAACTTGGCCAGGGACCTGCAGTGCCCCAAGACGGTGAGGCTAGTAGGCAGGGACCTCAGGCTGGGCAGTTTGGTTGACAGGGGTCATGAGACCCCAGGGCTGGGGCCGAGGAGCCTAGGTCCTCATTTGGCTTCTTCAAGGCCTTAGGCAGGTCACTGCCCCTCTCTGGGACCTGATACCAGTTGCAGTGTATTAGGCTGGCCAGCAACTGGGGCAAGTGTGGGTTGTGCTGGGTAGATCGTTTCCTGAGTGACAGCACTGTGCATCAGGCCCTGAGACCCTGGCAGGAAGTTGTATGGGGACCCTGAGGGACACACAATGTTCCGACAAGTGCACTGGTGGACCGAAACTCCCGACCTCAGTCCCTGGGCCAGAAGAGAGCTGCCCTCCCCCATCTCCAGGTCCCCATTTTGTAGGGATACCCTTAGGGACAGGGGCTCACTGCTTCCCACAGCATCAAGAGCCACAAGCAAGCCCCTCCTCATACTGAATGGCATCTGTATCCAGCAGCTTTCACCCTCTCTTCCCCATGCTCCCCACCTGCCCAGAACCCCCTCTGATGGCACCTGCAGACATCCTCCCATGGGCATCAAAGGTGCTGTGCTCCTGATACAGCCGGTGGCCAGTTCCCAGTCCCCCTCCCTTAGTCACAGTGAGTCTGTGGGAAACAAAGGTGCCAACTATAAGCTCCACCAGCTCTAGAATCCCCCACATCTATAAGCTGTCATCACTGAGGATCCTGATGCAGCTTAAAGCTTTCGCAGTGACCGTTGGGGCTTGAGGCCACTGTGTGTACATGCTGTTAACAGGGATTAAAAAAGAGCATATGGGTAGTGGAGCTTGCTTGGTGCCAGCTTGTGGAAAGCAGGGCACCCCTGTTTTCTGCCTGTGCTAGGCCTCTACATGGGCCCACTTAGGACCAGGAGAGAGCCAGGTGTTGGTGCTGTAACAGGTTAGCCCTCCCAGCCCTTGCAGCCCAGACCCAGGCCCCACAGGTACGGTCTAGATTGGAGAGTGAGGGGAAGAAGGGCATGCTGACCTGGCTTGTTCCTATTCTCTGGGGGTGGCGTCAGTGGAGCAAGGCTCCTGGAGGGGCCTGGTCCTGCCTCCCCTGTGGCGAGTCCCTGGGGAGCGCTGATGGTGGGCAGAGAGCCGGCTGATAGCCTGAGATGCTGGCCCTGGGCCTGAGGACAGGGAACAAGGGTCCATTGTTTGGGCTTCCTCCCGCTGGGCACTGTGGGCCTCAGACCAGCCAGTCCAGCTCCCAGCGGGCAGCCTCTCCTGGCTCTGAGCCAGGCCATGGCGGGGTAGGGGGTGGGCAGGGGAGACCAGTGCGCAGCTCAGTGGTCCATGATGAATGACTGCTCTACTGCACACTTGGATCCCCACGGCCCAGAGGGTGGTGGGAGGGGCTGGGCCTCCCCCCAACAGCACTGTCCCCCTATAGGACTATGAGCTCTGGAAGTCCACGGACAAGATTTGCCGGCAGCTCATCTACCACCTCACCCCTCACTCCAAGCAGCAGAGAGAGTCCAGCCTGCCCCAGAAGAAGGCCCAGAGCTGGTAAGCGGAGTCCAGCCACAGCCCTGCCTCACACCCCTTAGGATCCCTTCCCAGGCTGGTGGGGAGAGGCAGGGCCGGCCCTGGGGGAGTACCAGGCTTCTCTCAGAAAGAGGCTGGTGCCTGAAACTCCACTCTGTGGGCCCCTCACTCTCATCTGCATCACAGCTCAACCCTGGAGGACAGCCTGGTCGATGGCAGCAGATACCCCCCAACCCAAGCTGCACTCTGTATGACCCACCTTCTGCCATTCACTCATGGAGACCTCAATCTCCAGCCTGTCACTGGGCCTGACCCCCCTGGACAAAAGAGACCTTAGCAGGTGTCAGCTGAATCCTGGCCTGATTTTCCTACAACCCTTTGTGAACTCTGTGCCAGGCTGCCTTAAGCTTAGGCATCCACAGCTGGCCTGAGAGCCCACTCTGCCGTGGGACCCCCTCTCACTCAATCACAGCCTCATGGCCACATGCAGCTCAGGAACCGGCCACAGGCGCCTAGACCCAGAGGCCCAAACCCTGGGAACAGCCTTGGTGCTCTCCCCTGACCCCCCCCCCCCAGGCCTGGTGGCTCATGCTGAGCCCGGAGCCCACAGGGTTGTTCCTTGTCTGGCAGGTGGGGGCTCTGGAGGTGGTCCTATTGCTCAGTCCCCAGTCAGGCCTATCTGCCAAGTGTGCCAGGAGAGAGCTAGAGGGGGGGCTCCAGGGTCAGCAGGGGGCCCTCTGCCGTCTCTAGATTTTCTTTCCAGCTTAGAATACAGAAAGCCCTTCCCCATGGCAGGCCCCCAACCCCACACTCCCAATACCTCCTTTCTCGCTACCCTGGGCCTGTACCCTCTCTAGCCCCAAGACCTGGGGACCAGCTTGATACCCTGTCTCCCTCATCTACCCCTACCCCTGACGCACTGACCTTAGAGGAGGCACGTGAAAAAACGTGCAGGCCCAGGAGCTGGAGCACCTTGGTTGGGAGACCCGGCTCCCCACTTAGTGGCGTGTGGCCGTGGAAGAGACACATCACCTCTCTGAGTGCCCATTTGCTCCTTTGCAGAATGCAGTCATCACTCCTGCCCCACCGGGTTGGCATAAAAATAAGTGAGACAGGTGTGACAGGTGTGGTGCTGCAGGCACACGGGTTTTATAACAGCTCATGGAGCCTTAACAGGTGTGCATTTAACCCTCCCAACAGCCGGGTCCCCTCTCACCAAAGGGGAAACAGGCTCGGAGAGGTTCCGAGCATTGTCCACAGCCACTCATTTAGGAAGCAGCAGTTTGATCCCCGCTTGGCCGGACTGTAGGGCCTGAGCCTCCCCTCCTCCCCCGGCTGCCCCAGTGCCAGTGGGCCATTGTCTTTGACCAGTGGGGCCTGCCTGGGCCATGAGCCCTTGCTCAGTCCATCCCCGCCTGCAACCTTCCCACAGGCTCAAGAGCAGCCTCCAGAAGACTCTGCTGGCAGGGGAGACCGTGAACCTTTCAGGGATCCCACTGTCAACGCGGGATGTGCAGCACATAAAGCGCTACCTGGGCAGCCAGGGTGCTGGGCTCACCGTGCTGGACCTGAGCTTCACGGGACTGAGCGATGAGCTGCTGCACCTGCTGCTGCCCAGCCTCTGGGCGCTGCCCCACCTCTCCCAGCTCCTGCTTAACGGCAACCGACTGACTCGGGCTGCTGCCTTCGAGCTCACCGAGGCCGTCAAGGACACCACCAAGTTCCCTGCACTGGCCTGGGTGGACCTGGGCAACAACGTGGATGTGGCCTCCCTGCCCCAGCCCCTGCTGGTCGGCCTGCGCCGACGGCTGAGCCAGCGCACCTCGCTCCCCACCATCTATGAGGGCCTGGATCTTGAGCCTGAGGGCAGTGTGGCCAGGGCCACCACTGCCACCTCCACCTGGGGCTCTGCAGCTTCTGGGCCAGGGTCTGAGTTTCAGTCCTGCTGCACCAGGTGACCCGTCCCCCACTCTGGCTGCTACCTGAGTGACAATGCTCCCAAACACATGGGATGGGGAAGGTGGAGGCCCTGGAGGTCCCCCAGACCCCAGAGACCCAATGCTCAGCCTGGGATTAAGGGGATGGAAGCAGAATGGACTCACCAGAGGCCAGACGGCTGGCCCAGGCTGGGGTCTCGGCCTTTCCTCAGCAGGAGGGGGCCCAGCACCTGCTGTGCAGATCTCACAATAAAGGGTGATGCTCCCCCTGCCTCAGCCTTTCTGCATCGTGGACACTGAGCGCCAGCCCTGCTGCTGGGGTGGGGGAAAGGGGGAGCTAAGATTTCAGGGACCCTGCCCGTCCAAAAGGGAGGGACCAAGCTCACACTGATCTGCCCCAGGTGCTCCCTGGGCAGAGACTAAGGTGTAGGGGCCAGGTCTGTCTGTGGGCTGGGGAGTTAGAGGAGGTCTCCAGGGACTTGGCCCTCATGTCAGCAGGGCTTAATCAGCCTGGGGAGGTGCAAATTGGAAGCCCAGAGAGGGGCAAAGCTTGGAATGGGGCCCACAGCAAACTCATGCCTTAGCCCAGGTGCTGCCCTCCCCACCAGAGTCCCTGGGGCTGGACACAATACTGCTGACAGGCCAGGCTGGTCTCCCACAAAGCACAGCACTGCCCACCACCACGTTCCCATCGCCAGGCCTCCCATACTCAGTGACCGGGCAGCTCCACAGGGTTAGGAAACGCATCAGACCAGAGATGGAGAGCTTGTGTGTTCCCTCCAGGCCCTGGGGGCCCCTGTGCACAGTCTTCCCCTGTGGGGGACCCCAAGAGAGCATGCATGGAATAGAGGTGGGCACAGCCAGCAGCAGGGGACTCTGGGGTTGAGCAGTCTTAGGGTTGCTGTGGCTTTTGCTCCCAGGAGAGCGTGTTCCTCCCCTCCAGGCTGCAAGCCTAATGCCACGGTCACCTCACAGCCTGTGTGGGGAGCGGCAGGGCAGAGGCAGAAAAGAACTTGGAGAATCTTAGGGAAAACTGAGACCCCGAGTGAGCATGCCAGTGCAGAGCCAGGAGGTCAGGTCTGGGGCAGAGGGGTCCTGCTGGATGAGGAGAGATCCAGCAGCAGAGGGAAGCCCCGTGGGCCAAGGAGAAGGTGGGGGTCCTGCGCTATGTACCCCAGCCCGCCTGCTCTGACCAGGGAACTGTGAGTCGGCAGGGACTACAGCATGTCCTCAGGCCAGGGGATGGGGAGCAAGCAGCCTCTTGGGCCAGGAGATGGCCAAGAAGGATGAGGGTAGGATGGTGTTGGTCCCAGGACAAGGCTGGAGGCAGTGAGAAGGATCTCCCCGTTCTATGCTGCCTGCCCACCCTCAAGCTGGGCCCCACTGGTCTCAGACTTTCCCAGGAACCCTGTTCCGGAGGTGATGGGAAGGTGTGAAGGGCACCATCAACCCAGCTCCGCCCCTGACTTGCTGTGAGACCTGGCCAGACCGTCCAGCTTTGGGCCTTGGGTTTGTCCTTTCTCCCTGGGGTCTGGCCTCTCCCAGGCTGCTTTGCCTAGTGGCTCTGGAGCCACAGAAGCATCTCCCTCTGCCCCTACCCTGGAACATGGGGTTGAGGCTCCCGAGTGAGGCAAAACAGGGCGGGAAGTAGAGGGGCCAGTGGAGAAAATAATGGGGACTCCGGCCTTGGGCCCAGGAGGCTAATAAGCCTACTGTCACTCACAGGCAGCTCTCATCTCCTTTGACTCCTTGCTGGAGAAATCCCAAGCTGCCTCCTGCCCTCCAGCCCTCCAGCCCTCCTCGCTCTCTGCCCACCACTGGCCCCAGTTCAGTCCACAAACCTTGAATGTTACCTCTTGGAGAGATTCCTACCGGGATGGTGTGAGGACCTGAGCTGGGTGTTGCCAGGCGAGCTCTGGAAGAATCCAGGCAGCAGCAGCTGGTCCCAATCTCCCCGCCTCTTGGACGGAGACACTCGATGCAACAGCCGAGCTGGAGCATGGGATAGCTCAAGAGAAGAGGGTTGGCCTTGTTGCCATGCAGGTACCCACAGCCCCTTCGAAGGGCCCTCACACCGGAGCCTCACAACCACCCACGAGGCTACTCTACAGGCAGGGACTCCAGGAAGCGGGGGCCTGTGACTCACACAGCCTGGTGGGCAGAGTACCCGCCAGGCTGGCTTGGGCCCAGGTTCCAGACGGAGGAGGCAGCAGGTGGGCCCCACGCAGGCCAGTCCTGATCCAGTCTCAGTCCTGGAGGCAGACAGGCCACGGCACCCGCTGGTGGTCTGGTCCTCTCCAGGCCAGTTCCCTCATCTTGGGCACTCGGTAAACCAAGCCTCCCTTCATCCTGCTGGGTGGAGTGAGTCTGACATAAGGCTTGGAAAGTGCCTGCTGTGTGGGGGGCACAGGGCTCATCAGTGTCAGGAGGGCCTCCACCCAGGGATCTCTGGGTGGGAATGGCAGGAGCCAAACCTTCGAGACTAGGCGGGGCTGAGGCCATTTATTTAACAAGCACTTCCATTACCTTTGTCTGGGACAGGTACTGTTCTGATGACTTTATACTCCTTTAATTCTCTTTGCACTTGAAGGTGCTGGGCGCTATTTTATAGGTGAGTAAATGAGACAAGGAGAGGTTAAGTGACTTGTCCAAGGTCAAAGTCTAGGAACTAGAGGAGCCTGGATGGGGGCCAGGCTGCCTGGCTTTAGTCTGTAATGCCAACTCTGCATGATGCTCCCTCTCACAGCCGTCCCAGGGGCCCAGGATTCACTGGCACTGCTGAGCAAGCCTCTTCCCAAAGGGCGCTTGAAGTAGGAGACCACCACAACGGTGTCCTGTGGCAGGGAGCAGACCTCCAGCAGTGAGGCCAGTCAGAACCTCCCTGGGCCTCAGTTTCCTTGTGTGCAAAATACGTGGGGAAAAGAGCAGTGAGGGTGCAGGCTCCACCCTCTTCCAGGACCAAGAGGCACTAATGGGGAGTGGGTTTGGAAGTACTTGTCAGACTAAACAAAGCCTGTGCTCAGGAGTGCAAGATCCATGCTCACTTTGACGGGCTGCCTGGGACAGCGACAGGTGCCTTCACCTCTCGGGGCCTCAGCCTCCTCAGCCTAAACCTGCCTTGCCAAGATGTTGCGAGTATCTAAAAGAAACATGTAGAAAGGCTACCTGTTCCACATTAAAGTGCACATACCAAGCACTGCAAGGTTAGTGTGCAATAGAACACATTTTGACTTGTGTATGCATCCATGAAACTACCACCACAATCAAGAGAGCAAACCACGTAAACAGGGAACAGACTGACAGTGAGCAGAGGGGAGGAGGGAGGGGGGTAAAGGGGTGAAAGAAGGGGAAGGGCCTAGTCAAGGAACTAATATGAATGACCCATGAACATGGACAACTAAATGGGGACTATGAAAGAGAGGGGAGGTGGGTGGAGCAGGGGAGAGCAAAGGGGGAAAATGGGACAACTGTAATAGAAAAACAATAAAAAATGAATTAAAAAAGAAAAAAAGACAGCAAACGTTATCTATCACACCCAAAAGCTTCCTGGGGCCCCTTGGTAAGGCCTCCCTCCCTCCTCTTACTGCCCGTCCACAAGCAACCATTGATTTGCTTTATGTCCCTAACAGATCAGTTTGCATTTTCTAGAGCTTTAGATATGTGGAATCATACAGCTGCATTCTTTTTTGTGTGACTTCTTTCACTTAGCATAATTATTTTGAGACTCCCACAAGTGTTGCATGTGTCAATAGCTCCTTTTTTATGGCTGAGTAGTATTCGACTGGGTGGATGCATTGCAATTTACCCATTCACCTGTTGATGGGTATTTGAGCTGTTTTGTTTTTAGCTGTTACAAATAGAGCTGATATGAACACCCATGTACAAGATTTTTTTTTTTTTTAATATAGATTTTATTTATTTCTTTTAGAGAGGGGAAGGGAGGGAGAAAGAGAAGGAGATAAACATCAATGTGTGAGAGATACATCAGTCAGTTGCCTCTCACATGCCCCCAACTGGGGACCTGGCCTGCAACACAGGCATGTGCCCTGACTGGGAATCGAACCAGCAACCTTTCAGTTTGCAGGCTGGCATTCAATCCACTGAGCCGCACCAGCCAGGGCCATGTACAAGTTTTTGCATGAAAACGTAATTCCTTTCTCTTGGACAGTAGTATTTCAATATGGTTTTCTTTTCTTGTAATATCTTTGCCGGTTTTTGGTATCAGGATAAAGCTGGTTTCATAGAATGAGTTGAAACACATTGTCCTCTCTTCAATTTCTTTGGAACGTTTGTGTAGAACTGATATTATTTCTTCCTTAAATATTTAGTAGAATTCCTTAGAGAAGGCACATAGGCCTGAAGTTTTCTTTGTGTGAAGATTTTCAACTGCAATTCCAATTTCTTTTATAGGTGTAGGACTAGTCAGGTTAGGTATTTCTTCTTAAGTGAGAGCAAGTATTTGAGGTCTACTAAAGAATTTGTAAATTTCATCTAAGTTTTTAATTTACTGGCATAATGTTGTTCATAAAATTTCCTTTCAATATAAGTGTTATCAGTAGTAATCACCTCTCATTCCTGATACTGGTAATTGTCTTTTTTTCTCTTTCCTGATCAGTCCAGCTAGAGGTTTATCAATATTATTGATTTGTTAAAGAATTATCTTTGGTTTCACTAATTTTTCTCTATTGTTTTCTATTTTATTGATTTCCACTTTGATCCTTATTTCCTTTCTTCTGCTTACTTCTGACTTCACTGGCTCTTCTTTTTCTAGATTCTTAAATGACTCTTCTTGTATGCTATTACTATAGTTGAAATGTTTATCTGTAATCTTTTGTTTCCTAATACATTTATATGTTTAGTATTATAAATTACTCCAAGTTCTGCTTTAGTGGCACCCACAAATTTTGATATATTAAGATAGAGGCATAGACAGACACGCTGCGTCTCCCTCCACAACTAACAAGGAATACAGCTACCTCAAAACTAGGAACAACCAGAAGTTCCAGAAAATCAAACTGCATGGAAGTCCAACAAACAAAGATATAAAGAAGAAATACTCATCCAGACAGGTAGGAGGGGCGGAGCCAGGGTGGAGAGGATGCGATGTGGTGGCGGCAGCAGCGGCAGGCCAGCAGAAAGCGCAGTCACACATTTTAAAAAGTCATGAGGGACACATGGGGAGCATTCCCAGCTCCTCACCAGACCTAGCAGCTCACCATCCCAGCACCGGGGAAAATCAAGCCTCATTGCTTCTGACTGTGCAGACCAGTGGGGGTGGGGGTTGGGGTGGAGGCAGAAACTGCCAGTATCAGCAGAATCGGCTTGTTTAAACGTTCCCCACACCCCTCCGTCCTAGAACGTCTGCAGACCCACCCACTCTGGGAACGATGGCCAGGGCAGCAGCTAGAGGGGCACCAGTCCGGTGTGGAAGTGGGAAAGGTGCCTGGAAAAGGGGCGAGTGCTGGTCAGGCGGCATTGTTCCCTCTCGGACCCCTCCCCCACATACAGCGCCACAACCTGGTGAAACAGATTGCCCTGCACTGATGAATCCCTAAGGCTCCTCCCCTTACAACATAACAGGTGTGACAGCTCTACCTGGGATGTGGAGGCAAACAAACAGAGGAGCCTGTCAGAATGAGGAGGCAGAGAAGTATGGCCCAAAAGGGGTACAGACCAAGGTTCCAATGGAAGAACTAAGCGACGAGGAGATAGCCAACCTTACAGATGAGGAGATAGACAACCTAACAGACGCAGAATTCAAAACACTGGTGATAAAGATGCTCACAGGCTTGACAGATATGCTTGAGTACGGCAAACGCATTAGAGAAGAAGAGAAGGCTATGCTAAGTGAAACAAAGGAAAATCCACACAAAACCTATGGTGAAGGGAAGGAAACCAGGGTTCAAATCAATGATTTGGAACATAAGGAAGAAAAAAACAGTCAACCAGTGCAGAATGAGGAAGCAAGAATTGAAAAAAATGTGGAAAACTTCCCAAATTTTGCAAAGGAGATGGACATACAGGTCCAGGAAGCATGGAGGGCCCCGGGCGAGCTGGACCCAGAGGGACCACACCAGGACGCATCATGATTGAGATGCCAAAGGTGAAAGATAAAGAGAGAGTCCTGGGGGACAGCAAGAGAGAGGCAGAGAGTTGCCTACAGGGGGGCGCCTATAGGACTATCAGCTGATTTCTTTGCAGGCAGGAAGGGACTGGCAAGTAGTATTCAATGTGATGAAAGGCAACCTGCAACCAGGATTACTCTATCCAGCAAGGCTGTCATTTAGAATGGAAGGGCAGATGAAGTGCTTCCCAGACAAGGTAAAGCTAAGCCATTATTATATGAAATGTCAAAGGGACTTACTTAAGAAAAAGAAGATCAAAACTATGAACACTAAAATGACAACAAACACAACTATCAACAAATGAATCTAAAAAATAAAAACAAAATCCAACTAAGCAAACCAGAATAGGAACAGGATCATAGGTATGGGGATCATTTGGAGGGTTATCAGCTGGGAGGGGGGAGAGGGAGATATGGGGAAATGGTGCAGGGATTAAGAAGCATAATTGGTTGGTACAGAACAGGCAGGGGGAAGTTAAGAATAGTATAGGAAAGGGTGAAGCCAAAGAACTTACATGCACGACCCATGGACATCAGCTAAGGAGGGGAGGGGGTACTGGGCAGAGGGGAGCAAAGGGGAAGAAAACTGGAACTACTGTTACAACATAATAAAATATACTTTTTTAAAAAAAGAAAAAATAGATATATTGTTTCCATTTTCCAGCTAGTTCAAATACTTTCTAATTTCTCTTTTGGTTTCTTGTTTGATCCATGGGTTACTTAGAAGTGTTATTTTGTTTCCACATTAAATGTTATTATTGATATAATTAGGCTTAAGCCTAATATCTTGTTATTTGTTATCCTCTTCATCTTTTTCTGCCTTTTTGAATATTTATGAACCATTATTTCTTCAAATAATTTTTCTGCCCCCCTCATTGTCGTTTTGGGGACTCCAAGTACCCATATATTAGGCCACTTGATGTTTTCCCATAGCCCTTTTCTTTTTCATTTTTTTGTCTGTGTTTCATTTTCGATAGTTCCTATAACCACGCCTTAAAGTTCACTAATCTTTTCTTCCGCAATGTCTAATCTCTTAATCCCATCCTGCCATAAAAGTTCAATATGAAGTTTTTCCTTCTCTGCTTTTCTTCTTCCTCCTCCCCCTCCGTTGTTTTTAAATCTTTCATCTTACTACTTGCCTTTTTGAATATATAACACAGTTAAAATGTTGGGATGTCCTTCTCTAGGCCAATTTTAAATGTTTTCATTATTCTCATTACGGACTGTGCTTTCTTACCTTTTTGCGTGTTTTGTAATCTTTGATCGGATGCCAGACATTATGTATTTTACCTTGTAGGCTGCTGGGTACTTTTATATTCTTATAAATCTTTTTGAGCTTTGTTCTAGGATACCGCTAATTGGCTTGGAAAGTTTGTTTCTTTTAAGTCTTGTTTTTATGAGTTGTCAGGCAAGTCCAGAGCAGTGCTCAGTCTAGGGTTACTTATTGCTCATTGCTCATTTATGAGGCAAGACTTTCCTAAATACTTATATTAACCTTTTAATTTTTAATTTTTATGATGCTTTGACATCTTGAGCCCTTACTAAACTTATTCCTTAGAGAATTCCTAGAAGGCAGCAAACAACTTGCACACAAGCATGACTTCCATGTGCAAATAACTCAACCCAAAGTATGCCCCCAACACCTTTACCTAAGTCTCCCACACCAAGCCAATATTTTCCCTGCCCTAAATCAACCTGGGCGACGCACTGGAAAACTAGACTACTCCTATTGCCCAGACCCCTACTGGATATTATTCAAACGTACAATTCTAAACTTGCTCAAAATTGCCTAGCTTGCTTCCCCCATTCCTTCCCTGGGGAAACCACAATTAAAGCTCTGGGCCACGCTGTCCCCACCCTCCTGCCTCCTGACACACCCTGGTGTACCCACATGAGGCCCTAACAGTCTACCTAGTATCCTGTGGGTTTAGCTTTGTCTGGCTGGGAAGAGGAGGAACTACTCCCAGCTCAGTTTGATGCCAGGCACTGTTGTAATCCTCCTTGACAGTTCTCTCCCTGGCTTTGGTTAGTTTCTGTGGACATAAAAAGGGGTTCTATGGAAAGTAACCTCACACATGATCTGATCATAAATTCCTAATGGGGCAGGTCACGGTGGGTAGCCACACCCCAGGGTTATAACTGCTTTAGTGAAAGGTTTATCTTTGCCTTAAGCAAGCCCTGTCCATTGTACCTGCACATAATCTTATGTTCCCACCTTAATTTCAAATGCATAAAGGAAACTGCAAAGTGTTCTTTTCCACAGCATTTGAGATTTTGCTCCCATGCGTATGTCATCAGCTTGGATCAAATAAACTCTAATAATAAAATTTCTCTACAGGTTTGAACATTTCTTACATGGACATTTCCGTACACTCATGCTGCCTCTGCAGATCTCCTGGTTCTCTGTGCAGCTTTCTCGTTTCTGATATTCTGTCCCATGAACTCCAGCTGCCTTGGACTCTCTGAACTCTTAGCTCTGACCAACCCAGGGAGGCTAGCAGGGTCTACTGCAGTTCCCACTCTCTGTGCTGCACCCTGGAAACTATCACAAGAGAGTGAGCCCACTTTATTTTTCCCATCCTTGGGGATTACTCTTTCAGTATCTGAGTTTTGTGTTTTTTCCATGAGTTTAAATCCTGGTAAGTACCTCCATGTTTGCGAGGAGCAGAAAAATCCTATATGCTTTATTTTTTTTAAAGGTTATGGAATACCCAGTAGGTGAGTGCAGAAGCGGATGTATCAGTGAGTCAACCAAGTGTAAACCCTCCATTGTAGAGACAGGCCAGAGGCTTGGAGAAAAGTGGTAGTGTAGGTAGTGAGAACCAGCACTTAGCTCTTCAATTTTGGTCTAGTTATCTTCTTAGAAGCTCGTCCTTTGTTCAAGATCTTCTTATCTTCTCGAGTTGTTTTAAGTTTTAGAGTAAACTATTTTCAAAGAAAATACTATTTTTTAAAAAGAAACCTTGCTTAAATATTCAGCCCTGCATATGACCTTGAGATTATCCCTCCACAATCTTGGAAAAAGTCAGAAACCTATCCTTTAGAGGGGGGTTAGGTTTCTGGAGTAAGAGGCCCTCCCAGAGACCTGGAAGACTGTAAATCCAGACATACTCAAATTATGAAACTCCCCCAGCCTTCTCCCCACACTGAGCTCCCAGTTCAAGGTAAACCTTCCTGACAAAAAAAAAAAAACAGGACGTTTTCTCCAGGGAATCTGACCAGCCCAAGAGAAAGTCCTAAGTTTTACCCCCAAAGTTCAATGAGATCACCTTACAAACACATCTTCTTTTTAATTCCCTAATCTTAGATATAATTATACTACCAATGATGGTAGGCAGCTACGAAAAGTCTGTAACATGGAAAACTATAAAGTAAAAAGGAGGAAAACATACCAGGCAAGACAAAAAGGCTCGACACAGCATGTCAGGCATGCTTTCCCTCAGGGACACACCCACACCTTTCTTCCCCCACAGGCGAGCATCTCCTCAACTCCAAGGGTCCCCACAGACTCGCAACCAGGGAAGCAATGAGCAGTGGCAGCTCTTCCCAGGCTGACCCCCAAACCTGTCTCCAAGGCCCCTTTTCTCTGACTCTCCAGTGAGCCAAAGCAGCCTCACCTAGGCTCTCCTGTTGCTGCTTCTATCCTAAGCCCTTTCTTGTTTCACTGCCCCCAGCTTTAATAAATGTATCCTTAAAATAAAAATAAAAATAAGTAAAAAATGAAGCATGTTAATGTCCTCAGAGATAATATATTGAACCGTGGTACTATTTAAAAAGAAAAAAACAAAAAGGGACATTCAGAGAATTAGCTTGGGGAAATAAATCTTCCTTAAAAGGATATCAAAACAAGAAATAGAGGAGTGCAGGTAGAGAAGAGTTAAGAAAAACAGGTAAGTCCAGGAGACCCAACATCTGAGTTAACAGGGAAGCCAGGAAGAAAAATCAGAAAACCAAAGGAAGAAAATCATTTAAAAATAATTCAAGATGTCCTGACTGGTACAGCCTGGGCATTGTCCCACAAAGCAAAAGGTCACAGGTTCAATTCCTGGTCAGGCACATGCCTGGGTTATGGGTTTGAACCCCGGTCAGGGTGCATATGAAGCAACCAATGTTTCTCTCTCAGATTGTTGTTTCTCTCCCTCTCTCTCACCCTAGCCCTTCCCCTCTCAAAAAATAAAAATAAAATAAAATAAAATAAAATAAAATAAAATAAATTCAGTTCGAGAAAGTTTCCCAAAAATAAAAGATGAGAGCCCACTCTGAAAGGGTTCAAGGGCCTGGCATAATGCATGAAAACAGACCTTCGCCAAGGCACGTCATTGTGAAATTTCAGAATGCTGGCAACAGAAGAGAAAAAGTCACAAACAAAGAGTCAGGACTTGAATTGGCTTCAGTCTTAAAGCAGTATAAGATGCCAGATGAAAAAGTAACAATGCCTTCAAAATTCTAAAGTAAAATCCCAACCTAGCATTTCATAACCAATCAAGTGAGACATTTTCAGACATGCTGTCTCAAAAAACTACTTCCAATGCACCTCTTGTACAGCAGGACTCTTCCAGAAGGACGTAATGAACTGAGAGGAGGTTCCAAAGAAAACAAGAGATTCATCAGAGAGGTGACGGAGAGCCCACAATGACAGCAACACATTGGGTCCAAGGGAGAGACTGGTACAGGCCAAGAGAAAACTGATGAAATGGGTGATATGTTAATGTCTTAGGTAAGTTTGGGACTGAATTAGTGACAAGGGGGCAGAACTAAGTGAGATTATTAGTTCTAGGAAAAAGAAAGCTCTGCAGGAAAGTAATCTAGGCCACTACATGACTCAACGGTGATTTAATAATGTCAACACCGAATACGACCTAAGCAGAACCACAGTATCAGACATGGGTAGCGGGGATGATGTGCGTGATGGGCAGGAAGGCAAGACAAAGGCAATGCCTGAAATACAACATCAAACATCAAGGAGCCATGCACACTTGCTTGAAGTGGGGTGTGACGACAAGCACAAAGGAATAAGCCAAGAGATTGAAAGGGGAGTTCCAATCTTGAGGCAGAGAACGGGGCACAAGGGCAGGTAAGGTAGGAGGGATGCTGTTTTTCATAATAAACCTTGAAGAACTATTTGCTCTTTCAGTGTGAATAACTCATTTTTCTTCTAAAATGCAGGATATAAAATTTCAAAAAGCTGTATGGTTTAGGTTTTTACTGTCTTACAAAACTGTTTTTTTTTTTTTTTTTTTTTTTTTTACTGTGAACATTTAATTTGAAAAACTGTTAAGAACCCCCTTCACTTTTCAGTATCTAGGTAGGGTTACAACTAAGTTTCACCCTGTGGAGAATCATGCGATGCCGGTATCCCTGCATGGGTCCCAGCATAAGCCATGTCCAAAGCCAGCTTTTCAGATTCTGGATGTAATTCACTACTAAGTGTAATGTGTATTGTTTTACAATAAAGTAAAACTTAAGTAGCGATCACACAAAAATATACTCTAGTCTGGGATCAAAATGTGGCCTCAGATACACTGATCCTGAATCACCTAGCCGGGGCAGCAAGGGCAATGTTTAAAATGCAGATCCCTGGGTCCCCACTTTAAGCCAACTAACCACCATCTCTGGGGGGGGGGGGGGCGCGGGGGGCTGTGAAGTCTTCATTTCTAACAAGATTCCTAGGTGATGTGAAAATCACGGCTCCCACTTGCTATATTAATCATTCAGGAAGCTTCACTAACAAGCCAAATAAATCCACGTTTGTACATCAAGGTGTCCAGCACAGAAGCGAAGTAGCTAATGCAGGGTAAAGAAATCTCCTCTATACAAAATTCTACAAACAAGTTTTTCTTACAAGAAACAATTAATTCACGGTCAAATCGAAAACAAATAAACACTTAGGGAATAAGTTCATTCGACATGGCCCTGCATCCAGGAACCCGTCCTCTGGAACTGCTTATGGGGCCACTAGCCGGATTGCCCCAGGTGCCAGAGGAGCAGGGGTACCGGGGCAAGAGGCACAGGGGCTGCTCTGGGGCACGGCCTTTGAAGCCTTGCCTGATGTGCCTGTGGTTCCCGATGGACCCACCAACGCTTGTTCCTGAGGAGTCCTTTATTACAGAAATAACAGAGGGTTTGTTACCTCTTGGCAGTGTCGTGATTATAAAGCAAAGCTTGTTTAGAAAATCCCTATTTGATGCCAGCTTAACAGATATGCTGGATTTTCTTCTTCCTCTTCTTTCATTACTTGGATAATCCGCTCAATGAGTGATGTTTGAAGGGCCAGTAACTGATCTCCTTTCCATACTTTTAATCTCTAAAAGTAGTTCATCCTATACTGAACCCCTGCAAGACCTCTTTTTGTTACTTGACTTAGCTTTTCAAATTTCTGGTTTTGTCAGTTTTTCACTTTACATACCCTGCCCTCTCTGCCTGTGCTACATTAAAAGCTGTGGCTGTACCCTGGCTGGTGTGCCCCGTGGACTGAGCACCAGCCTGTGAACTGAGGGGTCGCGGGCCGGGTCCCCAGCTGGGGGCGTGTAAGAGGGAACCACACACTGATGTTTTTCTCTCCCCCACTTCCCTTCCCCTCTCTCTAAAAATAAATTAAAACAAAACAAAGCAAAACAACAAAACCTGCTGCTGTACCAACAAATGCTGAAACTCTCTGATAAATGCACAAGAATCTGTCCCCACAAGTCTGCTTATGAAGCCAGTACAGGAGCCTCAGATGCTGGTCACTAAGATTCTCTGAATTACCTTTTAATATTAGGTTACTTTTGCCAAATGTGGAGCCACCAGGGTTTCCAGGCTCAGAGGTCAGGGCTCTGTCGAGGGCCAGGAGCACCCATGTTATATTTTTCAAGCTGAATTGATGACATTTCTGCAAAGGTGACCCGAGCAAAGCACCACGTAGTGCCTGTGTCTGAAGAGAAAAGACAGTCTGTGTGTTTGCAGTTTTTCTAAGGACTTAACCAGCCAACTTGCCTGGAACAGCCATTTAAAATTTTCTCAATATCTGTGCTACTTCAAAGTACTGGCATTTTCCCAGGACATCTGCCAAAGCATCAAAGTTTAACCTGCTGCCAAAGCAAACACAACGCCAAACTCCAAAATGAACACACAATCTGTATTTTTTCAAAAAGAAAAAAACACCAACCATATTTATTTAGTTGGACATCTCCCTTGAGCTAAAGAGAAAGATGTCAAAAGAAAACCTACGAGAGCCCTGGCCTGTGTACTTCGGTTGGACGTCATCTCGCAAACTGAAGAGTCGCAGGTTCGATCATGGCACGCACAAAGGACAACCAATCGATGTTTCTGTCTCACATCAATGTCTCTCTCCCTCTCTTTCAGCCTCCCTTCCCCTCTCTCTAAAAGCAATGAAAAAAAAAAAAAAAAATCCTTGGGTGATGATACAAAAAAGAATACTGAGGACATGCACACAGGCACATACTCCACTCCATCTAGATAACTTGAAAGAAAAAAATAAGGAAAAAGTTCTGTTCAACAGATACATTTATCTTCGCTTCTGGAAGATGTTTCCACGTCCCATTCCACGTCCTCTTCCTCTTGCAGCCACTGGAAGGTGGGGAAGAGAGAGGACAAGGCCAGGTCAGTGCGGTCAGCAAGTGCTCCTGACAGAGCACTAGGAGCGCTGGGACAGTGCTGGAGGAAGGGCTTGAAAGGCCCCCCGGCCCCCACCACACCTGTCCCCATCGCATTTCACACAGGAGAATGGAAACCCCAAGAGAAACAAGGGCTGGTGTCTGGCATCAGAACTGAAGAAGGCACCAGACTCCGCTTTCCAGTCCAGCACCACTCTCCACAGACGCTGACAGGCAGGGCACTGAGAACGAAGGATTTGGGGAGCAAATCTGAGAACCACAGAAAAGATGAATTCCCAGAGCTGGCCTAGTGTGAGCTAATAAAACATAACAGATGCATTCAATTCACACTTTAAATTCTGAAACAAATACAGTTAAATGTTAACGTCTGTTCAATCTAGGTGAGGGGTTTTATTCTTCTTAGACCGGTTCTGCATGTACAAAATGTTTTATAATAGCAAAACAAACAAACTCACAAAAAACAAAACCACTCTTAATACGAAGGATACAATAAGACTGCTGTTCTGTGACCCAAGGGGTCTAGGAGAGGCCAGTGGCTTTAAGGGACAGGTGAAGGTATTCCAATGGCTACCTCACCCTTATCTCCTCTTACAGAGCCTGGAGCTGCCCTGAAGAGGGATGGAAGTCACCTGAGAACCCAGCACCTGCTGACAGGACCAGCAAGGGGCTGGGAAAGGCACAAGTGGCACAGGCAGAAGCCAGTGGGCCTGGGAAAATTCACTGCCAAATGCCTTCTAGTGCACAGCCACTGGATTTCACCTCTTGCTAGAGAAGACAGTACAGTTACACAGTGACAACAGGGACAGCCCTTCTCTGGGAAAGCAAAGACAACAGCAGTTCTAGCAAGAAAGCTGGTGTTTCTGAAATCGCTCGTTCTCCAGGGTGAAAAGTCCAGGGCTTCTGGTTCTACCTCCCCACAACTGCCTCTTGTCTAGAAAGGGCAAGAAGGTTAACTGATCTGATTTTAGCAAGGCATTTTAAAGGATTACTTTATTGCATCTTTAAACTCCAAAGCTACCATATATAAAATACATACAGTAGCTAAAGATACTGATAGAGAACCCAGTGACTTTCCTACACTGTAAATATTTACCAATATTAAGACAGATTCTAATGACTACACTAGCTTTCTCTAGCTAATCAACATAGCAGAAGTTTCGACAGACCCAAATGTAATACCTCTTATTGGGCTAATCCAGAAGAAAGGCCAGACTAAGTCACTGAAAAAAGGCTAGTCTCACTTTCAGAATATGCTAAAGAAAGAATTTATTCTCAAATAGAAGCAGCTTTTAAAATGGAAGCCTGGGCCCTTTAATGGATAAAGAAGGCTTAAAACAGCTGAGTTCTTGTCTGAAAATGGATCTCTACCACCAGTGTTTTCCCTGGTTTATGCTGAGTATCAATACACGTCCCCAGGTCCCCGGGGGCCGCTGCCCTATTGCTTCAGAAGCCAAGCTAACAGACAAAAGACGAGCAAGCTTCCGCAGGTCCCCTGGTCACAGTTCGGAAAAGAAAGCGCTTCCTAGAGATAAGACTTATCTGCTCTTTCGTTTAAGGCAGAAGTCTCCATCTTTTTTCTAAGGAGCCACTTTGGATTTTATATAAGCCTTAAGAATGCAAGGCAAGACAGAGGGTAGGACAAGGCCCCCAGCCCCTCACAGGTGGTGGCCCCCAAGAGTTTAGGCAAAGGGGGTGGAGATGGCTGAAGTCAGGTGCACTTCCATGCCCAGGCAATAATAGGGTCCTTTCCTAGAAGATACACAACCCACCTGTATGTTAAACCCAGTACATGAGGACACCTACCTTGAGCCTTCAAAATGGCAGCTTTTCCCCGACCAGCCCCTGAGCCTTGGTTTTTATTCTTCATGCTCTTTAACATCGGTGCATTTTTCAGCATGTCAGGCAAAATCAGAAAGCGGATCTTGCTCCCACGTATATACACCTGCTCCAGCTGTGCCACTCGGCCATCTCTATACGTGACTGTGATGTTGGACATCTGGAAGAAAATCACCAGCTCATCAGTAAGGGCCAACAAGGCCAGTGGAGAACAGGGATACACAAAGAGGGGGAGGCCTGGCTGGTGAGACGGCAAGTCCAGAAATGTACAAACTAACATCATGGAATAAAGGAACCAGGCAAAGCCAGGGGAAGGTAAGTACCTATTGTGTGTCCCAGGGACTGTGCTAAGAAACTTACCTATGAGAGGGTGATCATAAACCCCAGGAATTTATTTATAAAAAACTGTGTATTTATTCTTATATGTTTAACTTCAATCACCTTCAAAGTACTCTCCCTTTGATATAATACACCTATTGAGACATTTTTTTCCACTGCTCAAAACAGTTTAGAACTCATGGATTTTGGCGCCTTTTAGTGCTTCTGCCATTTTTTGGCACATTGGAAAAACGTTTCCCTTTAAGGACTTTTTTCATTGGGGAAATGAACACACAAAAAGTCGCTCAGAGCGATATCGGATGAACAGGGAAGGAGGGGCCCAAGGGGTCATGCCGTTTTGGGGCAAAAACTGCTGAACACTCAGCACGGTGTGCTCGTGAATCACCCATCATGAAATGGACGAATGCGCTGAAAGAGTCCTCAAAAAAATTCACTGAAGCTGAATGCAGCCTCTGACAACACAGCTGGTGCACTGCGACAGATGGGCTCCTAGAGGACTCACCTAGCGGGGAAAGCCTGTACTACAAGGAGCCGACCCTCGTATATGGTCCTCACAGCACCTCCAGAGTGAGTATGAACTTTACCATTTTTACAGATGAAAAAAACTAAGGCACTTGTCCAAATACAAACAGCCAGAATGCAGGGACTCCAGATTCAAGTCCAGGCGGCCGGGCTCCAGAGCTCTAACGTAGCTATACTGCCTCCCTGTCAGTGCGTTTAGTGCTCTTGGTGATAAACTAGCTGAAACAGCTTCGATCTGCCTGTCCACACTCCGTGTCCTCTCCCACATATGCCCAGCACACAGCCTGCAAGGGCACCGTGAAGGTCACAAGCACATGTCAGATGCAGTTCCTATCCTCTCAGAGTGCACACTCCAGAAGAGCCCATCTGGCTTGGGTGACTAGGGACTGAGACGTGGATGTGGCAGTGCCTGTGTGAAGGGCCGGAATATTGAAAAGGTTAAGGCAAGAGCTGGCAGAGTGAGACAGGACACTCAGGAGGAACCTACAGGATGCAAGGAGGACTAGAGCAGCAGAATTGGGATGAAGGACATGGTCATCATCTCAGACACTGGGCGTCACTCAAGCTCGTGGACAGAGGATGGGGGGACAGAATGAGGGCAGCACTTTGGAAAGATGAATATGCCAACAGGGACAAACTGTGGGACAGAGTGCCGAAGAGCCGACAGGTGAGACCAGCCAGGAGACTGGCTTGACGTGGGAAGGTGACACAAACCTGCCAGCCCCAATCTCAAAGGTACCACATTTACCAGGAAAAGTAGCTTATTTTATGAATCTTCTGGAGGAAGGAGGATTGCAATTTATTCAGAATGGGTCAAGCCCACTTTGCAGAGAGGTGTGCTGTCTCCCCAGATTTCAGATTGGCTTGTTGTCATCTTAGAGCTCTCGCTCCTTTCTTTAAGTGCTAACTGACCACCCCGCCAGTGCTTGAACACCCAGGTACAAAGAAACTAACAAGACTCTAGGGCCGCCCCCACAGTATCTGTTGAGTTGGAATAGTTCCTAGAGCTTCAGCCACTATCCCTGTTATACCCCCATGACAACAGGGCTAGAGTTCCCCATAAATCTTCCACTCCAGACCCAATGCCCCGTTTCTTAGCAAAATTTCAGTTTCTAAGTCCTTGTCATCCTGTGCTTGCTCTGAAGGACACCGTAAGCTCTGTTGCTACAAATGACCACCAGGTCTGGTTAGATGACCTGAGAGAGAAACATGGATCTGACCCAGGCTCACAATACCAGTCACACCCGTGATTCCACAGAAGACAGAGTGACCTGGGAGCACGTATGTGAGGCCTGGCCCTACCACGTGTCAGGGATGTAGCCCTGGCTGAGTCTCCTGGCTCCCAAGCCTCAGTTCCCTCACTACAAAGTGAGGAAAAATACTTCATAACAAAGCCAATGTTCACCGAACACTTATCAGTGTACCAGGAGATCTCACATAGCAACTTACTTTGTATCACACAGTCCTATGAGACATCAACACTATCTCCATCGCCACTAAAGATGAAGTGGCCCAGCCTGTCAGAGGCAGATCTGTCCCCAGAGGCCAAGTCCTTACCCACTGCCCAAATTCACATGGCCCCTGTGTGGCCTGGCTGGGGCGGGAACCCAGGCCCATCTGACTAAACCCACATGCTTACCCATATATCAGACCACACACTTCCTGGAACTATTAAGGAGCAAATTACATAAGATGTCTAAATGTTGTTCCTATCATCCAGCACAAAACAGAATAAATGGTGACTCTAAATGACAGTTAAAAATATCTATTTGGGGGGCTGTGAGGCTGCCAGGTCACTTCTCCTCCAGCACATGCCGGTACATCTCATTCTTCCCTGTCACAGTCTCCCCCGTCTGTTTTGGAAATCCCTGAGAGTCGTTATATAAAATCAACAAGATGTAAACTAAGTGCTTTCACAAACAGTACGCATCCTGGCCGAAGCAGGAGAGAGCCCCGTATCATTGACTCCTATTAGAGCCCTCAGGACTAGGTCTGCTGTCACTCTCACGCTCTCCCTGCCACAGCAGCAGTGACAGTGCTGCACACAAAGCCACCCAGTCCCACTGCCCGCCCACCCACACAGCTTGTTAATAAGCCTGAACTATGTTCCCATCATAAGTCAAAGGAAATTTCTTGAGTAAACTAGGTTTTAATGAAAGTCAGGAACACCCAGTTTACTCAACTTTCCCAAATAACCACAATGAAACACACATGGCACAAGTAAGCCAAGTGCCCAACTTAAATGACACCCTGCAGAGAGAGGATCTTAGTACAGCAGTCCCCACAGTTATCCATGGTTCAAAAATATTAAATGGAAAATTTCAAAAAAAATTCTTAAGTTTTAAACTGCACACCACTCTGAGGGCGAAATCACATGCCATCCCCCTCTGTCCCACTTGGGACAGGAACCATCTCCTTGTTCATCCCATGCACAATGCATAACCACTTACCTGTTAGTCACGTGGAAGTCATCTTGGTTACAGGTCAACTGTTTTTGTGTTCAAGAATCCTTATTTTACTTAATAACGGCTCCAAAGCCATTCAAATAACTTTTATCACAGTATATTGTTATAACTGTTCTATTTTATTATTAGTTACTGTTAATCTCTTACTGTGCCTAATTTATAAATTAAACTTGATCACAGGTATGTATTGTGTAGGAAACAACACAGTATACATAGGGTTTGGCACTATCCGCGGTTTCAAGCATCTCCCGGGGAGGTCTTGCATCCCCCTTGGATAAGGGGGGACTACTATACAGTCAAAATTGTGGGAATTTCCCCACACCTGAGGCCAAGACAGAGCGCGCTAGCTCCGGGGCAATAAAGCAATGTCGGGGTGCCTCGGAACCCTCCACCACAGCATTCCTGTTGTGGGGCAAGTCCTCTGCACTACCACTAACAGGAGAGCCTCCTTTTTTCCCTCTGATCCCTTCTTATTTTCCTGCCTGAAATCTGACAGAGCTGAGGGTCTGCTACACCCAGAGGCAATAGGAGCTAACAGGTCCACTCTACGCCCCATCTTCAGAGCCTGGTTAAAATCAGACTCGGGAGTTATTGACTTGGGTTTAGATCCGCTTCTTCCACGCCTGGTCACTCAGAGTCTAGTCTAGAAAATCAAAATGATGTGCGCAATTCTACTCATTATTCCTCCTTACAGCTCCTTTTATGGTTTTTTAATATTTCAGCAAGTATGACTAGAAGGATGTTTTTTTAAAAATTATTTTCTGATATTGAAGAAAAATTCCTCAGTCCCCTCCTTGATCTTTAGCAAAGACAGGATGCTTCAGGCCCACAGTGCATCTGCATAACCAAGAACAGAAACTTCCCCACTTGGAGGCTGCCAGTTGTCACCCATACCCAAGCTGCACAAGACATGGGGCTCACTCCTTCATCAGGTCCCATCTCTGCTAAAAACAAAAGTCAGCTAAAGAGGAGCCTTGCCTGGCTGGGGTGGCTCAGTGGATTGAGCAAAGGCTGTGAAGTAAAGGGTGGTCGGTTTGATACCCAGTCAGAGCACATGCCTGGGTTGCAGGCCAGGTCTCCACTTGGGGGTGCACGAGAGGCAACCATACATTGATGTTTCTCTACCCCTCTTTCATTTTCCCTTCCCCTCTCTCTAAAAATACATAAATTCTTTAAAAATAAAAAATAAAGAGGAGCCTTGCTTATTACCCCCTGCACGGGGGGCCCTCAGCAGATACCCAGAGCAGCCACGTGCAGTGCACTGCCACCCACAGCTGATGCCACACACCACAGCACTGGCCACCAGGTTATGCTTGCCCTGCAGCTGTGGGGCGTGGGAATGCGAGAGCAAGAATCCTCGCCTTCCCAGCCAAACAAGCCGCAGATGCACATAAGCGCCTACACCCTCTCGCCCCACAAGCACCATCTCTCAGGGACTCATCCTAGTTTATTTTTTAAAATCATTTAAAAAATGTTATTCCATTATAGTTGTCCCAATTTTCCCCCTATGCCCTCCTCTGCCCATCCCACCCTCCGCTCCCACAGTCAATTCCCACACTGCTGTCCATGTCCATGGGTCACTTACACATGGTCTTTGTCTAGTCCTTTCCCCTTGTTTCCACCATTATCCCCTCCCTGCCGCCTCTCTGGTCACATGCCTGGGGTTCTATTTTGTTCCTTATTTTGCTCATTAGATTCCTCTCTCCTACAGGTGAGAGGACATCCTAGGTTTAATACGTGTATATTTTACACTTCCAAACGTCAAAAAGGGCTATTACAGTCTACATTAAAAATACCCAAGGAACCCCAAAAGAAGGCACATTTTTTATGGGAATATTGTTTGGGCACATTATCTAATAAGGTTACCCTCACCAGAGCCCTAGAAAAAAAATGTCTCCCATATCTGAACGCCTTGGAAAATCACACAAGTAATGTATTATTTTAAGGACACTGGGCACCTCAGAACTGATTATTTCCCTTTGCCTGCAAGTTCTAAGCTTACACCTGAATGTACCTTTATTAAATGTACAGGGATCCAAGTTTATGTTTCTGGGTACTAACTCATGGCTTCATCATCTAGCTGAGCTTATCTGCACCTTGACCTACCTGCTATTTTTATCCTGCCAGTAAATTTTTGTAAGCCACCTCTAACTCTTTTTTAAAAGGGAGGGAGTAAAAAGTAACTAATGAAACCCTAAAATACAGTCCATGCCAATTGTGGCTGTTCTGGGATTCGCTCATTTGTTTTCCCAATCTTTGTGGTGTGTGACCCACCCCATTTTTATATTAGAAAGTATTATTAAAACCCAGTATCAAATGGCAAACACTAAATGCCAGCTGCCCCTAGCATAGAACAAGCAGAAAAAGTCCTAAGAGGATGCTCTTATCCCCAAAGTCACCAACTGGGCACCGTGGGACCCACTGGCCTCCTAGTTCCCAGGACTGTGAGTGAACAGTGCTCAGTGGTCACCACCGCCAGGTTCAGCTCTGCCACAGCCTGCTGGGTTTTACTGAATGTGGCAGATTTAGGCAGACCCAGTGAAGCCTCACATCTTGGCATCGGCAGTGTTATGGGTTGAACTATGCACCCCTCCCAAATTCATATGTAGAAGTCTTTACCCCCTGGGATCTCAGAATGTAACTGTATTTAGAAACTGGATCTTTACAGAGATAACTGGGCCCTAAAACAATGACTTGTGTCCTTATATGAGGTTAAGATACAGGCACACACAGAAGGAAGCCATGTCAAGACATGGGAATAAGCCGGCCATCTACAACTCTCCCTTCATGTCCCTTAGAAGAACAGCCCCTACAATACCTTGATCTCAGCTTTGTAGCCTACAGAACCCCGAGAGAATAAATTTGTTGTTTAAGCCCCCTAGGGTGGAACTTTGTTATGGCAGCCCTAGCAGGTTACTACAGGCTGGAGGCATGTGGCTGCCCCCACTGTTTACAAGCATCTGCTTGTTTATTCTGCAACTGCACTCCTCAGGCTGAGGTCCTGGTTCCATTTCTGATTTAGAAAGGAGAGAAGGAGGGTGAGGGAGGCCAAAAGCTCACTCCAAGTCACACTAGGTGGCAGGCTGCAGCCTGACCCCAGATATGTCTATCACCGGAGTCTGTGTGCTTTACTATACACTGGCTGCATCTGAGGGACCACCAGGATCACCTGGTCAGACACCCCCACTTTACAGATGGGCAATGTGAGGCCCTGAAGCTCATTGAGCTGTCCGAATATACAGCTAAGTAAACACACCAAGATTCTCTACTCTCAAATCTTGCATTCTACTCACCAAACTAAAGTACCTTAAAATGAATAAGGATGCCTTAAACCAGAGGGTCGGATCTTTGTGGGACCTCACAAAGGCAAGGGCAGCCGAGCCCCACAGGACCCAGAGAGCCCACACCGCCCACCTCCACGCATCAACACTGGGGAGAGAAACCTGCAGTCACCTGATGCCTATCTCCCTGAGTGCCAGGAAACTGTCCCAGCTGGTCAACTTGGCAGAAAGACGACACTCAAAGCTACAAAGAAATTACAAATAAACAAATGATCCTGGGAA
Organism: Furipterus horrens; assembly: GCF_987537825.1. Classification (NCBI taxonomy): domain Eukaryota; kingdom Metazoa; phylum Chordata; class Mammalia; order Chiroptera; family Furipteridae; genus Furipterus; species Furipterus horrens. The sequence goes on along the minus strand of NW_028327181.1, from coordinate 18,182,179 downwards.
GCAATGAATAGTTAAGACACTGGATCCACAGTGTGACTTTGGATAAGTCACTTGATCTCTCTGACCTTCAGTTTTCTCCCCTGGGAAATATTAAGAGGTACCGCATGTTGAATTTATAATGTGCAAGGTGCTGAGCTGGCTGCTGCGCACATAACTCCTCTGATCGCTGTGGTGGGGGCGTTATCCCTGTGGCAGCCTTGGGAGTACTCTGCTGAGATCTCCCTTCAAAGGAACAACAGGCTGTAAGGAATGCAGGGAGTTGACAATCTCCAGGTGTCACCTTTGGGATCCACCATGGAATTCACCCTGAGGCCTCTCTCTCCCCAGGTGGGCCTGTCAATGACCGACCATAACAGGGGTACTAGGGCCAGGCCATTTCTGCCCATGCTAGATCCTTCACTCTTGGAATCTTTATCACACAGGACCAAAAATAACACCATCCCCATTTTATAGGTGAGGAAACTGAAGTGACTACGTGCCTAAGGTCACATAAGGTTCAAACCAACATCTGATTACAAAGCCTAGCTCTTAACTGATGGTTTAAAGAACAAAGAAGTATGTTGACATACTTAAAAAAAAAAAAAAAACATTTTATTTTTAGAGAGGAGAAAGGAGGGAGAAAGAGAGGGAAAGAAACATCTATGTATGAGAGAAACAGCGATCAGCTGCCTTTCACGCCCCCAAGTGGGGACCTGGCCCACAACCCAGGCATGTGCCCTGACTGGGAATCAAGCCAGTGACCTTTTGGTTCTCAGGCCAGCGCTCAATCCACTGGGCCACACCAGCCAGGGCTGTTAATATACTTTCTAATGTTATACAAATTCATGTGATTTTAGCAAAAATGAAAGCAAAGTAGTGCCAAGGAAAGAGCATGTTATCAGGAAACTACTCCAACATTTATTAGCAGGTGACATTCAGCAGATGAGTCCTTTAATCTTATTACTTGTTTTATGGATGACAAAACTCGCACCGAACCCACTTACCTCAAAAGGTAGTTCCTATAGTTAAATGAGACTCATTTCTACCAAGGAAAACGGCAAACACAGTGAGTGAACAGAAGATTTCTGTTAATTGCAAAACGTTATGCAAATATGTGGAGGCAAATGGATAAGGGCCCAAACCTGAAGGATTTTAACGAAGGAAGTAATACAACTTCTCTTGAACAGGTCCCCAAAATATGGGAGAAAATGGTTATGGAATTAAGAAAACAAAGGACAAGTTACTGTAAATATTCCAAAATTCCAAATGGCTCTTATTCATGCTCACATCCCTGCACCTATAACATCCCTGGCGCACATTAGGCACTCAATAAATAACTGTTGAATGAGAACAACCTCAAAAAGACCACCAATCACCATCTTTCTGTTCTCCAAGACAGAAACACAAGTTTCCCCTACAGTGTTATGTGCAGAGCAGGATACCTGGCAGTTCATGTTGTCTTCCGCCTCAATGAGCTTCCCACGATACACCTCACCGGTGTTTGTCTCACACGTCACAATGTGACCTTCAGCTTCATGCAGGACTTTAATCGGCACACCAATAGACATCTTGGCAGTAAGAGAGTTCTACAGTGAGAGAGACAACAGTTAGTTCATCTTTCAAAGCCTGAAAAGGCATGTGGCACACACCATGCCTCCCTCAAGGCCTGACACTCCAACTCCCTCCCTGCTATCATATGTTCTTTTATCTTCATCAAATAACCAATTTTGCATGTATTGGGGACTCAGGATTATAATACATGTACCTTACAATGTATCATCAATGTACTCATAGTTGAGGGTAACACCTTTTTGGGAAACCATGATATAGAACTAGGTGGACCAATACAGCAGCCCCTGTCTGCATGTGGCTGTTTAAATTTAAATTAAAATCAAAAAAATTAAAAAATTCAGTCTCTCAGTTACACTAAACACATTTCAAGTGCTCACCAGCCACATGTGACTATCGGGCACACATATATACAGCACTGACTACTGTTGATATAAACAAAGGATCCAGGCAAATCCCCTTCAATGCCCTTTGACCCTCCACTTCACCATCAAGGCCAAAAACAGTATGATATAAGCTGGAAAGGCTTATCTTGGGAGGAAAAACATAATCACAGGGCAAGTACCCGACTCTGATTAAAGAGACAAGTGGTGGACCTTTTATTCCGAAATGAGCAACCACTGAAGGTTGGGACCCAACGTGTCTGTTCACGAGAGATGAAAGGGAACACGAGGTTGGGAAAGACAGGCTCCCTTGGTGAGAAGTCTTAGAAATTTGAGTTTCATGCTGAAGACAGTGGGGAACCACTACAAGACTATAGGTAAGGAATGATCCAATGAAAAAGGCAACAGCACTTACAAAGTGGATCTAACAGTTTAGAAGCAGGGAGATTTGATAAAACTTCTGTAACATTGCGCAAAGCCTGAGGGCGCCAGTGCCTGAAAGCGGATGGAGGCAAAGATGCAAGGAAGTTTTAAAAGGATTACCCAGATAGTATTCAGGGGACGGATGGAAACAATTAGCTAGAAATGACTTCAAGACAATGGCCTGAATATTTCGAAAAACACTGGCCCGGAGAAATACAGAAAGTGAAAAGCATGTACTTCGGGGTAAAGCTATTAACTCCCTTCCGGGCGCTAGTGAGGCGACGCTGATGTTTCGGTGGCCCGGGTTTCCCGCTCTTCTCCCTCCCCGAGACCCGCAGAGCTCCACGGCAGTGAGTCCTTCTCCAGGGGTGCCTCGCCCTACCCTCGCCTGCCAGGGCCTGTCCTCACCGGCTTCGGTCGGCTCTTCTTTCCCGATGGAGCAGCGGTAGCAGCAACTCAAACCCCTACGAAAGCCTGAGGCTGGCGAATGGCGGTCCCGCTCTCCCAGAACACCACGCGTTCCCAGAATGCCGCGCGCAGAGCCCGTCCCCTTCCTTTTCCTGGTGGTGAGCGCAGTCTCGCCTCCGCTTCATCCTCACCCCGCCGGCTGGGAAACGTGGGCTCTGTTACGATCGTTCCGGCCCCGGAAGAGAGGACTGATAACAGGGCCCAGGTGCCGCCGGAAATACCGACCCTCAGGCCAGCAAGTGGAGAAGGGGAATAGCGTTTCCAAGCACCCCACACCAGGGACAGGCTGGACCGGAAGGCAGGGATCTGAGGCCTGGGCCCTTGGGTCGAGGGTGGCAGGCGGTGAGGCTGAAGGCTAGGACCTGCCCTCACAATTTAACTTTTGGAACCCGGCACCGCCAGGTAAGGGGCGTCCTGAGCGAGGCGAGCTATTTCACCGTACGGACAGGGAAAGTGAGGTATAGAGTGGGGGAAGGGGGTCGTCCCCGAAGAGATTAGGAGTAAGGGTTACGTCTTCTGGGGTCTGACAGTGCTTGAGGCGGGAGAAGGGCTTGGACCTAAGGCTGACAAACAGGCGGACCGAGCAGAAGCTGAACAGCGAAGGGGAAGAGCCTCCGGGGAGCCAATGTTCGCAAAAGGCCAGGGCCTCGGGGCGGGGCTCGGAGAGAGGGGCGGGACTTTGGGGAAACGGAGGAGGGTCAGAGGCCGCGGCGGGTCTGCGTGAGGGTTGGGAAAGTGGTGGGGTCTCCAGAAACCCGGATTGCGAGTTGCCCGGGCAGGTTTAGATCTGGAGCTTGGGACCCGTAGGACTAGGAGTCCAGAGAAGGGAAAGGGAAAGGGAGGGCGCTCTTTGGAGGCCCAAGGAAGGGGCAGGGCTTAGGAAAGGGGCGGGATCCCCGGATCCGAGGCCGGGAAGGGCCGGGGCGGGGTTTGGGGCGGTCCAGTAGCCACCTCCCCTTGTCCCCACCGCGGGGGCGGTGGAGGTGGCGGCCGAGGAACACAACACGTATCGGCCCCGCTCTTGCCCCAGCCGAAGCCGAAGCTGCAGCCGGCGCCAGGCCGGGGCCATGGGCGCTCCGCGCCGCTCGGGTCATGAGGACGGAGGCGGAGGCAGCGGGGCCGCCGCTCGAGCCCGGTTAGTCCTTCCTGGGGGCCCAGCCCTCACCGCGGTGAACGTGGGGGATCCTGCCCTAGCGCGGGGTAGGGTCTGGCCGCGCGACCTTGGGCCGACCGCCGCCTCCGAAGGAGCTAGAGCTTCGAGCGAAACCTGGCCAGGTGTACACAGCCGCCTTGGCCTTCCAACCCCCAGCCTCGGTCTACTGGGCGTTCCTGATACTCCTAGGGCTGGGGCCGCAGTTAGCTCTGAGAGCCGTCGTGGTGGGAGGGTCCCGGGTTGTGAGGCAGGGGTGCCACCTTCCCCAGAAGCGAAAAGTCCAGCTGGAGCCGCCTTGGGAGATACTGACCCTTGTGGGGAATTGAGGCCTAGAAGCACAAGGAACTGCTGAGAGCACAGAGCAATGGCAGGCCCTTCCTGTGGCCTCCCAGGCTCGGTGTTTCGTCTTGTACAGTTCTTCACCCTCTGGTTCCTTCAGCCCCAAGGTGGTCTGAGTTCCTTTGGTGCAGACACCAAGACTGGCGTTCAGTGTCATGATTCTAAGAGGGGAAGGGGAGAAGTAGTGACTTCTGCGCTGCTTAAGGCACAAGGTTGATGAGGAAGTGCTAGTACTAGAAAACTGAAGCGAGGTGCCAACTAATGGGAGGGGGCAAGAGCATGTGGGACCCTGACACTAAGGCCTCAGTGTGACCTTAGTGTCACCTGCTTTGTGTCTGATGCTATCCTGGGATTTGCATCCTACTCTCCCAACTCCGTGGTCTTGGATCAGGCACTTGCCTTTCCTGAGCCTCAGTGGGATAATGGCTCACCTTCATAGGGAGCTTTCTCTGAGCAGGCAGTGTGCTAAGTTGTTCACATGCAGTGCCTCATTAATCCTCCTAACCACTGGGTGACGTAGGTTACCATTGTTATTTTCACTTTTACAGATGAACTGACTGAGGCTGACAGACGTTAAGTATTCAGGGCCAGTGAGCTGCCTTCCTTCCTTGGTGACAGCTGCCAACTGAAGCCAGCCAAGGCCTTCTAGGCAGACCCTAGCTCTCAGGTGGGACAGCCTCTCTGCTTCAGGCATCCACATCTAGCAGCAGCTTTGGGCTTGGAAGGCCTCGCCTACCCTTATCATCCCCCACAGGAGTATCTCTGGGTTCCTAGGGGCTGACCTGCTGGTGCCAAGACAGCAGATGTGTAGCTCTTTGGGGCCTCAGGATCAAAGGACTCCAAGGATCGGGCAACAAGAGAAGGGACAGCAGAGTTCAGAGCGGCTGTCCTGCGTCACATTTACAGCTGGGCACAGGGGAGAGCAGACAGACTCAGAGCCCAGCCAAAGATGGCCCAGCTAGTTCATACCAGAGCCCAGCCCACAGAGTAAGGAGGCAGCCGTGGGCAGAGGGCTGTAGTCTGGAAGCCTGGGGGTGGGGGTGCTGGGCATTGCAGTGGCAGGTAGGCCCGGGGCCTCTCAAGGGATAAGGCCTTTGGAGAAAAACACCTTTCATTCACCAAGCATGTCTGAGTGCCTGCTCTGGGCTGAGGTCTAGGAGGCGGTGAATACTACCTTGTCCCACCTGCCAGTGAGGAATTATCCCTCTGTCCAGCGGGGAAGGCAGACCACCTCAAGTATTGCACATTAAAGGGCTCAGAGAGGGAAGGGGACCAGAACATTGGGACATATAAGGGATATATAAGAGCAAAGTCTGGGGAGTAAACAACCTGTGTAAAGAAAAATTAAAAAGGCAGTTTATGGTCCCAGCGAGGGGAGGCATGCCACCAGGAGGGAACAACACCCTGTATGGAGTTCTCCCTCCACTCAGGCAGTTGGGGGGAATTATTTTAGAATATGAATCCCTGGAGGACAGGCTCTGGATCTTAGTCACTGTACTGTGCCCAGAGCCTAGCACACAATGGGTGCTTAATAAGTCTATTCCTTCCAACAAATGTTTTTGGGCTGCTACTAAGTATCAGGCACTGGAAATAACTGTGAACAAGTTTAGCAAATTCTCTGCCCTCGGGAAGCTTACAGTCTAGTGGGAAGACAGAGTAGCTTTATTATCATCGTTGCCATGATTATGTTATTACTTTTGCTGAGTACTGTGAAGGGAAACAAACAGGAAGTTGTGAAGGAGGGCTCTCTTCCCCCAAAGGCATAGTCAGAAAAAGCCTCTTGGAGGAAGAGACTTTGAGCTGGCACCTGAATGACAGTAAGGGAAAGTCTTGAGAACAGCAAGGGAAAGAGTTTCGGACAGAGCTACATGTCCAAAGGCCTTAGGGTAGAATGAAGCTTGATGGGTTTCCAGGGTAACTGGAACAGCGTGAGTGGGGGATAAGGGCCCAGGTGGAGCTGGCAGGGCTCAGGTGGGGCAGGGCCCTACAGACCATAGTAAGGGGTGAGAACTTTATTTTAAGAGCAATGGAGAGCTATGGACGGGATCCTTCTGGCTTCTGTGTACAGAGATGGGAGAGGATCTGGGGGTGGCATTTAGGGCAGAAGACAGGTGGGAGTCAGTGAGGACTAGGCTCTCAGGACTGAATCCGTGACAGTAGGAAGAGGGAAATGTGCCAAGGCCATGCAGGAAGGGCCAAAGGTACCTGAGGGGAAGGGGAGCACAAAGCCTCAGCCAGCCCTGGGCTCAGTGCACTAGGTCCCACCAAGCTGGATGGAGGGCAGGGTTCGCATCAGCACCCAGAAGAGGTTATACACACATTCTTGCCCTGGGTGCTCACAGCACTTTGCAGGCTGACATCTGTGATGTCCATTTCGTAGAGGAGGAAGCAGGCACAGAGAGGTCCAGTGCCCCTGGGGTGGCTCAGCCAGCAGGTGGCCTGCATTGGCCCGTACTACCCTGCATTCCATTCTGCTGCATGCCCTGGGAGAGGAAGGGGTGGGGGGGAGACCAGTACGATGCAGCAAAGGAGCAGTCCTGTATCCCTGCCTCCTGGGAATGTATAACAGCATAGAAGGGCACAGAGAAGCTCCATGCAAGGGTCCCCTTTGTGAGGCAAAGCCTGAATTTGGACCTGGTCGCAGTCTAGGTGAAGGATAGGACATGGCCAGCCTGGGCTCAGGGAAGGCTGTGGAAGTGGTGGCATCTGTGCTGGGGAGGATTAAGATGCAGAGGAGCAGCTTGAAACCCACTCCAGGCAAGGGACTGCCCAGGCAAGGCCGGCAGGTCAGAGGTCAGGACAGACTCCAGGACTAACGAGTGGCCCTCCTGACCAGTGCATGCCATGGGAGCCAGGGCTGGCATGGCAGGCAGCCTCCCGGGGCAGCCCTACACAGGCTGGCCTTGGGTTCAGCAGAGACCCCCAAGATGAGGAAACAGCGTGGGCTAGGTGTTATGAATAAGCCATGAGTGGTGGTGGCTACTGAAGGGAGGTCCCTCCTGGCTCTTTCGACTCTGAACTTTGTCCAGATTCATGGAAGGCTAGAATGGGAGGGTTCTGCAGGCTGGCGCCAGCTCGCCCTCACCTCAGGGCCTCAGCGCATGCTGTTCCCTTTCTGCTGTGTGCTTCTTGACTCTCTGCTCTCTAGGTCATACCCCCACCATTTTCCCTGGCCTATCCCCAGTTTTTCTCCTACATTTGCTTGTTTTTGCTGTCTAGCAGGACAGGGGCCTGTCGCTAACGGCTGTACCTGTAGTAAACATGCTAGGTACTCGGCTCCTTGGGAAATACTTGTTGATTGAATGACTGAATCAGACCAAAGTCCTCTGCTTTAGAGATGGCCAGACTCAGTCCAACAAGAGGAAGTCAGTTTCTCAGTTCACAGCCAGCCAGCCAGTGGCTGAGCCCGGGCTGCAACGCCTAGGTCAGGCCCTTTCTGCCCTCCCTCACTGCTTGGCGAGGACATACTGAGAGGTTGCTCAGGGTAGCGTTCTGCATACACAGATTACAGGACAGTCTCCTTCTCTTAACCGTGGGCTTCACACTTTGGTGGCCTTGAGGCTTTGAAGTGCAACGAACTTCCAGGGGCATTGTGAATTAAGACATCAATGTGTGCTCGGTGCCTTTCATGTGCTCGGTGCCTTTCATGTGTTGGTCCTGTCGCCACTTTCTCCGAGCTCCTCCCAAGAAAGGGGGCTCAGAGAGAGGCCTGTGGGGCTGTGAGTGCACATAGTGGGGGCTGGGTGCACAGACGTAACGTTGTGAAGAGGTGACATTCAAAGAGAGGAGTTAGCTCAGGCAGCTAGGGGGCCAGGAGAGGCCAGGCAGAGGGAGCAAGTGTGCAAAGGCGTGGGGCACGAGGAACCACGTGACAGGGGAAGGTTCTGCCTGGGGGTGGCCTGGTGAGGACAGGTGGGGGTGAGGAAGCAGAGGGTGCTGGGGCGGTGCCACAGAGGCAATGCCCTGAGAAATGTGGGAACCTGCCCCCTGGAGGATTTTGTGTAGGGCTGGCCTGCTCTGACTGGTGTTTGGGGGAGATCACTGCTGTTGTAAGGAGGACGGACTGGGAGGCAAGAAAGGCTGTGGGCCGGCTCCTGAATAGCTCCTACAGGATCTGGGCAGGAGCCATGACAGTGGTTCCAGTGAGGGTGGCAGTGGCAGGCGCTGGGCCAAGGATCTGTGACCTCCCTGTGTTCCCATGCAGGGGACTTGGTGCAGCTGCCTGTGCCCATCATCCAGCAGCTCTACCACTGGGACTGCGGCCTGGCCTGCTCCAGGATGGTGCTGCGGTGAGTGGGCAGGTCGGGGCCCTCGCCATGCACGCTGTGTACTCTGGCTGCAGGGAGACACCGGGAGAGACCTGGGTGGGATCCATCACCCAAGTGGTTGTCCTTGGTTGGGGCTTGTGGGAGGTCCAGCTTCCATCGGGGCTCAGTGCCATCTGAAAAAGCAAACAAGGGGTAGGACCAGTCCCTCCAGGGGTCCCCTCTGGGAATGCTGGAACTCTGGGGATGGCCAGAGAAGTTGTTGGTGCCCAGGCCTAGCCCACAGAGTCACCCTGTGGCTGGGACACAGGGCCTTCCACCTTCCACTCTCAGGCTTCTGGGAGACTGGATCACTGAGTTGAGGCTGTGTGGATGTCCCTGGGACTTTGACCATTAGAACCTGGAGGACCGTAGCCATCAGCCTGTAGGAGGAGCTTTCCCGGAACCTCGGAGGAGCTTTCCCGGAACCTCGGAGCAGCTTTTGCCTTACTTATTTCACATCCTGGAATTCAGGGCAAGATAGGGTTCAACCAGAGAATTCTCGGACTAAAACTCAGAAAACACAGATGTGGTACAAACACCTCATCTTAGAGATGAGGCCAGTGAGGCCAGGGAGGGTGGTAACGTGCCCAGAGTCGCACAGCTCACAAGAAACGTGAGAAGCAGAACCCAGGCCCTCCACTCCGGTGCCAGCAAGGTGCCCAGGCAGCTTTGGGTTGCAGGACATACAGTTTCATGACAAGGGACAGAATCTTCTATGCAATGGGAGCTTTGTCAATGGCTGATGGGGCCACAGGTGGAGCGTGACCCAAACCCGCTTCTTTTCACGGGCGAGCCGACCTCAGTGGCCTGTCTGCCCACAGGTACCTGGGCCAGCTGGACGACGGTGAGTTTGAAAGTGCCCTGCAGGAGCTGCAGCTGACCAGGAGCATCTGGACCATTGACCTGGCCTACCTGATGCGCCACTTTGGTGTGAGGCATCGCTTCTGTACCCAGACCCTGGGTGTTGACAAGGGCTACAAAAACCAGGTGAGTGGCCGGCCACCAGACCTCCACCAGCTCAGTAGTTGGAAGAGGGTACAGTCAAGGCCTGGACACTTGAGTGGGCACACGGGCGGGCAGGGACCAGGGAGCAGCAGCAGACGTGCAATGGGCAGGACTTGGAACCAGTCAGTCTGGGTGACCTTGTGGTTCCACCTACCCAAAGGGTCTGAGCATCAAGCTGGGCTCCTCCCAGCACCCCCACCCAGAGACCCCTGCCACTTGCCTTCAACAGTACTTGAAGGTGCGCAGAGGGGTAGCTCAGGCTGCCTTCCCGCATCCTTCCCTGCTGTCCCGTTGCACAAGGCAGGGCCCAGAGCCTCAGAGCACACCCCTCCAACCTCATCCAGCCATCATTTGCCCATTTTCCTCCTCCTCACGGGAACAGCCAACTCCAAGCCGGGTAATTGGTATTCTGGAATAAAACCCAAAATATCTTTTTTTTTTTTTTTTCCCTTCCCCACACAGCTAGAGCCAGTGTTGCCTGCCTCTGCGACAGACTCAGCCCAAGCTCTAAAACTTGGCAGAGTGGTCACTTCTGGCCATTTTGGCGAGCAGGTTGTTGTGTGGTGGCCAGAGCCTGTCCACCTAACCCTCCCCTGGACCTTCCAGCCAGGGAAGAAGGCTCTCACATCTGGTTTGGTCACCATGGCTGCAAGGCAGAGAAAGGGGTCCAAGAACAGGGTCATGTCTACCACACCCATGGGGGCTCTGGCTCCCTTAAAATCCCTACACCAAACAAAGTATGCTCCATGGACCTCATCCGGCTAAGCCGAGTGGTGGCTGAGCATTCACTTTTGCTCATTCACTCGGATTCCTGCTCATGCCTACAAGGAGCACAAGTCTAGGGCTGCCTGACCTCCCTCAGGGAGCCAGTCTGAGCCCACTGCCTACTAGTCTCCTGAGCATCCTCTTCACGCCTCTGTGTGGTCCAGAAAGCCACACTGTGGCCTGGGACGAAGCTTTCTGCCCCTGTGCTACACGCACCGTCTCCCCTGGCAGGCCGGGCCCCTCCGCTGTCCTGCCATCTCTGACTCCATAATGTGTCCTTTGTCCAGATGGGGTGAGGGCAGCCAGGGCGGGCAGCCCTTCCAGCCCGCCCGTTTCTCTTCAGTCCTTCTACAGGAAGCACTTTGACACCGAGGAGACTCGGGTGAACCAGCTGTTTGCACAAGCCAAGGCCTGCAAGGTGCTGGTGGAGAAATGGTGAGCCTCCCCCGCCCTGTCTTGTGTACTTGCTCACCCACAGGCTTGCAGTGGTGGAGGCCTCAGGATGGAGCGTGAGAAAGCCTAAGGCCTTGGGAGTCAGGCAGCGCTGGGCTTCTTGCCCGGGTGGCTGTGGGCACTGGTATCCCCTGAGCCTTGGGTTCTTCATCCATAAAAAGGGGACCTGTGGCTCCATGATCTACTGAACACAAACCTCTGGCCTGGGGTGGATCCTGAGCAAGGGCTGGAGGTCCAGTGAGCAAGACATATTCCAGCCAGTTCTTGGGCTACTCACAGAACGGTGGCATGGGACAGAACACAGTAACCCAAGTGAAGGGGTGACGGCCTGAGGAACATGACGGCCTGGTCATGGAGGGTGACGGGGACAGCCCAGTGTGTAGGCTATCTAGGGAGGCTGGCTCCCAGATCTCCCCATGGTCTCAGTGACCTTACGTGGGTCTTCCCTTCTCATCTGTCCTTAGGGGCAGGATTTAGGCAGACCCTGGGAGCGACTTGCCCAGCTGTGAGTGACTTCCTTTCCTGGGCTCACTGGGGACACTGCGCTCAGGCATGATGGCTCAGGTCCCAGTCGGGCTTTCCTAAACCACTCTTCAGGCCTCCCTGTTCTTTCCAGATTTCTATTTTCGTTATTAACACAATGTAGCCACACTATAGGTGATCTGGAAAGTGGGGAAAGTCCACGCATCCTGAGGCCACATGAGCCCATGTTGGAAGGAGAGGCAGCAAACGTGTATTTAGTGGCACTTGACAGGTGCTGTGTTGTTGAGTGGGAACCTTGGGCTGCCCGCATCAGGGGAGGAAACTGAGGCTGGGAAAAATGGCGCGAGCCACCCACAGCCCGCCCAGCCACTCAGCCGTGCTGTGCTCCAAACCCGACACCGCCAGGAGTTATCTCCTGCGGCCTGCGCCTGCCTTCTGCCGCAGCCCCTGCCCCTCCTCATGGCTGAAGTCCCGCTCTTGTACATGCTGTTGGGAATTCAGCCGGGTGTTTTGTTTCAAGGCCAAATGGGAAAGTGACGCGCTTTCTGGGCTGGGACAACAAACCTAACTGCCGCGTGACTCGACCGCGGCTGGGGTTGGGCCGGCCACCGCTCCTGAGGAGCGTGCTAGGGAAGGAGGGCCAGGGTAGGCAGTGGGCCCCAGCCTGGGGTCCCCAGCCCCGCCTCTTCTCCCCTCTGGGTTCCTATTTGGACTTGCTGCCTTCTGGGTGGGGATGCACACCTGAGGCAGCTGGCTTTGCTGGCCTGCGGGTTCCCCTGGTAGTGCCGCTGGTCAGCCCTCCCTGGACGGCGACTTCTGCCATAAGGAACCATAGGGAAAAAAGTAGCCCTTGCAGAGAAGCATTTGATTTTGACACTAGCAAAGCATGCTTAGCTCAGATTTGGGGAATTAAATTGAACTGACAGTTTCTAACGTAAACCAATGGGCCCGCGGAGGCGCTTGACTAAAATAAGTCCCTTACCAGACTAGGAGGTGGGGTCCCACGTGCGGCTCCACTAGCGCTTGGCAGGTGTTCTTCTGGACCTGACCTTCTGCCGCCCCGCGAAGGGCCTGATGGGGCCAGCTTGCTCTTGAGCACTCAGAGCCCCTCCACTGGTTCTGTGCTTGGCCTTGGAGAGCCCGGGCCACAGTAACAAAGCAGGACATTCCCACTTGCAGGGAGCTCAGGGAAGAGGGAAGACCAGCCATAACCCCAGGCTGCGTGACACGGGGCAGAATAGGGGTCCAAGCAGGGTCCACTTGAGGGATGGGGAGTGGGCGCAGTGGCATCAGCTGACCCTCTTCCCACCCCCAGCACAGTGAGTGTGCAGGACATCCAGGCGCATCTGGCGCAGGGCCACGTGGCCATTGTGTTGGTGAACTCGGGGGTGCTGCTCTGCGACCTCTGCTCTAGCCCCGCCAAGTACTGCTGCTTCGCCCCCCGTGGCCACCGCTGCTTCTGCCGCACGCCCGACTACCAGGGCCACTTCATCGTGCTGCGTGGCTACAACCGGGCCACGGGCTGCATCTTCTACAACAACCCAGCCTACGCTGACCGTGAGTGTGGTAGGCGGGCACGGCGGGCAGGGCAGCTGCATTCACAGGCCCCTGCGCCCGCAGCCCCCAGCTCCTTCCCTGTCAGCCTGGTGGGGCCAAGGCCTTCCTTACTGCCTTCTCCTCAAAGCCCCTGCTCCTCCGGGACCCCTGGACCCCTGCCATCCCTCTGGCCATGCAGCAACCAGCCACAGCCCTTAGGCCACGCTGGCCTCCTGCACAGCCGTGTGGTTACCAGGCCTGGCGTCTCCATCCCACACCAGCAGCCCGACACCACTGCCTAGGCCCCCACCTGCTGTCCTATGCTGTATAGGCTGCAGTTCCCTTCCCCTTCCCCCACTTCAGGCCCCACGGGTTGGTCAACACACTCAGAAAGCCTTCCCGGCCCCGGCCACGCTCTAGACCCATTCAGGGCCCCCCACTGCCCTGGGCCCAGGGAAGGACTGCCCTGACTCGCACAGAGCATGTTTCTTCCCCTCTCTGGGCCTCTCTTCATCTGCTAAACTGAGGAGGGGGCAGGAACAAGCCCACAGTAGGCAGGGAGGGTTTATGGGGGTGGAAGGCTTGAGTAGCAAGGTCGGTGGGACATGTCAGGCCTCCCCCAGCTTCCCTGGGTGCCAGTGCTCTCTCCCCACCCACTGACCCTGCTTTGCCCTCCGTGCCCCCAGCAGGAATGTGTAGCACCAGCATCAGTAACTTCGAGGAGGCCAGGACCAGCTACGGCACGGACGAGGACATCCTCTTTGTCTACTTGGACAGCTGACAGCAGGAGCCTGGTGTGCCCAGGCCCTCAGACCCCAATGTGCCCCTCCCCAGCCTGGCCTACTCAGGAGGCCCGGCCCCAGGCCCAGAGCAGCTAGGGCTTGAATGCAGAGCATTGGCCTCACCCATGTGACAAAACCCCAGGGAACTCTGGGAGGCTGCAGGATACCTGATTCATCTGCCAATGGCGAGTGTCGTCATGCCACTTACCCACACGCTGCTGGCTGCTGGCAACACCCCACAGCTTCTGAGCAGAGCTCACCCAGCACCCTCGGGCTGACTCCAGCTGTGTCCAGGGGGACATCCAGCCCCGAGAGTTACCTGGGGAGGGAGCTTACTTGTCAGGATGGCATCTGTGTGTTTGGAGACAGTAGCTGGCCCCAGCCTCGCTGTGAGCTGTCCTCACCCTCCTCCCTAGGAATGCTGCAGGGCCCCCAAATCTCCCTGCCTGGGTGCGAGGCCTGTGGCCCCTGGGGAGGGCTGACCTTAGGCAGGACACTTAGCAGGTACTCCAGCTCTGTAGGGTGTGGGCAGGAACCTGGTTCTCGCTGGCCCACAGTGCCGAGTGTGCTCAGGACAGCCTGACCCGGAGGGCCAGGGACAGCGGCTGAGCCCCAAAGGTCCTCCCCCCCACCAGGTGTTCTCCTGACACTAGGCTAAGTCCCACAGGGGCCCGTCCTCTGAGTACAGGAGCTCTGAATCTTGCAGGGCTGGGTGCCAGGGCGCCAGGGCCTATGCTCCTCACGCAATGTTTGTGCCAGGACCTTCTACACAGAGTACTGGGTCTCTTCCATCCTGATAAGGGGGGTGCCTGCTCTGGGTCACACAGCATGGCGTAGAGCATGGACTGGAGCTGTTGCCTTTTCTTTCTTTTTATTCTGGGGGGGTTGGTTTTTTAAAATTTAAGTTTTCACTTTTGGGGGTGAGAGTCACCCTCAAGATAATAGTGAGATCGCAGGTACTTTCAAACCACTGACGCCTCTTCTCACAGGGCAGATAAACCAGGTCAGGTGTCTTTCAGAGGGAAGAGGACTCCCCGCTGGCGGGCTGAGTGCCAGGGCCCTCACCTTACTCTCCTGGCCCAGTCTGGGGAGAGTTTGCCCAGGACACTTGACTGGTGGAGTTGGGTCTTGAACCCAGGTCTGCACCTAAAAAATAAGGGAAGTGGATCATTCCCAGAGGGGCTGGGGACACACACCCACCCCTCAAGGGCTGCCTCTGGTAAAGGGGCGGAGGTGTCCCAACAGCCCCTCTACTCCGGCACCCCTGTGTCTTGGTCTTCCCGTGCCCAAGGCATGGTGCGGTGGCAGCTGCTGCTGCTCTGAGCTGCAAACCATGCTTAGCATCTGCCCCCACTCACCAGCTGTCCCCTCCCCTCCAAAGCTGCTCTGAGGGGCAGAGGTGGGCTCTGCCTATGAAAGCTGTCAGACCACCCGGCTGTATTGCTCCTCAACACCAGACATAGTCTTGGCCAAGAGGGAGGTGCTGTAGCTGGGCAGCCACCCTGGGTGTGAGACTAGCATTGCCTTCAGACTGGTGTCACAGTTCTGTTGCCTTAATGCTGCGTGGCCTGGGATCCCAGGGACTTTGGCTCCACGCCCAGGAGTACCACATGTGATAGCTGTGGGATTTGGGCGGACTCGGGAGGGGACTGGGTAAAATTGTGGTGAGGATAGATATATCAAGGAAAACGGAGTGAAGCTGTCAGGATGGCTGAAAGTGAGGCATGGTGCACGTGCTATCATGGAGAGCGGTCACAGCACCTCAGTCTATCGTGTGACATTGAGAAACTGTCCCTGGGCTCAGAGGATGGCTTCTCAGGGCAAGCCACAAGTAGGGGTCAACTGTCTGGAAGGTTGACAAGAAAGCCACCTGCCCCTGAGATGGTGCCGTCTTCCCTGAGCGTCAAGGAGGCGGGATGCAAACCACACTATATTGTGCAATGAGAAAACCATGAAACGGGGGCTGAGAAAAAGCCCCATGAGGAACTTCTGCTTACAGGACCTGGCCCCTGTGACCCGTGACCCCTGTCCACAAGCTGAGGGTCCAGCAGAGCCCCCAAAGCCACAGTGGAGAGTTGGCTTTGTTCACTCCAGCCACATGGGGATGAAAAGGATCTTTTGCATTGCAGAGATTTTATACATATATTTTGTTTGTAATGAGCCATTCTCAATAAACATTATTCTCACTGCAAAATGATGGCAGCCTCTGGCCCGCCTTCATGAATTCTCGTCCCCTCAGCACAATCACACGGGAGCCCAAGTCCTTAACTTGCCATTCCAGTTTTAGCTGGGGCTGGTATCCAGTTTTCTGCTTTTTTGGGCCAGCATCCCCCCTGATCCTTGTGCAAGGCCTAAGTGGGCAGTGCTAGAGGTGGAAGGGCCTCAGATCTCAGCTTGACTGAGATTCTTGGAGACGGCATGGAGTCTGGAAACCCTCGGGCAGGAGGAGGGCTGGGGATGGGCAATGTCAAGTGAGGAGGGAATAGAGGGGACTCTCGCCCTCCCTGCACCCTGATCTGCAGCTCCCCTTATCTGCTAGCTATGGGGTCCTAGTATTTCATTTGATAAGTTCTCTCCCCAAACAGGAAGTTTGGAAATCGTGCATTATCTGGCATCTTCAGACCTGCCCTAGCTCCTCCAGGGAGCTGATAAGAGCCAGAGCTGGCCCTTTGGGTGGGGTCCCGATCTCTGGCCTGTGCTCGCATCCTGACTGACTGCAGCTCTGCCCCTCCCCAAGCCCACTCTTGACTCCAGACTGGAGCGCAGCCCTGCAGACTGATCAGAGTTGACCAGTGGCTGGGCTTCCCAGCCAGAGTGCCAGGCAGCTCAGCAGGCATTCTGCACGCGGGGCCAACTGCATGCAGACGCTAACGAGCCTGCCTGTCTGCACTTCAGCGTCAGCTGCTGCCTACTGGAGGGGACAGGGCCCCACTCCGAACGGGGGTATCACAGGTCGGGGCCTCTGAGTGGCCACTGAACGCAGTTAGGGGAGAAAAATGACCCAGTGAGGGAGGTGTTGAAGTAGGAGGGGTGTAAGTAGGTGAGCTGGGGAGTCCTGAGTGGAGTTGCAGGATGGGGACAGTGCCAGGGACAGGCTGAGGGCTACTGTGAGGGTTTCCATTGGGAGCCAAGGGGCCAAGCCAAAGCAGACATCTGGGTGCAGCTGAGCTGGTGCCTTTTGCCAGGGGTCTTGGGTAACCTCTGGTCTAGTCCAAGGGCAAGATTGCAACCAAGGTCTTCACTCACTGCTCTAGACAGAGCCAGAAGCTCTAGAGCAATGACACCCAGTCATTGTTGCTTTGCCAACCCTCAGCCCAAGCCAGATCAGAAGCAGCCCTGGTGACCCTGTTAGGGGTGAGCCTGTGCCGGAAGAGCCAGGAAGTGAACTCTGAGTCTAGGAGCCAGAGAAGAGTGGCGCTGGCCTCTGGGAGCCTGCCACGAGGCAGAAAGCCTGGCACAGGTCCCATTTCATCCTATACAAATTTGCCTCAAGCACGTTTGCCACAGGAATTTTCACTGCCATCATTTTCACCGCGGAACAAATCGGCCATAAGGCAATTTTGCTGTAAAATAAAATAACTGGTTGATAGTTTGATTCACATTTGGCAGACAATGTATTTTGTCAGTTTGGGTTCATTTCTCCCTTGGCTAAGTTCTCGCAGCACTCCCATTTTTATATTGTCTGCCTTAGTCCTCACAGTGGTCTGTACAGCGACGAGCAGATGTGGTGGCCTTAGAACAGTGGCTGGTAGCAACCACATATAAAGCCAGACCACAGTTACATGTAAAGCCAGATTGCACACAATACTAGAAAATGATCATATATCAAATATGTCTGCAAATCCTTCGGTGACCACAGTCTCTCTCCCACCCATCCAAAAACCAAAAAATTTCACCAAGCTATGGCAAATATTAAAGGGCTGCAGCAACTTCACAGTAGTCCTTAAGAGCATTAAGTATTGAATCTTCAGCTAGAAACTGATACCTGTTCATGAAGAAATTTTAGTGGAAAAGAAAGAAAAATGCAACGCTGAATGAGGAGACGCATCACTAAGCAAAAGACTGTATTGCTCTATGAACGAAAGACTGCACAGTCTTTTTTGCAATAATGTTTTTAAATTTTTGTTACTACATTTTTCACGTTCTATTATGGGCTTTTTAATATCCCTTTTATTTTTCATTCTGACATTGTTTACGGTGAAATTGCCTTATGGCCAATTAGTTATGTGGCAAAAATGCTTTCAGCGAAGATGCCTGGGGCAGGAGCACCTGGAATCCGCCCCGCCCCCAGAAAGAACACAGCTCCGACTGTCCTTGCTAACTTGTCTCCATCCGGGAACGCACAGCAGGGACTTGCCCTACTCTCCAGCTTCAGAACAGAGTTGAGAAAACCAGGAAGATACAGAAACGTCATCCTGCTTAGCTGTTAACCCCAGGAGCTGAGTGATGGGACTGGCATGGGCTTGAGTGTTCGTGGAAAAACTTCAGGGCTAAGAAATGGAGACTGAGACTCCCACAGCCCGGCACAGGGGCCTCTCCCCTGGCTTCTCCATCATCCCCCCACCCCCACCCCTGCCTCCCTCCTCTTTGCCTCTCCCTGGCTGCGTGTCTGGACATGCACCCTCAACACAGGCTTACCTTGAAGACATTGTGGGTTCGGTTCCAGACCCCCGCAATAAGGCAAGTCAGAATCTTTTTCCTGGTGGGGGGGTCTTGCCTTCAATTTGTAAAACCAAAAACAAATGAAAAAAAACGAACCACATCTGTGAAACACAGTAAAGCAAAGCGCAATAAATCGAGGTATGTCTATACTGTTTCCTGAGGAGCCTCCTAGCCGCTGGTGGGATCCTGGGCTTTCCCGGCCCTGGGAGATCTAGTGAGCCAGTCTTCCCGAGCTGTTTGGAGTCAGCCCCTTGATTGACAAAGACTGACATCCACATCTCATTCCACCCTCTTAACAGACCCGTGAGGCAGCCAGGCGGCCTCCTCTTTATGCCTCCCACCTGTCAAAGTCCTTTCCTCCCTCTGGGCCTTTGCACCTGCTGTCTCCTCCACTGCTCCTCCTTCAGGGCTCCGCTCAATGGCATCACTTTTAAAGGAGCACCTCCATCCTTTCCCCACACCCCCCAATCACATCACCCTGTCTGGTTCCACTGCTGTAGCCCCAATACCTGACACCTAGTAGGCGCTTGATGAAGTACGTGACTGAATGGTTGGCACCTCTTTTAGTGGCAGGGGGACTGATGAACCCTGACCAAATTCAGGGACTTGGGACTATGTGATTAGACTCACAACGCTTTCTCTCTCCAACAGTCAAGGAAAATCTGCAACTTGCCCTTTATCCACCACCACTCCCCAAAAAGGAGGCCTGGCACCTTGGAATCAGGTATCAGAGTCGGTATTGCCTCACTTGGGCATCCTACTTGGTCCTTTTATATCGGCTAACCCGCAGACCAGTACACTTTGAGCAGGACCCAAACCAACAGACTGCACTGGAAGCTGCCCAGCAAGCTGTGACCCACTCTTTGGGGCCCTACAATCCAATGACCCTGTTAAGCCACATAAGTCTCTGTGACTGATGAGTATGCTAATTGGAGCCCCTGGCAAAGGGAAGCGGAATGTACCCAGAGGCGACCTCGGTGTTTTGGACGTCCTGCCATGACACAGTCAGCAGGTATGCCCCTTTGAAAAACTTAATACTAGGCTCTTATTGAAACTGACCACCTAACCCATGAAAAAGCCTTGCTTGTGCACTGAAAACGGTACATTCAAAAATAGCTGGCCTGACCCAAGTGACACGTCAGCTTTGCATGAAAAAATGGCAGCTAGCCCTGGCTGATGTGACTCAGCAGAAAGAGCATCACCCTGCAAACCGAAAGGTCACCAGTTCGATTCCCAGTCAGGGTACATGCCTGGGTTGCGAGCCAGTTCCCCAGCTGAGAGCGTGCAGCAGGCAACCAGTCAATGTTTCTCTCCCTTTCTTCCTCCCTTCCCCTTGCTCTGAAAATAAATAAATAAATAAAATCTTAAAAAAAAAAAAAGGCAACAAATCCTTTGGGAGAAAACTCATATTCCGACTCCACCAAAGCAAAGACACTGGCTCAACGGTGACCTCGAGTTCCTGAAATACCAGGGCCTGGTTCACCAATGGGTCAACTAAGTGGAAAGCTGGGGTGTCCCCTGGGCTGCTGCGCTGTCGTTCACCCTCAGCAGTGCTACCTAGACCTGAAAATAGATGAGTCTCTCCACTCAGTAGGTAGAATTCAAGGCTAGTCGTATAGCCCTGGGTCAATACGCCACGTGGTAAACCTTAGCGTGTTTTTACTGACTCTTGGGCTGTTGCCAACAGCCTAGTTGTTTGGTCTGCCACTTAGAGAACCTCAAACCAGCAGATGAAAGATACCCCTCTTTGGGGCCATGGGCTGTGGAAATAAACTGTGGCTGGTTGACTCATGTTAGATGCCCACGATAGAAGCCTGTTCTCAGAGGAGATCAACTAGAGTAGGCTGTTGATTGCGCCACCAGCCCCACCTGGATCATTGTGCCGGGCATGGGGACACATCCCCGTTGTGGACTGGCCACCAAGGAAAAACTGTTCCTGATGCAGAGACTCCCACTGCACGACAAGCTTGTGATTTCCTGCCGGGGGCTGGCTCCAGCACAGAAGGAGGTCCCCTTGCATGCGCAGGGCACACCCCAGCCTGCTCATGGCAGATTAACTCCATCCTATCTCTGACATCCGCTTCGGGCTATTGACGGTGCCTCCCCACCGTTGACACTTTTACAGGTTATGGAGCTGCTGTTCATGGAGCTGCTGTTCCCGTCTAATCAGCCAACTTGAGGCACATCATTGTGGCCTTTGACACTGATCGGTGTGTTGTCTTTGGCTCTCTGGGCCATTTTCAGTGTGACCAGGGTGCACCTTTGATCACAAAGCTCCTCAATGATGGGCTGGCAGTCAAGGTATTCAGGGGACCTTCCGCATTCCCTGCCATCCACAGGCATCTGAAGTCATCCAGCACTGGAATGCCTCCTCAAAAATCAACTCAAAAAGGTTTCTGACTCTACCTCCCGCACACTTTCGTAGAGCAGTTTGGTTACTGAGTGCAGCTGTCTCTAAAAAGGTCATTTCTACCCTGGCTGGTGTGGCTCAGTGGATTGAGTGCCAGCTTGCAAACCAAAAGGTTGCTGCTTCGATTCCCAGTCAGGGCACCTGCCTGGGTTGTGGGCCAGGTCCCAGTCTGGGGGTGTGCGAGAGGCAGCCTATCAATGTATCTATCACACATCCATGTTTCTCTCTCTTTCTCCCTCCCTTCTCTAAAAATAAATAAATAAAATCTTAAAAAATAAAATTAAAAGGGCCGTTTCCTGGATGAAAGTGGTAAGAAGGTCATAAGGACCTATTTGGGAATTTGAGGATTCAGATTTGACTATTCCTGGGCATGTTCCTTCTTTCTCTTCCTGAAGAGCAGTTCCAGCCCAGCCAGGTTAGCAAATCTATCTTCTGGTGAGGACAGCCCAGCCGAAACAGGGCCTCAGAATTCAAGCTTGATTTTGCGTCAGCCACTTGAATTCTCTTGTTGGACTGACATGGCCTTGGGTCACAAAGACAAAGCCCACTTGGGTGAGTACATGGCTCCCTGAGACCCCTTATGGCAGCTCAGGCGGGACAAAGGGGGGAATGTAATGGGTCAGTTTGCAACTGACCCTTCCAAACAAAGGTTTGGTTTTGAGAAAGGGAGTGCTGGAAAAATAAGAGGTGATGTTGGAGCTACTAGAATTTAGCTACACTGGTATATTGGAGAGGGAGCTGCAACTTTGGCACCTAGGTAGGAAATGCCCTTGACCCCAGGAGATGGGGAGAGGCGTTCATCATTAATGATCTTGTTTCACAATTGCCTCTGGAGCCTTTCTTTTGAATATGAATGTCCTGGTGCAGTTCTTCCCAACTTCAGCAAGCATCTTAAGTGAGACTATTTCAGAGTTTGCCTTCTCCCTGACCAGATGGCTTTGACCACAATGTGATCACTGTTCCTACTAACCTTACCAGGTGTCTACTGGAAATGCAAGTCCTGGCTGGTTTGGCTCAGTGGATTGAGCGTCGGCCTGCGAGCTAAGTGTCGCTGGTTCAATCTTCCAGTCAGGGCACATCAGAGAAGGAAAACTCTGACTCCAAAAAACCTCCGCTGCCTTGCGGCATACCTCTTCAGGGGAAAGGCTAAGGGAGTAAACCCCGACAGAAAATCTGGAGCCGGAGTCCCTAAGGCGGTTTGACGTTGTAGTCAACACCGGCAACTCCTGCGGCGCACCTGAAGCCAAGCTGTATTGACTCCGTCTTTCCCTTGGACCCTTCAGCTGCGAAGAGAGGGGGGGTCTGCTGCATGGGCAACAGCAGACCCTCCATATCACCCTGCCCAGGCTCTGTAGCTTCAGCTTCACTGGAGAGGACACTCCAGCGTCATCGCAAGATGTCAATTCAACACGGGAGGAGACAGATACCGTGTCACTCCCGAGTCGGACTGCACAACCATTCTCAGCGGTGCAGATAGACTCTTAAGAAGCTACACCATCGTCTCTCGAGACGGACCGCTGCCGACGACGACTGGAAATGCAGGGATATCCCTGGCTCCTATATCTTCTAGGGAAAACACTTGCAGTACCACCGGATGTCTTCCCAACCCCCCATTCTTACAGACCTCAGTCACTCATTGGTGGGGAAGATGAGTGCCAGGCAGCTGGTGGCATGGGCAAACAGGATGGATGGGACAGACTGCCCTGAGAAGTCCTTCCAAATACAAGGATTAGACTTAATTATTCAAACTAAACTGGGAACCCAAAGGCCTGTAAGCTGGCTAGGAGGCCACATTGAAGGTACTTTCAACCCATGCCCCAACCAATGTAGGTCCCACTTGGGGAAACCAAACACTTGTCAACACTTTCTTTCTAGGGGTACCACATTTGCGCTGATGACTATGTGAAAGCCAGGCATGAACTTGCCAGTCTCCCTAAAACAGTCTCTTGCAACTACGCGGTGGTCATAAGACCTCCATGCGTATAAATAAACACCATTAGGTAGCCCACAGACAACTGCGGAGAGTTCACTAAAACGAGGCTAACCTTACTCAGGGGAGCTTCCTGGATCCATATCATCTATGTGTGCTCTGTGGGTAGTTATGCCTGAGATGGTAGCCATGTGATTAGAAAAGGTGAGCACATCTATCCCTGACTTTAGCTGAAGTGACCAATGGTACCACGTTGGGCCTGGAGGCATTCAGGTCAGTGTGAACTCCCAGCCTGGGGTTTGTATAGATGATAGATTTTTCTAGACTTCCTCATGTGGGCCAAATTAGAGGCTGGACAATGTCTCATTAACGCTTTTTTTCCTGGATGAATGACCGAGGCCAAGTGGAAAGGTCAATATTTGAGAAAGACCTTGACAGCTTATGGGATTTGTCCAGCCTGTTGGGTGGAAAACCCTGATGGGCAGGATTGAGGTTACCTCTGCAGGTTGTGCTCCTTCTGCTCTTTGAAGCGCTGTGGACGAACCCCATGAAAAGCTGTGAGATACACGGAACTGATCTGGTGCAGCCTCTGTTGGCCAGGTTGATCAGTGGCTGGTGGGGCCATATACTCATGGGAAAGTGGCCAGAGCAGTCACCTGGCCTTCTTTGCTTTGCCCTCTGGGAACTGCAGCTTGGGAATCGCTGCAAGAAAATGCTGGTGGCACTCTGGTTGCTACTATTGCTCTAACCAACTGTCCTGGTCTCTGACCCAGGGTCGCCGTGTCTGTCAGCACCCATGAGACAGAGGTTGGCTAACTTGTCAGCCTACAAATAGGATAGGCTCTCAGGCCGTCCCCAGTGCTTAACAAGAGGCTCATGCTCTTTAACACAGTGAATTCCATTTCTTGAAACCTAGCCTAAAGAAAACAGTAAAAATAAGACCATTTAGCCATTCAAACATTTATCCCAGCATCATTTGGAATAGCAAGGGATGAATGAGTGAATAAATGGATAGCTTAGGGTCTATGGTAGGGGAATAATTAAATAAATAAGAGCCCATCTACATGTCAAACATTATGCAACTTGTAAAAAAAGTTTAAAAACTTTTTTTTTTATGGTGAAATGCTCTCAAGTTTCATCCGTGTTGCAGCACGTGTCGGAACTTCGTTGTTTTTAAAGCCTGAATGATACTGCGTTATTGTATGTATAGGCCACTTTTGTTCATGCATTTATTTGTGGTATCCCTGCTTTCAGTTCTGTCGGGTATATACCTAGAAGCAGAATCGCTGCATCACATGGTAGCTCTTTGTCTAATTTTTGGAGAAACCGCAGCCGGGCTCCGCAGCACCAGCGCCGTTCCCACCCCCACCAACAATGCACGGGGTGCCGGTTTTCCACATTGTCACCAGTACGTGTTCGCATCTGTTTTTTTCTTTCAAATAATAGTCATCCTAATGAGTGTGAGATGGTGTCTCAATGTACTTTTGATTTGTACTTCTCTAATGATTAATGATGTTAAGCATCTTTTCATGTGTTATTGGACATTTTACACAGGGGTGGGCAAAAGTGGGTTTACAGTGATGAGTACACAAAACACAGCTTATTCTTGTATTACTATTTATTAATTAATGTACTGTTTATTTGTATTACAACTGTAAACCTACTTTTGACCACCCCTGCACATATATTTGGAGAAATAGCTATTCAAATCCTTTATGTATTTTAATAGGTTGTTTTTTTAGTTATTGAATGAATTTTAGGAATTTTAAATATATTCTAGATATTAACCCTTTATCAGATATTGGATTTGCAAATATTTTCTTGCACCCTGTTGGTCGTCTTTTTACCTGTTGATAGTATGCCTTGATGCACAAAAGCTTTTAATGTTAACGCAGTCTAACTTATCTATTTTTTTCTTTTGTTGCTGGTGCTTTCGGTGCCACATCCAAGATATCACTGCCAAATCCAATGTCATGAAGATTTCCCCTCTATTTTCCTCTAAGAGTTATACAGTTTTAGCTCTATGTTAAGGACTTTGATCCATTTTGAGCTAATATTTGTATATAGTGAGTAAGGGTCCACCTTCATTCTTTTGCACATAGGAATCCAGTTGTCCCAGCACCATTGTCGAAAAGGATGTCCTTCCTCCCACTGAGCGGTCTTGACACCCTTGTCGAAAATCATTTTACAATATATGTAAGGGTTACCTCTGGGGTCTCTGTTCCTTTTCACTGGTGTGTGTGTCTGTCTTTATGCCAGTATCATACTGTTTTTATTACCATAGCTTTGTGTTAAGTTTTGAAATCAGGAAGTATAAGTCCCCTAACTTCATTCTTGTCCAAGATTGTTTTGACTATTCAGGGGTCCTTGAGATGCCATATGAATTTTTGGTTAGATTTTTCTATTTCTGTAAAAAACATCATTGGGATTTTGATTGGGATTGTATCAAATCTGTAAATTGCTCAGGGCAGTATTGACATCTTAATGATATTAAGTCTTCCAATCCATGAACAGTTTGGTTGTCTTTCTATTTATTAATATTTATATCTTATTTTAATTTCTTTCACCAATGTTTTATAGTTTTCATTGCTTCTTTGGTTAATTCCTAAGCATTTTATTCTTTTTGATGCTATTATAAATAAAATTGTTTAGTTTTCTTTTCAGATTGTTTATTATTAGTGTACAAAAATGCAACTGATTTTTGTTTGTTGACGTTGTATCCTACTGCTTTGCAGAATTCATTTCTTAGTACTGGTACCACCTCTAGTACCAGAATTTATATCAGTCAGGGTCCAACCAGAAAAGCAAAAACAGCAGAATATATATTAAGAGATTTAGTACAAGGAATTGACTTAAATGATTATGGGAGCTGGATAGACAAGTCTGAATTCTGTAGAGCAGGCTGCCAGGAAGGGCAGACTGGAACGCTCAGGCCTCTCAGGCATGGGCTGGAGCTTCTGTCCACAGACAGAACTTTCTCACTGGGCAAGCCTCAGCTCTGCTCATAGGGCCTTTTGGTTGATTAAATCAGGCCGACCAGGATTATCTAGGGTAATCTCACTTGATTAGTTAACTGATTATTATGGACTTTAATCACATCTACAAAACACCCTCAGAACAATACCCAGGTTGTGTCTGACTGAATAACGAGACTGCAGTCTAACCAAGCTGATAGATCCAGTGACTTTCTCTCTGCCCGTGGCTATCCAGTGACTCTAGATCAGCCTCACCTTCTCCCACTAGTGCACATACTCCCACGCTTACCCTTAAGTTGCTAACAGTCTAAATGAAGAAGTGAGGAACCTCAGGACAAGGCATCCCATCTGTCTAACTTCAACTCAACCTGCACAATCATTGCCTGGGATTTTTAAAAAATAGAGGTAAAATTCACATAACATAAAATTAACCATTTTAACGTGTACAATTCAGTGGCATTTAGTACATTCACAATTTTGTAACCATCACCCCTATCTAGTTCCAAAATATTTCCATCACCTGAGAAGGAAACCTCATACCTCATTCCATCCTCACTGCCTGGACACTTAAAAATCAATCCAGACAGCAACGTTATCAGGGCATCATCATGGAGAACTTGGAAGTGGAAAGCCTGTCATACCTGCTGATGTGCTGTGGGCAGAGGTGCCTTCCGTGGTGGGCAGGCGCTGTAGGTCAGCTACTCTTTCACGGCCTTGGGGCTGTAGCTGGGTTTGATGGCTTCAGCAAGCTCCCGTACACACTTCTCGTATCTGCCTGTCACCTGAAATCCAAACAGGTGCGCTTGAGAGGTTCCTGGTTTACACACGCCCCTCATTTACTCGCCACCACCTCTTGCCACTAGAGGGCAGCCACGGGACAGAAATGTGTTGGAAAGGCTGGTCTGCAGGACAATTTCTGACTGTAATATAGAGAAGCCACCCACGTGTGACCTCCCACCACGGATTCCCGGGCCCGTGGTGAAAATCACGGATGTCAATGTGACTCACACAACCCAGCCCCTCCTGCTGGAAGAACTGTGATCTGTTAACCCAGAAGGAGTGGCCTGCCCTGAGGCAGGAGGAGCCGTCCTGCCGAACCCAGCAGAGCAGCCTACAGCCCAGAGAGGGGAGCAGACGGCTCCATGTCACCAGCCAGGAGTGGAGTCGTCTGGGATTTGCACCACGGTCTCCTGGCTCCGGGTCTGCAGGTCCGTTCATTCCACCTGCCACCTCATCGTGGACACGGATGGAGGCTGGGAGAGGTTGGGGTGGGACTGGAAGGCCCACCCGAAGTGCTCAGCCCTCAGCGTTCCCTTCCTTCCCTCTCTCCCTTCCAGAGTCTTGACGGGGGCTCATGTCCATCACCACCGCTTGGGAAGACT
This sequence comes from Furipterus horrens, assembly GCF_987537825.1. Lineage (NCBI taxonomy): Eukaryota > Metazoa > Chordata > Mammalia > Chiroptera > Furipteridae > Furipterus > Furipterus horrens. The sequence goes on along the minus strand of NW_028327181.1, from coordinate 18,155,175 downwards.
TCTGCTTTCAGAAAGTTACTAGCGAGAAAACATTCTACTTATTGCTTCCAACTGCTAATTTGCAGCGATTCCTCTATGAAAGCAAAATTCTTGGGAAGAGGAGAGACAGGCCAGGAGACTTTCCCGTGTGCAATGCCTTATTGTCTCATGAGGAGCTGAAGCTCAAGGAAAATGCCCAGGGACCTCCACTCAGGTAGAGAGGGAGCCAGCCTGGCTGGATCCAAAGCCCTGGTTCCTCCCAGACATGCTGGGCAAAGTCATTGAGTCATCATGATGGGACATCCATTTGCACCTGTGATTTGCTTTTAAATGCGTGCTGAGTTGGTGAAAATACTGCCCGACACCAGTACAGCAATCTCTGTGTGCGTCCACGATGAGATGCCACATTCTATGGGGTCCTGTGTCCAGGAGGTGGGCACCTACATCCTCTCGTGATTCCTGGTGTCACAGGTAGCAGGTCTCAAAAGTTGCTTGGAATGTTCAAGTCATGCTTCTCATTTTACAAATGAAAGCACTAAGGCCCGGGGGCAGAAGGGGCTTGGTACAGTTGACCAGGCAAGGAAATGACAGACCCAGGCCTAGATTCCATTTTTCTGCATGACCTGTTTTCCTCTACTGTCCAGGCCTAGGCTGTGGGGCCTGGTCACAGGCAGAGCCAGACACACACATTTATCTTGTGATAAGTGCAAATGCCTGCAAGGGGAAAAAAGGATCAGAGAAGCTAATTTACTTTATTCTCTGGACAAATGAAATTGAGATTAATTTGTTTGAAGGCGCCCAGAATCTAAATCAAATGAGAGGAGAATTTATTGAGGCCTGCTGCCTGGGCATCATTTTACCCAATGGTTCCTCTCCTGAGCACCCGCTCTGGCTGGGCAAGCCAGGACCTGGGAGGAGGGAGAGACCCAGCCTCCTGCTCACCTCGGAGCCTCCTTCAGGCTGTCCCCTAGGACAGGCCCAGCAGCTGAGGTTCCTGGCTCTGGGCGCAGGAGCGGGGAAACAGCAGGGGACTCAGAAACCCACCTTGAAGTTCCAGACATTATTCACCTGCTGGCAGAGGCTGAGGTCAAGCTCAGCAGCAACCAGCAACCCGCCCCTGTTAGGGGGGAGCCCGGGGGTGTGGCTGCTGTGGGCTGCCACATAGCTTGAGCCATAACAGTAGCTGAAGTCCTGGTGAGCTGTGAAGGAGTAAAAAAAAAAAAAAAAAAACCCACCATGAGCTTTGCAGGCACACAGTGGACTCTGCAGAGGGGCATGCACATTGAGGGGCACACAGGACAAGGGTCCACACCATCCTCCCAGTGCCTGCCAAATGCTGAGGCCGGAAGGACCTGCCTCCCTCCTCAGCCCTGAGGGCCCAGCCAGTTTGCTGCCAAAGTCACGCTGGCAGCTCTCACCTCTGCCTCTGGGAACATTTCTAAAGGCCCTTTGCACCACAGCCCAAGGGAGTCATATGGCTCGGTAGGGCTTCCTGTGTGACCCACTTCCTGTGGTGGCCCCACACGGCCTTCCCTTGCCTTGCCAGCTGTGTTGCCTGTACCCTCACTCTCCGCCTTGGCCCCCAGTAAAGTAGGGCTAACAGCCAGCCTGCAGGCCCGTAAGGAGCAGGTGGGCGTAGCGCAGGGCCTAAGGGGGCCAGGACATAGCAGGCGCCCAGTGGACCTCATGTTCCTGCCTCTTCTACACCTCTGTCTGCAGGGAGGTAACTGGGATTGGAGACTCTGGAGTTCCGGGGCCTCCAGTGGGGTTATCTGGGACCCTTTCAGAAAGTGCTTTTCTGGGAAACAAACTTGCACACCCCCTCTGGCTTCCCAGGGGACAACCTGAGCTAGCACAGACTCCTCCTCAATGAGGGGAGCAGCCCCTCCCTCCCACATTCCTGGCCAGACAGATGGAACCAGGAGGAGGGGGATTCCTAGCAGAGACAATGTGATACTTGACCTCAGATCAAAACCAGCTGTGGATTCCAGGACCCCAAGGCAATCCATGCCGGTGATCTGGGGCATCTGTCCAGCTGAGGATGGGATGGACAAGAAAGGAGGGAGTGAGGTCTGCAGGGTGGATGAAGCATCCCTGCTTTCAGGGAGCTCACAAAGGACTCCACCACATCTTGGTCCCTCTTGGCATCCATCCCCAGGGAGGGATGAAGTCCAATCCGATCCCATTTGGTCCCCATCCAGAGAGTGAGGTGGTCACAAGCCCAGGACTGCCTACCCATATCCAACGCACAGACAGGCTCCCACACTGTGGGCAAGAGAGCCGAGAGGAGTCACCCCTCCCACGTGCCAGATGTGCAGACATGTTCCCTGGGGCAGACCCTGCCCGGACGAGGCAGCCACTGTGGAAATTCATGGGACATACTTTTCTTCCCATCTCCGGGGGTGAACTCATTTGGGAAGTACTCCTGTGAAATAAAATCAAGGTGAGATATCCCTGTAGGTGGCACTGCCACTATGTTTATTGCAAAGTCAGGCTGAGGCGGAGTTAGTTAAGAAACAGTTACAGTAAGATGGAACAGCCTGTCCTCACTGGGCAAACAACAAGTACTTATTAAATGTCGCTGCTGAGTCCCCGACACTGGGCAAAAAATGCAGGCCCAGCAGCCAGTCAGGGAGGAATCTGACAAGCAAGGTAAAGACCCAGATTTTGCCTTGGGGAGGTTCTAATGTGCTGGGAGACACTGCAGAAGTGCTCGGGGCTGTGTAGGCCGCTGGGGTTTGCCTGCTGGAGTGACTGATCCTGGGGTGTCAGCGAGGGACTGTCCACACACTGTTCTCAGTACTGTCCCCAAAGCGTAATGGAAGCCGCACATCAAACTGTACTGGGGTCACACAGGCTAATGAAGACACCATATTTCTTTACGTTGCCAGAAATTAGACCAGTTTAGTGTAGGAACCTTGGTTATCTAAGACTGATCAGATGCTCTGATTACAGTTTGACATCTGATAAGTAAGGAGGAGTGTTATTATGTAACAAATGCACTGTATTTGGCGGTCAGAATCATTCAGTGCATGGGAACAATGGAAACAATGAAACCAGCCCTGGCTGGGTGGCTCATTTGGTTGGAGCATCTTCCCAATGCACCAAGCTTACGGGTTTTACCCCCAGTCAAGGCACATACGAGAAGCAACCAATGGATGCATAAATAATGGAACAACAAATCAATGTCTCTCTCTCATTCTCTAAAATCAATTTAAAAAAGAAAGAAAAATGCAAAACCAGATCATTAGTGGTGATGAGGTGAGAGCCTTTCAGGATGGTTTCAGCTAAAACAAAAACAGACAAAAATAACAGTCAGAGACAGCTTCTCCTTTCCAGGACCCTAGGATTTGTGGCAGGCACACAGAGAGGGAACAGGGGGAGGAGGTGTGACATGTTCGCCCCCCTCGTGGGCCGGCAGACAGCTGCTCCTTTCCCTGTGGCCTTCACTGATCTGAAGAGACTGGGCCCCCTCCGGCAGGTGGGTTTCACAGCAGCTTATCGCTCTGTCCCCTCCGCTGCATACCTAGTTGACCAAGCTGAGGCCTGGGAGACTCACCTCGCCCATGTGGTTGATGGCGCAGGTGAAGCAGTGAGGGGCAATGGCTGCTTTCCTGGCCACGTGGACTCATTGTGAGGAAACAGTAAGAGAAACCAGGGTGCCGACTTCTCAGCCAGACTTACAGATGCTTGGCCCCGGGCTGCAGCCCAGCTGCCAGCCTTTAGGCCTTTGGTGGGGACAGCCAGGGAGACACGTTGTGCCCGAGGGTGATCCTTAACCTACAGGCAGGCCAGCTTGTCCTCAGCTTGTCCCATACTTAAGCCCAAGGAGCCAGTGGGGGAGAGTCTGCTGCAGGGGGAAGGAAGCAGCCCTGAATCATGCCCTCTCCCTGAGCCTCAGCCTCCTTTTCTAAAACTCCCTCAAAGGCAGATAGATAGTGAAGACTGGACGACCATGCGGGTGAGGTTCCCAGGAGGGGTGGCATGGCAGGAACTTCACAACTGCTACTGCTCTGCCCTTCCCTCCTGCGGGCTCGGCGAGGAACCCACCTTCCAGCTGGGCAGAACCTCCCCTGGAAAATGTACATGGCCCTGGGAAGGCACTAACTGCCGGCCTCAGTTCTGCCCTGCTGTGTTGCTTCGCAAAGCAATCCCCACTGGGAGAGATTTCAGGCCAAAGGCAACAGAGTAAACCTGAAGTGATTAGGTAACGGGGAAGGGGTAGATTCTATAGCAGGTGTCATCTCCCCTGAGCTCATCCCCATTTCCCAGTCCCTTCCAGTTTCCTCTTCTAAACCTCGAGTATCTAAGCCGGGGCTCCCTGGTTCTCTTAGTGGCCCAGGAAGGAGGCCACCTCCAGGGGCAAAGCTGAATGGTGGCCTTTCCTCAGTCCAGCACCTGCCCAGGGGAAGACATGGCAGGAGACCTGGCCCCAACCAGAGACCCTGTCCTTCCCCAGCCCACCAACTGAAATGTGCCATGGAATTTAGTGAGCCTTCTGGTTGGTCGCTAATGATCTCTTGTCTGAGAAACAACATTGTTAAGATTCTAGCTAGAGTCCTGGCTGGTGTGGCTCAATGGGTTGGGCCTCATCCCACGAAGTGAAAGGATTCCCGGTCAGGGCACACGCCTGGGCTGCGGGTTCTGTTCCCAGTCAGGGCGCATACAAGAGGCAACTGATCAATGTTTCTCTCTCACATTAATGGTTCTCTTCCTCTCTTTCTCCTTCCCTTCCCCTCTCTCTAAAAATAAATAAATAAAGTCTTTAAAAAGAAAAGCTTCTGGATCGACAGGCATAATGCCCACTTGGAAATATGGAGTGACTAGAAGCAAAATGCCCTGGAATCTTCCTTCCTGTCAGCATGCACCTGGTTTAAACAAGAGAGTAGGTGGAGGAGGTGGATGCTTGTCACAAGCTTGATTCTCAGGAGAATTCATGAGTCTGGAAAAAAAAAAAAATCACAGGCTTGATTGAGGGGACTCATTTGCTGCTTTTTTTCCCCAGCTGCTAAGCCAAACTGACAAAACTTTTAAGGAAGGATTTTTACAGAAACACACCCGTAAATGGCATTTTCAGGAATTAGATAGACAGTGGCAGAGCAAGTGCCATAAAACATCTTTCGTGCAATTCTCCAGGGAGGATGTGTTGCGTAGGACTCAAACCCACAGCTGGCAATAAACTTAGACTCTCAAAACAAGTGAGGGAAAGGAAGCTGGGGGGTTGTGAGAGCCCAGCACGTGCGGGAATCGTAGAGAGCCCAGTGGGACACGGGGACATCTGCTGTATTCCCAGTGCGGCTACGCAAGCCCCCGAGAACAATCAGAGGGGAGACAACATGCAGTGAGGGGCTGGGGTGGCAGCTTTCTGATGAACACACATACGGGGCATTAATCTTGGACCCCACGGGTTGCCTGGGATCATCAGGATGACTCAGTTCATCAAAAAGCACTTTAACTCTACTGTGCACTTAGAACAGTGAGACTCCCAAATGGGTGAGGACAACCTGCCGGTTACCTGTAGCACATGGGGTGGGAGAGATGTCAGAGATGGGAATGGATGTTTCCAGAAGCTGGAAGACGCTGCTTATGGGCAGCTGGCGGGAATTTACCCAGCGTTGTACTTAAAAACACTCATCACCCATTTCACAGACCTTTTTTTTTTTTTTTTTTAATCATTTTAAGAAAATCACTCAGAATTCCACCACCGTAATAAAACATCTGTTATAATTTTTCCACATTCCATGACCATCCTTGGCAAAAAAAAGTATTTACAGAGCTCTGGCCACAGCCTGCATACATCATGTTTTGCTGATGAGCTTTGTTAAGATGCTGTATTATCTTCATAAAGACTCCTTTTAGTGCCTGTACAACCACCCCTGGAAGAGATGGACTGAAACTTACCTAACCCTGACACTACTCTCCCCAGCTTTTCTCTTATTATAAACAGAGCCTCCAGAAACATCTTCAGGTGTATAACCTTTTCCTCCTCTTTTAAATACTTCCTTAGGAAAAGTTCTAGGAGTATAATTATCTGATCAAAGGGTGTGAACATTTTAGCAGCCCGTGAAACATACTGCTTTCTAAAAGACCTGTTAGTGTTTTAACTACCAGCCTCACCACACTCTGGATAAGCATGAATTAGCCGACTGTTGGCTGAGGAAGGGAAAGTTCATGATTTTTAATAAGCCTAATCGGTTGCTGAGGACATAAGCAATTATGTGCACATTACGTTTGGGTGTTTCTGTTTGCTTCATTTGGGCTAACAAAAGGGGGCAGTGGCAAGGCGTTGGCCACGTGAGTCTGAGGCCACAGCTCTGCCTTCCCCAGCCCAAGAGCCAGCCTAGGGTGTTGGCTTCAGGTTCCTCCTGGGCCCAGCATGGAGATGGAGCTCGTGGGTGCCTTACGTGCAGCCTGCAGGAGGGGCTGCTCTACGGGCTGGCCTGCAGGTTCTTCTCAGGCCTGGTGGCTAGAGGTCCCGTAATCACCCTACGTCACAATTGCCAGCAGATGTCGTTTTAGCGACCAAGTTGCCATGAGGATCTGGGGCGGTTCACTGAGAGGACATCCAAGACGTCATTTCTCCTCTACCCAATAGCGCCCCCTCCTGGACAAAACCTTCAGGTGCACGGATGGACAGAGAACCTGTGGTAGCACACAGGGTTTGGGGTCTGTCTCTGGAAGGGACCTACTGTGCCCATCAGAATGCAAAGGGTAGCCCTGGCTGCTGTGGCTCAGTGGATTGAGCGTCGGCCTGCGAGCCAAGTGTCGCTGGTTCGATTCCCAGTCAGGGCACAGGACTAGGTTGCACATCAGGTCCCCAGTTGGGGGCACAAGTGAGAGGCAACCACACAATGTTGTTTCTCTCCCTCTCTTTCTCCTTTCCCCTCTCTCTAAAAATAAAATAAACAAACAAATAAAAAAAAAAAAAGAATGCGAAAGGATGTCATTCTTGAGAAGGGGACACCATGTGTAAAAAAAAAGCATGAAGTAAATGTCACGTTCTGACATTTAAAAGAAATTCAACTGAAATTTAGTAAAGTGGGGACAAGAGTAAGTATGGGTCACCAGGACTCAAGCTGACCACCTAGGTGCCCCCCACATATGGAGCAGCGATGCCCCCCCCCCCCAAGTACAGCCTGCACCTCCTGACCGAGGCGCCCTGCTTTAGAGGAAGTGAGTCGGGGAGAAAGATATTTGCACACAAATTCTTAGAGCTCTGGTATTTGTTAGTGGTGCAGCCTGGAAACCACCCAGTCCTCGGCCGCTGGGAGAAGCGGCTGCAGCAGCAGCAGCAGCACTGCAGTCAAGCTTAGCTCACCAGTCGTTATTAAATGAGGGGTCCCAGGGGTCCTGCCCAGGAGCCAGGGGTGGGGGGAGGGTTGCCACCAAAGCCAGCCCCACTGCCTTGATCAGAACAGTCTTATCTGTTTTGGGATTAAGCTAACACCTGAACCTGTGTTAAGAGTTTTAAGAAGAAAACACTTTGGCTGGTTAAAAACAAGTTTCAGAACCACTTGACATGTCCGTTAAGCGCCCTCTCAGCTCTGACTCCCTCATCTGCTCTTTTTGTTCAGGTGGTTGCCCTCCATGCACTGGGTGCTGCAGACAAGAGGCTTAGGAACATGGACACCCCTCCCCGCCCCCGCCCCCGCCCCCGCCCCTGCCCCCGGTAGCACAGCGGCTGTGCCGGGGAGCCGATGCTGGCCAGCCAGCTACTGCTCTGTCGCTTTAGAAGTTTTCTTGAATCCTGACAACTATGGGGGTGAGTGGGGGGATTGTTATCACCTCATGTTCGGTATCATAGCAAAGGATAGTATTTCCCAGCAGAGCAGCCCGGGGATTGTAATTAGCTTTTTTTTTTTTTCCACAGAAATTTGGCTAAACATACAACACAAAATCCCAGGGCTTAGGTTTATTAGATGTCCTGGTGGCTGCACCTGCCTGTTCCCAAACCTCCAAGAACCCTCCCAGATCCCCAGCGTTCAGGAACCTGAGTGTTCCGATGGCGGCCGAGGGGTGGAGGATGATCTCGGCCCCGCTGATGCTGTACATGGACCAGGCGACGGGTGGTGCCGTCTGCAACAAATGTGCACTGCGATGCTCCCAAGCTGCGTCTGGAACACGGGGTGGCCCAGGTTTCCCTCCATGCAGCAAGTTGACTGGAAAACAAAGGGCCATATGTTGAAGCCCCTGAGCTATTTAACATTTCCCTTTCCTTAGACTTGGCAGAAAAAAAATAAAGTATCGCCAATACTCCACAAGTGACACACACTCTTGGGTGTGACCCTACTTTAAGTTCGAAATTCCAGTATGCTCCAAAACTAGCCAAAAATAAGAAGCACAGAGAATCCTCAGACATAATAACTACAAGCCAACCCAAGGGGAAATCACCATGGCTTAGGCATTTACCCGCAATTTCTTTTGTGATATGTGAAAACAAAACAAAACAAAACAAAAAACCCAAAGCAACTTCCCCACAGTATTTCAAGGATAAACTTCGGTTAGGTTTCAGTCATGTATGGTATAACTAAAGGCTGAGGTTTGGTCAGTGTTTTGTTTTTGTTTTTGTTTTTTTCCTTTAAAGGAATCGGTCCATTTCATCTAAGCTAGTGAATATGGGCACAGAGTTGTTTATAGTATCCTGTGTTATCTATTTAATGGCAATAGGTTCTGGATGGTCAGTGTTAACCTGAGTGGTCAATGTCCTCACTGGTCACATGTTCCTATAAAGAATGTTAGAGCTGAAGGGACCAGAAGCACATGAGGAGCAACCCTCACCTGTCAGGGGAGAACGCCAGAGCCCGCGTGGGCATGTGACTTGCCAGCACATGAAAGCCAGTCTGACACTAGAACTCACACCTTGAGAGTGCTCTTCTCTGAGAAGTCCCTGGGCATCTGCCCAGGCTAAGGGGGTCCCCCCAGGGCAGACAGGTGGGAAATAGTCCAGCTATTCCCGCCTTCCCAGCTGCCCCCTCGGGGTTCTGGCCCTGGGACATTGTCATGGACAGACGGCACTGGGGGTGAGGCAGAGGGCAGGTTGGGGTCCTAAACAGATCTGCTCCCGGAGCATTTTGCTTCCTCCCACAAATTTCAGAATTCATTAATATTGGCAGCACTCAGGATGTGCACGTGTGGTGGACAGCGGCAGAGCCTGGTGCATTGAGACAACCCCTTCCCTACCTTCAGAGAGCTAAAGATTATCCCAGGATAAACAGGTGAGGGACATGCCTTCCTGCCCCCACATCCAGCTGTTACCAAGAAACGCTGTGTTCTTCTCTCTCCTCAGGGCACCTCGTTTACCTCTGCAGATCCTTCCTCATCTGTCTGACCAGCTGAGAATGGCTGGACCTCCACAGTCAGGGAGCATAATGATGGGCTGGGGACGTCACATCTTGAGCAGCTGTTCTGATTTCATACCTTAGGTATCTGGTGGGGCTCATTTCCCGCCTTCAAATGTCTACCCCTCCATTCTACCAACCCAAGAATTAGCATTAACCAATCAAAACAGCTCCCCTGACTTATAGACTCTGATCATGGGCACAAAGCCCTGCCTGACACATGTGTACAGACACCCACAGCCACCCAATGTCACCCAGCACATGGAAATGGCTAAGGTCCCACATGAGCCACAGACAAGGGCCCTGTGAACAAGGGTTAGACAGTGAAAGACAAGAAGCCTGAAAGGGGCTGCAGAAATTATTTCATGTTTGTGCATGATTTATTTTGGTTTAATTTATATACTACTAACTTCACTGAAGAATTTCAGGAAGCCAAGTCTGGTAATATATATATATATATATATATATATATATATATATATATATATTTAAATCTCTGTGCTAAAGATGTTTTGGACTCTTCCAGGAGTCCCTGAATCCTATCTACTCATGTGATGCAGGACAATGCAGGAGGCCCCTGAGCCCTGCAGCCACACTGTGTGCCAGCATCACATGATGTGACATGATCCGACACAGAACTTCCCTGACAGAAAGGCCCACTGAGGTCTCTGCATGGAAAGGTGAGCCGGCCGGGCTGGTCACCTGAGGGGCAGCTCACCTCGCTGATCTCGCCCACTCTGGAGCTGTGGGTTTCCTGGTCTTGCCCAGGACGGCTCCAGGGTTGGAGATCACTACAGCTGTGTTCCCCGTGCACAGAATGTCCCCAAGCACTCCGTCCTGTTCCAAGATGGGGGATACTATGACCATGTCATGCTTCTTTGCCAGCTGGAAAAACAATAAATGTAACAGAGTCCTACTTTCAAGTCAACTGCCATAGATTTTTATTGAAGAATTCACTGGTTCTTCTAAATAGCCTTGGCTCAGAGCTGTCACTTGTTGGTTGGAAGACTAAATGCAGCGATATCCTGATGCCCAAGCTCAGAGAAATATGAATAATCACTGTCCTCATGCCCTGCTAGTGGGAATGTAAAATGGTGTAACCCCTGTGGAAACGGAATGGGGGTTCCTCAAAAACTAAAAATAGAATTACTATATGATCCAGCAATTCCACTTCTGGGCATAAACTCCAAAGAATTGAATCTTGAAGAGATATTTGCAGACCACTGCTCATAGCAACATTATTCCACCAAAAGGTAGGAACAACCCAAGTGTCCACATATGGGTAAATGGCTAAACAAATGTAGTGTGTTCACACAATGGAATGTTATTCAGTTTTAAAGTGGAAAGAAATCCTGTCACATAAATGTCCTCCTTGATATGGATGAGCCTTGGGGACATTATGTTACGTGAAATAAGCCAGTCACAAAAGGACAAATAAGTACTGTATGAGTCCACTTATGCGAAGTATCTAATGTAGTCAGACTGAGAAACAGAAAGTAAAGCCCCAGTTACCGGTGACTGGGGGGCGGAGGGGAGCTGTTGAATGTGTATAGAGGTTCAGATTACAAGATGAAAAAGTTCTGGAGACTTGTTTTACAACATAGTAAACGTATGTATTGAACTGTACACTTAAACATGATTAAGATGTAAATGTCATGCTCTGTGTTTTTTAATACAATTAAAAAAAAAAAAAAGCCCTGGCTGGTGTGGCTCAGTGGATTGAGCGCTGGCTTGACAACCAGAAGGTTGCTTGTTTGGTTCCTGGTCAGGGCACAGGCCTGGGTTGCCGGCCAGGTCCCCAGTGGGGGGCATGGAGGAGGCAACAAACTGATGTTTCTCTCACACGTCAATGTTTCTCTCCCTCTCTTTCTCCCTCCCTTCCTCTTTCTCTAAAAATAAATAAATAAAATCTTAAAAAAAAAACAAACAAAAAAGAAATAAAAGGATAATCATTGTTCTTCATACACACACACATAAAAGCTCTCTGACACTGAATTCCTTTTGTCACAAATAAGAGCATCAGGACCTGGTGACCAGCAGGATGAACAGCCCCAGCCAGCCATTTGTCCTCAAACCTAACTAGCCTGTCATTACTTCTGGCCTTAATGACAGCAGAGAAGGAAAGGCATGCAGGTGGAAGGCACATAGCAGTGGCTGTCAGTCCCCGGGCCCTTCCTGATGCAGACAGGTGTCCCCTGGCACCATGTCCCATTCCTACTCTTCCTTTTCTCTTCTTGGTCCGGTTTCAGGCACACAATCTGCAATTGCCTCCTACCAAGCCCCCGCCCTCTTTTCTTCCATAGCACGCAATCCACAGTCTGGTGGGTGAGAGATTTTTTCCCCTAGAGCCTGAGAGCACTGATGTTCAGAATCATAGCTAAGTATTCATGGAATCACCACGATTACAGTTCTGCTCAGAAAACCCCTAAATTTACCTACAGAATCTGAAATGGGATACGGAGAAATGAAAGGAGCTCTGTGTGAGGTGGGAATACAGATAAGCTACTCTTTGTAACCTCTTTGAATGTTAAGGGTTTTTTGATAACAGTTAATATTATTAAGATGTAATTCACACAGCATAAAATTCATTCTTTTAAAGTATGCCATTCAGTGGTCGTTAGTACATTCACAGGGTGGTGCCATCATCACCACAATCCAATTTTAGAACATCTTCATCACCCCAGATGGAAACCCATAGCTGCTGGCAGTCACTCTCCGCCCCCTCCCTGTCCAGCCTGTGGCAACCACTAATCCGCTTTCTGCCTCTATGCATTTGCTGAGTCTGGACATTTCATATAAATGAGATCATGCAACATGCATTATGAGGTTTTAATAAAGAAAAACGAAAACCAGTTTCTACACAGATGAAGACAGGTCATACAGAGCAGCTTATATAACTCGGGCAAACAGCAAGCAGAGGAGCAGAGTCCCGGACGAGGAATTGACTTTGTCCCTCATCCTTGAGTGCCAGCTGTGCCACTTGTCGCTACAGAACCTCCTGTGGGGTCACCCAGGCCGCCCTTCCCTGGCTGTAGCTCCCTCACCTGAAAAAGCCATTAAGGGCCCTTCTGGTTCTGAAATTCTATAATTTTAGGTGAAAGTACACTAAAGAGGGGCAGTAAATAGTCTTATCTAATCTTATCTGGAAAAACAAGCACCAGGCAGGTGCATTTTCCATGGTGAGAGGCCACACCCAGGAGCCGTGGCCTCGCTCTGGGACCTGCACGTGTCTGGTGGCCGCTGCCAGAGGAGCAGTTTGATGTCCTACCTTCTGACAGAACCTGGTGGCAAGCCCGTCCTCTGCTGACTTGGCAAATTCTGTCCAAGGAAGCGTCTCTCCTACAGAAAGCAAAGGGTGTAGCTATGAAGCAGAGAAAGGTCAGAATCACACCCAATGCTCACGGCCTCTGAGGGAGCTCCTCAGCTTGGCAACAGAGGGTCCCCACAAGAGCACACAACCCTGAGTGCCTTGGGCTGGTTCCAAGTCACATCCCTGGCTGTGTACAAAGGAGAGACCCTAAGCTTTCGGGCTTTATAGTGAAAAAGGAGCTAGGCCAAATACCTTACCTGTAGTCTTTTTTAAAAAAATAGAATTGTTACTATTATTTTTAAAATTTGATTTTAGAGATAGAGGAAGGGAGAAAGAGAGGGAGAGACATTGATGTGAGAGAGAGAAGCATCAATCAGTTGCCTCCTGACCAGGGATCAAACCTGCAACATTGTGGTGTCCAGGACGACATTTCAACCAACTGAGCCACCCGGCCGGGGCCCTCATTTATAGTCTTAAAAAGCAATTGCAGATTGAACAGATATTTGCACAACCGTGTTCATAGCAGCATTATTCACAAGAGCAGAAAGATAGAAGTAACTCAAGTGTTCACTGATGCATGAACAGACAAACAAAATGTGGTGTATGCATACAATGGAATATTATTCAACCTTTAAAAGGCAGGAGTGGGGGTGGGTGGGGCAGGGGAGAGCAATGGGGGAAAACTGGGACAACTATAATTGAACAGTAATAAAATTAAATTTTATAAAAGGCACATGCTACAACATGGATGAACCTTGAGGACATGACATTAAGTGAAATAAGACAGTCACAAAAGGACAAATGCGGTATCATTCCACTTTTGTGAGGTACCTAGAATAGGCAAACTCACGGAGACAGAAATTAGAATACTGGTTGCCAGGGACTGGAGGGAGGGGAGAATGGGAATTGTTCTTTAATGGGGACAGAGTTTCGGTTTGGGAAGATGAAAAAGTTCTGAAGATGGTGGTGGTGACGGCTGCATAACAGTAAAGACATACTTAATGCCACTGAGCTGTATGCTTAAAAATAGCGAAAATAGTCAATGATGTGTCTATTTTACCACTATATGTGTATATGTGCATGTACACATATGTACATATAATTATAAAATTTTGTAAAAGGTATGGCCTCAAACTGCTCCCAACCTGCAGATCCCAAGCTGCTGGCCAGTCACTTATAGTCTTAAAAACAATTGCAGATGGAACAGATATTTGCAAATCCATGTTCATAGCAGCATTATTCACAAGAGCTGAAAGATGGAAGTAACACAAGTGTCCGCTGATGCATGAACTGATAAACAAAATGAGGTGTAGACATTTTGTAAGAGTGCAGTGAAGACTGCTAATGGGGAGTGTCAGAGGGCCACCAAGGATGACGCTAGGACCTGTGGAGCATTACCACAGGAATGCTTTCCTCCGGGGACAGGGAGGCTTCTTCCGGAGCAAGAAAATCCACTCACTTAATGACCTCATAGGAAGCGTGGGAACCACCAGATGGGCTGAACAGCCCCCAAGGTTAAATGCATTACTGTCATGTGCCCATTAATGACGGGGATGCATTCTGAGAGGCGCGTCCTTAGGTGACTCATGGTGTGAACATAATAGATAGAATCGTCTGCTACACACCTAGGTTGCATGGCACAGCCTGCTGCTCTGAGGCTACAAACCTGTGCAGCATGCTACTGTACAAAGCAACATGAGATTAAATCAAGCACATGAGAAAATGATGCAATCAGGAGGTGTGGTAAACATGGAACATATGAGGCTATTGCCACCATAACATGGCATTGTGTTTTACAGCCAACTTTTTTTAATAAGTAGAAAGAGTACATTCTTGTCTGCAGCCATACCAGCCAGAGGGCACCGGATCTTCTCTGATCTCGGAAGAAAGAGTACACTCTAAAATAATGATAAAAGTATAGTGTATAGTATATACATAAACCAGAAAAATAGCCATTTATTATCATTACCAAGTATTATATGCTGTACAGAAGGTATGTGTGATACTTCTGTAAGACTGGCAGCACAGGTTTGTTTACACCAGCAGCAGTCATCACAGGTGTGTGACTAACGTGCTGCACTGTAATGTTTTAAGGGCTATGACGTCATTAGGCAATAGGAACTTTTCAGCTCCAAGATAATCTTAAGGGGCCACTGCCTATATGTGGTCTGTCGTTGACAGAAACGTCATTATGTGGCAATGACTGCATTCCTAGGATCTCTGGCTAGATACCATCAGGGGGCTAATTCAATAGCAAATGTCATTAAACTCACTGACTTTTGTTTGTTTGTTTGTCTGTTTCAAATAGTGGGTACATATATATGTAGTAACAGTTCAAAGAACACTATGTATACCGGGCTCAAAGTGGTAGTTTCCTGTGCAGGAGAGGGAAGGGACCATGATGCGGCAGGACACTCCACAGCTTCAGCCACACTCTTTAGTGCCCTCCAGTCTAATGGCATTACACTTGCCATGTGGGCACTGGCCTTCTGGATTCATCCTCTAGGCCATCTTGTTCATACCCTTTGCCCATTTCCTACCAAGCTGTTTGTGTTTTTCTTCTTGGAGAATTAAATTCTTTGTTTGGACAAATTTTATATACTCTTTAAAAAATTTTTTTTAAACATTTTATTTATTTATTTTTAGAGAGAAGAGAAGGGAGGAAAAAAGAGAGGGAGAGAAACATCATTGTGAGGCTGCCTCTCACGTGCCCCCAACTGGGGACCTGGACTGCAACCCAGGCATGTGCCCTGACTGGGAATTGAACTGGTAACCCTTTGGTTTGTAGGCTGGCGCTCAAGCCACTGAGCCACATCAGCCAGGGCCATATACTCTTTAGATCTGCCCCCTCCTAATCACCCATTTCATTTATTTCAGAGAGATAAGCCTAACAGAAGTTTCCGGATGCCTGCCGTTGCTCTGGTCACCCTACGGGGACGGGGCGGGGGGGGGGGGGGTCTACAGGAAGCTATGTGATGTGACTGGAGAGTGCTTTAACAGGTTGCAATAATTGTTTGGGGGCAATAATTGTAGCCAACCTTTTCCAAACATGGGCCGTGTGCCCACCCTGATAATAGGCAGCTTGTCCCAGATACCCCTACAAAGTAGGTGTGACTCTCCTCACTTCATTGAGAAGGAAGAGAATCATTCACCTCCCAATTCCTTCCTGTCCCAGGAAGCCTGTAACTAAGATGGTGTCAGTGTAAAAGGCCACCATGGGCACCACCACCATATCAGCCACCAGGGGTGGTGGCCCATGGAGGTACCTAAGTGGGCACCAGGCTCTGCCAGCAACAGCCTCGGGGGCGTTAGCACCAGGCTCAAGACTCCCCAGGATCCTCTTCAGTGAAGAAAAATGAACTGTTTTAAGAAAGCCAACAGAAAGCTGTTGATACCAAAAATGATCCTTAATGACCATTCATTCTCAGCTTTCAGAGCATTAGGAGAGACTCAAATGCCTCAAGAGAATAAAACCTCCCTTTCTGATTTCATTTCAGATTAATAAACTCACCAAATTTCTCCATTTCTACTTTAATGACTTCTTTTCCTGTTTACACAACTACTGTAATGTAAACAAACTTTCCAAAGAAAGATGTGGAATGGAGGTTGGGGGAAGCTGTCTGCTAAGTCCCAACAATGGCTCCAAATTAGAGGGGAAAGGGGTTCCCCATTCATGGAACCAACACTCCCAGAACAGACTGTAAATCTAGACCTGGCTTTGCCCTCAGGAGCTGCCAGCCTAGATAGAGGAACTAAATTATAATCTGCTATGGCTGCAGGACAACACAGAATGCTCAGTTCTACACAGGGGTGACCCCAGGGCCCCTCAAAGGAGGAGGTGTCTGTGCTGGGCTTGATGGATGAGCGAGAGTTCTTCAGATCCAAAATAGAGAAGTGGTTGGTTAAACCATCCAATAAATATTTAGTGTCTGTCTTCTACCAGGGATTGTTCAAGCCATGAAAGACAAAACAGGGTGGAGGAATGAATAAACAAAATGTGGTATATCATATAATAAAATATTATGCAGCCACAAAAAAAGGAATGAAATTCTGACACATGCAACAACATGGATGGGTCTTGAAAACATTATACTAAGGGGAAAATGGCCAGACACAAAAGGACAAATACTGTATGATCCCACTTTTGTGAGGCACCTAGGGTAGTCAAATTCATATGTAGAGAAAGTAGGACAGAGGCTATCAGCAGTGAAGGGAGAGGGAGCGAGGTACTGCTAGGTGACTACAGAGTTTTTGTTGGAGATGATGAGAAGTTTTGGGTGTAGATGGTGATGTTTATACAACTTTGTGAATGTATTTAATGTCATTGAATTGTACATTTACCAATGGTTAAAGTAATACACTGTGTTATTTGTGTATGTTTTATTACAATTAAATTTTTAAAATTATTTATTTGTTTGTTTTTGTTTCTTATTATTTATTTATTTTTAGAGAGAGGGGAAAGGAGAAAGAGAGGGAGAGAAACATCACTGTGTGGTTGCCTCTCACTCGCGCCCCCAACTGGGGACCTGATGTGCAACTTAGTTATGTGCCCTGACTGGGAATCGAACCAGTGACATTTGACTCACAGGCTGATGCTCAATCCCCTGAGCCACACCAGCCAGGGTCTATAATTAAATTTTTTAATGTTAAAAATAGGAGTGGAGATTAGGATGGGGAAAATAAATGAACAACACCCAGACAAGCTTCATGGAGCTTACAGTCTAATGGAAGAGGCAGACAAATCAAAAGTGACATGTAACAAGAAATGTAGCCCTGGCTTGTGTGGCTCAGTGGATTGGGTGCTGGCCTGAGAACCAAAAGGTCGCCGATTCAATTCCCAGTCAGGGCACATGCCTGGGTTGTGGGCCAGGTCCCCAGTTAGGGCATGGGAGAGGCAACTGATCGATGTATCTCTTGTACATTGATGTTTCTCTCCCTCTCTTTCTCCCTCCCTTCCTTTCTCTGAAAATAAATAAAGAAAAATCTTAAAAAAAAAAAGTAAAAAATGAGCTAAATTTCTGGGTACAGATGGCAGACTGGACTCTCACACCTTTGCTCTTTCCTGAAACCACACCAACACGTCAGTAAAGGGATTTTTATGTAAAGGAAGAAACCATCCAGGATGGGGCGCTGAGAGGGCCGGCAGCAGCAATGCAGAGGAGGCTGGAGAGCCAGGGGGTGTGTGCAGATAGATGTCTTAGAGGGCTGAGAACACTGAGTCCCCCCAGCAGTGGAGGAGGCCAGGAAGCACCCTGCTATTCACCACAAGCCCCTCAAAAGCTCAGGAGCTAGAGGCAGCTCATAGTTCTGAAGGCAGGGAAGCAAGAAGGGGTGACAAACAAGAAGGACTGGTTGAAATCGGTTTAGGAAGCAGTTAGAAGCCCAGATTCCTCTTCTACTGTAAGAGGCTGGGACGTGTCCCTCCCATCCATCAGGCTCATCCATCAGGAATAGTTAAATAGAGGGTCTCTGGCCTTGGGAAAACCAGGACAAATAAAGGCAAGCAGTGTCCAAAACAGAGAGATTAAGTAAACATCAGCATTCTGGATCCTTGTTCTCTCTCTCCTCTTGGCAGGAGATTAGAGTAATTTTCTCTGGAGAATCTAACCAGTCTGAAAAGAATGACCGAAAGACAGTACCATGGGGCATTACATAACAAATAGCTAAACCGGGTCATCCTAGCATGAAGCTCAGTGCAGGAATCCCTTCCGCAGATTCAGAGACTGTAATCAGCTTTTTAACCTCCAAATTCTTAAAATATAATCAATCAGGGGGGAGAAGACCAATCAGGGTGAGTAGGGACTATGCAGGGAGAAAATAATGTTACTTAATATCTTCAGAGATAAGAGAAGATATTGCAACTATAAAATAAAAACAGGATGTGATAAAAACAGGAACTTTCAGACCAAAAGAACTCTAATAAAGTTCAAAATATGAGAGCAGAAACCAAAGACTGAATAGAAACCCGAATGACAACTTAGATAAAATCTACCAGAAAAGTGAGAAAAGACAAAGAGATGAAAATAGAAGAAAATACATTTAAAAAATTAGGGATTTAGCCCAGGTTTCAACATCCTAATAGTAGGATATCAAGAAAAAAAGAGAAAAAAAGAGGGGAGATAATCACTGATGAAACAATATAAGAAAATTTCCTAGATTTCAAGGTCCCAAATTTTTAGACTGAAGGAACCCATGGAGCGCTTAGAATAGTAGATTAAAACAGATACACACAATGGCACGTCATGTGAAATTTCAAAGTATTGGAGAAAAAGAGAATCCGTACGACCTACCAGAGGAAAATCACCTGAAGCCAGAAGACAGGGGAGCAAGGTGTTTAAACTTCGGAAGGAAAATTACTTCTAAACTAGAATTCTATACTCAACCAAAACATCAACGAAGTTGTAGGCAGAACATATTTTCAGATATGCAAGGTCCCCAAAAGTTATCTCCCATGTGTTCTTTCTCAAGGAATATTAGTTGATCCTGAAATCACAGAATTTCGGGACCTCGAACCCTTGAGCAGTTGAAAATCTGCATATAACTTTTGACTCCCCCAAAACTTAACTGCTAATAGCCTATTGTTGACGGGAAGCTTTACTGATAACATAAACAGTCAGTTAACACATATTTTGTATGTGATATGTATTACGTACTGTATTCTTATAATACAGTAAGTTAGAGAAAAGAAAATATTATTAAGAAAAGAGAAGGAGGAAAGATATATTTACACTTCTGTACTGCATTTATTGATACTGGAAGTTTAGGTTGTCTGTTTACAAGATGGAAAAACTCCATGTGTAAGTGAACCCACACAGTTCTAACTCATGTTATCCAAGGGTCAACTGTACTAAACCTAAATGAGGGCATGAACCCAGAAAGAGGAAGCTGTGGGGAGGGAGAGCACGAAAGCAAGACCAAGGGACTCCCCAGGACGACAGCGGTGGGGAACCCCAGGATGACAGCTGTGCAGCCAGCAGAGGGTACAACTAGCTCAGACCTGCGCGGGGAGAAGGCTGTGGGACACATGCCTTTAGGGAGGTGAAACCGACAGACTGCCTCATGTGCCTGAACTTCTGAAGGGGATTTAGAAAACTGGCGGAGGGTTTCTGTTAGAATTTGCGGTAAGTGTGCAGAAAGCAAAGCAAACTCCAAGGAAAACGGAAAGCTGTTCAGGGAAAGAAATCGAGGCTTACAAAAGGGTTTGGCAGAGAGCAGAAGGGGGACAGACTAGGAAGCGTCCAGGTGTGCCAAGGAGGCAGAAGGAGGGAAAAGACTAATACTGCCTTCCTCCATAGTGAGGAGTCAATAGCTAATGCGAAACTCAGAAACTAGAAGGCAGCAACACAAACAAAGGTCAGTTCCAAAGGAACCAGCGAAGAGTCGAAAGTAGATGTCTCTGAGGAAAAGGATAGCTATTATTTTTTTGTAACAGACCTTGTAGACCATTTGACTCTAAACCATGAGCACGTACCACTTTGATAAAATATAAAAATGAAATAAAGAAAAGGTCCTTGGTACCATGCGTATGTAACAGGGACGCGACTTCAGGTAGGGAGCTGGGCTCTGGGCTGAGAGCTGGAGGCTGAGTGAGCAGGGTTACAGAGGCCAGAGGAGGGAAGAGCCGGTGCAATGGCCTGGGAGGAAGGGGGGGGCGAAATATCTGTCAAGTCAGGGCAGAGGTGAGAGGAGAAACAGACTATGCAGTGCAGAGTCGCATTTTGAAAAGATCTTTCCTAAAAGGTTCAGAGAGCCAGTCAGAAGGGGCCAGAGGGGAGGGCACACGGAGACTAGCTGGATTACAGAAGTCACTGTGAGAGCTCCTGGGGCCCTGGACCAGCGCAGGGGCAGGGAGGTGGGGAGGAAGAGGTGAAAATGGATTCAGAGAGATTGGGGAGGAAGAACTGATCGAACCAGATGATAGACAGGGGTGTATGAGAGGGAGAAAGGCTGGGGTTCCTGGGTCTCTGGTGTTGTTAACAAAGAAGCTTTCTATGGGTGAGAGAAGAAAGGAAGTTTTTTAAAAATCGGCTGGCGGATACTCTTATCAGCATGGAGATAACGCAGTATTGTTTCAGGGCAGCAGAGAAAGCAGCCCAAGAGAGACTTACTCCACGCTTCCTGGAAACAGATGGTACTGACTCCACACATTGCAGCCACCTCTACAATGATCTCTGTGAGTCTGTGAAGGGCAGAGACCTGGTGATTGAACAATCAAGGATTAGAACGCATTAGTTCTGTTGGTTGAGACCATTTTAGTGCTCACCTCAATGCTTGTGGAAAAACAATGCCCTACCCGGTCAGCTGCCAGAGGATGAGCAGGGTGGGGAGCTTCTAATATCTCCTTCTGTCATCAGGTCCAAAATCTGCATGAAAAGGGGGAGCTGCAGAAGCCCTGGGGTCTCACATACCCTCGATACTGCGTCTCTGAGCCTCGGTTTCCTTAACTGGGGAATGGGGAGAACAGTGCCTGCCTTGTGGGGTTGGGAAGAGGATGCTGGTTACTCATGGAGGGCCCACCCTCAGTGGGCCTGCTACCCACCAGACCCATCCCCAGGTTAACCATTTCCTCGCTTCAGGACACAGTCCACTTTCCATGGTCCTGCGTTCAAAGCTTCAGGGTGCCTTGTCCTGCCACCCCTATTTTCCTGTGTGTATCTTATCATTGAATGGTTTGCCTTTCGCAGCTGTGCCCTCGGCCAGGAATGTGCTTCCTTCCACCATCCAGCCCTCCCTGGACGTGTTATCCATGCCACGTATCACCCACAGAGGGGAGACTCTCCCAGGAGTATTGAGATATCTCTGCGCTTCCCAGCCTACGTGTGCCCCTACTGTGGAGCTGTTCCCATTGTGCTGTAACATTCCTCCACTGACTGTCATTTCCATGACCCCAAGAGTTCCTTGGGGACAAGGGGGAAAGTGTCCCCCTCTTCTCTGTGTCCTCAGCATGAGGGATGGCAGACTCTCTGGAGACATTCAGAAGCGTTTGCTCAAAGAAAAACCAGGGGAGCTAGGCTGAAAGCCCAGAGAGCACAAACTCTTCACAACGTTCTGTCTCTGTCCTCAAGACTGAGCACGCCAGGGCTCCACAGATGTTTGCAGGGGGCCAACAGTGTGCAAAGCAAGCTTCTGGGTGCTGTGGGGGCGGGAACAGCACCCCTGCCCTTGACAACCTGACAATCTGAGACGGTCAAGGCAACATGTTCACAATCAACTAATCTGAAAACCAGAAATCTTTTAGTCCAACCAAAGCAGAGAGAAGGCTGATGTGAAAGAAAATGCAGAACTCAGCCTGGAATCCAACTGACCTTCGCCCTCTCAGGCATCCCCGAGAACTCTCAAGCATGCTGTATCTGGAGGACACCTCTGCAGAGAAAGCCTGGAAAGTTTGAGCAGCTGGAGGAAAACTGTGAAGAAGTATATACAACAAACCACCTGAGTCTGTGATGACATGTTTCTATAAGTAAATTCAAGATGCTGTCACACTGATATTAATTGTAAGGTCATAAGCAAATGCCTACCATATTCCTGCAACCCTTCAGGCACCATCAGCAGACAGACATTTGGGTATAGTGACTCCCGCCCTTAGGAACGGGGCAAAGAAACACATGGACCAGCATACGGGTCCTGACTGGTGTCAGGGTCACGGGTCCTGAGAGTCAGAGGTCCATGGAGAGAGTACGAGCCAGCCCAAAGGGCACCATCCAATTGGTAAATGGAACAATGGCTCAATCGCAGAAGAGGAAGCAGAAGGGCAGGTGGAAAGAACAGGGTGGAGTGAGAAGAAGGCAGAGAAAGGGTAGGAGCCAGAAGAAGAAGTAGAGTCAGAGACACAGGAGGGAGGGAAGGGGGACGGCCAGGGCAGAAGTGTCTCAGAGGCCATTTAACCACTAGATAGATGTACATGCCAACCCAGACTGAGCAGCCAGCAGAGGACTGTGTTCAAAACACAGAGTGGGCCATGGCCTGTTTACGTATTTATGGTCAAAAGCAGTCACACTTGTTTGGCCACAGGGGTACCCTCAGGCAGGGGGATTCTGTTCTGAACAAGCCCCCCACACTCTGTCTGAGATTCCCTCAGCTACTCTTCTACTGACTCAAAGGCACAGCCCTGCGGCTCAAAATCTGCTTCACAGGTGGATTCAAAAGCCCTGCTATGCAGGTCAAGCTTCCAAAATGGGCAGGAAAGAAGAGGGGAGATGATTTGCATGAGGTATGCTGAATTTAAAACTCATTCATCAGGTGGAGAAGAGGTCCTGCTCCTGGCAAGAAGGCAGACAGACTGGCCCAATGCCAGGGCACAGGCATGGACAGTTGGAGTGGGGCCTGGAGAAGGGGGAGGGACTGGATGGCTGGGAACGAATGCCACATCGATGTGGACTTGACCTGATGGTCACTGGGGAAATTTGAGTAGGTAGGCGGCGGTGGGCAGGTGTAGCCAAGGAGGCAGCCAGGTGGGGCAACCAGTCAAGGGTTGTTTTAGAGTTTCTGATATCAGGGTGGGGATTCAAGTCTCAGGAATCAGCACAGACGTGAGGGCTCTGCTGAGCCTGGGGGATAAGACAGAGGGACTGTTGAGATCCAGGCTCAGGAGGTGACGGAGGGTCCTTCACCACTAAGGATTACGCGAATCCAGTGATCCCCACTGTTTCGTCCTGCTGCTGCTCCCACCAGGGGCGGAAGGATGGTTCCATGCTCAGTGTGGGGTGGGCTTAGGCCCAAGTGTCCACACCAAAGGCGCAAGTGCTCATCCTGATTTGGGGTTCATTAACAAAGTCAAGTGGATTATTTATAAAGCTTCCCACTGAAGTGACCATTGGTCAAATGGCAAACACCTTCTGATGCCTGTTGCACGCCTGGTAACCAGCTGAAATCCGCAGGGGCATGACGCTTGGCCCCTGGCCGGGAAGGCCTTACCATCTAGGGATGAGATGGTTATGAAATACCCGGAGAACACATCAAAAAATAACCTGACAGCCATTATCTAATAATAATATTTCCCTCCTACTTTAAGTCACTTTCTTAAAGATGTTTCTTTCAAAATCATAGTCCTGTCAGCCCAAGCCCCTGTTGCCACCCCCTCCCAGGCAGTTTCGATATGACAGCCTTGACAGCTCCTGAGATGGGTTCCGCCCCTGACAATCAGCCTGCTTTTCAATTATAGTCAGGGTTCCGTTTGCTTCAGCAGGTTAGAAATAACAGCAGTGCCCACACCTCTCCTCCCTTTGCCACAATTGCCTCAGACCCAGTCCTCCTGCCCTCATCCTGGCAGGCCTCAGCCCTAGGACAAGTCATGTGGTAGACAGGAGAAGGGTGTTCCGTTTCTCCTGAGGTCCATGGCCAGGGAGCTGCACCACCCTTTGGGAGAGGTCCTGGCAGCCCGGTCCTCAGCCTATGGCCTCACAGGAGGAAAATATGGAGGAGGACTTGTCCCCAGTTTGCAAGCCCAGCTGTAACTATCCCCTGGATGATGCCCCTGAGCCTCTGGCCATCTCTCCCCACCCACTGCCCACAGCTGTTTGCTCTCCCCATCTTTCCACCACCATCGGTCCCGTTACTCCACCACAATGTTCCTGCCTGCTCACCATCTATGCTGAGCATTGTGTCCATCCCTCCACCTCTCGGCTCCCTACAGACACCCTTTTTCCTAGGCCTGAGGCGATGCAGGCCAGGCCCTTCCACTTTTGGGGCTCTACCCCTTCTCACTACCCCTTACAGCCAATCACCTATGTGGAAAACTTATTTCTCTTTTTCTAAGACTCATGCTTTGCCTCTCCCTCACACTCACAAGCTCTCCCTGGCTTTTTCACAGGAGAACATGCCCACTTCACCCTTAAAACAAACCCATTCTCATCCTTATGACAGCAGCCTGAGACACCCTTTGCTTTAAGGCACCTTGACACTTTTTGGGGGAGCCCTCTACTCTAAGAGGCCTCTCCTGTAACAAGCCTTGGGAGGTCTGGTAGGAAGTGGCATTCCAGCATGTGCACACTGGCTGGGCCTTGAAGGCCATTAGTCCCGGTACTTCCCCTTGGTTATGAAGAGACCTTTTTGACCAAGTTCTGTACTGCTCCCACCCCCAAAGGCAGCTGTTCTGTCTTTATCAGCTATTAGCTGTGAAGGTATCTTTGGATTTGAGGTCTGACCTCCCTGAAGTTTACTTCACAGCATGAGTAACTGGGAACCCTCAAGTTTCTGGTGAGTTGATCAGGTTCCTGCCTTAAGGTCACTGCTGAGATCAGGGAGCCCCACCAACTGGCAAGGAAGTGGAAGGATATTTAGTCAGAAGCTGCATGGAATCAAAGTCTGGATTCCATTCTAACAGTCATGGACATTATCAACTTTTTAGCAAAGGAACAACAGCATATGATTTACATTTTCTGGTTGCGTTGAGAAAAGTGGACTGGAGAGAAACCAGATTGGAAGAAGAAGTCTCTTCCAGCTTTGTATACCCAGAGTCAAGCAGTACGCTGCCCTCAGAAAGCCCTACTGATGCACAGGACTGGCTGGGAGTGAGAAAACATTTGCACTTCCATGGCTTGCCAAGTGGGAAAGGTTCCTTGACCAGCAGTTGCAGCAGGCCATTACCACAAGGGAGGGCCAGAAGCCAGTTCACTTAAAAGAAGGAGGGGCTGGTGCTGGATATCATTTGACAAAGGGGCTCTGGCTGGAGGCACTGACCAGAACAGATAACCAAGAGTACAGGATCTGGGGAGAGTCCTGCTCAATGGAAGCAGGGAAGGGGAGTTAGGTGGCCACAGAGAAAGCCTCAGGGAGTAAAAACACTCATCTTTTTCCCTTCAGGTTTCAGGCAACTAGGGGAGAAGTGCCTTGTAAAGGCTGGGCCGGCGTTGTGCAACCCTGAGCACCCCAGAGCCGTCACATCTAGACTTCTTGTGGTCTGTGCTCGCCCTCTCGGACGTCATCACAGCTCCGCCCCCACCTTAAGATCCTGAAGCACTCTCCCTGGTCCCTCGGATCCACCCTAGCTAGTCCCAAGATACGGCCCCCCAACCCAAGCCTCTGGGCCCAGACCTGGTGTCCTTGCCATAGAGAATGCGTTTCACCTCCCGCACGTCTGTGGGCGGCAGGTGCTTCTCCACGCACTGTCCCAGCGACTGCCATTCAGGCCCCACCATGGCTGGAGACCTTAAACACTAACATCCAGACCCAAACTGCCTGCCCTTTACCCCCAGGGGGCGGAAAAGGAGGAGGAGATAGCCAAGCCAGCAGAGGCGCCCTCCCCTCTACCCTCTATCCTTCTGTCCCAGGAGGGCTCACTGAGGACACGCCCCTTCCAGGCCTTCGCAGCGTTCAGCCAATCAGCGCTCAAGTACTTTGCATATGGCCCCGCCCCTTGCCCTTCACGCCTCCTGTGGCATGAGCCTGGACCCGCCCCCTGGACCCGCCCCATCTACTTGGGACCTCTTGGAGCTTTCGCTGTCAGATGCCCTGGTGCCCTTTTCCAGGGCCCTTCTCTTTCGCTCTAACACTAGCTCGCCTTCAGGTTTCACCTCTCACCTGCCCCGAGGCGGGGCGCGACCGAGAACTCGGAGAGGCCGTGAGAGAGGCTACACCTCAGGTCGGCCTGCTGCGACTTAAGCCTCGGTCCGCAGAAAGGGGGCAGCAAGCCGGTTGGCCCACAGCACCGCACTGCGGAGGAAGGTGCGGGACGCGTTTCAGTGTCCCTCCTTCTCCCAGTGCTCCTGGCCGCTGCCTGGCCACGCGCCCCCATCCCGGGCTTCGGCTTTGGAACCCCAGGTGGTGCCTACATTGCTTGAGCGCCAAGGTCAAGTGGTCCCCTGCACTCCATACCGCAAAATGCTGGATCCCCGCACAGTGGCTCACCCTCAGGGTCCTTGCGCCCCTTTCAGGTCTGCTGTCTGCAGTGGGTGTGCCCACATGGGCACTTTCCTGGCAGGGGGGAGCTTGAGACTGTCGCTGAGATGATAGGTGTAAGGCCCCTCTTGCAGTTCCCTCTGATCCAGAGGGTGCTACCCCCTCGGGAGCCAAAAAAGGCTCCCTGTCCAGCCCAGCTGAGAACTGGAACATAAAGCCAGACTAAGGGGCAGGCAGCATGGTGAAGGAACAAGGCGGCCCAAACCCTGCTTTAGCCATTTGCAAACCTTGTAACCCCAGGAAAGTGACTCAGACACTCCGGGCTTCTGTTGCCTCATCTGTAAAACAGGAATACAGCTGTCTTGCAGGGTTGTTTAAAAGCAAGATACAAACAAAGGTGCTGTAGGGCCAAAAACTTCAGATATTTCGTATGGGCCACTGACTTAACTTTTGGTCATTGTTCTGATAAATGTTAACTGACAGTTTCCAGTATCCGACAGCATGCAAATTTTAACTGAAGGCTTTTGTATATAAGGCTCTGAGATAAGGGCAATACACAAACGACCAAGACCCAGTACCTTTTCTCCATGATTTAAGGTAGGGACATACTTGTAAACACAGCAGATATAAATAATTTTATATGAAAAAAGTATGCTGTGGAGCTCAGAGGAAGGGGTGATTTCTGGCCTAGAAAAAGAAACCATTTAAGGCCTCGTGGAAGAACTCAAAATGCTCTTTTGTATCATATTTTCTATTTTAGTTAATGGCCTCACTGCCCACTCATTTGCCACGCCTTTGGAAGTCATTCCCAACTCCTCTTATGTTCTTTCTTTCCCCCCTACAGGCGGAGCATCGAGTTCTGCTAAATTTATCTCCTGAATTTTGTTAAAATCCTTCCCCCTCCCACCTCATGCCTGCAATCATGTCATCTTTTGCTTGACTTGTTACTAGTCTCCTACCTTACCTCTGATGCCTATCCTTAGTTGTCTTTCTAACGCTAATACCTTACCATCCTTTGTATCCTCTCATTCAATGTCTCCCTACTTGGAGTGACCTTCCAGCCCCTGTTTTGTGAACTCCTGCTCATCCACAAGATGCAGTTGAAATATCACCTCCTCTAGAAAGTCTTCTCCAGTTGTTTCAGGAAAAGCTGGACTCCACTAACCCTTCATGGATTGCTCTATTAGAGCATTTCTCTAACTCTATTGTGTAATTATTTCTAAGCTCTGGGCAGGAGCTGAGTCTGATCTACTTTTATGTCTATAGGGCTTTGGCACTCAATAAATGATTGTTGAAGGAATTAATTCTGATGGGACCAAAGGCAGATTCATTAAAGTGGTGACATTTGAGCGGTACCTTGAAGAAGTAGAAACTGTTATTACTAGTTAAATTGCTTAATTCATCTTTTTCTACTGTTAGGTGACAGGTCATTCACATTAGGCCATTATAAACCAGGGTTTCACAAGTATGGAACACTAACTGGAGAAGGATTTAAAAAGTTGTATTAAAACTGTTAAATTTGCCTAATTTATTATTCACTTTAAATAATAAGACATTTCACTAGATCCTTCTGTGGCAATCATGTTAAACTCTGCCTTAGTTTTTAAAAAATAACCAGCCAAACCTCAAAGGTTTTAACTGAATGTAAGCATACTAGAGTGATTGACTCTTCCTTTTTGTGAAGACCAACTCTTTCTGTGGCAACATGGTGTGGTTCATGGATATAAAACCATTGGGTAAGTACATACAAACATGAACAAGAAGGATGGGATATACCACAACTTCAATATGGTGGTTATCTGGGGAAGGTGGTAGGGGAATGGGAATCATGTGCTGATATATAATGTTTTAATTCTTTTTTTAAAAAAGATTCTAAGCATATGATATTAACATTTAAAAATCTGGGTGTTCTTTAAAAAAAGCCCTGGCTGGTGTGGCTCAGTGGATTGAGTGTCAGCCTGGGATCCAGGGGGTCACTGGTACGATTCCCAGTCAGGGCACAGGCCTGGGTTGTAAGCCAGGTTCCCAGCTGGAGACCTGTGAGAGGCAACCACACACTGATGTTTCTCTCTCTTTCTCCCTCCCTTCCCCTCTCTCTAAAAATAAATATATAAAATATTTAAAAAAGAAGTCTGGGTATTTGTTATTTTACTTTTTTATGTTTGAAATATTTTATTTTTTTAAAAAAGCCTTAAACCATGATTCAGGAAATCTGCAGTTTAGACTGGGTCCTACCATTATGTGTTTTCCTCTCATAAGAAAGGCAGGGGAGGGGAGGAAGCTGGGAAGACAGCCTTTAGAGATGATCTAAGCCTTGTCTGATTCTAATAAAATATGATTCTAATAATCTAGTCATATATAAATTCCTTTATTTGCATGCTTATTTGTAACAGAAGAATTTCATTAGAGAGGCTGGTTTTATGGAAAGAGCTCATTTGGTAAAAAATGTATTAGTGTCTATTTTTAGGTGTTACTTTTAAATTCACAGTGTACGTTACTTTTAATTCTTTGGGGACACATCTAAGGTACTGTGGGCTTTGCTCATCCACATTTGAAGGTCTAAAATTTTATGATCATCATTGATAAGCAACGCTTGCAGGGCCCATAACTCGGAGCCAGAGGAGCTGCTTCTGCCCTCATTTAGCATTTTACAGTACACAAAAGCTTTTGCCTCTTTTTGTCCCATTTGGTCCTCCCAATAATACTGTGAACTATGGGGTAAAGATTCTTAGTATTTGTCATATATCCAAGTCAAACAGGACACTTACTGGAAATGAAAATTCAGGAGCCAATATAGTCAAGGGAGAAAAGATCCGAGGTGACCCAATTTCTAAGCAACTCTCTAAGGACCCATCTTCTGGATTAGCTTGTTCCTACATGGTGTTTCTTAGCTCAGAAGTCACAGTTCTTGCTTTGCTAGGGTCTATTTTATTGTTGTTATTATTATAATCCTTATGCAAATGGAAATGTCTCATATTGAAGAGTTTGGGAATAATGTGACTGAAAATGGATATGGTAGCAGAGCAGGGCCAGCCCAGCCAAAATGGTAGCATATGTCTCCCTTTTAGCAGCTTGAACTTACTGTCCCTTGTTTTTGCTTTGGGTCCCTTGCTTTCTCCTCATGACTAGCCCTGCTCATCCCCACAAGGTCTTTACACCCAGTAAATTTTCATAATCCTTTTTTTTTAAAAATAATCCAGCGTATTGTTAGCTGGCTAATATTAAAATGCACTAATCAACTCCATTTTAGCAGGGAACTCTTAAAGATTCTACAGAAGGAACTTCTGTAGGTAGGTAACATTATTCAATAGCCCCCCCCCTCCCCGGCCCTGTATTATGGCCCATCTGATGCAACTTACACATTCTTATTGCTGCTTAGACTGTACATTCCTTGTAAAGGCTCTCATTATATTCTAGGTTACTTCAACCAACTCATAATCTTCTTGCCTCCCAACTTCAAATTTCCCCTTGGCCTTGGTTCCCAGGGTGATCTTTAGTGGCACTGTAAGATTGTCATGTCATGAGGCTCTCTGATTGGGCCTCATCTCATGCAATAATTCTTCCCTGTGTTACACTTTGGGCCCCAGCATTGCCACATTGCCTCAGGTTGCACGCACATTCCACACCACGTAATGTCCCTGTCTTTGCTCAGCTCTTTCTTCACTACATAATTCTTACCCAAACCTTAAATTCAACCCAAGTGGCTCCTCTTCAGTAAAAACTTCCCTGGCTCCTTCAGGTTTAAGTTCCCACTTCTGTGTTGACTTAATAAGGAACCTGTTAAGTTTCTTGAGGATAGAGGTGTGATGTATCTTTGAATCTACAGCATCTGACTATAACTGGTGCTCAATAAATAATTATTGAACCAAACAAACACCATATTAACGTTTATAAGTGTTTATGTAGTCACTTACCAGGTCCTTTTTAGATATATTATCTCAGTAGCTACTTATTTAGCTTGCTTTCTTAAAAAGGCCACCCTTGGCTGTGGCAGATTCATAACCCTCTCCTTTTAGTAAGACTCTTAGCTTTCTCTGTATTTCAGTCATCTAGTACACAGGTAGCCCCATTCCTTGAGTAACTCCAAAATCGGTATATACTGTACTGGTGGACGGAGTCTACCCTCAGGGCCTACTTCAGATAGCACAGCTCTGTTTACTGGGAAGTTGCTGGTTCAGAATGTCATAGTTCATCTGATTAAGTCTCATTAACCTCCTGGCCCATATTCCCACAGTTTAGGAGTTTGGTGAGATTTTTGGCCATAACATTCTTGAGTTATAGATAATACATATCAGACCCCATTTTCAGAAATGTCTTAGCTATAGGTAACAGACAGCTGCCTGCTTGTATCTTGAGAAATAGTACAGTTTAACAGAAAAAAGCATCAAATTGGGTATATAAATATGTCTTAATCCTGGTTTTGCTATTAGGTAACTGCTGCTTTAGCTATATTTGATACTGCTTCCTAATCTCTAAAGTTAAAGGTATTGGACTAATTCTCATAAATTCTATGACTTCATGATAGAGTTTGACACCTCTTAAGTGTTGTAATGACTATTTTCACTGAGATCTCTTTTAAAAAACCTGGATGGCAAGGACAAGTAGAGCCCATGTGGCCTAACACCTGGAGGAGAACTCCTTGAATATTAGTGCCTGAAGGCCAGGCCTGGGCCACACTTGTGCCGGAGTTCCACAGGTTCGGGGGGGACCTGGACTAGAAATCCAAGGACTTGGGGTTCAGCCCTGTTTCTACCCCTTTTTAGCCACGCAACCAAAGACAAGTCATGAACTGTCTGAGTCTCAGCTTCTTTACCTATAAATGAGGATAATAACATCCATTCCACGTTCTTTGATTTGAAAGACTCAAATAAGCTAAGTTGAAATATCTTAGAAAAATCTATACAGTGTTATCTGGATAAGATGTTATTTTTCATTGAGGAAAAGGTGTTTCAATATAACATTCCCATAGGAAGTCATAAATATACCATTGTTAATGTCCTGGATACTTATCTTTGATGTATTTCTCCAGTGGTGATAATGCGTTGCATGGAATCATTTATATTCTTTCCACCAGTTCTAGCAAGAAATAGCATAGCTTTGAAAGATGAGTAATTTGGAAGAAGGCTGCTGTCTGAAGGCATGAAATAAAGCAAAGCTGACTAGTGTGAACCTTGAGAAAAAGAAAAAAAAAAACATTTTAAAGGACACGTACTAAGAAGGGCTCCTAGTGGCTACTGGGGATGAAATTTAAAACTGAAAATAATAATAACAATATAAAGAAGCAGTGTCTAGCAGCCACTTATGCATAGGGGCCGCGCACCCAAAATGCGCTTCCTGGAGAAGCCTGTGCTGGACTGTCTGCTAGACTGCCTGCCTGCCTGGTGTTTCTGCTGGCTGAACCAGCCCTTATAAAGGTTTCCTGGGGTCCTATCCTAACCAGCTTTCCCTATGCACCGGAGTGGCTGTATTCTGACCAATCGGGACAGTGCCTTTGGACCAGACTGTGAGGACTCCCCATCCTCATTTGCATAAGGACAGACCAGTCTGAGACCAAGGGTGGGGACTTCTGTGTATAGAAGCCAGCTTTCCTCTGGCTCCAGGAGTGCATTTTCCACTGAAGCCTTTCTCTCCTGAGCTGGAGCAGAGCAAACAGAGCAGCCTGTCTGCAGAGGGACCTGGCCCCGTGGCTACCTGGCCCTTGGCCCTGCTGTTTTCACAGCTGCCTGGAGCACTATGGAGCTACCCCACAACAGTGCTGTTTGCACAGCCGAGCTGTGTTATTGTTGAGCTGCCTGCACCAAATAAAGTTCCCTTCCCTACCACACTCCAAGCTGGAGACCCCTGTTGGTGTTGAACTGGCGTGAATGACCACCGGTTGACACTAGCCTAAGCTGAAATCTAGTCCATGACCCTTCACTAGTCTGTCTAATCAGTTGGGCTAGCAAACTAAAAAAAAAAAAAAAATAGAATAAGAGAAAAAAAAAAAACCCCACAAAAATAGAGGATTAAGAGACTGAGCAGGTACACAGCTGTACACAGCTGTTCACAGCCTGAAAGTGAAACAAGTGTATAGAAATAATTAGATATCTGTTAAGTATCATTAAGAATGCAAAATTCCAGATTGAATTTTTGGGACCCAAATTTCATGAAGTATTATTGTGGTAAATAAACCTTTTTCTCTGCCTCCTTCTCCCCCTAAAGTAACTGCATATATATTAGCAGCCAGACATGTGGCACTTAGAGGTACTCAGCTGTCCATAAGCTTGGTGTGAGTCAACAGTGAGCTGATGGCCAGAAAAGCTGAGATCGTCTTCGGCTGCATTATGAGAGGCATTGTGTCCAGAACACATGCAAAGGGACTACTTCCCTGTTCTCTGCTGACCAGAGAACAACTAAAATGTAACTAGCTCTGGGCTGGATACTAGGCATATAAATGATCTTTAATATGTCCCCCTCCCCCCCCCAAAAAAAGATTATGTTGTTGAGAACACTTAATAACAACAACAAATAGTTGAAAGCACTGAGAATATTTATCCAGCAAAACAAAGTGTACAAAAACTCAGGAAGGATATTGGATATCTGAAGGGACCCTGTATAAGATGTTTAAATTTTCTCCATATGGCCCTAAGGAGAGGAGCTGGAGTCAGTGGATAGAAACTCAGGCATATTTTAGCCCAAAACATGTATTTGCAACAGGCAACCCAAAGATGAAATAGGCTGCTTCTGCAGGCAGTGCGTTCTGAGTCACCCTGGGTGTTCCAGGACTGTCCAGATGACCACTTGGTGGGAGTGTTGCAGAAGAAAGTCAGTCTTCAGCTGGGCAGTTGAACCAGTGCACTGCTTTAACGTGAACCAAAAAACACAGGGATAGTAAGTCCCAAGAACCATCAACAAACCATAGAACCATGTAAGACAGAGAGTTTGGTATATAAAGAAATGAAAATCAAGAAGTGTGATCTTACCGAAAAACTGGGTGATAGGAAGATTTCATAGCATTGATATTAGTAGTAGCAGTAGTGTATTTCTTTGATTTGGTCGGTTTTAAAAGAAAAAGACCACTTTGATTGCTAGTATGAGTGAAATTAGATTCTGACAGGAGTTCTGAGCCCAGAATCAGAGGATGAAACAAATATCTTACTGTTGTAAAGAATAATTTCAACTTGGAAATGGTCATATCCGGGGCTCAATGAGGGGGGGTGGGATTAACTGTACAAGGACTAAGAGATTGAGCAGGTACACAGTGGTAATGGTGAAACAACTGTATAGAAAGAATTAAATATTTAAATTAGAGAGTTAAACCAGGCCAAAGAGGCTTACGTTCTGTACCTCACTATCTCTAGATAACAGGCACCTTGAAATCCTTAACTCTGAAGCAAAGTAAGTTTTGTGCCCTGAGGGGCGGTACTGTGTGCTAATTATCTGCTATGGAGGGCTTGCAGTGCTGTAATAACCTGCGGGGTTTTCTGCTCTACAGCCAGCCTTCCCACTGGCAAGTCCCGCCCAGTCCCTGCTGAATCAGAACTAAACCTTGCTGCTAGCCCTGCTTGAATTAATGCCCCCAATGGAATCACTAGTCTGCCATGTCTGAGGCAGACTGGTCTTCTGGCTCTCCAGTTCAGGAACTGAAGCTATGTTTTGTTTCCTTAAACCCAAGTCTCTCCCTGGTATCCCAGTGTACTGCTCCCTTATTTACTTACTTACTTAATTACAGGTAATTAATATTTTAATACTCACCCAAGGATATGTTTATTGATTTTAGAGAGATAGAAAGGGGGAGAGAGAAATACTGATGTGGGAAAGAAACATCAATTGGTTGTCTCCCGTACAAGTCCCAACTGGGGGTGGAACCCGCAACCTTCTGGTGTACAGGATGACGCATCAACCAGGTAAGCCACCCTGCCAGGGCCACTGCCCCCTTTGAAACTTATCACTGCCAAAGACTTGAATCTGGATTTTGAGTCTCACTCTGTTTGCTGGGCCCTGTAGCTATTCCCAGACTCTAACACAGACCACTTTCTGGAGGGCTACTGCTAAATCTCAGGGCCCCAGGGCCTTGTGTTTGGGTCTCTGTGGTGCTGAAGGCATAGGTTGCAATTATCTAAGAATTATGTCTCCTTCATCATCTGGAGCCTTTCTTACAGTCCCAGGTTTCTCCCTGATCAAGAGAGTTGGTCTGACCACGCCAGCTGCACCTAGGGAGCCAAGTGAATATTGGCCTTTGCTCAGGGCAACCTACAGAAGGCCAGCCCCCATACTCAGCCAGCAAACCCTCCTGGACCTGGTACCACACGTTCTGCTGGACTTCCAAGCCATGCTTCCGGGCTCCCAGCCCCATCTCTGTTAACTGGGTACTTTTCCTGTACAGACGCTGAAGAGTTAGTTTCAGTAGTCCATGGCATGCTGTACAGCCTTCTTCACAAGGATCTTATAGCCTTTTAATATTTGTTCTCTTCGTCGGTTAGCTTTATAAAGATGTGTTGATGTGCAAGATACTGTGTCAGGCACTGGGGTCAAAAATGAGTAAGTCATATGGTGCTTGTTCTTGTAATCACAATAAAATGGCTCCTTTTTCTTGAGCACCCGCTATGCGTCAGGCACTGTGCTAGGCCTAGAAGTGACAGACTATAGGGGACAGAGGAGATGCGTTGTGAAGGGGCAGGAGGGAAAGCTGGGCGGTTTGTATTACATACACAAGGCTGCAGACGCAGCGCATGGTCAGTGCTTAATAAACAGCAGCTATGTTTACAATATTAGGTGATAACATTACCAAGAGCGCCACCCAGGTCCAGAGGTGGTAGAACCAACTTCTGAGCTAGAAGGATGCGTGAAGGACATGGAAAGGTCAGTCCAGGACGAAGGCAAGGCAAGACTGCAAGCGGAATAAGGGAGTCGTTGCAGAGTGACCCGTCGGCCTGGAACGCCGGTGTAGGTGCAGGGTTGCAGCGCACTGATGTACGAAGCTCTCTAGAGAGTTCTAGAGACATGTGTGCTGAAGAATGACTCTAGCCATGAAAGCCTTTGCCATATTCACAGGAGAAATATGGTTGTTTGGCATTGTAAGAACCAGAAGGATAAGACAAGCCTGAAAATTATCCAATTAAAGGAAGGAAGAGTGCAGACTGCTTAGTCACCTGAAGAGAGAGAGGAGCCCTTACGAAATGAGAGGAGGTGGTTACATCACCTAAGTGAGGATTGATCAATGTTTTTGGCAGGACAAGTGGAACTGTTTCTTTCCTGAATAATTCAAGATGCAGGCTTCCAATCCAGTTTATGATAGCATAAATGTCTGCTATATATAAATATGTATGGTGTTCCAGCTGTGAATGAGTAGCATTTAAAGGAGGGATCGGTAAAACTTACTGTCTGTATTTAACCGTGAGTGATGAATAAAGCCCTTGATGGTAAATACACAATAGCCTTCAGTTGAACCCCTTACATAAGGAGAAGGAAATACTATTTGTTTGTTGGTCTGCAGTATGACATTCTTAAACCATATGACGATGTTATAATCAGAGGGAGTCAGGCTTGATGATTTAAAGACATTTTTAGTTCTAACATTCTATATTTCTCTAAGGTGGACTTAATTCAAAATATATGACAAATTTTTATGGCTGGCTGTTCGTCTTTTCCTCAATGTTTTCCTAAATTAATCAATACAGAAAGCAGTGAGGAAACAGTGAAATTAAAAGAGTATTAAAGTTATGGCTGGGGTGGGGGTGGGGGGATTATAAAGGGACTAAATAGTAGTGGAAAAAATACAATAAAGATTAAATTAAAAAAAAAACGTTATGGCCATATTTGATAGGATTATACAGTAATGATTCTGTTTAATAACTTTCTCATCCATTGGGAAGCAGCATGGGACAGTAGTGAAATCACAAGCTTTTAAAATCTCAGCTTGCTGTGTATTTGTTTTATAACCCTGAGCAAGTTACTTAACTTTTCTGGACCTCGGTACTTGCCTGCATGGCCGCTTCAAGGATGACATGAAGAGCAGGTCTGTGAAGCCTGTGAAATAATGAGCAGGGTAATGCCCTCCTCTGGGTAGGAGCACCCCTCCCCCACAGTGATGTTGCCACTCCTCAGAATATTTGGAAAGCTTCCCTCGAAGTTGCTTACAGAGCCTATGGCACAATCTCTGCAATAATCTTGGTGTTGGTGCTCAAGAAATCTAGTGTTGTTTTTTTTTTGGTTTGTTTGTTTTTGTTTTTTGGGTAGATTTTATTTAAAACAAAACAAGAAAAGTTAACTCAGAGCTAAGTTAATGGGTGCTCAGACTAGAGATGCTAACAAAGTGTGACGACCAAGTTTGGATTCTAGATCAATCCTGAAAGCAACGCCAACCGAGAAATTCCAGAAAAGTGTTGAGCAAAAGCAGTATTTTCGGAGTCAGTTTTGGTTAGATGAGCTCTTGTATGTTTAAACTTCAGCTTTGTTACGCTACAATCACACCTCATTTCCGCAGAAAGGAGGACGCAAAACAGAATGGTTCATTGAGGCTAGCTGAGCAAGAGGAGCAAATAAAACCACAGTAGACACGGAGAGACCAGACTGCGGCCACAGAGTTAATGAAAATATTTTTAAATTCTTTACCTACAACTCAAGCCTGGCTACTAACAATTTAAAAACGCTCATTTCTAAATCTTCTTATATTAAGGCCTATTACATTCTCCCAGAATAGAGCAGTCCTACTTTAGCCTTAACTCAGTATGTCTTCAGATGAATTTCTCTTCCTCTTATTAACATCCTTTATTCGGTTTCCCGGACTTAAAAACTTGTCTGGTTTGTTTTCTTACATTAAATTTCTGCTTCAGAAATGTCTTGCATTCTGCCCCCTTTCTGGTCTTAACTGCATCTGCCATCATCCCCTCCTCACCGGATCTTGCCTGGGTCACTGTATATTGGGGAAGCTAATTTCTCTGATTTCAGTGTTTTTGTCTTCCACAGAGCCTTTTTGGATTAGTAGTATTAGATTAATTTTCCTAAACATTTCCATCTTGTGTATATTTTTGTTACAATACCTAACACATTGATTTATAAGTAATTGTTTATGAGGGGATCACGTGTACGCCTGTCTTTTTAAGATCTTTGAAAGCAGAAACTCTTTTATTTATCTGTACTGGTAGTGCTTAGTACAGGGAGATTCAGATGCTCTGGAACCTCTGAAGAGGTCCCGGTGAACAGATGGGGCCTAAGGATTGGAATTTGGGCTAAAGAGAGCAAGAGTTTAAAATCTTAGCAAATTGTGGTGGTCGAGTCTCTGAGAGTGAAAGATCACCCAGAGACAGGATGCAGGAAGATGAGAGGTAGAAAGTAACTGAGAGAGAAACGTTCAGAGAAGTTAGAGGAGATGCAATAATGAGCAGGCCACCCAAGGTCAGGGTGCCAGGCAGTAGCTAACGCTGCATTGGGGTCAATTCACAAGTGTGTATTGAATTCAGAACTCAGGAGACTATTGAAATGGGCAAAGCTGGTCCCCAGGGGGAGCCACGGTATAGTGGCCAAAGTGAATTGAATTGGGAAAAGGAAGAGCTAGCAGTGAAGATAACTTTGAGTAAGTTTGCAATGACAGGAAGGAGAAAGAATAGGTCATTGTTTGAGGATAAGATGGGGCTTCTTACAAAATGAAGCTCTTTCAGGCCTGGCTGAGTAGCTCAGTTGGTTAGAGTGCCACCCCAATACACCAAGGCTATGGGTTCAATCCCTGGTCACGGCACATGCAAGAAACAACCAACGAATGCATAAATGAATGGAACAATAAAGCAATGCTCCTCTCTCTCTCAAATTAATAAATTTAAAAAATGAGTTAAAAACTGAAGCTCTTTGAACCTTTTTGTGAAAAGAGGGAAGAAGCCAGAAGAGCGAAGTCAGTGTGTGAGCTGTGGGAAAACTTGACAGTTGACTGTTGATGAATTATCACCCAGAGGTCCCGATCACTCAGATCTTTGAAAATTCC
Source organism: Furipterus horrens (assembly GCF_987537825.1). NCBI lineage: Eukaryota > Metazoa > Chordata > Mammalia > Chiroptera > Furipteridae > Furipterus > Furipterus horrens. Next base: position 18,116,756 of record NW_028327181.1, on the reverse strand, counting down.
TCCAGAAGAGAGAAATTGGTGTCTAGAAGTCTAGGTGATCTACTAACGCTTTTCACATTCTTTCATTCCATTCTCATCATCAACTCGAAGTGGGGTATCCTGTCCACTTGACTCAGCATGGTTAACAAACTTGACCAGAGGAGTGAAGATTTGTTTAACTACCAAGATCAAACTCTTTCTGTCACATGTTACTGTTTCCATGCTTTTGCCAACCTCTTTCTAATTCGTTGGTTTAGATGTAGAGGCGGGTAGAAAGGAATGGGGCCAAGGCCACACACTGTGTAGAGCTGACTTGGGGGGAAAGAGGACACTCTCTCCACGACAGAAGGAAGGATGGGAGGAACAACCTGTGGAGAGTAAGGCCTGAAGAGGATACACAGGAGCTGATGGGCCATACTGAGCCTTAGTTGGTCATCTCCTAAGAGGGAGGGTCAGAGGAGGGTAGTGTGAGATTAAAAACTGAATGGTTGACAGTTAGAAATCCTCGCTGAATAGCAGTGTTTGGTAAAAAGACAGGCTAAATTGGTTAAAATATTTTCAATATTTTTTTATGTTACCTGAAACTGCTTTTACTTTCTTAGAATTAAAGAAAAGAAGTCATAAAGGAGCCAAGTTAAAAACAAAAACAAAAAACCTCCAAGAGGGGTAGGCGGAAGAGCGGTGGATTGTAGAAAAACTATATGACATTTTTATGTTTACATAAGTTTAAGTTCCATTTCTAAAGAATAAAGAATAAAGTGTCAAAGAACTCCAGATTCTTCAGACGGTGTGGGGAACCTGAGGCCCTCTGATACAGCAGAGATAGCCCTGAACCCTGGATCGAAGAGAACTGCCTCAAGTTCTGCCTCAGTCAGAAGGCAGCTCCCATTAGCTCACTAGGTCTGTTTTCTCAGCTGCAAGATCTGGGGGTTGAACTGTGATATCTGAAGTGCCTTTGTGCTCAGAATATCCGTGGTGGTGTTTGGGTCAATGTAACAGAGTTGTTAGAAGCACAGACTCTGGAGTCGGGATGCTTACGTTACATCTCAGCACCTCATATCCACGCCATGTGGCTATAGGTAAGGTGTTAGCCTCTCTGGGCCTCAGATTGCTCATCTGTAAATTAGGGAGACTAATAGTAAAACTCCACTGGGTGGTTATGGAGATTCATTGACAAAAACCCTTTTATCAACAGAAGCTGACAACAGTAAGCACTAGATGAATGTAAGCTATAGTAATTATAGGTCATAGATGCTGTTATTCTGATACCCTTTGCCACTGCTGAAAGCAGACAACGCTGCACCTACCTGTAGCTGCAACAGATGTAAATGGAATTAAACAATTACAGTTTGCCAGGTTCCCTTTTTCGGGAAGGAATGAAAGGAATTTTTCAAAGATCTGAGTGGTCAGGACCTCTGGGTTATGATTCAGCTACAGTCAGCTGTCAAATTTTCCCACAGCTCAGTGGAAAGTCACTGAAGGTTCCATGACAACAGTGCCACCCCTCCTTCCATGTTTCTCTGCTAGGAAGCACCACTGACTCCAGAGGTCTGACCATGCCTGTGGCCCAGCAGGGATAGGGTCTAAGCAGGCTTCATAAATTCACCAACCCAGGCTCCAGCTGGGTAGGTCAGCTGGTTAGAGCATCATCCTGATACGCCAAGGTTGTAGGTTCAATCCCCAGTCAGGCACATACAAGGATCAGCCAATGAATGCATTAATAAGTGGAACAACAAACTGATGTTTCTCTCTCTCTCTCTCTTTCTCTCTCTCTCTCTAATAAATCAATTAAAAAATTTTTTTTTAAAATTTACCAACCCAAGTCCTAAGTGTCTGCAAGAGCTTCTACTGTGCCAATGATGCTGCAGGATTCAAGCCAGAGAGTTTGTTGTCAACCAGCTGTGGGACACCTAAGAAGAAAAGCTGGGATCTGGATTGGTCTTCCAGGTAGGGACAATGATGTAGCGACTATGACAGTTTATTTCAGAATTCAGAACCTCAGGCCTCCATTCCCCACGCCTTTCTCTGTGGGTCAAGTTAAGGTTATGGATGTCAGCTTGAGAGATAGCACACATTAGTGACAGTCACTGCGATTTTTAAGTTTTCTCAAATTACCCCAGCAGAAGCTTCTTCTGTTAAGGTACATGGCCACAGTTTTAACAAAAGTAGAAACACCCACACATTTGCTTATAGTTATAACATATTTTGACATCTTCATATGTTACTTTTCCAAACTTGAGTTTAAGATCCCTTCTATTGCTCTCACTTTTCCTCTTTTTAGCCTTGCAGGGAAGCTTGCAGCCAGCCCTACACCATGATGTTCAGCTGACTGCTGGTGATCTGGGCCAAAGCACCTTTTAATTCTTGTTTCCTTTCAGGAGTAGACATTGTACCGGTCCAAAGCTGGTCTGGATTTCCCTCTGCATTGAAGTCTTTAATGTGATACAATTCACATAACATGTATTACAAGAATAGACTTCAAAACTTAGGCCTCTTGCCCTGGATGGTATGGCTCAGTGGACTGAGTGCTGGCCTGTGAACTAAAGGGTCACCGGTTCAAATCCCAATCAGCGCACATGCCTGGGTTATGGGCCAGGTCCCTAGATATGGGCATGCGAGAGGTAACCATACACTGATGTTTCTCTCCCTCTCTTTCTCCCTCCCTTCCCCTCTTTCTAAAAATAAATAAATAAAATCTTTTTAAAAAGAACAAACCAACCTAGGCCTCTTGTTCAGGTGCAAACTCCCTTCTAGCTGACTCAGAACTACATACTGGATGCCATTCGCCAGACAGTGAGCATGATAACACACCTTTTAATGGCAGTTCAGTGGTTCTGGCTCCTCCACTCTGAAAATTTCTGCCCTTGGCCTCACTACTCTTCTGTGCACTCTTCTGTCTTTAGGAAGATCAATGAGGTCCCTGCCCTTTGCAGAATAATGTATTCCATGGCACTTGAAATACAAGATGATACACAACATTATTGTAGATAAAGAAATTGAGGCCCAGAAAGGGTTGCCCAAGTTCATATAAGCCCAGAGTGCTGACTTCTCTGAATCCTGTTCCGTACTCTGTTAAACTAGCAAACATCTTCTTTGGAAGGACAGGTTAGAATGAGTGGAAGGAATGAGACTGGCAATGACGAAAGGATAGGGCTGAAGGAAGGTTAAAACCTGGGCAGGGAGAGGGCTTTGTGAAGGCAGAAGGTGTCGGGAGGCAGTGCATGCCTGCTTGTGCACAGAGAGAAGGTGCCCCAGGTTGAGGAAAAGACACACAGACGGAGTTGAGAGACCACCGCCACAACCTTGGCTTACTTGAGAATCTCACCCAGCCGAACAGATATAAGAGCCCCTCTAGAACTTATTATTTCCACAGCTGTGACTTAACTGCTGCTTATCTTTTCTCCAGGAGATTCCTTGGAATGAAACCAATGGGAGATCAGGGTCTGGGAGAGTCTCATCAGAGCAGATGGGCACGCAGCCACCAGAAAGCTTGTTGCCTTTGGCTGAGAGCAGCATCCTGGAGCTGAACGTCTTGTGAGTAAGCCCCAGCAGGATCAGCCTTCCGCTGCAGTGAAGTTGGCCTGCTTCTCCTTGAGGAAGAACCTCCTATACTCCCCATCTTCTCTCACCTCTTGCGCATATTGAAAATCACGTTCTCAGAGAGCTCTTCAATTTAAAACCATGTTGCTGGTTAACAGCCTGGGAAGATGGCTTCTTAGTGCTTTTGGTCCCTTGGTGTATTTGGAAGTACCCGGCACGGAGGGTCAGGAGGCCTGGGTTCTGGTTCTTCCCCAACCACTAATTTTCGTTGGGACCCTAGGCCACAGCTTTCTCAGCTGTAAGGTTGTTTATAGTAATAATAGTGTTCACTATTACATATCAGACATGATTTCCTGGAAGTCTTTCAATAGTCCTGTGAGATAGGTACTGATAGGATCCTATGTAATAGATAAGGAAACTGAAGCTTAGAATTCTCATATCCTGAACACCCTACTTAAATCACCAACACTCCTTTCTCTGCTTTGTTTTAGCCACAGCTAAATAAATACTCCATACTCACTTTTTTGTTTTCCCTCTCCCCCTAACACTGTAAGTTCCATCGGAAACGGATTTTGTCTTTTTGTTAATTTTTGTTGTTCATTTGCTGAGTTCTCAAGGCCTAGAATCGTGCCCGGCACATGGTAGCATTCAAATATAGGTTAAATTTTAAGAAACGAGTGAATGAATTCTTGGTAGGAGTATAAATTGGTATAGGCTCTAGAGAAGTCAACTTAGCAATGCTAATGTTTAACACGCATTAATCTTTTGGTCCTGCAATACCATAACTAGGAGTTATCCTATAGATGATATATTCACACATGTACCTAAAGCCATAAGTGCAAGGGTGTTTACTGCCACACTGTTTGCTAAAAGACTAAAAACAATTGAAATGTTTATCGGTTAGGGAACTTAGTAAATAAATTGTGATGGGTCCCCACAGTGGAATTCTACACAGGAGCAGAAAACAGTGAAGTGGATCTGCATGTGCTGACAGGCAACAACCTGAGATATATTATTATGTGAAATAAAGCAGTCCCAAACAGAGCATCACTTCCTCCATTTGTATTCAGAGAAAAATATATGCCAATTGTTAAACTATACTAGTTTATGGCTGGGCTGTTTCCAGAAGGAGAGACAGGAAACAAATAATTGCCTCTGGGAAGAGGGGTTGGGATAGAGAATATACTCTTTATGGTATATGATTTTTGTTTGTCTTTTGTTTTTTAGTTTTTTTCCAGCAATTTATTGAGATGCAATGCACATAACATATAATTTTATCATTTAAAGTGTGCCATTAAGGTTTGTCTTTTATTACATTGTTTTTTAAAATTGTAGTAAAATACATATAACATAAAATTTGCCATTTTAACCATTAAAATTTTTAAAATATGTATATTGATTTTAGAGAGAGGTGGAGGGGGAGAGAGAGAAACATTGATGTGAGAGAAAAACATTGATTGCTTGCCTCCCATATGCACCCCAACAGAGGATCAAACTTGCAACCTTGGTATGTGCCCTAACCAGGAATCGAACACTCAACCTTTTGGTCTACAACACCATGCTCCAACCAACTGAGTCACACTGGCCATAGCCATTTTAACTGCTTTTAAGTGTACAATTCAGTGGCATTAATTACATTCACAATGTTGTGCAACCATCACCATTATTCATTTCGAAACTTCTTTATATCCCAAACAGAAATCCTACAACCATTGTATTATAGTCTTTTGTAATATTTGATTGTTAAAATCGTGTGCATGTATGTATTACTTTTTTATTCTAAAACTAAAAAAGAAAGTGAGTCACGTTTAGAAAACTAAGTAACTTGTCTGAGATCCCACAGCTTACACTCCATGGCAATAACCATGAGTTTTATTATGAAATAATAAAAATTCTTTAAAAGTTTCAGATTTTAACCATCTTTCTGGGTGCTGTAAGAGATGATGGATATCACCGAAGCTTTCATTTTACAAATGAGATAACAGACTCACAGAGGGGAGGTGGTCACCCTGAGTCTGGAAGTCCATCAGAAGCAGGCCTCCCAATCCAAAGGACAGTATTCAGAGTCAGTCACAGAAGAGATCTCTTGCCCCTTGATAAAAGTGGGGCTTCACTCTCTCCTGCCCAAAAGGGAATTTAGGAGTCTCCCACTTTAGATGTCTCTGGTGTGTCCTATGTACCTGTACTGTCTAGTAGTAAGGAATGGGGCCACTGCACCCTGATGTCATAATTTGTTTATTTGAAACTATGCAGCAAACCTTTAGCTCCTGTCTCAATTTCTACTTCTAAGAAAATATCTCTGATTGCCCTAGCACATCCAAATCTTCACTTGCTTCTTAACTCTTATAAGCATTATTATTTCAAGTGCATAATGAGCAATCAGAGAATGGTGTGAGATGTTTTATGGCTCTGTCAGTTTGAGTCCATCCTGCCCACTGGTGTGAACTCTGGGAAGACAGGAACTGGGTGGTTGCTTTCTTGTAGCAGGTACCCAATAGATGGCTATTGTTGATGGGGTTAATTGAGCTGAAAAAAGGCTGTGGTATGAGATGTGAGTGCTTCAGAGGGGTTCTCTGTGCCTCCCAGAGAGAGAGATGCCTCGCTGGACCATGGAACACTTGAAACTGATGGAAGTTGTGACCATCCCTCTGTCACCAAGAACCAGCTACGATCCTTTCTTTGTCGTGCTTTTCTTGGCATCAATGACACCCTCATCTATGTGATCGATTACAATTCATCTTCTCCTCCTCCTCTCCACCCCCAATAGACCGGAAATTCCATGAGAACATAAGCCACGTCTATGGATTCACCATCAAAACTCCAGCACCAAACTGGTACATAGTAGGTGTTCAAGAAATATTTTTTTGAAGCAATGGATGAATGAATATATCACTTTGTTTTACACATCAGGAAGCAGAGGCACAAAGAGGTTTGGCTTCTTAGTGAAAAAGCTGAGATGAGAAGTGAGGTCTCCCGGTTCCCAAGCGAGCCAGCATTCTTTCTGTTTTCCTTTGTGTTCTCTCAGTGTTGGAGTTGGGACGTCCTGGAGTCTTGTCCAACCCTTTCATTTCACAAATAGAACACAGAGGTCTAGGGAGGGGAAGGACTCACCCAGGTCACAGAAGAAGGCACTGGCAGAGCCAGGCCTAGAACCCGGATCTCCAACTCCCAAGCTAGTGCTCTTTGTAAAGACACAGAAAAAACAAAGCTGGGTTGGGCTTATTGCCAAGACCCTGCAGGAGGTCACATAGCCCAGCAGCTCTCAGAGTTCCTTGTCTATTCTTAGCCTGAACTTTTAGTGACTCTGGTCTTCAGCAGCCCTTTCCCCTCTCTTTCCTTTGCATTTGGTTTTTTGTGTATATGTGGTGTGTGTTTCCAATAAATGGTGCTGCATGTAGGAAATGGGCTTCAGCACAGCCCTGCTGCAGAGGCCCTGGAAAGAATAAACGTGAGAGAGGGGCCTTGAGAAAACAATTGGGTTCCCTTCTCTGAAGTGACCCCAGTGCCCCAGAGCCGCCCTTTCTCTGTCGCCTCTCACAGCTGTCAACAAAAGGCTATGCTCCTCACAATATGAAGGAAATCGCCAGAAAGAATTTACAAGGCGGACTGGCCATTAGTGTCGGCCGCTTATGCCTTGCTTTGATAAAGACCCAAAATGAGCTCTTCCCAGGCTGCAGTCCCTGTTCTAACTTACACTTCAATCAGCCACCAAACGTGAACTAAAAGCCCCTTTCCGACACAAAATTCTACCTTCCCAAACCTTCCTTCTCTGCTTTGCCAAATACTTGCTCTGAATGGGAGCTCAGGAAATTTAAGCAGCTGCTGATCTTGGGTTCCTTGAAAAGACCAGAAACAACAGAGGATCGAAGGTAATGAATGTTGTAACAGTGTGAAAAGACCAGTGAGAAGAACAGGTCTACATCAAGTTCAAAGGAGACAGAAGTTGCTCTGGACCAGGTGAGGTAAAAGGAAATTTGGGGGAGCAATTTGAACTGGGTCTTGTGTATTGGTTATCTACTGCTATAACAAATTTTCCAGCCTGGGGTATTAGTTGTCTATTGCTGTATAACAAATTACCTCAAAAGTTAATGATTTGGCCCTGGCCAGTGTGGCTCTGTCAGTTGGAGCACCATCCTGTGCACTTAAAGGTCGTGGGTTTGATTTCTGGTCAGGGCACACACCTAGGTTGTGGGTTCAGTCCCCAGTCGGTCCCTGGATGGGGAGTGTGCAGGAGGCAACCGATCAATGTTTCTCTCTCCCATGGATGTTTCTCTTTCTTTCTCTCGCTCTCTCTTTCGCCCTTGCCCTCTCCCTCTAAAATCAACAAATGTATCCTCAAGCGAAGGTTCAAAAACAATAAATTTAAAATACCTTCATGGTTTAAACCAATAAACATTTATTATCTCACAGTCTCTGTGTGTTGAGAATCCAGGTGTAGCTTAGCTGAGCACCTCTGGCTCAAGGTTTCTCACGAGGCTGCTCTCAGGCCCCCAGCCCAAAGGCTCAGCCGCGAGGAAGGGGAACCCAATCCCAGGCTTACTGGGGTGGTCCCTGACAGGCCTCATTCCAGGGCGGGGCAGGCCGTCCATGAGCTGCTTCAGCACTTGGTGCTGGCTTCCCCCCAGGGTGAAAGATCTAAGAGAGAGCACGTGTGACAGAGATGCAAGTCACGGTCCTTTTGTAAGCCCATCAGTTTTGCTGTTTCTTTTCTTTAGAAGCAAGTCACTAGGTTCAATTCACATACAAGGGTGTGCATGCCAAGAGGCAGAGATCACTGGGGGCCATCTTAGAGGCTCCCTACCGCACCTTGCTGGATGGATAGGATTTAAATAAGGTATAGAAAACATTCCGGGTAGAGAATAACATGTGAAGGTACAGAAGTTAGAAAGCTTTGACCAGGATGATTTGGTTGGAATAAGGCATTTGAGCAGGAGAATAGAAGGTAACTGGAGAGGTTGATGGGGCCCAGATTGAATTGGATTTTCAAATACCAGGCCGAGGAGTTTTATTTTTAGCCTCAGGCTATTGTCTATATTCCCTCACTCAACTGTAAGCTCTCTAAATATAGGAACTATGTCTATTTTATTCTTATTATGTCTCTCTGACTTATAATAAAAGTTGGCATATACAGTAGTAGGTACTCAAGAAAATTTGTTGACTGAATAAAGCTATGAAGTTCATGTATAAGGAGTAACGCAGAATTTTTAGATTTGCCTTTTTAATTCTGACCGAATTCAACCCCAAAAGAAGCCCACATAATTGCTTTGGGAACTCCCAATGAAGATTTAAGCAATGTCCCTTATTTCTAAGGCATAATTTTTCAAATTATCCAGCACATAACAAAGAGGAAAGTTGAGCTTTAATCATGGGCCAACATTCATCCCTTGGACTCGAAACGCTTTACACATTATTATTAGTATTCTGTTGAGCCTCAGAATCTTGGTACATACACAGGCAAAAGAAGGCGAACTTGGTATCTAAGAGCAGGCACATTGGGGTCCGCTCCCTCACTGGTTCAGGAGAACCAGGCACAATGAGATGGGTAAGCTCCTGACACCCGGGCCTGACCACTAGCCACACCACCTCCCCCACTTTGCCAGTGGCCAGAACGCCCCTAGCAACAATTTCTGCGCATTAGCCTTCAGTGTGAAGGGAGACTGTGTTCTGGGCAAGAGAGTAAAGGAAGCAGAACTGTTATATGGGTGTATTTGCTTGCTAAGGCGTTAACAGAAATTTATTTCTCACAGTTCTGGAGGCTGGAAATCTAAGACCAAAGTGGCAGCAGATTCGGTTTGTCCTGAGGCCTTTCTCCTTGGCTTGCAGATGGTCGCCTTCTCACTGTGTCCTCCCATGGCCTTTTCTCTCTGTGAGCACATCCCTGGTGTTGCTCCCTCATTTTATAAGGACACCAGTCGTATCGGATTCGGACCCTACCATACTGATTTCATTTACCCTTAATTACCTCTTTAAAGCCCATATCTCCAAATATGATCACATTGGGGGTTAGGGCTTCATCATAAGAATTGGGGATGGGAAGGGTGAAGGAAGTGGACACAATTCCATCTGTAGTGGTAGGCAAGGTTTATCATACAGGTGCCTCCAATTCCCTTACCCATGCTCTTCTAATGGAATGATAAGCTGCCATTTGCAGAGATGGTGATTGATAATTCTTAGAAATTCTTCACATCCACCAGTTCACGTGATATTACAACTGCCTCTCAGTTAGGAGAGGTGGTGTTATCTCTCCTTAACAGATGAGACCAGCCAGGCCGGTTCACAGTGTCTAGAACCTGGTTTCTGGCTCCTGGGCCAGCCTTCTCTGTGGTTCTATCTGCCTTCATGTTACCTGCTCGTACCCACTCAGGACCAGCCCGTCGTACCCTCACCTAGACTGTAACTGCTCACTTCTTTCTCCTGCTGAGCCCCATCAAGATCTACCCACCCTGCAGGGTCCTTTCCATCAAAGTAACAACTAGCTGGCTGAAAAAAACCATCATTAATAATCCGTGTTGCTCTGCTAGTGAGTGAGAAATTACTCAGGAGGGATCCTGGCCAAACAGATTAGCAATCTATATGCTATTTTATAGCTTGCAAAATAGTTTTTTCCACATACCACATCTAACTTATTTTAATTTTTTAAAAGATTTTGTTTATTTACTTAGAGAGAGGGGAAGGAAAGGAGAAAGAGAAGGAGAGAAACGTTGATGTGAGAGAGAAACATCGATCCGTTGCCTCTTGCATGTGCTCCACAACCAACAGGGGACCAGCCCGCAACCCAGGCATGTGCCCTGATTGGGAATCAAACTGATGACCTTTTGCTCTGCAGTACGACGCCCAACCGAGCCACACCAGCCAGGGCTAACTTACTTTAATTTTAACCAAAATTCTATAAAATAGATGCTATTATTATCCCTGATTTTTAGAGAAAGAAACGGACTCAGAGATTGGGTAGCTTGGCCCGAAGTCACACAGTGAAGGAGCGCCAGTGGGACTTAAACCAAATACTGTGTGCCCTTGTTATTACATCTTGCTCTCCTGCCAAATTTTACTCATTAGTTCAGAGTATATTTTTTTACACTGATGTTTCCCTCTAAATATTCAAAGATGTGGCTCCTTCCCTTCCGGCTAGTCTGTCCTGACCTACCCTCTATTGAGCTCCCACAGGGTTGGGCCTTGAGTCTCAGCTCCATTCCTACTTAGCTGGGGTGACCACAAACATATTTTTCCTCCTCCCTAGGCTTTTGTTTCTTCATCTTTAATTAATTTAATTGACTGGGCTCATTTTTCAGTTTCAAAAGTCTAACACACTGATTGGCTTTTATCTTTATCTTCCATTTTATTCATTCAACAAATAGTTATTGAAAACCTGCTATGTGCCAGGCACTGTGCAAGGTACTTTTTTTCTTTTTTAAGAAAATACAATCACTGAGTGTATCCTGCCAACAGAAAACAACAACAGGAGGCTCCTGTCCAGATGGCGGCGTAGGCAGACATGGCTCGCCTCTTCACACAACCACATCAAAATTACACTAAAATATAGAACAATCAACATCACTCAGAACTGTCAGAAACCGAGTTAAATGGAAGTCTGACAACTACGGAGTTAAAGAAACCACATCCAACCAGACGGGTAGGACAGGCACAGGCACAGAACGGGCTGGTCCCTCAGCCACCTGTGGTGGATAGAAGTTCCAGAGGGATATCTTGGGAGCAAGGAGTCTCAGCCCCACACCAAGCTCCACACCAGGCTCCCCGGCCAGTGCCAGGAAGATAAGTCCCCACAACTTCTGGCTGCAAAAACCAGCAGGTATTGAGTAAGTGGAAGAAACTTCTGGAGTCCCAGGTCGTTCCTCTTAAAGAACCCACACGTGGACTTACCTACTCAGACTCACTCTCTCTGAGCTCCAGAGCCAGGGTGGCAGCTTGAAGGGCAGCAGCGGTACACAGGGAGGAACTGAAGTGTCTGGCATCAAGGCAAGCAGAGACATTGTCTCTTTTCTGGGCCCTCCCCTGAGAGAACCAGTAAGCTAGTGCCATATCTGAGACTCCATCAACATGGCTAACACTGTTTGACCAGCCTTGGAGATCCCCAGGGACTCTGACCCACCCAGCTAATGGGCCCACCCAAGCTGCTTTTCCATATGAATGGTTGATCTTGGCTCCTGCTTCACAACTTCCTAAATCCTATCAAACAAGCAACAGCTGGCCTCAGTGAGCTCCAGGCCCAGCACTAGCAGCAGCCAGCCTAGGTTCACAGCTTGGCTTCGCCTGGGAATCTGCAAGCCCAGCACAAGTAGCAGCCATCTCAGATCACTTTAGAGCTCAGGCAGAGAGGCCTTGGGCAAAACACAGGTGGGGACTGACCTGGGCCTGCACCATCCAGGAAACCCCAGGGCCAGCAAACCCAGTGGACAGCTACAGACAATGTCAGAGCCCCACCACCCTGCCCCTTGCACAGCTGATCTTCCATGGAGGGCAGAGGATGGTGGTCAGTGGTCACAGCCAGTCCTTGCAGCCGACTGGCCTGGGTGAATCCCTCCCATTGACTTGCCAACAGCAACCAAGGCTCAACTACAAGAGGAGGGTGCACTCAGCCCACATGAAGGGCACACCTTGAGTACCCAGCTTGGGTGACAGGGAAGGCTGTGCCACTGGACCCTACAGGACACCTACTACACTAGACCATACTACCAGGACACAGAATCAAAGCAGCTCTACCTAATACACAGAAACAAACATAGGGAGGCTGCCAAATTGAGGAGGCAAATAAATATGGCCCAAATTAAAAAAAAGAAAAAACAACAACAACAGAACAAAACCTCAGAAAAAGAACTAAGGGAAATGAAGATAGTGAACCTATCAGATGTTGAGTTCAAAACACTGGTGATCAGGATGCTGAGTCTTTTCGCTCCTAGTTCCAGGTGTTCTTCTTCTATGCTATACTTTGTAATGTGAGTTCTCCTGAAACATGGTTTGTCTCAGCTTGCTAACGAGAGTGTGGCCTCTCCGTGGGTGTTTGTGCTTGAGCTCTGGCCCTGCACACAGTGCTGATTAGAGGCAGCTTACAACAGGACTCCCTCTCAGAAACCACCCTCCTGCTGTCACCATTTCAATATCCTAAGCAGAAACTCTCCTGTTTCCACTGCAATGAAAGGCGCGACTATACAAGAACCAGTATGATACACAGAGTACGAGCCAACCCACAAGCAGGACCTCCATGTTTTTTCCGTGTTGTCGGGGCTAGAGTCTGTGTGCCACTAGCAGATTACCTTCTTTTCCCCCCAGCTCTTCCACCCCTATCTCTTCTCCAAATTAGTACTAGAAGCAGCTGGCTATAGGTCTAGGCTCTGCCCACTCAGTATTCTGTAGACATTTGCTCACAAAACCTCCAATGCTCCTTATATTCAGTCTCTCAAGGTGAAGCCATGAGATTTAGGCTAAGTCACTTACTGAGGAGGCAGCAAGCAGTGGGGTGAGATCAGCCCCATGTAATTCCCAAATGGAAGCACTCTCAGACATATGTGTGGTTTTTTAAAAAGATTTTATTTATTTATTTTTAGAGAGAGGGGAAGGGAGCGAGAAAGAGAGGGAGAGATACATCAATGTGTGGTTGTCTATTGCGGGCCTGGCCCGCAATCCAGGCATGTGCCCTGACTGGGAATCGAACCAGTGACCCTTTGGTTCGCAGGCCAATGCTCAATGCACCGAGCCACACCAGCCAGGGCCATATGTATATCTTGCATAACACCTGGCGCCAGCAGGTTGGTACCTATATGTGAAACACCTGTTTACATGTTGGTTAATTTCACTACCCTTTCATCACACTCATTTTTAAAGTGATTAAGTTTTCTCTAAGTTATACAGGCACATAATTTAAAAAGTCATCTACAGTTCTACAAAGTTTATTAAGACTAAGTGTAGTCCTCAGCCTCCCTCCACCCACCGCACCCCACCCCACCCCACCCCCATTTCCCCTTCCCTAACGAGACCATTTTCAACTTGTTTAATCCTTTTGCCTATCTATAAATAATATGTTTGTATTGCTACTTCCTGATATTTAGGGTCAGACATTATCTGTTAACTTCCCCCCATGGGGGAAGAGGATTCAGTGCCCTTGCCCTTTTCTCTATTCACCCCCTCTATGCATACGCGCTCCTCCCAAGCCCCTCTTCTTCCCAATGTAGTTACAGTGTAATTTGGGGGAGTACAAGAATAAGTGCACTTGTTACTGGCAATGCAAACGCATATAGTCAACTCTGATGGCTTTTTCTGTTTCAACATCTTTGTTTTGATTATCTTGTTCTTTCCAAACAGTTGGGTTTCTAAGATCTTATTACTAATTAATCCTAAATTCTGCCCACTATCCATATCTCCTCTCAGTAAGTTCTTGGGAAAGTCTCTTGGAGCCTTCTTTCCTGCTGCACGGGCTGGACTGCCGTCCTGGGCCCGCTTCTAGCAGCTTCCAGGGAACTAATCCCCTTGCCACTTGCCTGTGTTGGATCAACCTGTTTCCAGGTTCCATGCCTTCTCATGTCTTGATTTCTTCCTTCTTTTTGGTGATATATATATTTTAGAACTTTCTGAGAGTGCATGAGAGGGAACTTTTTTGAAACCTTGCATGTCTGGCAATGTCCAGCTCTTGATTGCTTGGGAGTCTTGATAAAAAGTTTTTTTGCTTCAGAACTTTGATAGTGAGGCTTTATTGTGTTCTAGTTTCCAGGGCTACTTTGGAGGCCAAAGCCTTCTTTACATGTGACCTCGTAGGATCTCTTTGTCCCCATTGTTAAGAAATTTTAAAATGATGTATGTATTGTGCAGGCCACCCAGTGGCCTTTTCAATCTAAAATCGTTCTGCTTGGATTCTGGAGTGTTTTCTTGAATTAGTTTATATCTTTTGTTGTGTTTCTAAAACTCCTGTTATTCAGCTATTGGGATTCATTTCTCATCTGTTCTTCCCAGTTTCTGTCTTTTTACTCTGCTTTCTGGGCCATTTCCTCATCTGTCTTCTAACCTTCCTATTAAGTTTTTCATTTCTGTGGTCATTTTTTTTTTTTTCCTGACTGCTCCCACTGGAGACGTTACCTTTTGGGGGAAAAAGCCCTTTTAGTGGAATTTTACATACAGTGAAATTAGATGCATGTGTTTAATCCGCTATTTTTATTTAGTATCTCTATTGATAGTGGTTATTTAATAATTTAGCTGTATAGGCATATAAAATCCTTTGAGCTTTCATAATGGTTTTCTGCCAGTTAACACATTTGACCCTCACAACCTAGACTTGAGATATCTGGATAGGACCTTAGGATCATCTAATTCATCCCTATCACCTTAAGGAGAAAATACCTGATTCTCAGAGAAGTGATATGTCCTATTGGAAACTATTTATCTTCCAGAACTTACGAGAGATGTATGAGATGGATTATTTCGCAAGCACACTACTCACGTAGCTTTTTTAAAAATTCTTTTCCAAAAAGTGTTATTGAGATCTAACTGACACACAATACATAAATTTGCACATATTTAAAATGTACAATTTGATAAGTTTTGGTCCATATATACACTCCTGAAACTATCAACATAATCAAGATACTCATCACCCCCCTTTGCCCCCAGGTATCCTGTTAATTCCTCCCTCCTGCCTCCGCACCAGCCCTGCCCAGGCAACCACTGATCTGCTTTCTGTCACTATAGATTGATCTGCATTTGCTGGATATCAATGGTATCATAAAATAGATTTTTT
This sequence comes from Furipterus horrens, assembly GCF_987537825.1. Classification (NCBI taxonomy): domain Eukaryota; kingdom Metazoa; phylum Chordata; class Mammalia; order Chiroptera; family Furipteridae; genus Furipterus; species Furipterus horrens. The sequence continues at coordinate 18,101,497 of NW_028327181.1, read as the reverse complement.
TTTTTTTGGTCTGGCTTTTTTTAACATAGAGTTTTTGTGGGTATTTTGAAGCCCATACCTGACTGTCCAGGTGGAAAGGCTTCGTTAGCTCTACCTCCATTTAGATCCTTTCCCTTCTACCTGCTTCCCATCTTCCCGCCCCTGGGGCAGCCGCCTGCAACGTTCTCGTCTCCTCTCTGTCCAAGCCTGCTCTGAGGAAAAGACCGATTTTTCTACTCGCACTGAGGCGACAGATACAATTTTATATGTGTGATTTATACTATTGCACAGAAGACAAAAAACCATACTTGGCTTGTGCCGAAGAAATAATAAGGCTCTCGTGATGGATTTCCAAGCATGAGCAAAGAAGTCTGGAGGAGGTTTTTGGACAAGGGCCTCCCCTGAACCTCCAAAAGCACCCCGTGTAAGAGTCCTCGCGGGAGACTGAGCGCGCCTGCGGACAGCGTGCCGACAGACAAGCAGGATGCACTGAAGTCCCCTTTGGTCCCATTCAGAATTTCGGTTTCCTGCAATGTCAGCCATTTAGGAGCTAAGAAAAGAACTAATATCTTGTTGGCTTTCCTTCCTTTTGGTCTATTTGGCAGAGAAACAATCCTGTGTAGATAAAAGGTCACTCAGGAGGGCAGGGCTTCCCATGTTCCAGGCAAGAGGAGGGTCAGCTCTGTGGCCCCAGGCAGCCAGACCTAAGCCCCAGCTGGCAGCGGCCCAGGGAGTGCAGGGAGCCTGGCACAACAGCCTGGCTCCGGAGACGCCGGGCCTGTCTCACTTCTCTTCTTGCTCGTTTTCACATTTACTCTGTAATTCTTTGTTAATTAATTCCCATTTAATTCTTACAGCACTGCGGAGCAGGGAAACGGGAACTGTTTCTCCACTTTCACAAGGAGAAAAGAAAGGCAGCAGACACAATCTGCTCACCTCGAAAGCCTTTCTCAGGGCCAGCGCTCACGGCTGCTGCCCTTCACCTCCCTTTTAGCCCAACACACCTTCATGATATAATTTAAATTCAGCTTTTCCTTAAAACATCTGTGGGTCTTTTTAATCCTGACATTACAGATGAGAAAACTAAGACCTGAAAGTGTCGAGCTGAGTGGCAGAACTAGAACTGGAATCTGGTCTTCTGACTCCATGTACCATGTAAGGCTACAGAGAACCTCAGAGAATGAGAAATATAGAATGTATCTCACTTGGTCCTTCAGACATCCCTGGATAGTTCTAGTCTCAGCTGCTACAGCCCCTGGTAAACTGGTAAAGTGTTTAGATCTGGCTTCATCACTAAATCTCTGTGTGACTAAACCCGGGAAGTCAAACTCTCTGTGCCTTGGTTTCCTCATATGTTTCGTGCCAATAATCTCTGCCTAGCTAGAGCATGAGCTCATTGATAGGATCAAGTGAATTAAAGGGCCAGAAACTATAAATGTGTAAAATAAATGAGAAGTTTATTAACCTTTTATTATTCTTAGGCGAAATGCCTGCTCTCTAAGAGGATCACGAGTAGTCCAATTTGTAAAGAAATAGCCAGAGAAATTTAACTGGAGTACACATTAAGTGTTGACTTTCTGAGTTCATTCACCTTGTTGTCTGTATGATAGTTCCTTAGAGAAACAAACCACAATTTATATGAAGCCCCACCCTTCTAATCACATAATTGGGCCCTATCTGTGCTTTTTAAATTGTTGCCAATTGGCCGACTATAAGTGACTGCAAATATATTTTAATTTGCCTTTTTGTAATTACTAATGAAATTGAATGTTTTGCTTGCTTGTTTTTTTAACTTTTTAAATTAAATAAATTTGACATGTAACATTATGTAAGTTTAAGCTGTATAGCATGTTATTTTGATACATTTATATTTTGTAGTATGATTACCTATGTGGCAATATTTATCATATTATATAATTATAGTACAACATTATTGTCTATATTCTTTATACTGTACATTAGATTTCTGTGGCTTATTTACTACTCATTATAAGTTTGTACCCTAAAATACCATCAGCCTTATTCTCCCACCCCATCCCCTGGTAACCATCATCATAATCTTTTTTTTATTTTTTAGTAGGTTTGACTTTCTTAGATTTCACATATAAAGTGATATCATACAGTACTTATCTTAACCTGACTTATCTCACTTGGCAACTCAAGGTTCATCCATGTTGCAAATAACAGGATATCCTCCTTTCTCATAGCTGAATAATATTCCACTGTGAATATGTACCACATCTTTTTTATCCATTCATCTGCTGATGGGCATTTGGGTTGTTTCCATGTCTTGGCTATTGTGAATAATACTGCAACAAACATGGGAGTATATATATCTTGTTGTACTTCTGCCTGCTTTCTTTTCTTTTGGGTACATACTCAGAAATGGAATTGCTGGATTGTGTGGTAGATCTATTTTTAATGTTTTGAGAAACTTTCATATTGTTTTCCATAGTGGTTGGACTAATTTATATTACTACCAATAATGTATAAGGGAGTCGAACTTATTTTCACATGTTTATTGATCGTTTAGGTTTCATCTTTTAAATTGTCTGATCATAATTTCACCAATGTATCTAATAGTTTGTTGGTTTTTATAGGAGTTATATATTATGAACACAAATCCATTATTGATTATATGCATTGCAGATGCCTTCTCCCAGTCTGTGTTTTTTTCTTTGTACTTTATGTTGTTTTGCTGAAAAAAAAGTTTAAAACATTTTTAGTCCATTTAGCAGCATTTTCCTTTTTGGCTTCAGATTTGTGCTTTAAGAAACCCCTCTTTTCCCAGAGATCATATGTTTTTTATATTTGCTTTTAAAAGTATTCAAGGTTTTCCCACTTTTATTTGTTTTGAATTTTACTTTTCTATATGGAAACGCCATTGTGTCGAAACCATTTAACAAACACTCCATCTTTTTTCTGAGGTTTGTAATTCGACCTCTACCACATACACATTCCCGTAAACAGACAAATCTCGCTTTTAACCTTTACCTCCCATTCACTTTGCTGATTTGCCTGTTGCTGCAGCGCTCTGGTGCGGTGATTTGAACTCTATACTTTAGAGAGCTGTAAAGGCAAAGGTTCACCTTCTTCAAAAGGAAGGAAATTATTGTGGCTCTTCCTGACCCTTGTTCTTTTTACATAACTTTTTCTTTCTTTTTTTTTAATCAGAATTGTCAAGTTTTATGAAAAACCCTACTGGGATTTTTAAGGAAATTGCACTTGATCTTCAAATTAATCTGGAGATGATGGCCAATTTTACAGTTTTGACCCGTTCCCATCTATGAACATGACACATCTCTTCATCGATTTGAGGCTTCTTTTTTGTGAATACTTATTAGATTTATTCCTAGGTACCTTCTAGTTCTTGTTGGTATAGTAAATGATGTTTAAAAAATTACTTCTTATAACAGTTTTTACTACTACATAGAAATGCCATTGATTTTTTTATATTGGTCTTATATCCAACAGTCTTGATGAAATCTTGTTAGGTCCAACGTCAAAAAAAAAAAAATTTATAAGATTTTTCTACATAGACAGTCATTCAACTGCAAATAATGTCACTTTCTTTCTTTCTTTTTTAATTGTATTTCTTTATTTCTAGAGAGAGGGGAAAGGACGGGAGAAAGAGAGAAACATAGACTGGTTGCCTCTCTCACACCCCCAACCGGGGACCTGGACCACAACCCAGGCAGGTGCCCTGTCTGGGAATTGACCCATTGACCCCTCGGTTCACAGGTCAGCGCTTAACCCACTGAGCCACACCAGCCAGAGCAATGCCCCTTTATTTCTTTCTCAATTCTTGTATCTCTTCTTTTTCATGTTTTATTATGATATCTAGGACCTTTAGTACAATATGGAATAGAATAGTGGGTTGCTAATATTTTATCACTGAGTATGTTTGCTGTAGGTTTTTGAAAAATACCCTTTATGGAGTTAAGAAAATACATTTATATTTCTAGTTTGCTAAGAGTTTTTACTATGAACAGATAATGATTTTTTTAAAAAAATTCTCACCCAAGGACATTATTTCATTGCTTTTAGAAAGAGAGGAGAGGAGAGAAAAACATCAATCAATTGCCTCCCAGACACACCAGGATGAGGGATTGAACTCACAACCTGGGTATATACCATGACCTGAAATCAAACCCACAACCCTTCGGTTATAAGACGACACTCCAACCAACTGAACCACACTAGCCAGGGCTAGATATTAATTTTTAATAAAAATAATTTTCTACATCTATTGAGAGGTTTCTATAATAGTCTCGAATTTATTAATGCAAATAGCTTTGATTGATTACCTAATGTTAAGCCATCCTTGCATTCCTGGGATGAATCCTAATGGGTCATGATTTATGTTATTTTTATACATTGCTGAATATGGTTTCTAACGCTGAGTATTTTACATCTATATTCATGAAGATTATTAGCCTCAAAATTTTCTTTCTCATACTTTCCTTATAATATATATAAATGTAAATATACCATTTCATAAGAATTAGAATCATTAAAATTAGAAGGGAAAATAAAGAGCATCCAGCCTGGTCTCATTACCTTATAGTGGAGAAAACTGGAATTCAGAGAAATGAAATAACTTTCTAAAATCACAGAGAGTTAGAAACAGAGTTGGGACTGAAGTGCTTAGCAGAGCACTTATTTCAAATCACTTTTTCATTCATGATGTCATTTTATCTCTACAACAGCCCTGCAGGGAGAGTATTGCATATCACCCCTCCACTGATGGATGGTGAACAGAGGTCCAGAGAGATAACGTCATGAATTATGTGACCCAGCAGGGCTGGGACTAGAAGCCAGACTTCTGACTCCAAACCAGAGCCCTCTCCCCAACTTCTTTTGTTCTATACAACCCCACCGACAGGTCCATTTATTAGCCTGAAATGAAGGGAACCCTGAGACCTGCAACCAAAGTCATTATTTTACAATTGCCCAGCAATATCTTCACGAGCATGTCACACAGAGGGCCCATCTACAGGGAACCCCCAATGGGTTGGGATGAGGCCTTCACAGTCCCTAAGGGTCATCTTGGTGGAGGGACATGCTCAAGGCCAAGGTCTCTAAGAATGTCCCCTAAGGCAGAAATGGGTCCAAGGCCCTTAAGTGGAATCTTTCTTACAGGGTCCCAAAGGACCTATCTTCAACATCCACATGGGGTAGGGGGAGCAGTTTCTCTTCCAGCCCCCTTCCTCACCCTCTGGCCACCACCACCCCTCCCCCATATCTCTCAGCAAGCTGCTTCCTGCACCAGCACCCTTGTTTTGCTTGTGCTATTTGTGTCTGCTTCTAACAGCTGGCCCCAGCCTGGCAGCCCCTGGCTCTGAGGATTATCCAATTATCCCATTAGCGCAGCAGGTCCTTCCTTCCTCCAGGGCTATTAGCTCCCCGTCGCCCTTTTCCTCTCTCCCTCCAAAGGCTGGTCCATAACCTTCCTTGCTCCTTCCTTAGCCAGGCCCAGGGCTGGGTCAGTCCCCAGTCATGGAGATTCAGAGAATACCAGAGCTGGAAGGGATGTTTGCATCCACCCATTTGCTTCATCATTTTGCAGGAAAGGAAACTTAGCCCCGGTACCCAAAGTCACATGACCCATTCATACCAGCAAAGCCCTAAAAACCCGGGCTCCAAACCTTACGTCATGATTTTTTTCACCACTTCTGGTCAGCATGCCTCATCGTGTGCTCACTATGCTTAGCCCTGGAATGAAGGAGGTACTGGTCCCAGCCCACTCTCTGGGACCCTATAGTTGAGATTAGAACTTATGGTCTAGGTAGGGAGCTGGAACACACACTGGTGAAAACCAGCACATTATCCAGGAGGTAAGTCATACCTTAGCAGAAAAAGAGATGTTACCAGAAGTAAGTGACAAAATTCTGGGACATAGGACAGGACTGAGCGCTAAAGGAACTCAGAAGAGGGAGAAGAGGTTTTTGGTGGAAGGTTCAGGAAGGCCTCCTGGAGGAGCTGGTTCTTCAGGAGTCACTGAGGAATGGGAAATGTTTCGAGTAGTGGAGATTCAGAGGACAGCATTTCAGACGAAGGCTGAAAGGGAAAGGTGGGGGTGGAGGTGGGGTGAAGAGGATTGTAGTCTTCAGTTTGGCTCAATCAGGGGATCAAGGAGGGAAGTGGGTGGGCGGGGTCAGGGCTGGAGAGCAAAGCTGTGGCCCTGAATGTCATACCAAGGAATGAAGCTTAATCTGACACACGTTTGGGCCCCACTAAATGCCTGGAGCAGGGAGGGACATGACAGGAGGTGTGTTTGTGAAGATTAACCTGATTGTGTGGGCCAAATGGATTATGGTGAAAAGAGATCAATGCAGAGAGGTCAGTTCGGAACTTCTCCAGGTGGGTGAGAGATGATGGGGCCTCAGCTAACACCATGACTTTGGGAGGTTCTTGGGGGGTAGAATGGGTCGAACGGATTCAGAAGACGTTTTAAAAGAAGAATTAGCCGAATGCAATAGATTGGATTTTGGGAGATAAGGAAAGGAACCCCCTTTAGCAGGATTAGGGCAGTTAGGGGTGGCGGTGGAAAATATGGGGTAAAAAGGAGGAGGTGGGTGAGGACCCTCTTGTACTTCGCCCTCATTGGGTAGAGCATTTTGTAAAGTTGGCAGTTTGCTTAATACACTGCATGAAACTTTCTCTATCCTATATTCCAGCCCCTCTAACCTGATAAATCACGGGCTATACATACCCACTATCTGGCCGCTGCTGTCACCTCAGGTGGTTCTGGTGGGAGCAGGTCTAGGGCTTCGGTGCATTATGTTGATACAGGGCACTGGGCCCTTTTGATTCCTCTCAGTTCCCATCAGGTAATTGCCTCCACCTATACCCATAAACTTGATTCAGGTGATGAGTTTATTTTTTATACACTTTTTAGAACAGATTTTATTTATTTATTTTTAGAGAGAGGTTAAAGGAGGGAGAAAGAGAGGGAGTAAAACATCAGCGTGTGGTTGCCTCTTGCGTGCCCTCAACTGGGGACCTGGCCCGCAACCCAGGCACATGCCCCGACAGGGAATTGAACCAGTGACCCTTTGGTTCGCAGGCTGGCGCACAATCCACTGAGCCACACCAGCCAGGGCTATACTTTCTTATTCCCTCCTGCCTTATCCTCCATACTTGCTTTGGGTTTCCAGGACCCTAAAACTGACCACTCTGGCCAAGAAACATGAGCCATCCTTATCTGGCTTTGTGCCTTTGCAATTCAATGGGGGCTCCTTTAGGGACTACAAGGGTGTGCAGGCCCCTTCTAGGTCACTGAGCGCCTGAGAGCTCATGGAGTACACTGAAGACCAGCCATTAAATTGTAGCTTGAGGGCCTCAAACAGGAACTAGTTATTTCAGCAGAGCTGGAATTCCTACCGGGCTTCATCGTGCCCTCCAGAACAGCACAGGGCAAGCTGGTTCACTGTCTGGCCTGCTCACCTGCTGCCTAACGCTCCCCAAGTAATCTGCGACCTCACTTCCTCCAACCACCTTCAGGTTCCAGTTTCCAGACCCTTCTGATCTTGTTGGCCTTCTTTCAGCCACTTGTTAATTCTGCCAGGTGTATGAGGGACTTCCGTCCTGTGGCAGGCACCTCCACGTGGGGGATTTCAGTTTGTTGGGGAGCGGCCGTGGTGCTGAGAACCGAGCACCAGTCGCTGAGCAGGGACTCCGCAAGCTCCTCCAGCCTGGGGCTCCTGGTAGCCGTGGTGCGCTTCTTTCTCTGGCGTTTCCCACGAAGTGAGGCTGTGCTGAACTTAGCCACTGAAACGTCACGTTGTTTGGAACCGCACGACGCGAACTGATGTCTTCTCCCTGCGCATTTACTTCTTAAACTCAGTGCAGGACCTTACACCGCTCTTTGCTCAGCTTTATCTGTTTCGCCCCCTGAGGTCATTTTAAATCCTGATGCTGTCGGCCCAGACGTTTATAAATCCTTCCCTGTTCACTTCTTTGATAAACCTCAACTCCTCTGGATTCGAGATTTTAATAAACATTAAAGTGGGACAGGATGGGGCTGGAGACAGCAAATGACCCATAGCCAGTGCCCCCGCCTAAGTCACCTGCCGGTTCCCACACCCACCTCCCAGCCCCCCAAGACATCACAGGCTTCCATGCGCCTGCTTTAAATTCACACTAACGGTGCTTCTCTTTCTGGTGATGGCTGGGCAACCTCAGCAAGTGGCAGATAGAAACCAGGTGAGCGGCCCTCCTCCCCCTCCTGCCCCTCTTCCCGCCCTGCCTCCTTTCCACTCTTGGAGAGCAAGGACGCCAAAGCTGCGATTGCTTGCCCTCCTGTGTTTTCTGAACTGAGAATATATTTGTTATCATACTGATAATCATCCTGGGCATTTATGTTACAAAACCTTCCAAAACACTTTCACATTTATCCTGTTTTATCTAAAAGCAGGTCAGAGAGTGACTTGCCCACAGCCAGAGAAAACGTCAGTGCCGAAGCCAGAGTTCCAGCCTGACACTGACTCCCTCTCAGAGCACACGGAGGCAAGGTGGCTGGTGGTTGGACGGGGCGAGCGGAGGGACTATCGTGCATCTCTGGCCGAGGCACAAAAGAGAGTCAGGCTGAAAACCCCAAGAGATAGTCTGGGGATAACTGTAGAGCGCCCGGCCTGGCCTCTAGACAGTTCTACAACTGACATTGGCTGTGGGCCTGAATTTTCTGCCAGGAAAACTAGATAATTTTAAAAAATCCTGTCTAACTTGAACAATTCCCAAAATCCCTGAATCTAAACCAGGCTCTATCCCCACTCCCCGGCTCCCCTTTCCAACCTCACTGGAAAATGTGGGTGGATGAGCAGAAAAGAAAGATCAAAACTCTGACAGCCCTCTGACAACATTTTAACTTGAAAATTGCCTGTAACTGGGTGGCATAATTCCGTGTAGGCAGGTGTAGATCAAGCGTGGCACATTCATGCAGCTCCTTCTCTACCTCCTAACAACCCCCTTGAAAAGGCGCCCCGGAAAGGTTAACTCAACTTCAACCGGCCCGATTCCCGACTTGGCTGTGACCTGTTCCTCCTCTGAACTCCCAAAACCTGTGAGCTCGCGGCCAGCCCCGCCTGCTGCCAGGCCAGGTTGCGACTGGCTTCTTTTCCTTAGTGGGTTGAGGGCTCCCGGCGCAGGACCACCTTCCCCCTTCCCCCCAACCCCCAGGCCCAGTATTCAAAAGCAGGTGTTCTTTAAGCAGTTGTGAGAGGAACAGAGCCAGGAGGCGGGCTCAAGTTCTAGCCTGTTCTGGCCTAACTGCGCCTCCCTGAGAGCTCACCGGTCTTTCGGTGCCAGTCCAGAAAGCCGATTCTGCAAAATCCCACACATGCACACAAACACTTCCCTGGCAAGGCAAAGAAATGTAGATGTTCCATGCAAAGCCTTTCCCACCGGACTGTCCATCGGGGCCTTACCTCAGAGGGCGCTGGCTTAGTCCCTCCCATGACCAGCCCGGCCTCCGGCTTGATGGCACCTTGACCTGGTCTTTCCCTGCGCTCAGTCCTCCAGAGCTCCTCTTTTCTCCTCTGGTAAAAGAGAGGGTCAAGCCAGAGCATCTAGGGGAGCCCCCCCCGCACCTGGGCTCTGGGCCCATCCCTCTCCTTTGAGGCCAAGTCCCACGTTCTCCCACCCCTTCCCCAGCTCGGCAGCCTGGCGGGGGCTGTTCCAACAGCGACACTGCAGATGAGGAGTGACAGCTGTAGTGAGGGGGGCCTCAGGACAGGGGAGGGAGGGCCTGGTGTGGGGAGGAGGGAGTAGCCTGACACTTCCCACTTTTCAGAGTGATAAGGGCCCGGGGGGAGTGACCTGCCTCACAGCAGACCTCAGTACAACCTCTGCCACCAGCTGAGGCGTGTGACCAGTGTGCCCAGGCAGTGCTTGGGCCCAGCACGGGAGCTCAGGATGAGCGTGCCCCCGGTGCGGAGAACCTCAGGAGCTGCCATGCCGGGGGAACTGCGCAGCAGGGCAGTGTGGGAGCAGGTCCTAGGCTCAGAGTGCCACCCCGTGGGCCTTTCCTTAGGCCCCAGACCTGGGGGAAAGCTGCACAGAACGGTCCCATTCCCTGGCCTGCAGGTTCCTATTTCCCCCCAGAGTTGGACAGGAGGCCAGGATCCCAGCTCGGGGATGCCCAGCCCAGTGGACCCAGGGGCATCGTCAGCATCTCACTTCCTCTTAGGGCTCAGGCTGCCCCGCCTCCCTGCCCTGCGTGCCCCTGGTCAGCGTGCCTAGAGCTGAGGCTTCACCCTGCCCCCTGAGCAGACTCCTGGGAGCCTAGAGCATTTTATGTGAGGCCTCCCAGAGGAAAAGAGTCACACAAACGGGGAGAGCCACAAAGGCAGGAATTCAAGTTGAGGGGTGAGTGGACGAGGGGGAAGGGGAGCCTTCCAGAGGTCCTGTTCTTCACGGGAGCCAGTGATGAGCCCGGACCAAGTTTGAGCCAGGCCTCAGTTCCCAGGCCTCCCTGTGAGCCCAGTCCCACTTGCCATGGAGTGGGGCTGGGGCCGTCTCTCGGACAGGGCTCTCTGATGGGACCGTTGTCCTTAGGACAGGCCTGAAGGGAGCATGTCTGCCCCAGACCTTTGGAAAGAGTTGGGAGAGGGCAGAGGGGCCCTTGAGCAGCCCACAGCAGACATGTGTCTGCGCCCCACGAGGCTGGGCCAGGCTTCCTGTCTCCCTGCCGCTGCCACTGCGGACACCTGCTCCCGTTGAGCTGAGCACTGCCCACCATATGTGCGCGCGTTGACACGGGCATCTGTTCATGTCTGTGCACATGTACTTACACTCGAGATCTGGCTCACAGTGGGAGCCTGCGTGGAGTGGGTGTGGAGATAGGGCCCTGGGACCCCTGGAGACCCAGAGGGATGGTCACATGGGCCTGGGCTCCAGAGCCAAGCGAGGAGGTGGCCCCGAGAGGGCTCGAGGCTCCGTTGTCCTTGGAAGCCTTTCCTGAGCCCCTGGCCTGGTCTGTCCCCAACCCCAAAACTGCAGCGTGCTGCCCAGCACCCAAAGCTCAGGTCCCAAGGAGCCTCGGAAAAGGCTGGAGAGAGACCATGTTCCCTTCCCTGTCTTTGTGGTTTTCCTTCTGGGCTCTCCCCACCCGGGCGGCCATGCTCACGCCGCTCAGGCACAGCCCAGGCCTCTGCTCTGCCCTCAGTGCACACTCGGCCGGGCCAGGGCGTGTCAGCGGGAGGAGGAAGCCGGCCCGGCCAGGGCTGGGCTTGTGCAACGATTTCAGTGGTTCATAGCCTGGCTGTCCGTTAAGAACTCCCAGGAAATGTTTGCTGCCTGGGCCCACCCAGCGTCTCTGGGGCAAGGGCTCAGGCTTTGGTGCTTCTCAAAGCATTACTAAGGGTCTGTTTTGCGAAGCCAGCCTAGAGGACCTCTCATTGATGAAACAGTAAAAGAACGCTAAGGCCGATCTCTGCTGGTTTGGGGTTACTTACATAAGCATCTGTCTAGTAGAAGCATAAGGATGTGCAGTGGAGTGAAATGAAATCCAGGACAGTGGTTGTTTCCAGGTGCAGGAACCAGGGTAATAATATGGGGAGGGGTCAGGCACTTCCACTGTAGTTATAATGTTTCATTTTTTAATCAGAGTGGTGGGGACATGTTATCATTTTATACTTTACAGACCCCAGTGCGGCCTCTCAGCTGAGGCGTGGAGCAGGCAGCGGGGAGGGTGGGGCATGGCACAGAAGTGACTGAAGGATTTACGGAGGTAGTGACGGAGGGAGGGGCTGGGCCCCCACCCAAGGGGACGCCTGCTGCCGGGGGGTCAGCCTGTCCGGAGGGAGAGCAGCTGACAGAAAAGCCTCACCTCCCACAGCCCCTCTCTCACGGGGTCGCAGGTCTTGGGGGTTGAGCCTTGGTATTTGGATTCTGGTGCACCAGGCAGTCTGGTCACTCAGAGGACGAGAGCCCGGGTAGCCCCCCTAGGCAGGCAGGTGTCTGTCTGTCTACACACATGCACACTCTCTCACGCCTGCAACACACACCTACATATGTGTGCCAGGCCTGGCGGTGGGGCAGGGAAAGGAACTCAGACACCATTCTCGTTGGACAAGCTTAAAACACAACATGGCTCAATTTTTATTTTATCTCAGGAAAAAACATTCCCTTCAGAAAGAAAGGCAGTTGGGTAGGGCCTCTTGCTGGGCTGCTCTGAGCTACCCAGGCGCACCCGCGGCCGGCCGGCCCGGACCTCCTCCCCGAGCCCACTTTCTGACACTGCTCCGTCACAACTGCACCCTCAAGCCCGGCTCTGTCGCCCTAAGAGATGGCCCTGGGACTGACGGGGGAAGACGGCTCGGCAGCTTCCAGCAGTGAGAGATGGCTGCCAGGCCTCCCTGGGGCCCGGGCAGCAGCAGGGTGACAACAGACCCTGCATCCAGGGAGGGACAATGATAAAAAGGATATCGTCATACTTCCATTTTCTCCTGGGAAATAGATCAAACGCCACCTCCAGGCACAGCAGCGCCTGAACCCCAGGGAAAGTGGGGAGGGTTGTGTGTGTGTGGCAGGTGACCTACTGGAGCCACGCCCCAGCCCAGGGCCCGCCAGCCTGTGTGCCACAACTGCTCTGCATAAGACAAGGTGGCACTTCTAGATGCTTCTGGAGTGGGGACCAGGCCTTGCTCAGCCAAGATGCTCTGGTGCTGTGGCCCTGGCCTGGGGCAGGGTCTCCCAGCACGAAACGTCCACTTCCTCAGACTCCAAACCCTTCCTGCTAGGCCTCATGCTGTGCCAGCCAGGGCTCCCTCCGCGGGCCAAAGTGGGAACCAGCCACAGGAAGGGTCTCCCGGCACACTCACTCTTCTCCCAACATGGCTGGTTCCGCCATCCGGAAAGAGAAAGACTTCCTTCCCTCAGGAAGGGGCAAACACAGTGCCTCATCAGGACACTCCTGCTCCATCCTGGACCAGGGGGCCCTCAAGGCCAGGGGACTCTGGGCATGCCCCCCTGAGCTCATGACTGAGGAGTTCCACATCTGGGCGGCCTGTGTCCCCATGGAACTCGCAGGCACCCCCACCACTCACCAGCCCCAGGGCATAGCCATTGGGCCGCCGCTCAGGATGGGGGGCACCCCCGTTGGCCAACACCCCGGGAGGGTGGCCATTGAGGCGGAGGCTGATCTGCTCTCCATCGCTGCCATGAGCTGCCAAGGCCCGGGCACTGGTGCCAGCTGCCTTGAAGGGCTCCCGCTGCCTCAGGATGTGGCTGCGAATGATCTTGCGGAAGGTCTGGCGGAACTCACGGATGCGGTAGGCGTAGATGAAGGGATTCACCACGGAATTGGAGTGGGAGAGGATGATGGCCAGGTACATGAGCCAGGGGGGTGCGTGGTTGCACTGAGGGCAGAAGAAGGTGAAGCAGTTGATGATGTGCAGAGGCAGCCAGCAGAGGGCAAAGAGCCCCACAATGATGGCCAGTGACTTGGCCGCGTGGACTTCCTTCTGCAGTGTGGACCGAGTCCGCTCCCCTGGCAGAGGCTGGCTCTCCATCTGCTTCAGCTGCCGCCGGGCCGCCAGGAAGATGCGCAGGTAGATGCCCAGCATGAGCAGCAGGGGCACCAGGACGCAAGCAAAGAAGTTGTAGTACACCATGTAGTTCATGGGGACCACATCCTCAAAGAGACAGGCCACCTGGCCCTCCCCGCAGTCCTGTGAGTGGTTTCTGTCCTCTTGTGGCTGACTGCAGTTGTTCCAGCCCAGCATGGGTGTCAGGCCGATGGCAAAGGACAGCACCCAGCAGACGGCAATGATGCCCTTGGCCCTCGCACCGGTCACCAAGCCATTGTACCTGGGGAGAGGACACCAGCGTCAGAAACGCATGCACTACTTCCTGCCTCCAAGCCTCAGTCTCCTCTTCTGCTCAGTGGCAGGCCTCGCCCTGGACCTCACAGAGGGTACGAGAGAGCAGGCGCCCTGGAAACGAAAACCACTGCACAGATGTTCAGATGATTATTGAGGAGTATTACAAGTAGTCCTGGATTGAGGGAATTAATAAGTGGGGATTTGGGGGGGTAGTTATCACCTCCTTAGTTGATGCTAGAACAGGCTTCCCTTTAGAGTGGGAGCTGGTCAGGAGGGTGGACTCACTGGCCAGGGGCAGCGCCAGCCAGATCAGACCTGTTGGTGATTCCCACCTCTTGTACTCCATGCTCTTCCTTCCCCGCTTGTCTTAGGCTGTCCAGAAGCCCCCAAGGAGGGGTGGCACAGGGGATAAAGGAGGGGTGGAGGCCCCAGGCCAAATGAGATACCCTCTTTCCCTTCCAAATTCAGGTATTGCATATTTTCAAATTCTTGCGGCACAGCGGTTGAAAATCGCAGCTCTAGAGAGCCAGGCTCAGTCCCACACTTGGGGAGTGGCCTGACTTGCTGGCCAGGAAGCTGACCCCAGGTCCACAGGAAAAGTGGCATAGATTTTATTAAAAGAACCAAAGAAAATCTCTCTCACTGAGGAAGGTGGTTTCAGTGATCTCTGAAGGATGCCCCTGTTTCACGGTTCTGATTCTAGCAACACCAGATCACCCTCGCCTCTGCCTGGTAAACCCTACCCATTCTGCAAGTTCAGGCTCGACCGACGTCTTCTCGGAGAAGTTTCCTGCTGAAGCACAACTGATCCCTTCCCCACCTGGGCCCTGACAGCTGGGGCCAGGGGCAGGGCTCTCCTGCGTCCATCTCCACGTCACCATCATGGAGACAGGATACAGTCGTGCCAAGGCTGGGAAGCAACCACAGAAGCAATCTGTCCACGGGAGGCAAACACAGGGGCCTACAGGTAAGCGACGTGTGAGGCAGGCTGACAGGGCGTGCACTGTTCAGGAGGCAGCTGGCAGCGCTCAGCCCCTCACTGCTGCGCCCACTGCGCGCCCAGCGCTGTTGGACCTCAGGAGGGGCTGGGAGCTGCTTTTCTGGGTAAAATCTCCCAAGGTTTAAATTTTGTCAACTACTTCAAATTACGAAAACAACAACAACCTGGTGGCCTCGGACCTCTTATCTAGTCCTCATTTCACAGGTGGGGAAACTGAGGCTCAAGCAGAGGAATGGACTTGCTGTGGCCATCCCAGGAGCCCAAAGGTAACTCAGGCCATGGTAAGTTTGTCGATTCTGAAACTATGTCAATTCTGAAAGCAAACAGTAAGTACCTGGGCAGGGCCATTCCCAGGAGCTCCATGGCTCCACTCAGCGGGGGCGCGGCAGGAAGAGGGCCATAGGCTTTTGCGTTTCTGCCAAGAGCTCTCGCGCTCTGGAGCCTCAAATGTAAAGTAACAGGCTTTTCTTTTCCTTTTATTATTATTATTTTTTGCATTTAATACTTACATAGCACTTGCTCTGTGCCAGGCACTGCTTTTTTTGTACTCTTTTTCTTAATTTGAATTTATATACTCTCACTCAGTAAAGGCTCTTTTAATGTTAACATTTTCTTGAGAAAAGTATATCCCTCCCTGGGTTCTAGTGCTAGTGTGTTCCTGCCATTCTGCCTCTCTCAGCCTCAGTTTCCTCATGTGTAAAGTGGGACTAAGAATCGGGGCCTGTGAGCACTGGCCCGTAGGGCAGAATGCAAAATCTGTGGGTGGAAATTACAGGGAGGCAGGTTACAGAGACGCTCAAAGTAAAGAGCGTTTCAGCTGAGCTGTTCACAGGGGAAACGGACTGCCTCAGGCAGTAGTGAACTGCCTGTCGTTTGAGGCAATCAGGCAGAAGTAACAGTCATGGGAATGGTACAGAGGATTGTGGAGGCCACCTGCTTTGAGGATTTTCAAACTGTTCTCAGCAGCAGACCTTCTGGCCCACGAGGCAACTACAGAAGCAGCGCTGCTAGGGGAGGGAGGGGCTTAGTGATAGTTAACTGAACAAAGAGTGGTGGGGACACCAGGGCCTGGCCTGAGGCTTCTGAAATCTCTGGTCTGTCCTGTTGTTGAGGGACAGCCTGCCACTACATTCTCAAAAAAAAGCCCCTTGTGGGGACAGAAACAAACACATATTAATAGCACTTGCCTATGTGTGCAAAGAACATCTTGGGAAAAACTCCCAAGACTGCCATCCAAGAAGGGACATGGAGGAGAGGCAGGGGGCAAGGGGACAAGTGTTCTTTTTTGATGTTTTAGTACTCATAGGTATTATTTATTTAAAAAAACACCAATATTCAAAAGAAAGCCCTCAAGCTTAAGGCCCTGGACCCGGGTTCCCAAGGAGCTGGAACAGCATTGGGGCCCAAATGGAATGATGGCTGCACCACAACCTGACTCATCTGTGACTTAAAGCAGCTACATCTTGGCCTCCTGGGCCCCAGACATAGACCGTCCACTCGAAGAGGTGACACGGCCATCCAGCATGTTCCAAGGAGCCCAGGGGTGTCATAGGAAGCAGGTGTCAGAGCCGCTGCCCACCCCTGGAGGTACCACTGCCTCCCTGTGTCTTCCAGCTCACAGGCTGCCCCTCCCTGGGGGGTCCCTGTTACTGAGGGAGGGCTCACTCCAATATCCATGACTACCTCCCAATTGCAGGCGAGGCTTCATGTGCATTTGCCCTACACTGAGGAGAAGGGGAGCTTCCCTAAGTTGATCAAAAGAGCCAGTGATCCAAGACTGAAGAGCCACTGACCACATGCCATCATGGGCACTGGCGGACCTCACACTTCCCTGTCTGCCTGTTCTTCTGTCTCCACCCCCTCTCCCTGGCCCAGAACCCACAGGCTCATTCCTTCCTGGGGCCTCTGCCCAGGCTTGGACCCCTTTTGTTGTACCCCCTCACCCCCCATGCTGCAAAATCTATCAGCATCACCTCATCCAGGGAGCCCTCTCTCCTGATCCTGCCTTCCTTATAAGCCAGGGCACTCAGGTTTTGTCCCCATGGGGTGATTCTCCACATATGACTTCAGGCCTTTGCATCAATGACTGCCCTGTACTCAAGGAGAGAGGCTGCTCAGTGGGGGCTAATGTTACGGGGACAATGTTACGAAGTTCCCCAGGCAAAGAACGCCTTGGTCTCTCGCCATGGCCTCTCAGTCCTCTGGCTCCCATCTCTGCCTCTGGCCAGGCTTCTTTCTCCCCCATTTCCTGACTAGACCCTGCCCTAGCCCGCCAGTCTCTCTGTGCCTGGGAAGGAGTACACAGATTTTCCTGCAACTGAATTTTAGAAAGAAAGAAGGGAAAGAAAGAAAGGAAGGAAGGAAGAAAGGAAGGAAGGAAGGAAGGAAGGAAGGAAGGAAGGAAGGAAGGAAGGAAGGAAGGAAGGAAGGAAAAGAGAAAGGAGAGGGGAGGGGAGGGGAGAAAGGAAGACTGAATGGTGTAGGCCTGGGGCGAGGCACCCAGAGCAGGGTCAAAGGCCAGACCTCAGAGGAGCCAAATGGGTGAATGGAGTGGGAAATGGCACCAGAGCGAACTGGGTTCCCAGCTAGAAGGGGCAGGAATGGCAGCCTGGCCAGGCAGTGGCTGCAGAGCCAGCAGAAGCTCAGGGTTCTGGTAGCCCTCAGGCCCAGCTCGCCCTCAGGAGCCCTGACAAAGGCACCTCCACGTGCCTCACCCTTGCTGGCCCCCGCTGGCCCAGGACCCTTGAGGAATAGGAAGGTGGAGGGACCCAAGGGAGCCTGAAACAGTGTGAAGGGCCCTGGAGTCACCTGTGTCAGGGGACCCTTTTCCTTCTCCTGCTCTGGCCTCTCCAGGAGCGACAGGGGGGTCAGAACATCAGCCCTGGCCACGACGCCTGCGTGAGGATCAAAGGAGACGCTGCTGCACTGACATCCCCTGGCAACTGTGAGGGGGAGGCTGAGCAGGACCCTCTTCCTCATTTCTATCAGCTTCCAGATCCAAGAGACCCAGGCTGGGCCTTCCAAAGCTTTATCAGGTGAAGCTCTAATGGGTAAGATTTCGGTGGAACTAGGTCCTGCTCCAGAAGATCATGGGATTCGGGATAGGGGTGGGGCAAACTCATGGCTCCATCCAGGGGTTCGGCTCTGAACCTCCAGCAGCTCAAGAAAGAGCTGAACCCACACCCACCCCACCCTGCCAACCCTCCCACTCACTCACTGGACCCTCACAACACCTTAGTGAGCTCAGAGAGGCCTGTCGCCTCTTACAGATGAGGAAATGGGCCCAGAGGGGGACAGCTGACTTTCCACAGTCACACAGCATGGCCCGTCCTCCTACATCAGGGAGTCACTCTTCTGACTCTCAGAAAATGGAAACAAGAAGAAGCCAAGGCCCTTTCCGCTGAGCCCAGCAGCCTTGATCTCTCCCAGAATGTAGCTGCTCTTAGGGGAGAAAGTGAAAGTGAGGCCTCTGCTCTCCCGTCGGGCTGCCCAGCCCCCGCCCACACCAGCCTGCCCTGTGGTGAACACCGATCCTTCGCTCCCCAGTGCCGCTGGGGGCCTGCAGACACGCCTCCGTGTTTGGAGCCTGGACTCTGGATTCTGCTCGGCCACTGAGGCTGGCCCTCTGTTTTGACAAGGGTCCTAGGCTCTTCTGAGACATGGAGTGTCCTGGGTCACAGGGGAACCAGGCTCCTCTCATTGGCCCAGCCTGCTTTCCTCTTAGAGCCAGGTGACAGGAGTAGTCACCCGGTGCAGGTCCTGGGAGACTGGGGCCACCCTGTGACCCAGGTCCCCAAAGACTGAAGTCACAGTGGGTGGCGGGCCACATTTCTTCCCAGGCCCAGTCCCAGCTGTGCTACCAACTCATTGTGTGGCCCTGAGGCCCGGCTCCCTTCTCTGGGCCTCCTTTTTCCGGCCAGAAAAGGAGAGGAAATGACCTCTAAGGGCCCCCCTTGAGCTCAACACTAAATTTCCATTTGCTCATTGAGCTGCCTCTCCTCCCACTGAGGCTCCTGCAGCTGCTCCGCAGGTAGGCGCCCTGCCCGTTTGAGAGACTTCACCACGGGGATGGGGTACCCCCCTCCTTGGAGACCTCCCTGAGAGCCTGCAGCCACCCAGGCTGTCTCCAGGATACAGGAGCAAGGACATGCGGCAGGAGGCCCCAGGGTGCACCTTGGTAGGGACACTTCCTAGCCTCATCCTTGGCTGGGTAGCTGGAGGCCACACTAAGTAAACTTAGCCTCAGGGGAAGACTTCACTTACACAATATGTGCTGAAGTCACTTCACAAAAGATTCACCGTAAAAACACCTCTCTACCAGTCCCGCTACACTGGTGACCTAAGGAGCACAAGAATTTGCATATAGGCTCAAATGACTCACTGTGGCATGCAGCCAACTCACTTCCCCTCTCTGGGTCATTTTCCTAATGTGCAAACTTCGATGCCTGCCCAGAGGAGCTGGAGGAGGGCGGGCGGGTTTCTAGATCTGAGATCCTGTGGTTTCCCAGGGTGCCCCGCCCCACCCTAGCATCGTGCTGCATGGAGTGCAGCCCAGATACGCTGCCCAGCCTGGGCCACACACAGCTGCCAACAGCCAGCGCAGGGCAGCTTCCACATTGGGGGTGGGGGGGGGAGGCTGGGAAGGACCAGGGTTCCCTGTGCCCACAATGATCAGCTTAGATTGGTACGACTGCTGGTGAAGTGCCAAGCCCTGGGCAGCCCCAGACTGCGCTCCATGGCTCTGTCACCTCAGCACACTGACACCACAGACCAAACCCTGATCCCGGGGTCACCATGACCACAGGCACAGACCAGACCCTGGCATAGGCAGCCTGGACGTGAACCCAGCACCAGGTGCGCCCACCCGGGGCCCCAAGCTCACCGGAGTGGGATGCGGATGGCGATGTAGCGGTCAATGGCGATGG
Source organism: Furipterus horrens (assembly GCF_987537825.1). NCBI lineage: Eukaryota > Metazoa > Chordata > Mammalia > Chiroptera > Furipteridae > Furipterus > Furipterus horrens. Next base: position 18,081,767 of record NW_028327181.1, on the reverse strand, counting down.
CCAGGAGGCTGAAGATGGAGCTCTGTGTGAGGACCAGGACGAAGCAGGCAAAGAAGAGGCAGCTGTGGCAGGCGGCACAGAACCCTATGCTGATGGTGATAGCAAAGGGGATGGCGAGGACCCCCACTGCGATGTCGGCTGCCGCCAGCGACACCACAAAGTAGTTGGTAACGTTCTGCAGGTTGCTGTTGAGCCACACAGCCCAGCACACCAGCACGTTGCCCAGAACGGCGAGCACGGCGATGGCCAGCTCCACCACGATGTACACGGACGAGCCCATGGTGGCCATGGCCGCAGGCGAGCCGAGTCGGTGAGGACGCGGGCCGGGCCAGCTCACGGTCCATAGCTGCAGTGCAGCCGGCCCTGCCCCGGCCCCTGAGCCCCTTCTTCCCGGGAGCTGAGAGCGTGCCTGCTAGTGAAGGGGGGGCTCCCTAAGGGCCTTTGCACAGCTGACTCGGAGTATCCAGAAATCTTGGCTCGGCTCAGCTTCAGAGTTCCCAAGGCACCTGCCAAAGGAGAAACCCGTGAGGAGCTGGACCACCACCGCGAGGACACAGCCGCAGGTCCCTGGGAGGGGCCCTTAGCCCCAGGTTCTGTTTTTTTCTAGGGCAGCCGGCAATCTTTCAAAGTTAGTCACTCATGTTAGTCCCCTGTGCTGATTCTCAAGCCTTTTGTGGCAGCCCTATTAGTCTCCCGGTCCCTCAGCTCGCTGCCACCCCTGTGACCCTCCTGGAAAGGCTCCCTCGCCTCTTGGGCTCCCCCAGGCCCACCCAACTTCTTTCTCAGCCAGCCTCAGTCAGCTCCACCCGCTGAGAGCTCCCCCTGGGAACTACCAGCACCTCCCAACACTGTCCAGGTCAGGAGCAGGCTCAGGGGCCCCTAGAGCTCCCATCTGGAAGGATCTGGGAGGCTGTCTGGTCCTGTCTCCCACCGCCGGCAGATAAGCCCTGTTGCCTCACCAGGGGCGCTGCACAGGGCGGTGGAGCAGGCGCAGAGGGAGCCCGCCCCTCAGCAGCCCCCGCCAGCTGACTGCACATCTGGGCGGGGCAGCAACATCACCTCCCTCCTCCCACGCCCGCTCCCCAACCTTCTCTGCCTGGCTGACACCAGGACAGACTGAATTCAGTCTCGTGCCAGGGAGAAAGCAGGGCCCTCAGCCAAGGCTTGCTAGGGGAACGAGGACAAGAATGTTTTTCCTTTCTGGGCCTCAGTTTCCCCATTGATATGTGAGGAGGTGGGACCCCACATAGCCTCTGGAGCCATTTCAGCTCTTGCCCATGATTCTATGAGAAGGAAATAAAAAAAAAAAAGGCTTCCCCAGAGTCCAAATGCCATAGAAACGTAAGGAATTATGGACACCCCTCAGAAGCAGAAGCAGAGGTCTTGGTCCCTTTACCTCAAACCCCCACTGTACTCCCCTGAGCTTGTGAGATGGTCTCTATCCCCCTGACAGCCCCAGGGACCTCTTCCCAGTGCCTCTGTCCCAACCTGTCACACTCATGTGTGCTCACAGTGCCCCCCCCCCCTGCCCCCGATGCCAAATTCACCCCCCTCCAATCCTGGGCTGCCGCCTGCCTGGGGACAAGAGGCCCTCAGTTTTTACCTGTACGTGGGCTCTGGGGGCTGCACCCTCCCTCCCTCCCCCAGGAAATGAGGGATTGGGTGGGACTGCGACCCTGGAAGAAGGTCGCTCCCTGTGTTCAAAGGGCCAGGCCACCCCTGCCCTGTCTGGCAGGTGACAGAGGGCTGCCATGGATGAGCCCCACGTTTCCTCCTGACTTTGATGTGCCTCAGGAGGCTAGAGCCCGAGGGGGCATTCCCTATGCCCACTAGGAGGCGGGAGTGCAGCCCCAGCCCCAGGGGGCAAGAGAAGAGGAGAGGAGGTCAAGGGTTCCCCAGCCTGTGGCTTCTCCCACAGGCTGGCACCAAGGGGCTTAAACAAGTCCCACTGAGCTCCCGCTATGCACAGGGCACTTGTCAGCCAGAGGCTCACAAAGTGAGTCCCACACAGAAGTGGGCTGGACCAAGTCTCTGGGTGCCCTTCTTGGCCACACAATGTCCCTCGGTGCTCCCAGACTGCAGCCCAGAGCAGCATTCAGCATGAGCCCCCCCCCCAACGGCAGCGGCTGTGTGTCCAGGCTCTCATCCTTGTCTGTAGCAGGAAAGTGATAAGCCCAGGACTGCCTCTCGCTGAGGTCTCCGGGCCCGGCAGCAGCAGCAGCAGCAGCAGCAGCAGGCCGCGCTTTCCAGTCAGTCCCCGCCAAGCCCAGCGAGCCCCAGGGAGTCTCCCAGCGCCAGGGAGTTGCCCACCTCCTGGGCTCCTCACAACCGCCTGCCGTCCTTCTGACCTCAGCATGGTCTCTCCAGGAGAAGCTGCACTAAGGTGTCACAGCCTCTGCCAGGCTAGAAACCTCACCTGGCCCTAGACCATCGTGCAGATTCAGACGGTCCTGCCAAGAGGCTCACGAGGTGGGGCCTTCAGTGATCCACCTGACCAAAGTATGTACCACATTTCTTTGGAGCTGAGACACACCAACAACACCTGCCCCGGATGCCAGGCTAACTCCGTGTGAGCCAGGATGCTCAATGTGGAAGGGCCTTCCACAGGCCTGCCCCGGCCCTCTGCTCAGGGAAGCTCTCCCAGTAGCCCCAGGGCCCTGCACGTGCACCCCAGTCCTCGGGGTCTCCCCGCCACATTCTGCACTCTGGGCTCCCGTGTCAAACAGCGCCTGGTACCAGCACCCTTCCTGACTAACTTGAAACTGCCTTCTTGCTGTCTGCCAGGCCTGGGATTCCCCCTGCTCCCCGCATCTCACTGGTGGTAACAGATCCTCTTGCCCAGGACAACCTTGCAAGGAGCTAAAAACAGACCTAACACCCCTGCTGGCTGGGTCCTAAAAACCTGCCTTGGTGTGCCTCTGGCTCCCCATCCACCCTTCCCACAGCATCTCTGCAGGCCCTTCCAGATGATGCTGGAACATCCCAGGTGAGGCTAACCTGGCCCCCAGGCCACTTGGGTACCTGCCAGCCCAGAGTCATCAGCCCAAAGTCTCCAGCCCCGAGCAGAGCCGCCCAGTGGAGGCTGAGGCCCTGTGGGGCAGACGGGCCGAGAAGAGGCCAGGCCGCTGCGGGAAGGTTAGGAACTTCTCAGTCCTAGGCAGGCCAATGGGCCTGGGCGTGGGGGCACTGTGACTTGTGGCCTTTGCCAGACTTTTGTGGTATATGTGTCCCCATTACGGCCAGTTTCGGGCTAATCACATCTCACTGACAGGAATTGGAATCATTGCACAAGCTGAGTCACTTTGAGACAGGTCTCCAGCCACCACAAAGCCACCAAACCCTGTGTTCTCCCAGGGGCTATCTGCCTGGATATACGGACCGCACTCCAAACCCTCTTAGCTGGCTTGTGCAGCCTGCCGGGGTGTTGGGGGTCATCTGTCTTCTAATTGTACCCCTGAACCTCATTTTACAGATAAGGAAAATAAGCCCCAAGGAAGTTAATGAGCCCAACCGCCTTCCCGTGAACATAAAAGGGTGGAATAGAGCCGGGGAAATGCCCAGGGGAAACACAGCAGCAGGAAGATTTCTAGGGGCCTCCCGGCCCTCCACTTCCCTCCCTACAGAAGCCTCTGACAGCTACAGAAAGGCTGGGAGCCCGTGGGCAGGGGTGGGGGGCCCAGGACCTGGCAATTTCCTAACCTCTCTGTTGGCTCTGTCCATCTAATTAATTAATCCTTGAGTCTTCTGTTGTTAGCCAGGAAGGGAAATTAAATATTAATCATGTATTATTTCCCGTGATCGCCCCTTGTTGGTGACAGAGCAGAGGTGAGATGCTGTCCCGTATAAACTAGAGACACAGGCTGGGGACTGCACATGACAGGCCTTGAAAGGACAACCCCATAGGATTCCTCATTGTCGTACTCCAAATGCTGCTTCTTCCTGCCTTCCTCCTCACCCTCACTGGCCTGGCCGCTTTAATTAAAACTCCATTTAATCAAAACCCACATATTTCCTAGCCCAATTCTGGCTCCTTGTATGCCAGACTAGCGAGGCTTTCTGTACACATGTCCAGATGGTGGCTGTACCTCCCAGAGCCAGCCGGACGGAGGTGCCTGCCAGCTTCCAGGCAGGACCCCGCACATCTGCTCTTGGGTGCGGTCAAGGGCAACAAACCAAGCCGAACTAGTGACTCAGACCTGTCACAGCCACGCCGGGCCCTCTCCTGGGCTCCAGATCCCGCCTTTAGAAACTTCCACTGCTCTCTCATAACAAGTGTTTCCCAAATACCTATTTAGTGCCAGGCAGCTGCTGGATCACAGGGAGCTCTGTGCCAGCTGCTGCTGAGCTTGGTCCCAGCAGGGCCCTGAGCCGACAGCAGGGGCCCTGAAGAAGGATGTGTCCTGTGAGACTGTCCTGAGAGCCAGCTGCTATCCTGGTGACTTTCAAAAACTTTAGGATCTTCAAAGAGATAAAGAAAGGAATAGCATTCATAAACAAGAATGAGAACTTATGAATCATTTGGCAGAAATAAGACAAAAAACAGGCAGATATGAATAAGAAATAATATCAAATCAAGAAATATCAGAAATGAAAATAGAGGGATTGAGACAGAGAATACAATCGTCCTGATGTGCTTCCAGAGTGCAATTGTGGATTTGAAGGCTACACAGAAACTTCACAAAGCGACAAACTCTATAAGGAGCTAGCTGAGCGACATGGAAGGCAGATTAAGAAGCACTGACATCTGTCTCATGGGACCTCAGTTGGAGAGTGGAGAGAACAAGCAAAGAAATAGTGGGACGGGCAGCCCAGCTCCTGCTCCCAACCACAAGCCTTCAGCTGGCTCTGCCATCACTGGCCTTTGTGGGGCCCAGGGACCCCCCAGCCCCTCTTGTCTGGCAGGCAGGTGTTTTCCGGTGTTGCCTAGAGGCGAGCAGCCAACAAGTACATGCTGCCTCTTCCCTGGGCTGCTGGTGGCTCCAACTTCAGGAACTTCATGTAGTCTGTGCCCCCGCCCCCCTTGCCCCTTGGGTGTGTGGCTGCAGCTCTCAGCCCCTGGGGGCAGGATGTGGGCAGGAATAGGGCGGAGAGCCAGCTCCCTGCACTGAGCCAGGCCCCCAGAGCAGACTCCACAACACCAGCCCCCAGGCTGCAGGGCCCGCCCCAGCTGCCTTCTCCCCACTGGATGCCCAGAATCCCCTCCCATCCCCACTGTCCAGGCCAGATGCCAGAGAGGCTGCAGGCCTCCCTTGTCCTGGCCTGGGGTGGCCACTCACTCCCTCACTCCCCACCTCACTGGACACCCCTGCCAAGGGGCCATTCCTCAACACAGGGTGCTGGGTGCCCACTCTCAGGTGGAAGGATCCCAGACAGGGCCCCCCTCCTGCTCCATCCACACCTCCTGAGACCCTGCGGGAGAGGCTTCCATCTGTGCGGAGGCCCCTCGTGTGTGTGCAGCAAGCCACGGGGGCAGGGGGCTGCGGCGCACCCAGGCTGGGTGACAAGCACTGTGATGTCTGAAGAGGGGACAGGGTGGGAGGAGGGGCTTCTAGATGGCCCTGAGAACACAGACTCTGGCCTGGGGTGGGACCCTGGTGGAGACGGGCCTGCTGAAGGAGCAGTGCCAGCTGCAGGGCCACAGAGGTTCCCTAGAGGGTCGCTACACTGAGGACAGGAGGGAGGCAGACCACTCCTGGCGATCCTGGAGGTGTGATGATGTGGCCCTGGAGGCTGAAGGGAAAGTGCGGGAGGGTCAGCCAGGCCAACTGAAGTACAGCCTGTGGGCTGGGCCAGGCACTGCCCCTGCTCCCTGGCCCACTCAGTGCACCCTCATACCCCATCCCGTTTGCAGAGGCCACTTAGGGGACACAGGTGAAGGTCCCTGCGACAGATGGGCAGAAAGACAAGAGCCCGAGTCGGGGCAGGGGGGCTCTAGGCAGAGACCGCCAGCCCAGACACCAAGAGGGCAGCAAGCAGCATGATGCTGCCGAGGTCGCCTTTCCCCCAGGTGACAGCTAGGCTGACTGGAGCAGCACAGAGGCCAGAGCTGCAGAAAGACAGCGCCTGCCCCTACCCAGCACTTTCTGAAATGCTCGTCCTGCAGAAGGGAGCCTGGGCCCAAAGGCATCCGCACGTCTCCTCAGAGGAGCAGCTGTCTGGGCTGGACCTGGAGCACAGGGAAGTGTGAGGAGAGGGGGAGAGGTTCCAGGCAAAGGCAACAGCCTGTGTGAGGCTCAGAGGCATGTCACAGGAGGCCTGGGGGTCCTGGAAAGCTGCAGCACCCTTCCTTCCCTGGGTGCCCCCCTTCCCTGGGCTGGAGTGAGGGACAGCTGCTCTTCCCTTCCATCCAGACCCTCCCATCCCTGGCAGGATCCCAGGGCTTCCAGGCCACAGGGGCCCCTTCCATGATTCTGTAGACTGAGGTGGGGGACCTCTTCTCCCCACCCTGAGCTTCCAGGCCCAGGATGATAGCAGTATCCTGGGGGCTCCTTTATGCATCTCAGCTCTGGGATCCTGCCCATTCCCCACTTCTCTTCTGCCATCTGGGCCCAGCACAGACCTCCAGGGGCCCACTCTTGGGCACTGTACCCAACTGCCTGGTCAACTCCAGACCATGGGGCAACCCCTCCCCTCAGTGGCCACCAGCACTTTCCTGGGCTCAGACCCCTTCCCTGGGAGCTAGGACTCATCCCCCACTTTTTCATCTTACCCAAGGATATGTTTATTAATGAGAGAGAGAGAGAGAGAGAGAGAGAGAAATCAGTGTGAGAGAGAAACATTGATCAGGTCGCCTCCAATACATGCCCCAATTGGGGATCGAACCTGAAACCTTTTGGTGCATGGGGCAATGCTCCAACCAACTGAGCCTCCTGGCCAGGGCTAGGACTCACCCTTTTACCAATTCAGCACCTGACTCCCGTGGTCAGCTCAGCATCCTGACACACACACCAAGGCCCCCTTTCCGTCCATCCTTCCCACCTGTGCTGGCAGTCTGGTCACCCTCCCCTCAGCTCTCATGTGTGCACATCTTTCAGCCCCAGTTGGAATTGTGGCAGGCAAGACAGATGTCATAGGATGGCTGGGATGGCATTTCCAGCTCATCCAGGGTAAGGTGACTCAGGAATTAGTGAGAGCTACTGCGGGGTCACTGTGGAGAGCCACCAAGGGGCTGTGGTCCTTACATAGCAGGCACTGCCCCACATCCACCCAGAGGCCCTAAAGTTTGCAGGGTGTAATGCCCTGAAGCCAGATGCTTGCTCCCAGTCCAACTGTGGTCTACATGTCCCTCTGCTAACAGCGATCCCTGTGGTGTCACCCAACCCCACAAGACTAACAGTCCCCGTCCACGGTTCCCCAGCTCAAGCGCAGACCCTGGCCTGTCCTCGGGTCTGCCCTGCCTCCTCCTACCTGGCCCCTCACCCCCGCCAATGCCCGTCTCTCATTCACTCTCCACCACAACTCTGCACAGTAAGCATTGCTCATGAGAAGATGGATACCAGGGGGAGCGATTTGCTCAATGCTGCCCAGGGAGTGAGCCAAGATCAAAACCCTGGTTTGGGCAGTAAAATCTCTAGTCCATTGGGTTGTCCATGGAGCCAGCCATTGACCTCTTTAGGCTGTGGGCTCCTAGGCTGCAGGACCAGGGTGTGGTTGGGGACCTGCATGTCACAGGCCAACATGAGGGAGGCAACATGCAGGCTCCCCAGAGCCACCCAGGACCAGCCTGACCCAAAGCCGATCTCCTGCCAGCTACCTGGGCTGCACCCAGCCTCCCAGGGGCTATGAACAGGGGAGCCAGCTTAGCTCAGAACCTGATCTGCATGAGGGGATGGGGATAAAGGGGTAGTGGTCTGAGGGACCTGAGACCCGGGAGGGCCAGGGAGACCTTAAAGGGCAAGGGCAGAGCAAGGAGGTGTCGGCACCACTGCTGGTAGACAAGCCTCAGTGGGGAGTTCCTGCCATGGGCCTGCCAAAATCTGGGATGAGGGGCTGTCCTAGAGGGCAGAGCCTTCCCGCCACCCCAGGCTTCCAGGACCAGCCACAGCTACCTCTGATTACAGAGCATCCTTCCTGGACCACTTTGCTCCTAAAGGCTCGTTATCATGGTCCTCAGGGCCAGGACAGCCAAGGACAGCTCCTGCCAGGCATGGAAATGACATAGTCTTCTGGAGGGTGCAGGGGCTGGGAGACCAAGGCAGCTGGGCAGCAGAGACCAAGGGGATGGCAGACTGAACTCCAGGTCGGAGGGGAACACAAGGCCCTGTGGGTGGAAACGGGCCTGGGTGCAGCCTGTGATGGGGAGGGAGAGGGGCTACAGGGGGCAGGCAACCTAATCCTCCCCCAGGAACCAGCAACGACTCCAGTCCTGGGGAAAAGGAGGTGGGGAGATTCGCCTTCCGGCCATCCCCTCCGTCCCCCCGCCCCTCGACCTCCCATTGTCAGCTGTACAGTGGAAGTTAAAGCCTAAAGCGGGGTGGCCTTGCCAGAACGCAGAGATGTCTGCTCCGCGGTCCGCACGCTGCCCCCTCCTTGATCCCTGTCCTGCGCCAATCCCTAGAGTACCAACACCATTCCCGCCATTCCTACCTCTGCTCAGGGCAGCCCGGCAGCCGGCCAGGACCAGTCCGAGGAGCGCACCCATCCCGCCCGTCCTCCGGCCTCTCCGGGTCCCCTAAGTCCGGTTCCCGCCACCACCGTTTATGGGACGTGCCCGCGCTCAGCCGGTCGTTCCGACTCCCCTTCCTTGCCGCGCCCCGGGCATGCGGGATGCCGAGCGTGTGCTCAATGTGCCTTCTCCGATATCGGCCCCGCCCCGGGTTGCGCCACCTATGGAAGCCCCCTCCTGTTCTCGGGGCCCACTCGCCTGCCCTCAGGCCGCACCTCTGCGTCCCCAAGCCCTGCCCAGCCCCGGCCTGGCGCCCAGAACGTTTCCCGAGTGTACCGGGGCCGGCCTGTGGCACCCAGACGGACCAACGGACGGTCCCGGCCGGTCACCTGTGGGTTAGTCCCCTCCACCCCCATCCCACCCCCACCCCGCCGCTGGGGCCGCTGCGCTCTCGCGCCCCGTCTCTTCCCCTGCTACCCCGGCGCACCTTCCGGGCCAGTTTGGGAGCGGAGTCCGCAAGCTGTCCCGGGCCCGGCTTAGGATGTGCGACCACGCCTGAGCCGCCCTGCACCCGCCATTCCAGTTGCCGCCGCCGGGCAAGACTCGGACCCCAGCCCTGCGAACTCCCGCTCAGGCGGCGAGTAGAGAAGGTCGGAGCGGCGGGTACCCTTAGTGGGAGGGGACTCGAGCCGTCCGGCTCCTACCCCTGCCTGGCAGCCCCCGACGGCCCCACACCCCCCACTCTCTTGCGACCCCAGGAGCCCGTACCCCGCACCCGGAACCCCGGCTGACCTGCTACTCACGCGCCGGCTCCCGCTGTCTTGGCTGTCGCTTGGGGCCCGGCTCCAGCTGAACCGCTCACGGGCGCCCCCTGCAGGCGGTTCCAGGACCCATGCTGTCCCAGCCCCGCCCCGCCGCGCGGGGAAACCGAGGCCCTGAGTGCAAGGGGGTGGCCGCGGGGAACAGGTGTAGCCTGCCTGAGAGTCCGGCGATGCCCACAGTAGAGTCCGGGCTGCTCTGCAGCCCCCGCCCGCAGCCCCAGCTTGCTCTCTCAGGCTCCGTCGGTTCCTAGACCTCCTTCAGCGCCACACCCCCTCCCCTATGATGAGTCTCCGGCCCCAAAAGCCCCCTCTGCCCAGTGAAGACCGTCGGGCCCGGTCCACACTTCCTCCCCTCCGAGAAGCTCCTGGTCTGTCCCTGCCACTCTGTTCCTTCCGAAGTTCTGCTGTCCCTAATCGTCAGGGCTGGGCTGGGTCGGGTTAGTGCCCGTGTGTCATCTCCTCCCCAATGTCCAGCTGTGACTCAGGAAGTGCCCTGCGCCCACTCCTCTGCAAATCCTTCCATGGCTCTCTAGTTCCTCAAGACTAAAGCCCAACTCCTTTACCAAAACTCAGGGCCCTCAGGGACATTCCCTGCCTGGTCCCTAGCTTTGCCCTTGGTGCCTGAATCTTGCTTTGGGCCGGTGGTGGTTGAGGGAGGAGGTTGGTCCCTCAGCTCAGGGGATGCCTCTAAGAAGCTGGCCTTAATTTTCAATGACCCCTCTGTTCTTCCAGCCCAGATTTTGGGCCAAGGCCCCTCCTGTTCTTACAGCCTTTGGTGGCAAGTCAGGCCCTGTGGCCCCTCCCCGACTTCTCTGAGCTAAGGGAGGAGAGTCGCTTTCTGAACCACAGACTAACCTGAAATCTCAGGCCCTTGGGTCAGGTGTTGCCTGCCCCCCAAGCCCAGGCCCATGTTCTGGAGACTTCAAGCTGGAAACGACCTCACATCCGGCCCCAGCCCAGCCATACAAGGGGACCAACCTTTGACCGTTGCATCTGGGCAGACTTGAAGTAACCTCAGGTCTGTGCACAGGATGAGCTGCATCAGACTGCCAGGGCCTTGGTGGACAAAGGCTTGCAGAAACCCTTGCACTCTTGAACTTCCTGGGGGTGGTGGGTTTCAGTGAGAGGCCTAGGGCAGAGGTACTTGCCCAGGGCCAGGCTGGACCCTGTGGTTGAGGCCAGGGCAGAAGGGTGGTCTGCTGTACAGGGGGCCTGGAGGAGCCAGCAGGTGGGAAGCAGGAATGCAAGCGCTTGGCCAGCACTTCCGAGGAGCCAGGGCTCTGAATTGTGCCATCGCTTACCCTGACTCCTGACTCAGCCTCCATCACGGGTTATTCCCTGGGTTATTCCCAGGGCCAAAGCCTGGCTCCTGTCCCTATTCAGCTAGCATGGCTCCCCTGGTCTCTCTCTCCCTTAATGCACATTGGGGCCCTCTGAGGCGGGTCAGGGACTGCAGAGGAGGGCAAGCTGGGAGAGGTCAGGACTTGGACACAGCTGGAGGTAAGCTCAAGACCTCATGGGGGCGTGGCCTGCCTGACAACGTTAGAAATGGGAAAATCCCTGTCCCAATGCCTTTGCAACCTCCAGCCTGGCCCTGTTCCAACTTCAACTCTGCCCCCGCCCCCTGCCCAGTTCAGGCTTTTGTGGAGCCCCAGCTGGCTATACCATCCTCCCCACCCCCATACACTTACCTCCTTTGAGAGAGAATGGGGACCAAAGGAGCCCACTGCTTTCTATTCAGGCCCTTGTTTACCCTAGTGAAGGAGCTCCCCCACCAGGCGGGGACACTGCCCCAGGGACTGCTAGCTGGGCTGCCCTGGTGCACACTTTCCCACGAGCTTTGCCTCACCTGTAAAATGAGACCGTCTTGTTCCTGCCCTGCTGAGCCAGAGTCAGACCAGGAGGTACCAGCAGGAGGCACTACCCAGCCAGAGGACCCTCTCCCAAGTCCCTCTGCTCTCTACCATTGCTTCTGGGCCTTCAGAGTAAACTCCTACAGGGGGTTTAGTCCCTTCCTCCACCTAATGGGCCCATATTCATTCAAGTCTTGAGTTACCTGGGTTCTGGGACTATTGGGGAGATCAAACTTCAGCCAATTGCAGGCGTCACTCTTGCTCCCTACCCCCCAGCATGGGCCCAGTGATTCTCTCCTCTGCCATTTTCATTCTGGGCCCAGCACCCTTCCCTCCCAGACCTCCCCACGTATGGCCAGGCCACACTTCTCACACAGTTTCCCACACTCAGGGACTGAAGGGTCCATTTTTGTAGCTGGCCCTCAGGGATTGCCAAAGCTCTCAGAGTGCACCCCTGGGGTCCAGCAGGCAGCTGGGTACCCCCGATCTGGGGTAGCTGTGTCCTCAAGCGAGGAGTGGTCAGGTAGGGCCTGGCTCACCTCCAGCCCCAGAGCCAGCTCGTCAGGCCCCTAGAACCTGCCTATCCCAGAGGTAGAGCCAGGTTCCCAGCCTTCCCCTACAGCAGAGCCTCTTGGTGAAGGGAGCTGCTCTAATGGTCCTGGATCATCTGTCATGTGCCTTTGTTCAGGTTTCCAGTGTAGCCATTGCCCAGAGACAGCACATGCCGGAGACCCTCCAGTTCGGTGATGACCAGAAGCAGACCCAGGGAGGGCTGTTTGCAAACTGCCTCCCCAGTAGAGCAGACACATTCACAGTTGACTCACATCTTCGCCAGGCCCCCCTGGGGGACCCTCTGCTGTTGCACCTCCCACAATATTAAGCGGCCTGCACCCTGGCACCAGGAGCCTTAAGGCTACTTCCTTGGTCTTTGCCCTGTGCCCTCCTTAGTCTTGAGAGGCAGCAGCATTCACCTGGGACAGTATTCCAGGCCTGAAGGAGCTCTGAGAGTGGGGGGCACAGGCCTGCTGCTCCTCCGTGGGCACAGGGATGACCCTGCCAGGCACCATCATCTTCTACTTCTGGGCCTTGGTTTCCCTGTCCTGCCCCAGGCCAGGCTTTGAAGGCTGTGGGCACCCGCCCTTCCTTTGGTCCAGGCCCGGGCTCCTGGGGCCAAACAGCAGGGGACAGCTGGGCTCTCCTGCTCCAGAATTCCATTCTCAGACTTCTCACCCCCTCCCCACCCCGCTGGCTCTTTGTTCCTGTCCAGGATGCACCTGGGTGGCCTCTGGCCCCTGATTGTTTGCTGTGGGGCCAGCTGGGCCACATTAGGGAGAAAGAAATGCCAGACCCAGGACGACGAAGCAACAGTGGGTGCTGGGGCCACATCATTGGGAACCAGCCAGGCCACCCTGAGGTACTCACCAACTTCTCCTCCAAAAGGGAGGGGCACCAAGCATTTCCTGGGGCTCTGGAATTGAGGAAGTGTCGGGGGGAGCCTCACAGGGTTCTAGGTTATGTTTAGACTAAGGCAGCCCTGAGAATCATGCCCAAGGAAGCTCCCCAGCTGCTCACAGCTATCGCAGCTGCAGAAGCAACCCCATCCTCCAACCCAGTCCCACAGAAGATGCTTCAGCCCATATTGGCTTCTGGGGGTCAAACAGCAACCCAACTAGGAAACCCATGCCTCTAGGCTGATTTGGGTGCATCTGTGAAGACGTGGAAACTGAGGCCCAAATGGGCATGGGCCTAGTCCTGGGCTACCTTGTGGGCTGGGGCAGCCCTATGCAAGCCAGTGCTTGTCACTCAACACCCTAAAAATGGCCCTAAGCCAGGCGCCCAGACACTGCTTACAGCAGCGGCCAGAGCATCAAACCGCCTCTCCTCCACACCCTGCGCGCCAGGCACCACCCCACCCCACTCACAGAGAGGGGAGTGCTTGGTAGCAGAGTCCAGGAGGGGCCCCTCCTTGGGATCACCATACTGCAGAGATGGGAGCATCCCCAACCTGTCACAAGTGTTGGTGGCAGACCTGTGTGTGGGGAGAGACTACACCCTGGGTGTCTAGAATCCTGCTCAGAGCAACCTGCTTCCTGTTGGATGGGTGCTGCGCTCTGGGCGCAACTCAATTACTGGATGGACCTTTGACCCTGGAAAGGGGGTTGCAGGCACAGGAAGGGTGCTCCAGGTCAGCCAGTACAAAGAAGGAGGTGGCCCCACAGGCTCCTCGGCATGTGACATGTGCAACGTGACAAGAGACAGTGTTGTTTCGGGCTGTGCTAACAGATTCATAATCATTCCACACAAGATGCATAAGAGAAAAAGGCTTGACTGGTTGCTTGCCTCTGAGTAGTGTAATTATCGATTTTTTTTTAGATTTCTCTATAATTTTATATACTCTGAAAATTATCTCCAAGAAGATACATTTCTAAAAATAAACCCCAAGTCCTCAAGGCACTGCCCCCACCCCAGAACAGCACGTGTTTGGGCTACAGCTGGGAAATGCCGAGCCCTTCAATCCTTGTGGTACAGCTCAGTGCTTCCAGGGTCTCAGCACCCGCTACAGAACCTCTGGGCTCACCTGGGCCAGACCCAATCTCAGGCCCAGGTAACTGGCCAAGGCCATAGCTGTGCACTGCAGCCCATTGTGGTACCTTTCCTGACACTGCCCCCCTCCCGCCCCCATAAGCCAGTCTGGGTGGAGGCTGGTTTTGGGTGCTCTGCCTGCCACAGCCAGTCCTGGTAGGTGGCCCACATCCCATCCACGTGAGGTCAGAAGGGCAGCAGTAGGTGGTGAACTAGAAAAGCCCAAGCCTTTCGTGTTTCGGCAATTTTAATACATTCAAGAATATTTAATAGAACAAAATTTAAAAGTATGATCAACAGAAGCCCATGAGCGAGAGAAACAGAAATGTTAACTGGCCCTTTTGCAGTGGAGCTTATGCTTGAAAGGAGGAAAAATGACTTTCTGGAAGCTTCACATCAAATGCCACTGGACCAAAAGCACTTCAGAGTATCACTTTTAGGTATATGTGACCATCTAGAATCATCCCATAAAGCCAAGTGTTACAAGGATCCTATTAGGAAAAGCAAAAAGTCACACTTCTGGAATCTTCTCACCTGTGGTCCCACATGCAAACATGGGCAGCCTGGCCAGGTACCCCTGCAGGGTTTGTTGTCAGGGAGACAGGTTGGTCCCCAGACAGGCGGAGTGCAGGCCAACCCCTCCCCTCAGCCACCCTCTGCCCTGTAGTGGACCCCAGGGCACCATGCTGGGCACTGCCAGCCCATCAGCAGTGGCCGCCCTCCTCCAATAGACATTGGAGACCCCCCGACAGCACAAGCAGCCAGGGCTGGCTCCCCTGGCTAGGAAAGGACAAAGGGGTGAACTGCAGACCCAAGAAAGCCTTCTTTTTTAGGACAAGACAGCCCCCCCACCCCAACACAATAAATAAACAAAAAACATGGCTGCAGATCAGACACACTGTGTCCAGACAGGTGCACAGGCCTCTGTGAGGGTAAATGGGAGCAAAATAAGAGGGGCAAATGACCAAGTTTGGAGAGACATTAAAGACAGTCACGCTCACCAGAACAGTCCCTCAGTGGACAGCACCTGTCAACAGAGCAACAAACAAGTACAGAACCCGGGCAGGGAGGACAGGGACAGGAGTCTACTGAGGTGTGCCTGTGTGCTCTGGGGCTGGGCTCAGCTCACCAGCCTCTTTCCTTAGTCGACAGTGGGCATGTCACAAAAAGTCTCCTGTTGAGGCAGCAGCCAGAGCAGCCAGGTTAGGACATCTGGACAGGGTGGAAGGGCATTCACCAGCCACCTAGTGACCATGGGCCAGCAAGCCGCACGCATGCACAGCCCGTTTCATAACATTCATGTTCTTTTCTAGAGTACAGACATGTCAAACTCCTGGTCTAGAACATCATGCTTGAACACAGAACCCTTATCCCACACTGGCTGGTGGCCTTCTGCAAGTCCCCTCCTTGCACCTGCGGCTGGGGCAGTGATCCTGCTTCCATTGGTGGCAGTTCTTCCTCCTGCTACCTTTCAGGTGCTAAACAAAGTTGTATTCTGGAAGCAACAGGTCTTGACATCATTCAAACCAACAGCTACTGTGTTAGATGCACGTGAGACTTGGGCTCCCCGTTTCCAAGAAGGGCTGAGTCCCAGTCTGAGCGTCACTTCCACAGAACACCTTGTAAAATAAGGCTTTGGTTCAAACTGTGCGGAAGGGGCTGTGGAGAGGCTGCCTGTTGCTTGGAATGTGGATAGGGTGGCATGGCAGGGGACCAGCTCCATCACCAGGCAGTGGCGGCGCCCGAGGCCCTCTGTGTGGTGACTCCCCTTGCAGCGAGAGTTAAGGCACTTCCTCAAATTCCTACCTAGAAGGCTTACATCCAGGCAACTCAGAGTGACTTTAAATTATACTGTCCAGATTCCCTCAGGTTGTTTAGTGTTTTATCCTACTTCCAACTCCATTCCTGGCTTTCGCCACGCCGACGTCCAGGCTTTGTGTTTTATCTCTATGCTTAGTAAAACAATTTAACTGTGGTGCTAATACAACAGGAGCTATTTTCCCTCAATATTGCTCTTGAGAAAAAAATATTTTTTTTAAACTAGAGAATTCCTTATGATCAATTCTTTTGTCCTGAAACCTGAAGTCAGAGCTGGGTTTCCAAGCTCCTTTAAGGCCAGAGGACAGGCTGGCAGAGCAGCGGCGAGGGGGCCCCGGCTCGTCTCCCGTCACCAGGGGCCCAGCTGCGTGGCTGTTCAGTGGCAGCAGAGAGCCAGGAGTGCAAGTCTTCATCATCTGTTAGCTTGGTTTGAAAACATCTAAATCATGTTGGCTAGGACAGCCCCGCCACATGAAAGGGGTAGCTGTCCCACTGCTGTGGTGACACACTCCTTGGAACCAAGCCCAAGTAAAGAGTTGAGGCCCCCTGCCTGGTGCCGGGAAGCAGGAACCTCTGTCAGGCGCCAGGTTCCCTCCTTGGTTCGCATGGCGACAACACCTGCCCTGGAGAGCAGTCGGGGTGCTGTGGCTAAAGCTTTCACTAACCCCTGTGAGCTGCCCACATCATTTAGCCCCCTTTCCCAAGTTTAGCTGTATGTGAGCCTTATTTCCACACCCTGCGGCACTAACATAGTTCAATATTCTCTTCAGAAGGAATACTCCAGCAGCAAACCAGTGTGCCTGATGGGTGTTGAGCCCACCCTGTGCTCTGACTGGACGGGTCATGTGGAAGGAGTCCGGTCAGAGCTGTGGGCGACAGAGGCCCAAGTTCTCCCAGCTTGGACGTCCTGGGCTGAAGGCTCACACGCTTTGGGGCAGCCTACAGAGTTGCTGAAAGCTTTATGGGGCGCGTAGCTAATGGTATTGGTGTCGCTTGGTAACTGGGGAGGGTCCTCCAGGTGTGCTCAGGTTTCGAAGTATTTGTAGATCGCCGTCACGTACAGCATCACGTTTTGCCAATCGGGCCGTTCAGTTCGCACCATTTCATTAATGTCCTGGCAGAGAAGGAAGAGACCTGATTACAATTCCATGTCACCTCCTGGCCCATCTCAACAGCCTCCTGGCCACAGCAGTACAGGCTCTTGGGGTTGGGCAGGGCCTCAAAGGACTTTGGTCTAAGCCTGATCACACATGCCGGAGGCCTGGCCAAGACGCCCGCTCCATTCCTACCAGGTGTCCTGGGAAGCGCCTACTCCCTGGGTGTCAGTGTCATCCCTAAGCTGCCCGTTCCTGCTCAAGTCCCACATGAGGGTCGCCTCCCCGCTCTCCAAGGCTGGGAGGGTTTCATTTCTTAGAACCCCCTCCCCTGCTGCCTCTCTTCTTAAAACTCTCCCTGTGGTCACTTCTGAGAGCCCCTCTCACCCCAGTCATTGTCCTGGGAGGGCCTGTGTAGTGAGGGCCCCAGAATTCGGCATTCCAATGCCCTTCACGGTGGCCATCATGGCAGATCATCAAAGGTCCTGCTCTCTCACTGCATTCTGCAGAACACCAGTGATCTCTGAGCTGTTAACTGATGTAGGGGAACAAAGGTGGGCAACCCCAGATGTTGTTATATGACTGGAGGTCTCCCAAAGAGACCCGCTGTTGCTGAAGAACATCCGTGACTTTCCAAGGGAGCTGGTCGGTCTGAACAGCATGGCTCTGAAAGGTTCCCTGGGTGAGGCTGGAAAGGCTGCCTACTGGTGACTTGGTGCAGAAAAAACACCACATCTGATCAATATAAGAATCTTGACTAAAAGTTTTTTAGGGTGGGGAACTGCCCACTTTTTATATATTAGAACTTTACATGTAATGAATGTAAAATATCCAGATAATGGACCTCTATGAGTTCAGAAGATGTATTTATGGAACGCCACATGAGCACTCTTGCATTGTGAGTACTTTTTCAAGTCAGGGTGATGGGTACCCTTGGGGTGGGGCCATGGCACCCGAAGGAGAGCTCGGTGGTCCTTGACCTGGCCCCATGGATTCTTCACTCTGTGGAATCCCCCAAACTGTGCACTGATGATCCCATAAGCAGGACCTCAGCAAACGGTTTATTTAATGACAGTGTCCCCAGGTATGAAAGGGCTGGCTTTGCATTCAGATGCAGCATTTTCTCCCAGCAAGTCAGAACCAGTGACAAGGAAAAGCCGGACAGAAGGATATCTGTTACAAGCTGTTGCAGGTGCCAAGCAGAGACCTAAACAAGACCCTGAAACATGTGGGTTTTTACAACCCATTTCTCGCACTGTGAGTGGCAGTTTCCCATGACCCTTGTGAAGTGCGGAGCTGCTTGTTCGGCTTCAAAAGCCACCTTCTGGGATTCCCTCTAGTTTGGCAAATTCAGACAGACTGTTGGAATGCGCCTTTGACAGTGACATTTATAAACTTGCTAGCATTTTTCTTCTGATCCCAAGGATTCAGTGAAGGAAGAAGGTGACTCTAAGGAAGAATCTGGCTCAAGGTTGCTGGGGCTGGAATCAAGAGCACCCCTCCCAATTTGGGGCACTTCCTGTGAGGCATCAAGTGCTGATGGGGCTGGGGTGAAATCCCGTCTGCACCCTCACCCAGCAGGGCACTTGCCAGGTGGGTGCAGGGCCTGTGCTGCTCCTTGTTACCAGGCCGCCACATCACCTGGCATCTCCCATAATAAGAAGTGAGCACTTCCTAATGCAAAGGAACTGGCAGGGACTCCTTGTGGGGGAGGGGGACTTACCAGGGTGGATTTGATGCCGACACTCTCAGCCGCCTGGAAGGCCAGGGTGAAGTTCCTTCGCTGTAAAAGAAACTGTGTGACTGAAGTAGACCAGCAAGGCCAGGAGAAAGGTAACCTAGACTATATAAGATGCTGGGGAAAGAAGGATGCACACCTCCACTTGGTACCCAAAACAAACTACAGGAGAGTACTCAAAACTCCCAACCGACACCAAGGGCCCAGCAACGTGCTCACCACCCCTTCGCAGGGCCCTGCCTGCTCCATGTGTAACTAGCTGTGGAATGACCCCCAAACACTCGTTCCTTCTTCACTACAGAAAATGGTCACTTCCAACACATTAGCCCCCAGCCATCTGAACCCCAAAAGCTAGTAAGAAATAAGAAACACTGGTTAAAGAGAGTTTCTTCCCTGTGGGGCTGATGCTGAGGTACACAGGAGACCAGAGGAGAGCTTGCACCTGGGTCCTCTCCCAGTGCCCATCTGGGCAGGGGCTTGTCCCCTGACCCTATCCCCAAGCAGTTCCCTGAATGGGACATCTCAGAGCACAGCCTGGTCTGCATGAATTGTGCTTTTAGCTAGTCCTGGGCCTGGAGGTGGTGGGAGGCTGGCCTAGTATGGTCAGTGCTGCCAAGCTGCTCATTCCTTGATTAGCTCTCCTCAGCCACTTCTTGGTAAAGCCCTGATCTTAAATGTTGTCATCGGGAATGACTAACGGCTCCTACTGGGAATGTCATTACTTGGGGAATTCTGGACCAGGCAAATGTCCCACACAAGGTCGGTGAGGGACTCGTTGGTCGAGCACTAATCATCTAGATCCAGAATAAGACCAAGCCAGAACAGGGCCATCATAAGCCAGCACCGTGGTGTGTGCACCGTGGTGTGCGCAGCGCCAATGGTGTGGCCCCCGTCAGTGGAAGGCTCTGCCTCCCCCGTGGTAAGGACGCCAGCAGCTGGGCCGTCGTGTAGCCTGCCTTACCTTATCTTGGCTGTTCAGTTCCTGATACGGAATATGGGCTGGAAGGTATGTATGCAGAAGTGCACAGAAGGCCAGCCCGTCGTTCCAGCTGCTGCTGAAGTTTGTAATGTCAATATTCTGAAGGAAAAGTAAAAAACAAACAAAAAACAAAGAACACTTAAGTAACACACCCCGTGATCTTCTCAGGAGAACTGCTGAGGAGGGTGGAGGAGACCTGAGATGCCACACAGCCTTTGGATCCTGGGCAGGGCAAGTCTTGGGAGCAAGCACAGTGTGCTGGGGGCCAGGTCCCAAGACCTGTCTGTTGTCAGGGACTGGCCCTCTCATCCACTTCCCGACTCCATCCTACCCACCACCTGCAGATCGCGGCCACCACAGTGGCAAAAATTTGAGCCACCCTACCCTCATCTGAAGAACCTTGGGCACATGTCCCATAGCTCTGCAGCCTCATGAGGCACTGGAGAATACAAGGTCTAAGTTAAGAAAAGTTCCAATTTAGCCTGGTCTCCCCTATTAGGGACTTAAGGCAAACATTTACAAAGTTAGAAACTATATTCTGAAGACATCATCAGCCACCATCTTGCATTATCTCACTCCATATTCAAAATAAATTATTTGCAACTAAAAAGATAACCTACCATTCAGAGTATTTTATTATATGATAATGTAATTCAGCTCATAGGCAACCTTTACCCTTATTTGCAAGAATCCTTTAGAAGATAAAACCCCACAATTAAATTTTGGAAATTCACACACTTTATGTAAATGCCACAAAATGAAAAAAGAAAAGCACTTCCCAAACCCTTCTTGTTTTCTAGCTCACTGTTGACTTCATGCCACCTTCAACTGCACCAAGAGTTAGCTTCCTAGGTGACTGAGAAAGATCACATTTTATCACTGAAGGCAAACCACCTGCTCCTGGGTACTAGTTCTTACTCCTCCCAGGAACATATTGGTATAGAGCTTTACAAAGCTTGCCACCTCTGATCCCCTTTTTACAGACAGTTAGGTCCTGACACCAAGTAGGGGACCTGCAGCTCACGGACGAGGGGCAGATGGAGAGGATGGGGACCAGGCCAGGTGACCGGTCCTTCGGTGGGCAACTCTTCATAGGTTCTGTTAACAAAACAACTGCCTGGCCCCTGACCGCAGGCACCCAGACCGCTGCCCTCTGGGTTCTTCTACTCAAACATAAGCCTTCTGAAGGGCAGCAGCGCTATGGACAGTTCTTCCAGAGGTCATTTCCCCTCAGTAACCTGATGATCTGCTGCTGCCAACTCGCAGATCTGGCCGGGAGGCACTGCTCATAAACTGCTGAGGAAAGTTACCAGGTAACAGCACAAGGGGATGCAAACCTGCCAAGAGGCACAGGAAAAGGTCGCAGTAAGCTTGCAGTGAATGTGCCATGTGAGAGTACACCTGCCAGTCACCCAATGACACCCAATGATGTGGCCTGGGAAGATCCCTGCCTCCATGCTCACGCTTCCTGGCCCTGCAGACACAACCCTGCTGCATTCCTGACAGGCCTGGGCCCCCCTCCACAGGGCCTCTGCTCTGATGACAGTAATACTCAGTGCCTCCTATGCAGGTGTGACAACCAACGCTTGACAGTTACTGTTGAATAACTGCCACAGCAGCACACTTGCCTCTTTTATCACATCTGGATCTCAGGAAGCAGCCAGCCAGGGGAACCAGCTCCATCTGGGAGAGTAGGGAAGTGACCTGTCCAAGGTGCTAGGCTGGCAGTAGGTGGACAGGGATGGGAACCCTTGTCCCAAGCATCCTACAGGCAGTATGTCATTTAATTCTCACAACACCCAGGAGTGTTTAAGGAGGCTGGGGCTCAGAGAGGCCCCAGCCACATAGCTGATCTGGGTGATTATTCAAACTCAGGTCTAAGTCCCAACTTCGACCGCGCTTTCCTAGTCCCCATGACTAAGGCCCCTAATGAAAGAGCCAAGGATACTGGGCGTCATCGCATGGATCACAGGACAAGGAGCTTCTTATTGATATGTCCCAGCTCTGTGCAAGGCCAATGGCAGCATGTGCTGCTGAGGACTCCCAACCCCTGCCTCCAGAGGTCACATTCACTTCTGGAGGAAAACAAATCTCCACTTCCTGCTGCTGTGGCCCCTTCTCCAGCTCCCTGAAAGGCAGGCGTCTCTGGCAGAGTCGCCTACGTGCCTCGCCTCACCGTGCCTCACGGCAAAGGCTCCTGCACAAGAGGAAACCACTGCGCCCTGGCTCTCCAGCTGTGGAAACCCAGGCCTTCCCCCACTTCCTCAAGACAAACCCAACACCAAACCTGGAATCTTCAGTCAGAGCAGCAGCCTCACTTACAAAACATGCCAAAGCAACTTACAGAAAGAGGAAATGACAGCTCCTTGAGTTCCAGGGCAGGGGGGTCCACTTTTAAGTACCTGACAACCAGACTTCCAAATCAAAACAACTCAGGCGCAAACCCAGGCAGACTAGCCAGGGCGACCACCTCCCTTACCCTCGGGGAGGCAAGAGGGAAGCCAGACTGGGTATCCCACCAGCAGACAATGAGGTCAACAAGCATAATACCCAAGTGGGATCTCAAAGCGCATCCCCCACCCCTTCCCCTGCTAACCTGGTCCAGAGAAACCCTGGGGGAATGAGCCAGGCCTTGGAATTGAGGTGCTTCAAAGAACATGGGAAAAGCCTTCAGTGTAAGCAAGCAAGCAGACCTGTACCCTCTGCTCCCCATCTCACTACTTATTTGTTTTTAATGTTTAAGGCTAAAAAAAAAAAAAAAAAAAAAAATCAAACTACTATAAAATTATGCAGACAGAATATAGAAGTATACTAATAACAACAAATCTGGTTTGGAGGCTGAAACACACAGTGAAGACAGGACAGTTCCCCTGGCTTTCTTTCTGGAGCTCTTAGTTTCATAGCGTTCACAGTCCGTCAATATTATGACAAGATTAACAGAAATAAATGTACGAGAGACACAAAATTGTATTAAAAGCTAGAGAAATGGCTGTCCCCACAGGAGCCAGCTCCCTTCCCACTCGATGAAGACCACTCGCCCCAAAGCCATGACTGGAGCCCAGTGAGGCCCTTGCTAGCACAGCTTTCCTCCCAGCACTGCCGCGCACACCTGGAGCCGCCGCCCAGGACCGTACATGCGCTCCAGACTGCCAGGGCAGAGAAGTGACAGAGCAGTGACCCTGGGGCCCTAACTGGGTTTCCTTGGTGATGGAGACCAGAGGGGCAGACATGTTTACCAGCTGCCACTAGAATCAGCCTCTCGCCATCTTCCCTCTTCACGCCTTTGCTCTCCACCTGAACGTCACAAAAAAGCCTGCGAGAGGTCTGGGGCTACACTTTCCCTTGCTGCTTTCTGTGCAGGGTGGCAATAGGCACAGGTAGTTCAATCTGCCTGTCACTTCCCTGTCCCTATAATTCGTGATTGCTTTACCTGCCCACGAGGGCCGGTTAACAGTGGTGACCCTGGATTTTGCTGGCGCTCAGTCCCCCAGGGAGCAGCTTCTCACCTATAAAGTGGGCATACAAACCCCCGCCCAGGTAGGGTGATGAGTTGTTAACACTATGAAAACTGTAAGATGGTTTACACATGTGAGGGGCTTTTACTTGTGGAGGAGATAGAAAGATACTCTGTAGAGATGGTACCAACAGCATCTGGGACAAGAGGCAACAGGATCCCTGAAAATGTCCCCGGCTGCTCTTAAATCACTGAAGGCCCTGCTCTTGGCCACACGGTTACAACTCTGCCGGCCTTTGCTGTACTTAGGTAACTGGTAAACCTCCGCCACCCATTGGGGCTTTCACATAAAAATATGGAGCGACCTATATGGTGTTTGAAATGGACCGTGAGCAGAAAGGAAGCCTCAGACCAAGCCTCTTGGAACTTGCTTGTGCAAGAAGCATGCAGAGAACAAGCCTCCAACAGGTCACATGGAGCAGCCAGACAAGTGGGAGAAACGCCGGAAGCCGAAGGTAGAGTGTTAAAATGGTCAATAGCATTAGTGCTCTGACAGGACAAGAAAACTTGAAAAATGTCCTAAATTTAGTTAACATCTGGGTTGCCATTAATCATGGTGAGCAATGGAAAATTATTATGGGAAGAACACTCACAAATTTTGTAAAAAACCACCTAAATGATCTGTAATAGTTTTACAACTTTCACAGACTTTTTTACATGTTTATACATCTCAAAGGTTGTCAAAAATGGAATTTCTATTTTCAGGGTGTGAGGAAAGGCACTGATTTTAAAACATATTTTCCAATACATCTCCCTCCAGGCAGAAGGAGCGTTTTATGCTCCGCAGATTAACCTAGGGGCTGGGCTGCAAGATCTGGGGCCTTTCTCCCTGCACGCATCCTGACTCCTTTATCGGCAGCTTCTGGAGCAGGCCAGCCAGCCCATTTCAAACAAACTATTCTTTGAGCCAAAACCTTGCTGCTTTGAGGGGAACATGCCCACTAATGGAAGAACTGTCCACTGTTCACTTATTCACAGGCAACGGTAACAAGCTCTCCAAAGAAACAACTTTTAAACTAGAGACACACAGTGATTACAATGGAAGTTCCTAATTAATGAATTCAGATTTTGCATTTATTTTTCAGGTCACTGCAGGGTTTTTCTGCTGTACAAGATAAGTCTATGCTTGGATCAGGGCAGAACAAAGCAAGAGGGTTATGGTACGTGCCAGAACAAAAGTTCAAAAAAGTCCCGAGTACAAATTCAAATGAGGCACTTTGCCCCATTTTCTCATAAAGGCACACATCCTTCCATCCAGGAAATGTCGAGTAAGGGATGATGGGGCAGACGAATATGGCCTGGTTCACAGGGCCATCTGCTGTCCTTTTCACGTTCATAAAAACTTAGACTTATAAAATCACCAGACAACCTCAGACCCTCTGTGGAACTGGATGGGCATTTTCTACTCAATGCTTCTTGAGCTGAGACAGAGCCCTCTCCCGCTCCTGTGACTAGATAGGATGCTCTCCTCTCTTTGTGACCTTCAGGTGGGCCTCACTTTAGTGCTCCTTTTTATGCACTGAGAGTGGAGGGGTGGGGTATGTGAGCTAAGAAATTACACAAATTACACACACACAAACACACATACACACAGAGTCATAAAATATCCTAAATTCTTAATTTGTCTGAAGTTTGGTAAGGGCCATAAAATACATCCCCAAATATCACGTGTTCTTTCAATAGTTATTAAAGTTCTGATCTATTTAAGGAAATGCCACCTTTATGGGCAGAGGGCAAGAAGCCAGAAACC
Source organism: Furipterus horrens (assembly GCF_987537825.1). Classification (NCBI taxonomy): domain Eukaryota; kingdom Metazoa; phylum Chordata; class Mammalia; order Chiroptera; family Furipteridae; genus Furipterus; species Furipterus horrens. Next base: position 18,057,012 of record NW_028327181.1, on the reverse strand, counting down.
ATGACTCATCCCTCTGCTAACAGCGCACGCACCCCCCACAGGTCCAGCACAGACAGAGGCAGGGTCCTTCCCATGTTTGATTAGTGGGAATGACACAAACTGGGGGTCAGAGCCCAGCCTTCAGGAGGCAGGAGTGAATTATAAACAAAACCCCTACCCACAGTGGCCCAGCTGCCTCAGCCCCAGGCCGAGGGGCAGGATTTGGAGGGTGCTTGTGAATCGCAGTGTGGCAGGTAGGGCGTGCCTTTTTCTGTGTGGTGTTGTGGTGGATGTAATGTCTAAAAGAGAGGAAAATATTCATCAAGAGAGTTTTCACCACTGCCAGTGGTGACTGTTATATGCAGAAGGCCCCAGAAGGCCCTGGAAGTAACAAGGAGAAGCCCAGGGTTGCTGCTCTGGCTGCAGATCTAAGGCTGTCTAAGGGTGTCTGAGGGAAATTTAGTCAAACTCTGCTCCAGGTCAGGGAAGGGGAGGTGGCATGTGTCCAGGGAGAGTCTGAGGCTCGCTCACATGTGGTCCAAGTGTTAAAGACAGAGGAAGGAAGGAAGCCAGGGCAGGCAGCCCAGGGTGAGCCACCAACCCTGAGACAGAGTCTTTCTTCTTGTGCCCTGGGTGGTGGGAGGAAGGCTCCAGTATGGACCCTCAATCCTCACTGTGCAACAGAATCCCCTGCAAAGCCTTTTCAAGGGGATATATGCTTGGCTCTACTCGAGGGAGGCTCATCCACTGATGTGGGCATCGTTTTCTTTAAAGGTCCCCAGAAGACCTGAGTGCGCAGTCAAGAAGCAAGAAGGACCACCGATCTAAACACTAAAGGTGGTTGAAAGTGCAACAGACAGGAACATCTAAGAGGTCAAATCCCTGAGTTCATGATGATGCTCCTAGAAGTGCACTGGCCCAGCCTGGAAATCACTCAGGATCCTGAGTGCTGGCAAACCAAAGCAGAGAATCAAGCACTGCGTGAAACTTTCCTGACTACACTGGACGTGAAGGCAATCCAACAGCTGGGGAAGTGTCTCTACAAAAATGAATTCTAATGAAGGAAGGAGAGTGACAGACGGAATTAGAATGGCATCATTTGGCAATAACAATGCCAATGGCAGTAACATCAGAGAAAGAGAGAGTAGGTCCTGCTTGACGCTCCCTGGAGAGACACAACTCCACAGCTCAGGTCTTTCTGCCATAAACCTGAACTGGAATCAGAACTAACCTCCAGCTCTATCTACAATTTATCCAGGGACAGCACCCAGGGCTGCAGCCAGCAAACCCTAAAATGGAGAAGCTCTACAGAACACCCAATCCAGATCCTTCAAAAAGACAAACTGAAAGGGAAAAGAGCTGGGGGTGGGGGGGCAGGAGATTTAAAACAGATTTAAAGAGGCGTATTATCCAAATGCAATTTGTGAATCTTACTTGTATATTAATTCAAGCAAATCAACTGCAAAACTTTTTTAATCAGGAAGTTTGAACTCCATCTAAGTATGTGATGACATACATGGCTGGGATTTATTTGTTTTGGAATCACCCAGGTAGGGATGGAAGAATGAGAGGCCCATGTGCTGATGACTTTTGGCTGAGCAATATGTACAGGAGGGTCATTTTACTATTCTCTTACTTTATTAAGTATCTGAAAATTTCCATGAAAAACAAACAAACCTACAACTCAACAACAGAAAGACAAACAACCCAATTGCCAAATGTGAAAATGGGCAAAGGCCCTGAATAAACACTTCTCCAAAGAAGATAGACAAATAGCACATGAGAAGATACTCAACCCTATTAGTCACATTAGGGAAATACAAATCAAAACTACGACTTACCATTTCACACCCACTAGGATACATAGTATTTAAAAAAATGGAAAACCAAGTGCTAGTGAAGATGTGGAGAAATTAGAACCCTCGTACAATGTGTATTGCTGGCGGGAATGTAAAATAATGCAGACACTGTGGAAAAGTTTGGCAGTTCGTCAATAGTTAAACACAGAATTATCATATGATTTAGCAATTTCACTCCTAGATATACAATATTCCCTCACTTATCGCGGGTATTGCGTTCTAGACCCCCCGCCCCCCCGCGATAGGTGAAAATTCGCGACGTAGGAACCTCACATTTACTTTAGTATTTATACATATTTTAAGGCTTTATAAACCCTTCCCATACACTTATAAACCGTTCCCAGTCGCTTATTAACCTTTCCCACACTTTTATAAACACTGCTTATGTTCTTAAACATATTCTACACTCAAACCTATGTAACTTTAACAACATACGTATACAGTATACAGTACCGCAAAATCCCGCGATACAGTGAGGCTGCGATATAGAGAGGGACTGCTGTACACCTAAAAGAACTGAAAACAAGTGCTGAAACAAATACTGCACAGGAATGCTCAAGCTGCAACAGCCAAAAGGTGGAAACAACCCAGATGTCTACCAATGGAGAAGTGGATAAACAAAGTGTGGTCTCTCCATACAATGGAATATTGCTGAGCCATAAAAAGAAATGCAGTAGTGATTGATGTTACAATGTGGATGAATCCTGAAACATTATGCTAAGTAAAAGCTACTTACAAAGGCTACATATTATATTATTCTATTTAAATAAAATACCCAAAATAGTGAAATCCAGAGACAGAAAGCAGACTAGCAGTTGTCAGGGGTTGGGGGTGGGGAATAGGGAGCAACTCCCAATGGTGTGAAGGTTCCCAGTTGGGGTGATGAAAGTTCTGGAACTCGACAGCAGTGATGGATGCACAATACCGTGAATATACTTCATGTCTCTGGATTGTAGTCTTAAAAATAACTAAAGTGGTAAATTTGTTGTGTATATTTTATCACAATAAAAAAAACAAAACTGGCAGACGTTCTCAAGTAGCTCATGCTTAATAACACTATACACCAGGCAGCTCTCATAAGCAACTACTTTATCCTAAAATGTTTACTGAGAAGTAACATGCTTAAACATCATAATTCATGGGTGACTTTTATGGGAATTTATTAAGGTCATGCTTAATTTTTTTTTTTTTTTTAATTTCTTAAAAACAAAGCAGCTAAAGATAGGAGGCTGGGTATGAATCTGTTCCTTTACCACTAGGATAAACTGAACAACTCTGGTAAACCAAAAAGAAGCTGGTACGTCTTCCTCTGCAATCGGCTGCTCCCAAGTTGAGGGAGGGAAGCTGCCTGGGACTGTGAGAAAAGTGGCCACATTTAACCACATGCTGTTGCCCAGTAGGTTCAAAGTAGGGAGCACACTTCCAGGATACAGCTCCAACTATATTAAAGCTTCACAAAAACTACATCTAAGGTATAATAATCCACTGGGGTTTAATATGCTAACTTTTCTAAGTCAAATGAACCTATTTTGAGGGAACAGTTCAGAAAAAGTCAGCAAATATCACCATAAGAGACAGGATGTATGTCCCCACGTTTCCCACAAACCCCTCTAAAAGGAGACTTTGTGTGGACGAGCACACAGGAACCATGATGTTTGCTTTTTGAAAATCCATGAAACTGCCACTGGGAAGAGAGGGTGGGTGCAAGCTGCTGGCTAAGTCACAGCTGATTCATGAACCTGGGGCATGTTGTTAGCAGTTTTATTAGCGGCTTAGGACTTAGTCCTGCCTTTTCTAGATTTAATTTAGGTTCAGCAGGGGTTATTACTCACTAAAATGCAATTTTGACTCAAGGAGACACAGTAATCCTCAACGACGTTCAACCTGCACAGGCTCTGGGAAAGGGCTTGGGTGAAGGAAGAGAGGATGGAGTTGTGTCTCCTTATCCTGATCTCCAAAAGCTTCCTGAGAACAGGTGGGTTTGAGGGAAGAAAATCAAGCATTCCAAGGCACCGATGGGACAGAAGTCACCACTTCTGTACTGAGGCAGTGCAGCCTGGGTGGTGCAGGTCTTGAAGGCCACCCAGTAAGCAGCCACGACCTACATGGAAACCCTATTCAAACGCCTACTCTAAGAAAAGGCTCTTTAGCCTATGCTAGAACCTTCTGGTGACAGGAAGGAAGCTCTTTACCTCAGAAGGCTGACTTCTCCTCCACTTTAAGTTTATGAAGTTCTTTATACCAATTTGAAAGCACCTCTCTGTAGATAACGATCTGAAAAATAGGGGGGATGGCAGAGGAATCCTGGGTTTCAGAGTCCCATGGACATGGGCTTTGAGTGGTGGGCCACTTCTTCCTAGCTACAGAATTGGACATACAATTTAACCTGGAGGAGTCACAGTTTTCTCACATGCAAAATAGGGACAACACCCAGTTATGAGAATTTAATAAGTTAGTGTCTGTAAGGTATACAAAACAGCATCTCTGGCTGGAGTGCGACATGTACTGTCCCCTGAGACAGTGTTGATTCCACCTTCTAAAATACAAACAAGTGTGAACGGGACCGCTCCCCATGCCCAGAAGAGAGCGTGGAGTACCGCCGACAGCCACAGTGGTTCTGAGTCCCTCTCCTCTAGTCAATACCCAGAGGCCTTTAGGACACCTGCCATGTGCGCCAGACATGAAGGTTTGATGGTCCTGTGCGCAGTCACAAAGACGTTGGCTGTGGGTCTCCGATGTGCCTACCACAATGAACAGTACTTATAAGGCTTTGTTTCTCTCTCTCAGGCTGGTTCTTCACCAAGTGCTGAACAGAAAACCTGGCACACTCTTCAGGCAAAGTTTGGTGAATAATGTGCAGTTTAAGAAAACTCTGAAGGAAAGTTGAGAAATCCAGAGGATATGAGAGCTTCAATATAGAGACAGGACTTAAAAAAAAAAAAAAAAAGTCCCAGCTTCTAAAAATAAGGGCTGCTAGAAGACAAAAGTATAGACACAGAGTATCTCTGGACTTGGTTCAAATACCCTTAAATTTTATTTTTAAAATATTTATTTATTTATTTTTAGAGAGAGGTGAAAGGAGAAAGGGCGAGAAGTATCAATGTGCGGTTTCCTCTCACGCGCTCCCAACTGATGTGCAACCTAGTGATGTGCCCTGACTGGGAATCAAACCAGTGATACTTGGTTCGCAGGCTGACGTACCCTTAAATTTTAAAAATACAATTAATGCAAAAAAGGCTACTACTACACAGAGACTACAGTCTACTATTCATTCGATACAGAGAGCAGAGTAAGACTACGGCATCGGTGGTGAATCCCAAGCACGGAGGATGCCTGCTTGGACATATCATTCTTCTCCTGTGCTCACATGTCAGAGGAAGGTCGCCTGTCAGCCCTGCCCTCCCCCTCAGAACGCTTTCTGATGTGTGCCAAGGCAGTGAGCCTGGAAGTGGAAGGACCACTGGGCTTCCCCGGCATGGCACCTCCCACTTCTGAAATCACAGGTAAATAGGTCTGGTCTGACTCAGGGCAACGAAGTACAAGGCAGATGGGCGTGAAGTGGCCTGCAGTCCTACAGCAGCTTGGGAAGGAAATGACCTCAGGAAAGAGATGAGATGGCTCAGTATATGTGTTCAACTTAAAATGAACTTATTTTATTGCTTACAGCATAAACTTACGTGTTCTTTTAAATCTGTCAGTGTATTAGTTTCTACAGCTCCAAGGTACCATTTTGGCAGAGGGAAAATGGCAAAACATTTAAAAAACATAACACACCTGTGGTACCACTCACCCTCTTGTACTTGTCTCCAGAGCCCCAAACTCAATAGTTAACTTCTCTTTTCTGTAGTGCAACAAATTAAGAGAAATGGTAAAGACACTTTCCTTTGGACCAGCTATGATCAGGTACCAAAGGGTGGAAGAACGTGATGGCAAGAGGGAGCCTGTGTTCTACCAGGGCCCTCTGTCTGGCACTTTCTTCTGACCCCATACTTACTTTTTCTGGTTTTATTTTACATACGCGTTGGTTACAAACCCTATTCGTTGGTTTCTTTGTATAAAACTCTTTAGAATGCGGCCAGAGAGAGGGTGTTGAGGGCTGAAAGGTGGGCTGCAATGGCAGTTGAGAAAAATATAAAGACCCCTCAACCTGGATTCTACATAGCATAGCAATGAATGTTTGTAATGACAATATGAGTCATGAAAAAAGTTAAACTATATTGCGAAAAAGGTATGATTTTAAAAGGCCTAGAAATATTACGTTTCAGAAATAATTTTGAAAGTTCCCTGAAGGCAAAGATTATACTCTAGACTGCACTATATCCCTCTTCGTATTTAACGACTTCTCTGTGCACAGCAAGTTTTTGAGCCAAAAAATTTAAATTTTCACCAGTTTAGATGCTTGAAGGGGAGAGTTTGCGTTACAGAGATACAGCCACAAGAAGTCTCCCCCACAGCAGGCACAGACCTCAGGAATTTTTCTGTTACTCTGTCACCATGGCCAAGAATGGGAACTTGCCCTACTTGGCAACCTAAGGTCTGATACCTACTCCAACAAGGTCACATCCTTTGTTTTCTCCACAATTAATTTTCTCTCCAGAGTACTGTGGTAAAAAGTATGGTGCATTTTATCAACCAGAATCCGAAGCCCATTCATCTGCAATCTATCAAAATGTCTCTTCTATGAAACTATTGTTCTTTTTTCTCTGCTTTGAAACATCCCTCCCTTGGAGGACAGATATGTCCTCTTCCTTTTACCTGTGGTATTATGTGGCAGCTCTTCATTCATGTCTATTACATGCCATCCTTCACAACTTAGAGTACACATGATGAAAAATTAACCTCACTCACAGCTTTCACAAAAATTTACTCAAAATGGATCACAGACATAAGTGTAAAACCTAAAACTGTAAAACTTCCAGAAAAAGACAGAAGAAAAATCTTTGGAACCTTAGTTAAGCAAAAGTTTCTTACAAAGCATGTATTCTCCATAAAAGAAAAAAAATGAACGTATAAATTAGATGTCATCAAAGTAAGAGCTTCTGTGCTTTGAAAGGCACTTTTAAGAGGCTAAAAAGTCAAGCCACAGACTAGGAAAAAATATTTTCAAATCATATATTTATAAAGAACTTGTATCCAGAATATTTAAAAGAAATCTCAAAACTCAAGAAAAACAACATGACAAGAAATTGGGCAAAAGATCTGAATAGACACTTCATCAAAGATATATGGATGGCAAATAGGCCCATGGAAAGATGCTCAACACCACTAATTCATAGGCCACTGTGAAATTAAAACCATGATGAACTATCATACACCTATTAGAATGGCTAGAGGCCAACCTCACAAAATCTTGGCAAGAAGGGAAAGGAACTGGAACACTCGCACACCCCGCGTGGGAACAGGAAATGGCAGAGTCACTTTGGAAGACAGTTCGGCAGCTTCTTAAAAACCTAATTCCATACCTACCACATGAGCCAGATGTCTATACAAACACTGCCTGTGAATGTTCATAGAAGCTTTACTTAAAATAGCCAATAACTGGAAACAATCCAAATGTCCATAAGCAGCTAAGTGGATACATAAATTGTGGTGTATTCATGAACTGGACTGCTACTCAAGACAAAAAGGGGAAATGAACAATTGATACGTGCAACAATATGAATGAATCTCAAAATAATTATGCTAAGTGTGAAAAGCCAGAATCTCCCCCCACCAAATTATAGATGTTATGATTGCATTTATACAAAACTATAAAAAATGCAAATACTATACAGTGGCAGATCAGTGGTTGCCTGAGGATGGTGATGGATGGGGAGGGGAGGCAGGACCAATGGAATATAAAGGGCTTGAGGAAACTTTGTGGAAATAAATTTGTTCATCTTGTATAAGGATAGTTTCACAAGTGTATATATGTCAAAAGCCATCAACGTGTAAAGTTTAAATATGTGCAGTTTACCTTATATCAATTCTACCTCAATACATCTGTTCAAAACAAACAAACCCCAAGAAGTCCCAGGACCACAACCACATTTAGGTACCATACAGGCTCCCTCACCTTTTAAGCTTTTTTACTTATTCTTGGTGTTTCCTGGTTTGCAACTGAATGAAATACAGGGTTAAACCATGGCAGCCAGATGCAGGCCTCATACAGCCTGATAGAAGACACCCTGGGTGGTCTCTTAAAAGGCAGAGGGTCATGCCTTTGAGTGTTGCAGGACACAAGCTAAACAAATCTAAGTGATTTGCTACCACAGACCTGCAAAGGCAAACACATCCAGCAGGCATAAGGTAGAATTCTTTTCCAGATGGTCACTAACGTACCCAGGTTCCTTCTCATCTGTGGGGCACTGCTTTTAGAAAAAAGAAATCATTGTAAGGTTTTGCCAAGTTAGTGTCACATTATTCACTTCTCTACTTAAGTTAAGAGACGGCAGTCTCTGTGGCAGTTTGGATTTTTCAAAATGGCCATAGCAGTAGAAGCTTGCTGTGCCCACCAAGAGATAGTTTCTATCTCCTGTCCCCTTGTAGTTGAGCAGGCCTTTGTGACTGCCTTGACAAACAGAATGTGGCAGAAGAGATGCTGTATGACTTCCAAGACTAGGTCATAAAAGGAGAGGGGGTTTTTGCCTGTCTCTCTCTTGGGACATTTGCCCTGGAATGCAGCCAGTGCCCTGTGAGGAGGTCCAGGCTACATACAGAGGCCGCATTTGGGTTTTCGGACTCAGCCCGGTGAAAGTCTCAGCCAACAGCCGCCATCAAACACCAGACATGTGAGGGCGGGAGCCCAAGATGATTTGGCCCTCCAGTGCCTCAAAAGAACTGAGTGGAGTAGAGATGAGCTACCCCCACCAAGCCCCCACTCAAATTGTATACTTATGAGTTAAACGTCATCATTATGTTAAGGCATCAACATTTCAGGTGGCGTTTGCTATATAGCAGTAGATAACCAGACAAGCCTTCTTTCTCCTGAATCTGAAGAGCCCATCTGGAAAGGAAACTACAGTTGTGCCTTGAACAACTCCTCCTCCCCAGGGGGCCAACCCCCAATAGTAAAAAATCTACAGATAACTGACTCTCAAAAAAGTTAACAATGCTTGGTATCCATGAGAAATTGGTTCCATGACCCACCTGAGAATATCAAAATCCACAGATGCTCAAGTCCCTTATATAAAATGGCATGTATCAATGCATACAGTTAGCCTTCCACATTTATTGAAAAAAATCTGTTATTCACAAACTCACACAGTTAAAACCCATGTTGTTCAAGGGTTAATTGTAGCTCCTCTTCCCTATGTTATCTATGGTTAACTACCCTTCCTATAATTATATATCAAGACAGTAATACAGCATCTTTACAAATAACCTGCAGACAGGTCACCCTAAATTTCCTGAATGACCTCAGGCTAAATTCATCTGTGAAAAGACAGAGCATCACGTATAAAATGAAATTAGCCTGTCAAATTTCAACTCCTCTGTGGACTTCACATTATGTTGGCATCCCATCCAGAGTGGGTGAAGCACAAGGGAAAAAAGTAAGATTTCTCATGATATAAATAATAAAGAACTGCATGCTATTTGGGATAATATACATAAAGATTACTTAACAAAGATAACTTAATGATTCTGCTTTTAGCAACATAATTGAGCAGAAATTAAAAATGTTACTTCTCTGATTTCTGTTTCTTAGCACTACTTGTAATAAAAATACTTACCTACTGGAAACTTCCTGAAGAGCCTGTAACACTGTTGGGGAGGAGACAGCTATAAGGTCACCATTTCTGAATGTCTTTCCAAATCTGGGGGCCCTGAATGTACCTCTGAAAGATGATCATCATGAGAAGAGTGAAAACCAGCATTTAAGAACTGGTGTTATATGTAATTCCTCCATTCTTTCACCTGTTATAGGAAAATCTAACTGGTGTCAGCCACGGGGGTAAAAAACTTGACTGAGTGGTATCTCCTCCCACACACTAAGACAGTGAATAAATGAATGAATAGTGATGGTACTAAACAACTACAGCTGACCCTTGAACAACATGACAGTTGTGCCAACCACCTGCACAGTCGAAATCCATGTGTAACCTGAGTTGGTCTCCACAGGACTGGATTCCTAACCACCAGCTGATACTTAACAATGCAGATTTGAACTGCGTTAGTCACCTGGAAAAATGTGTAAGTGAATCTGCATAATCCAAACCTGTGTTGTTTAATGGTCAACTATAATTTTAAAAATTTCAGCCCTGACATTTCTGGAAATAGATGTTAATAGTTGCTGTCAAATCATATTTAAACAGAATGTAAGAAGAACATCATGATTCTGGGAAAACTTTGTTTCCCAGCTGTTATGTTTGGCACTAAAAGGAATCCCCTGAAAACAGGAAACAGTTCTTTCACTCCATTGTGACCATGAGGAGATTGTCTAACTTCCACTGTGCACAAAAAGGACACAAGCCCGGGAAGAGCCCATGATGTGAGCTGTTTCTATTCCCTGGGGCCCCTTGTAGACACGTGAACTTCTTGCCCAGCTGCTGTAAGCTTTCTGGATGAGGATATCATGTCATCAAGACAGACCATGGCAGTTTTGATCGCCTTATTGTAGAGAACTGTGAGTATATGTAAGTCCACATAAAGAATGGGTGGGACTAAAAATCTGGCTATTCTTTTTCCCTTTGTTCAAGTATTTTTAAGTCCTGGAACACAGTGATATTTACAAACAATAAGATCTTTCTGTATGGAACTTAGTTTCCATGCAAAGTGACAATGTAAAATTGAAAGAAAAAAAAAAAGACTTTCAACCTAGATTTGATTCAAATCAAAACCCTTATCTACTGCTTGCACCTTTAAAAAACTTTTTTTAACTCTGGGGAGCCATTTCTGTGACCTAAGATTCCAGTTATAGAAGAGAAAAATTAAATCAACTAAGCTTTACTTTAACTATCAGGAATTCTGAATGTATTATTTTAACTGCACTCTGTCTACTGCCAGAACTCCCAGCTTTTCTAACCTTTCCCATTCCACCCTTCCCTATCCCAGTTCTAACTTGGATCACAAAGAGAGGATGCTAGGATAGGAGAGAAAGAGAAGGAAGGACTGGGGGAAGGGCATTCTATAATGTTTTCCCAAAGGAAATTGAAGACCTCTTTAAAAGGAGTGAGGAGAGGTATCAATAGAAATAGCAGTCCAACCTCAATTTTGGGAAGAAGGGCCATGTATACAGAGGATGCTTCTCTATTTTCTGGCCCCTCCCAGCATGCAGTGACCAAGAATAATCACAAGGAATCTGTGCTTTTGGGGCCAATCTCCTTGTGTGAGGAAAGTTCCCTTTATATAGAAAATTCACTTACCCCCAAAGCTTTGAAATGTTGGGAATGAGTACCTAGCCCAAGGGAGTGTAGCTAACACCAAGAGACTGAGTTATCCAAGTAGACACGAGCAAGTATCATAAGAATACTTCATATGATTTATTAAAAGAACTTCCTTTATTTGTCTATAGACAATCCAATATTTCAAAGGAAGCTATGAAGGACTGAGTTAATTTTATCTGTCCATTAGTTCTTACTCTACTGGCTCTATTCAATCCACAGGGACATACAATTCTGGGAGGCTCAAGGACAAGTGCTCCTTTGTTGTTTAGAGAAAGAGGGTCAGAAAAATAAAAAGGGAACCCTGTGGTGGAACACAGGTTGACCAATCCTCTCCCTAAAAATCAAACATGACCTGGACAAAATTGTCCAAAAAAATCATTTCAGGGCTCTGGAAGTTAATCAGAGGCAAATAAATAGAGAAGCATTGTTCATGAAAAAGAACTAAAATTTCAGGTAAGTACTGGGAGTCTGTGACCCTTTTGATGAAGCTATCTTCACTTTTCCCCTTTAATTAAAAAATATATATATATTGTATGAAGCAATAATTATAACACTGTATTAATGTATTTATAACACAAATAAATTGAATATAGATAACAATAATAGTACAAAAGAAGAGGAAGAAAATGGACCTACACTGGAGCAAAGTTGCTATATTATTTTACCAAATTAAGTCAGAAAAACCTTAAGTGAACTGTGATAAGATGTATACTATAATTCCTAGAGCAATAATTAGGAAAACATCTTTTAAAAATAGTAATATGTTAATATTCAACTATATGCTACCTATAAGAAATGCATTATAAAAATATACATCATGCAAACTATAATTTTTTAAAAAGCTAGAGTAGGTGTATTAATATCAGACAGAATAAGAATAGACTGCAGAGCAAAGAATGTTATCAGGGATAAAGAAGTTCATTTCATAATGACAGAGGTAATTTCTCAAGGGGACATAAACCTTAACATTTATGTACCCAATAAGAGTTTCAAAATATACAAACCAAAACCATTAAAACAATAAGGAGAAATACAGAAACCTGTATTATAGTCAAGAGATTCCAATATACCTTGCTCAACAACTGACAGAGTAAGAAGAGAGAAAATAGTTAAAGATACAGATGTGAACAACAGTCTCAATCAATGGGATCTAATTGACATTTACCGAAATAGCATTTAAAAAAAACTATATACCATGTTCTGGGCCAAAAAATTATCCTCAATAAATTTATAAGACTGATTCAAGTCATAAAGAGTATATTCTCTGACCACAGTGGATTTAAATTAGAAATCAATAACAGAAAGATCCCTGGAAAATCCTCAAGCATTTGGAAACTAAATAATATACTTCTAAATAATCCATGGGTCAAAGATACAAAAGGGAAATTAAATTAGTATTTTTAACTAAATGAAAATGAATATACAATATATCAAAATTTGTGGGATAGCACTAAAGCAGTACTTGTGGGAGAAATTTTCTAGCAATAAGTAACTATAGCAGGAAAGAAGAAAACGTTCAAATCAAGATGACAACTTCTACGTTAAGAAACTAAAGAAAAAGAGCAAATAAAACCCAAAGTAAGCAAAATAAAAAAAAATAATATGGACCAGAGTATAGACCAATGACACAGAAAAACAAAATCAATTAAGGTAATAAGATAAAAAAAATGGTTCATTAATAAATATGATAAACTTTTAGCCAGATTAATCAGGAAAAAAGAGAGAATACACAATTGCAATACCAGGAATGAGAGCAATGACTACACCTCAGATTCTACAAATATCTAAAAAGTAATAAGAAAATATTATGAACAACTTTATGCCAATAAATTCAACTCAGGTGAAATGGACAGATTCCTTGAAAGGAACAAACCAGGATAGTCCTATATATAGTAAAGAAAAAGAAATTGAATTTGTAGTTTAAAAACTTTCCCACACAGAAAACTCCAGGTCCAGGTGGCTTCACTGGAAAATTCTACCCAACGTTTAAGGAAGAATTAATACCAATTATACATAAACTTTTCCAGAAAACTAAAGAAGAGAGAATTCTTCCCGACTCATTCTGTACAGTCAACATTATCCTGAATCCAAATATTGGTAAAGACATTATAAACAAAGGAAACTACAGACCAATATTCCTCATAAACACAGATATAAAAACTTAAAATTTTAGCAAATTCAATTCAACAATATAGGAAAAGGAAAACACATCATAACCAAGTTTGTTTCAGGAATGCAAGGTTGGCTTAACATTCAAATATATCCTAACCAAAAGTTAAAAAAAACTCACTAGGAAAATTAAAAAATAATTACAGATAAAAAAAAAAATTAAAAAATAACATACAAAAACTTAAAGGACACAGCAAAATAAATGTTAAGGGGAGATTTATAGCTGTAAACTCTTACATAATAAGAAATAAGAAAGGTCTCAAAACAACAAACTAACTTTATATCTTAAGGAGCTAGAAAAAGAACAAATTAAACCCAAAGCCATGAGAAGGAGGAAAATAATAAGATTAGAGGAGAAATAAAATAGAGACTAGAAAAAAAAAAAACAGGGAAAAAGCAATAAAGCCAAAAACTGGTTCTTGAAAAGATCAACAAAATGGACAAGCTTTAGCTAGATAAAGAAAAAGAGAACTCAAATTACTAAAATCAGAACTGAAAGTGGAGACACTACTACTGATTCTACAGAAATGAAAAGGATTATAAGAGAAGACTATAAACAATTGATTGCCAACAAATTGAATGACCTAGGTGAAATGAACATAGTCCTATAAACATAAGACCTACCAAGACTGAATTATGAAAAAATAGAAAATCTGAACAGACCTTATCTAGTAAGGAGATTGAATCTGTAATCAAAAGAAAGAAAAGAAAGTCATAGACCTGATTGATGGCTTCACTGGTGAATTCTACCAAACATGTAAAGAAGAAATAAAACCAATCTTTCTCAAACTTTTTCCAAAAACTGAAGAGGAGTGAACACTTCCTAACTCATTCTATGAAGCCAACATTATCTTAATACCAAAGCCAGTCAAAGACACTACAAGAAAGTAAAACTACAGACCAATATCCCTTATGAACACTGATGAAAAATCCTCAACAAAATACTAGCAAACCAAATTCAGCAGCATATAAAAATGATCACACACCATGACCAAGTTTGAATGCAACATATGAAAATCAAAGAATGTAATACACTACATTAACAGAATGAAGGAAAAAAAGCCCACATCATCTCAATTGAAATAGAAAAAGCATTTTACAAAATTCAACATCTTCCATGATAAAAAAATTCTAACAAACTAGGAAAACTACCTCAACATAAAAGCCATATATAAAAAACCCAAGCCAACATCGTACTCAATGGTGAAAGACTGGAAGCTTTTTCCCTAACATCAGAACCAAGCCAAGGATGGCTGCTTTCAACACTTATATTTAACATAGTACTAGAAGTTCCAGCCAGAGCAATTAGGAAAGAAAAAGAAATAAAAGGCATCCAAATTGGAAAGGAAGAAATAAAATTATCTCTGCAGATGAGATGATCTTACGTGTAAAAAAACCCTAAAAATCCACGACAAGCCCCCCTAAACTGTTAGTTAACAAATGAATTCAGCAATGTAGCAGGATACAAAGTCAACACACAAAAATCAGTTGCATTTCTATACACTAAAAATGAGCAATCTGAAAAGGAAATTTACAAAAATAACTCCATTTACAATAGCATTAAAAAAATAAAACCTGGAAATCAACTTAATCTAAGAGGTGAAATCTAGCACAACCACAAAACATGGCTGAAAAAAATTTAAAGACAAATGGCAAGACATCCCATGTCCATGGTTTAAAAGACAATTTGTTAAGATGTTAATACTACCCCAAGCAATCTACAGATTTAATGCAATTCCTATCAAAATCCAATCACATTTCTTTGTAGAAATAGAAAATCTCATTCTCAATTTCATATGGAATCTCAAGGGACCTCAAATAGTCAAATGAATCTTGAAATAGAACAAAACTAGACTCACACTTTCTGATTTCAAAACTTAACTACATAGCTACAGTAATCAAAACAATGTGATACAGTATTCCCCCAGTTATCATGGGTATTATGTTCTAGACACCCCCCCCCCGATAGGTAAAAATCCTTAAAGTAGGAACCTTACATTTATTTTAGTATTTATATATATTTTAAGGCTTTATAAACCCTTCCTACACACTTATAAACCATTCCCAGTCCCTTATTAACCTTTCCCAATCCCTTATTAACCTTTTCCACACTTTTATAAACACTACTTATGTTCTTAAACATATTCTACACTCTTAAACCTACGTACTTTAACGACATATGTATATAGTACCTCAAAATTCCGCCATATAGTGAAAAATCCACGATAAATAATTAAGTATAATATTTTTAAAAATCCTGTGATACAGTGAGGCCGCGATAAGTGAACTGCAATAGGTATAGAGAGGGACTACTGTAAAGACCAACATATATACCAATAGCATAGAATAGAAAGATCACAAATAAACCATAAGGTTATAAACAAACAAATGTATGTATGTATGTATATATGTAAATAGTTTTTGACAGTGGTGCCAAGACTACTCCATTTGTCATTTCAACAAAGTAGTACTGGGAAAACTAGATATGCACATGCCAAAGAATGAAGGTGAACCCTTACCCTTACACCATAACTCATGGAGCAGGGACCTAAAACTCTAACTCTTAGAAGAAAACATGAACTAAGGCTGTACATTGGATTTGGCAATGATTTCTTGGATGTGACACCAAAGACACAGGCAACAAAAGAAAAAGTAGACAAATTGGATTACAAAAATTAAAAATTTTGTTTATCAAAAGGTACTATCAACAGAGTAAAAAGGCATCCTGCAGAATGGGATAAAATTATTGCAAATCATATACCTGAGAAGAGATTAATATTCAGAATATAGAGAGAAATCCTACAACTCAACAACAAAAATAAACAACCTTGTTCAAAACTGGGCAAAGGACAGGAAGTGACATTTCTCCAGTGAAGATATATAAAAGGCCACTAGCATATGAAAAGATGTGCAACATCACTAATCATTAAGGAAATGAGATACTAGTGTACTATACACTGAAATATGGTTAAGATAAATTTTATGTGTATTTTACCACAATAAAAGACTTTGTAAAATAAATGATGTAATTCTCCATATTAACAAATTAAAAAAGAAAAATCTTATGGTCATTTCAACAGATACAGAAAAAGCATTTGATTAAAGAAGTTTAATAGATTAAACTTCTATTCCTGATTAAAAAAACAAAGAACAAAAACTCTCAGCACTCTGCGTATAGAAGGGAACTTTCTCAACCTGATTAAGGGCACCAACAAACCTAGAGCTAATGGCATACTTAATAATAGTAAAAGACTGAATGCTTCCCCCTAAGGTAGGGATCAGCAAACTATGGCCCTCCTGACTATTTTGATTTAAACACAGCCATTAATATTCATTTATCCCTGGAAAACTTTGAGGTACATGGCAGAGTTGAACAGCTGCAACAGAGACTTTTGACCCACAAAGTTTAAAATATTTACCATTTCGTCTTTTAAGAAAACAATTTGCTGACCTTTGCCTGAAAATCAGAAACCGGACAAGGATAGCTGCTCCTATCACTTCTACTCAACATTGTAATATTGTACTGGAGTTTCTAGCCAGAAAAATAAGGCCACACACAAAAAAAGGACATCAAGATTGTAAACGAAGAATTAAAACTGTCCTTAGTCACAAATGGCAAAATTATTTACAAAAAAATATGATGCAATTCATTTTCCCCCTTTCTCATAATTACTAGCTACCTAGTACTTATAACTCAGAAAAGCCTTCCTAGACCCCATTAAAAGTAACCACTATTTTGACATATCATAATAGATTGATCCTACTGCTTTGGGGGCTTCAAGTAACTCACACAGTTTGCACTTTTTTATACATATAGATGTGGCTGCTTCTCCTCAATATTATGTGTGTGATTCATCCATGTTGAAATATTTTGTTCTTTTTTGTTTCCATACAGTTCCCTCACCTCCCAGGGCTCCAATTACACATGTGTTAAACCTTCTATTATGTTGCATATGTCTATTACACTCTCATGTATTTTATTTCTTGTCATCTCTGAGTGCAATGCATTGTAGATATTTTTAACTGATCAATCCTCCAATTCACAAACACCGTGTCTAGTGTGTTGGTAAATGTATGTATTGAAGTTAATAAGTACAGCTAATGTATTTTTTAGTTCTAAAATTTCTATTTTATAGATTCCAATTCTCTGGTAAAATTCTCTCTCTCTTCATCTATTTTCTTGAACACATTAATCAGTCATTTTAAAAGCCTAGGAGTTCTAATATCTGCATCACCTGAAGTCTTTCCTACTAATCATTTCTTCTGATTTTCAGTCATCTGATTTTTTCCCCCCCTTTGGCATGCTTGGTATTTTTGATGGAATGTGAGACATTGTGTATCAGAGTTAGATGATGGCACCTCTGTCCAGAGAGGTTTTAAGTTTCTTCTTTTAGGCAACCGGAGTAAGGAATGATCACCTTGATCTAATCAGAAAAGTTTTGAAGCTGAATTTCAAGCTGATCTCTTTCAGCCAACTTATTTGTAAGGCATAGTTTGTTTGAGCCCTCTACTAAAATCCTGTGATATTTGCCAGGGTCATTCCTCTTTGGCTGGCCTTGAACTCTACTTTTTGTCTCTGTACTATGAGAACAAAAGTAGTGCTTAAGTTTTTATCCTCATGACAGTAGTTTCCTGCTGAATTTCTCTAAGTCTACCACTACACATCTTAGGATATAACAAATAACTTGAGGGCAAAAACTAAGTTCACTACTCTGAGATTGTCTTTTCCCTAGGATTCTGGACCCTCAAATCTTAGCTGCCTTCACAGCTCTGAATTCAAATTTTAGTCCTCCTGCTAAGTAATTCTGAAACAAGTTCTGGACCACTGGCCTTCTGTTTGGCCTAAGCCCCATGTCAGGATCTAGCAAATTCTCCAAGAGCTTAAAAAAGCAAGGGTAAATACAGTGTACAACTCAATGTGTTTTCTTTCTTTTTTTAAGTAAATTTCTGTGCTTTTTGTTTGTTTTTAAGAGAGACGGGAAGGAAGGGAGAAAGAGAGGAAGGAAAACATTGATCAGTTACTTCTCACAGGTGCCCCGACTGGAACTGAACCCACAACCTAGGCATGTGCCCTAACTGGGAATGAAACCTGCAACCTTTCAGTATGTCGGATGATGCCCAACCAACAACTGAGCCACATTGCTCAGGGTTCAATATGTTTTCTTTCTCTCTGCAGTTTTGGCTCCTGCCAAATTTGTCCTGGCTGCCTTGATTAATCCTCAATGCTTTAAAAGGTTTTTTGTTATTGTTTTTTTGTATTTTAAACAACTTTTATAGTAATTGTCAGATTTGGTCTGACATTCTCTTATAACCATAAACATAAGTTCATATTGAATTTTAATTATTAATATGTATTCTACTTACTAGTCCAAGGCTTCCTGAGAATATTAACTACCTTCTTATAACCCAATTTGTTTCAACATCCAGCACATCGTTTGGCTCAGAGCTTAATATGTATTTGATAAGTTAATTTTTATACTAGGAAAAACTGGTAGAATGTAAGTAAAGCAAAGCATTTCTAGATCACTCGTGCCCATCAATTCTGATTCCACTAATCTCCACTAAGAAATACACAATCTTTTCTTCCTCAGCCCAAACACTAATGGGTAAATCTCTCAATAAAACTGAATATTCTTAATGTCTATTTGAGATTAAATTACCTCAGGCAGTACTAAAAGCTTTTGTTCATTTATTAAAACTATTCTGTACTAGAGTAGTAATATTTTTTTCTGATATATCGCCTCGGACAAGGGAAACAAAAGAAAAATAAACAAAATGAACTATATCAAACTAAAAAGTTTTTGCACGGCAAAGGAAATTATCAACAAAATGAATAGACAACCCATTGAATGCAAGAACATATTCACCAATAATACATCTGATAAGGAGTTAATATCCAAAATTTATAAAGAACTTAAAAAACTCAACACCAAAAAGATAAACAATCCAATTAAAAAATGGACAAAGGACCTGAATAGACACTTTTCCAAAGAGGACATACAGACGGCCAACAGACATATGAAAAGATGTTCAGTGTCACTAATTATCAGAGAAATGCAAATTAAAACCCACAATGAGATATCACCTTAGAACTGTCAGAATGGCTACCGTCAATAAGTCAACAAACAAGTGTGGAGAAAAGGGAACCCGCTGTGCACTGTTGGTGGGAATGCAGATTGTTGCAGCTGCTGTGGAAAGCAGTATGGAATTAAGTTCAAAAAATTAAAGCCCTGGTTGGTGTGGCTCAGTGGACTGGGCACCAGACTGTGAACCAAAGGGTCGCCAGTTCGATTCCCAGTCAGGGGCAAATGCCTGGGTTGCTGGCCAGGTTCCCAGTTGGGAGCACGGAAGAGGCAACCACACATCGATGTTTCTCTCCCTCTCTTTTCTCACTCCCTTCCCCTCTCTCTAAAAATAAATAAACAAAATCTTTAAAAAAAATTTTAAATAGAACTGACTTATAACCCAGTAATTCCATTTCTGGGCATACATTTGAAGAAACCTGAAACACTTATTCGAAGGAATACATGCACCTCTGTGTTCGCTGCAATATTTACAACAGCCAAGATCTGGATGCAGCCCAAGTGTTCATCAGTGGATGAGTGGATAAAAATGCTGCAGTCCTTTTACACAATGCATACTACTCGGCCATTAAAAAAGAAGGAAATCTTACCCTTTGCGACAGCATGGATGAACCTGGAGACCATTATGCTAAGTGAAATAAGCCAGTCAGAGAAAGACCCATACCACATGATTTCACTCATATGTGAAATCGAATGAACAAAATAAACTAACACACAAAATGGAAAGAGACTCATAGATAGTGAACAGACTGACAGCTGTCAGAGGGGAGGGAGGTTACAGGGCCGGGTGCAAAAAAGGTGAAGGGATTAAGTAAAAGAAAGCCCCCCAAAACAAAAACAAAAACAAAAGTCACACGCACACACACAAACACACACATACACACACACACACAATCCTCACAGACACAGACAACAGTACTGTGATTACAAGCGGGAAAGAGGGTTGGGGGAAGACAGAAGAGGGTATAGGGAGGAAAATGGTGATGGACAGAGACTTGACTTGGGGTGGTGAACACAAAATACAATATATAGATGATGCGTTATAGAACTGTACATCAAAACCAATATAACTTTATTAACCAATGTTACCCCAATAAATTCAATAAAATATAAAAGTTTTTTAAAAACTGTTTTGTACTAGATTAAGTGATTTCATTATCCTTTGTGCTAACTAATCCATTTCTAGGTCTGGCATTTTATCAGATAACAAGGATATTTTTCATCCAAAAGTAAAGCTCTCTTTTATTTATTTATTTATTTATATTTTTATTTATTTTCAGAGAGAAGGGAAGGAAGGGAGAAAGAGGGGGAGAGAAACATCCATGTGTGGTTGTCTTTCACACCCCCCCAAGTGGGGACCCAGCCTGCAGCCCAGGCATGCGGCCCGACTGGGAACTGAACCGGTGACCCCTTGGATCACAGGTCAGTGCCCAATCCACTGAGCCACCCCAGTCAGGGCAAGCTCTCTTTTAAATTAACCTTTAGAGGCTATAAGAGAAGTTATTAAATATGAAATTTAGAACCAAAGAAAAGTTTGCTGAAAGCATAAATTGTTTTCTTCTATAACCTGGTTACTTTCATATAATCAATCTTATATTGTCAATCCCTAGAGAACCAGCTAAAAGAACTGAAAGTAGCTGCCTCTGGGAAGCAGAAATTACAAAGGTGATGTAATCGTGCAGTGGGTTATCACTTCTCTTTAAAAGTACTTAAAAATTATTAGAGTTAATTGCATACTTAAATTTTAATGTTAAAACATAATTGGGTACTAACTGAAGTACTGATTTTAAAATAAGGGGAAGACATAATCCTTAAAGCAATAGTTACAAAGGTTGTTTATATAATGCCATGAACTCATGATACAGCCTTAAGGAAGTAATTTATCCTTGTGGAGATTTCAGTCCTGCATTTGTAAACCTGACAGTAAGAATGTCTTGGCCTTTTCAACAGTAATATTCTAATATTCTAAAACATCAGTGAACAATAAGTGGCAGGGCACAATTTAAGAGAGAAAAATGTAATTGTTAGATAAAAGGCCAACTCACAAGGGCTTGTTTTGTAATGGGTGGTTAATGAAATTACAGTGATTAGTACAATTATTTTAGGATGACTCTTAAGAGAGTTAAAGGAAGGCGATACGGGTATTAGGGAATCTATCTCCGTCAATTAGACAGCTCCTAGATATAAAGCATGCATGGTCCAAACATTAATGATGCATTTGGGGCCTGAGAGAACAGTACGTGCTAATTGTCACGTAAGAGCTCCTGCTCTAGTGAGCTAGTCAAGTGTCACAACCTGCCCTTTCCTGCAGATTGTGAATAGCAGAGACCAAACAAATGGTCCTAAACGGCTAGCTCCAAAGATGGGTATGCTCACCCATATTTACAGCTAGATAAGCAAAGGGCTCTGGTACTTCTTATAGAGTTCTTAACAAACCCAGAGCTCTATCAGATACTTTTTTAGTTTAAAAAGGTTTCACATTTAGAATATCCAATTTTAACTCACAGACCTTGAAATAAAATAACCAGCATCCTGTCTACTTTTAAACAGCAAGAACAGATATCTGCCTTTCAGGAAACAAAAGCCAGACAAACAAAAAGCCATATATCTAATATGTCATTACAGAAGTGATCACAGAAAGCAAGCAAGGAAGCATTAAGACTGGTTAGTGTAAAAAAAGGTTCTTCTCTATATATGTTAACTACCCTGTTTTACATTATATTTCCTCCTACATAGTACATACCCAGTAAATTAAAAAACTTAAAATTATTTATTGAAGTTCTTAAGTAATTGATGTGTGTATTTATTTTTTAACCTAACACAATTTACCTTAAAATCATAGACTCAAAGAATTCATGTGGGAAGGAACCAAGAGATATTAGTTAAATCATTGATTTAATGTTTGAACTATCTCAATCAACTTGATTATTTACCGTAATTATTTAATCAATGTGATGGTTGGCAGAGTTCCATAATGAAAGGAGGTATTTTATAATGATAAAAAATGACTCAATTCAAGTAATATTCTAGGAAAACTTAAAGCTTATGTTAGAATAACATAGAATAATTTTAAATAAAATAACTTAAAAGTCTATTAAATGCATAGCATATGCTGGAAAATGTATGTGACTCCCTCAGTTACTCCTCCATTTTAGTGGAGGAAACTGAGGCTCAAAAAGGCTAAGTAGTTTTTGTAAGGTTGCACCGTAAGGAGCAGAGCTAACATTCAAAGCTTATCTGACACTCAAGTCCAAGATCTTAATCACTACTCTATGGGTGATTATTATTTTTAGTCTATGAATCACCTGCAGTGCTTTTAAAAACGCAGATTCCAGGGTTTCACTTTATACCTCTATATTATACATCTTTAGGGTGGGTCTTAAGAATCTGTGGGACTTCCAGTCAGGATGGAGGCATAGGTAGACAAGCTTTGCCTCCTTGAGCAACTATAGAAAGAATTACAAGGAGATCTCAAAACAAGCAACCGCCAGAACCATCAGAAAATTGAGCTATATGGAAGTCTGACAACGAAGGATTTAAAGAAGCCACATTCATCCAGAAGGGAAGGAGTTGCAGAGATGGGGTGGAGAGGTGGTGTGGCTAGGACAAGTGGCGGCAAATGGACAGTCCCACATTCACGTGTAGTGGATAAAAATCGAGAGGAATACCCTGCGAGCAAGCGACCCCAGCCCCAGGTCAGACCACGCAGCCCAGGATTCCAGCACTGGGAAGATAAACCCCCATAACCTCTGGCTATAAAAACGAGTAGTGGTTGGGGCAGCAGAAGAAACTGCCAGATTTTAGCTGCTTTAAGGGTCCACATGATCTTAGAATATAGGCAAACCCCAGGGCAGCAATTGGAAGGGTGCCAATCACATACGGGAATAGGGTGAAGTGACTGGAAATGGGACAAGTCCCAGGCAAATCACCAGAAGCCAGGCAGAGGCATTATTTTAGAGAGGAGAAGGGAGGGAGAAAGAGGGGGAGAGAAACACAGATGTGAAAAAGAAACATCAATTGGTTGCCTTGCATACAACCCTGACCAGTGACCAAACCTGCAACCCAAGCATGTGCCCTGACTGGGAATTGAACCGGTGACCTTCCAGCTTGTGGGATGACACCCAACCAACTGAGCCACACCAGCTCAGGCCCTTCTTGTCCACTGGTGTGAGTAGACAAAAGCTCACTCTAGAAAAAGAGACAGACATGCAAACTGACAACATCAATTCCCTTGTGATATACCCTGTGAGACTTGGGAACACAAGGAAAATGAGTCACAGATGCAAGACCCCCAAAGAATATACCCTGAGATACACAAAACACTCTGTTCTGTATCAGGTTCAAATCAAGGAACAGCTTGGTTCCATGAGCTCTGTGAGGAGGGAGTAATGGGGAGGAGCACGTGTGAGGGATGAACCCTCACAGGGAAGAAGTGGAGCAAAAACAATTTTGCACAGATGCTAACTTCTAAACTAAAGGAGCAGATGCTCTCCAGATGGGAGGGATAGAGTGAGAGGATAGAGGGGCATTTGGGGCCAAGGTGAAACCAGGATTTCACAAGAATAAGGGACCTACATGGGGTCCAGATCAATCATAAGGGGTCTTATTCTCTATGCCAAGGATCTTGGACTTTAACCAAATGACCAAGAGGAAGTAGCTTAAAGAGAAATAAGCAGATCACAGTTTCAAACCATTCTGGCAGCAGAGTTGAAGAACAGGAGGATGAGAAAATTACTTAGGTCCATGTAAAAACCTTGTATACAACATTCATTGCAGCATTGTAGCCAAAACAACCCAGAAGTCCATTAACAGATGAATGAATAACAAAATGTGGTATATCTATACAATGGGATATTATTCAGCCATAAAAGAGTGAAATATTGATAACATGCTAAAACACAGAGGAACCTTGAAAACATACTAAATGAAAGAAGTCAGTCACAAAGGACCACATATCGTGTAATTCCATTTATGTAAAGTGCGCAGAATAGACAAAGTTATAGAGACAAAAAGGAAATTAATGGTTGCTTGCAGCAAATGGGGAGTGACTGGTAATGGGTAAGGGATTTCTTTTGGGGTTATGAAGATACTCTAAAATTGTTCATGGCAATGACTGTACAACTCTGTGAATACACTAAAAAACAATCAAATGTACATTGTGGGTGAATTTACTCTTATATGAGGTATATTGTAATAATTTATGCTTGATGTTTCAGTTCTAAATCAAACTTGTAGCCACCAGCATTAATGTTGTTGCTACTAAGCAAAAGCTGAGACGATGGGTTTTATACCTGCTTTCAGGTCTGGAATATCAGTCTTTTAAGCTGGAGTTCTATTTTGGTTTCTTTCACTTAGCCTATTTTCAAAGTTTAGCCATGTTATAGCATATATCAAAATTTCCAATCCATTAACAAAGGATGCCTTCCAGTTACGTAGATTTTCTTTAATTTCTTTCAGCAACTTCTTGTAGTTTTCAGTGTATAAGCCTTATGCTCCCTTGCTTAAATTTATTTCCAAGTATTTTATTCTTTTTGATGCTTTTAAAAATGGAGGTATCTTAATTTCTTTTCAGTTTTCTTTGCTAGTATATAGAATTCAAGTGATTTATACTCTGACCTTATATCCTACAACATTGCTGAATTTACGAACTCTAACAATTTTATGTAAACTCTTTAAGGTTTTCTAGGTATCAATCATGTCATCTGCAAATAGAAATAATTTTATTCTTCCTTTTCAATGTCTTTTCTTTCTTTCTCTTTTTGCATTCCTGGGATAACTCCCACTTGGTCATGGTGTATAATTCTTTTTGGGGGGGGGCGGGGCGGGGGATTAGGCAATGGGTTTATTGAGGGGGAAAAAGGGGGAAGTAGGGAGGGGAGAGGCCCGTAGGAGCAAGGGGAATGGGGAGCAGAGAATGGGGACTCTCAGTCCTCCTCGTGGGCCAACAGGAGTCCCTTAATTCTTTATATTTACTGCTGGATTGTATTTGTCAGTGTTTTGGTGAAGATTTCTGTGTTGTAGTCTTTACTTGTAATTATCTTTTCCCGACTTTGTTATCAGGGCAACACTGACCCCACACAGAATGAGTTAAGAATGTTCTCTCTTCTATTTTTGGAAGAGATTGAGAAAGACTATATGTTTGGTAGAATTTAGCACTAAAGCCGTGTTAGTCCGGGGCTTTTCTTTGTTGGAGGTTTTTGATAACTAACTCACTCTCTTTAGTTGCTACAGGTCTATTTTCTTTCTTCTCCAGTCCATTTTGAGAGTTTGCATATTTCTAGGAATTTGTCCATTTCATCTAGGTTATCTAATTTTCCAGCATACAATTGTTCATAGTATTCCTTTTTAATCTTTTTTTTCCTCTAAAATTATTGGTCATGGTCTCTTTTACTTAATTTTAGTAATTTTAGTCTTCTCTTCTCTTTTGTCAATCTAGCCAAACATTTGTTGATTTGCTGTCTTTTCAAAGAACCAAATTTTAGTTTCATTTTATTTTCTCTGAGTTTCTATTTCCTTTACTTCTGCTCTAATCTCTATCGTTTCTTTCCTTCTGCTTGCTATGAGTTTAGTTTGCTCTTTTTATCCCTTACCCCTACTTTCTTAAGGTGAAAGGTTAGGTTATTGAATTGAGATTTTTCTTCTTTTTAAGGCAGGTGTTTATAGTTATAAATTTCCCTCTGAGAGCTGCTTCCGACACCTCCCAAGAGTTTTAGTATGTTGTGAATTTTCCTGCTGTTATTAATTTCCACTTTCATTCCACTGTGATCAGAAAATACTTTGTATAATTTCAGTCTCTTAAAGTATATTGAGACTGATTTTATAACTCAACATATAGCCTATACTGGAATATTCTTTGTGTACCTGAGAAGAATGTATACTCTGCTGTTTTTGGGTAGAGTGTACCACAGAAATCTTATAGGTCTAGTTAGTATATAGTTTATATACGTAGTATATAGTTCAAGTCTTCTATGCCCTTGCTGATTTTCTATCTAGTTGTATCCAAATCATTTACTTTTTATTTTTTGCTAACAATTTTTTTATTGTGTTAAAATACACATTAACATAAAATCTATCATTTTAACCATATTTAAGTGTACAGTTCAGTGGCGTTAAGTACACTGACATCACCACCACCTATCCCCAGAACCTTTTCACCTTGCAAACTGAAACTCTGTACTCTTCAAACAATAATTTCTCACTGGTCCCTGCTTCCAAACCCTGGCACCACCATTCTACTTTCTGTCTCTATGAATCTGGCTACTCATATAAGTGGACTCATAAATATTTATTCTTTTGCGTAGGGTTTATTTTATCTAATACAATGTCTTTAAGGTTCGTCATCTGTGAAATGTGTTAGAAGTTCTTCCCTTTTTAAGGATGAGTAATATGCCACTGTATATGTATATTGCACTTTGTTTATCCATCTGCTAGACACTTGGATCACTTCTATCTTTTGACTACTGTGAACAGTGCTGCTATGGACATGGATGTACAAATGACCTCATCCAGTCTAAGCTTTCAATTATTTTGGGTAGGTATATATACATTAGAAGTGGAGCTACTGGATCATATAATAATTCTATGTTTAATTTTTTGAGTAACCGCTACACTTTTTTCTACAGCCACTGCAGTGCACAAGCATTCTAATTTCTCCACATTCTTGCCAACACTACTCGTCTCCTTTGTACCTAATGGAAGCTGGAGACACGTAGACACTTAGCAAATGCTCATGGATTACTATGACTTCCTGAGAATTGAAAGTCCATTCCAGTACACTTGGCTCTCTACGCCTAAATGAGCTGAAGATCACTGCTTGAAGTCATGTATGAATTTGTCCAAAAGGGACTTCCTTATGCCAGATCTTAATCTGGTCCTCCACTACTTATTAACTCTTTTACATAAAAATTATCAGAAAATATTATAGCTAGATCTTATATGTCATTTTGGTGAGATAAGAATTCATGTAATGAGATCAAAAATATGAACTTTAATACCCTTCTCGTGCTGTATTTCTGTGTGGTTGCACCGAAATATGAAAGGCAACTGAGAACACTGGCTGAAGGCTGGGAAGAGTCTCTGTAACTAAAATCATATGTGAGGACACCGAAAATCTAACTATACTTTTTAGCAGTCTAGTGGATATATTTTAGAGCTTTCTATTGTGTGTAGAATGAGGATTTCCTCTCTAAATATCATATTTAACATCACTTAAAATAAAATAGCGAAAGGGGAGAGACAGACACAGACAGGGGAGGAAAGGGCAGGCTATTAAAATAGTCCAGATGCGAAATGATTAGGGCACAAATACAGCACAGTAGGAAGGGGGAAATATTACGAAAACAACTTAGGCCTAAGGAAAACTTCAAACATAATAATTAAAATATTAAAGTAAAATAAACATACTTTCACTCTTAAGTCCAGATGAGACCTCGACAAAAGCATTTTCACCAGGACTTACATACGAAAGTGCTACAACAGCCGAGTAACAGTACTGCAAAGGTGCGCTACTCTGGAAAGTAAGAAACTTGTTTAAGTAACACCACCGAATTCCAAGTACATTTTCAATGGATTAAATGTATTCCTGAAATTCAGTATAGGACTCATCATTTCTAATGTGAGATGTAGTAAATATACACCCCAGTACTTGATCTGGCAATTGCTCATGTGGGACAAAAACCATGGTTACCTGATAGCCTTCTGTTTTCTTCTGACACCACTTTAGCAAGGCGTTTCTCTTTGATCCTCCATATTCTCTTGCCAAGGCTGAGAGAGGGTCCTTCCTTTCTTCCCTGATGAATGAAAATAAGAAACCCGAAGCTGAAATATTTTTTATTGGAGCACCATTATCAACCAGAAATCCAACAAACAGAAAAGAACAGCATCGGTTTGCGTTCTTGAAGAGGATAAATGCACACACGAAGAATCCACAGGCATCATGTAGCTTTTCATTCATGTGATTTTACTTTTCAATTTTTACCGGGTCCCCAGAGACCCACCACTGTCAGGACTTTCTGCTATCTGAAGAGAGGGACTCTACTCATTACCCACATGAAAGCTGGTGAAGATGCAGTACACATGCATTCACAATTAATGGAATGCATTTCAGGATGCTCAGAAGGGGGAAAAGTCAACCTGATACTGGCAGTATCTGAAAACCGTCAGCGCTGCCTTTCATTCAATGTCTTACCTTTCCATAATCTTTGTGCTCTGGTTTTATTTTACTCATTTTGGTTCCACCTTTATGTCTATAATCATTTCACCTTAAAAAAAATCATTTATTGTAAATACAAAAGACAATGTTATGCAAGGAGAAGAATTATAAGGCACAGTTCCTGCCTTCGAGGTGCTTAGGAAAAGCAAGTAAGACAAAAGATGGCAATAAACATCCACACACTATCTCAGGTGTGTTACTGCTAAGTTGTACGCTCTTTGTTGACTGTAGATGATTAGAATTTTACCTTGCATGGAAAATGGAATTTTTCTGTGACCTCACTCATTCAACACCCGCTATTGAGCACCACTGTGCCAGGCAACGTGCAACTGCTGGACAAGGGATTGTGAACAACACAGGGCCCTGACCCCGCAAGGAATTTCAGAGTTTACTATAGGATGGACATACTATAGAAGCTTGGGGGGAAAATTCAATGTAACTCATTTTAAAAATTATACGTAGGACACTTTAGAGCACTGTTAATTGCCTTGGAGGCAGAATAAATATCCTGCCCCAGACGAGACACTGAATCAAAAAAAGATTTTGTGAGCAAGGGAGGCATCCAACTGTATCCTACTCATTAAACACTAAACTCCCCTGTCCAGCAGCTACTTTAGAAGTAGAACAGAACATTAAGGAATTCCTGGAGGGGAAGCTTTGTAAAATAACCTGCTTGTTGACAAATGGCATACTTGTAAAAACTTGGCCTATTTTTAAATGCTTATTTTATAAAGGAGAGATTCCAGTCCCAAGTTCCATAAACTTAAGCCCACTAAGTGCCCTAGAGGTTATTACATTACAAGTGGCTTAGTATTCTTCAGCGCGTTGATTTCTGTCTGTATTTACTCTTCAGAATACGTTAGGAAATCAAAGAATACACATTTAGAATTGAAGCTTTTCCAACTGAGAGGTACACTGAAAAAGCACCAATTTTTACTGTATCTTAGAACCAAAATTAAACACAAAAATATTTCAATATGCAGTTAAGACTGTTGCCATGAAGAAATATACTTTTATGTTCCTGCTTTGGTTTAAATGGTTCAAAGAAGTTTGTTATAACACTACTGAATATAGAAAAAGAGAATAAAGATTAAAAATTTAAGATAAGTGAATGAATGCAAGCCCCACCCCTAAAAAATGTCTCCATCATGCTTAAAATCAAAGTATCTACTATAATCAATGTGAAAAGTTCCCTCTGGCTCACACCAGATCTGTTTTATTATAGAAACAGCATAGCAAGAATCAAAGAAAGAGTAAACTTCATAGACACAATAAGAAGCTGCAGAAAAGAGCCTCTTGAGAGTTGGCGGGTTGTCTCTTAAAACTTCTTCATTGTAAGACGAGGAAACAAAGGCCAGGAGAGCACAGCGTCTCAGTGGGAGAACCAGGTGCCCTTCCCACAGGTACAAAGACGAGTAC
Organism: Furipterus horrens; assembly: GCF_987537825.1. NCBI lineage: Eukaryota > Metazoa > Chordata > Mammalia > Chiroptera > Furipteridae > Furipterus > Furipterus horrens. The sequence goes on along the minus strand of NW_028327181.1, from coordinate 18,026,927 downwards.
GAACAGCAGTCCCCCCTGGTCAGCCGGGGCAGAGAGCGACTAACCCGCATGACTGCAGCCCTACTTACCCCAACGGTGCACCGCTCATGGGACCACTATTCTAAGAGGCTTGTCCCCTAGAGGCAGGGCTTTACTTTAAAAGTAAGTATATAATTTGAGTCTGAGAGGCCAAATATCCACTCTGTCCTCAAACCTGTAAGTTAGTACATGGCTAAATTTCTGAAACCCATCCCTATCCTGCCTTCAATTCCTAATACGTCTTAATTGTTTTTAATTCCTTTTTATGCTTAATTCCGCCTATGAGTTTTTCCTCATTCCTATAAACAATGTATGCTAAATTTTGACATCTATTATCTTCTTCTAAATTATAAATATTTCTTAGTCCCAAATAACTTCTGACATAAGAGAAACAGGAATAAGAATAAAATATACTACTACATTTTCATGTATTGTTTCTCAATTATTAACACAGCCTCATGTTCTGAGCATCCAATCTAAACAATCAGGGCCACCTTTGGTAGCTCTCATTCTTTCATTCCTTTTCTAATTAATCATATTTCTGTTTGAAAAACCTCCTGCGTCCAACCCTCCCTTCACTTTTTCCACTGCTATCACCCAGGTCCACGCTTGAAAACTTTGTCACAGAAACAATATCCTTTAGCTGCTTTCCTCAACTTTGTTCAGAGTAATCCTTGCATCATCTCATACTAATTTATTTACCCCACTTTATAGCTACCACCACATCAAAGTGACTCAATTTGACTTTAAAGAGGTTCCACTGCTCAGCCACACCCTGCCTAGTCAATCTTCTCCCACTGCCCCGATGCGGTAGGTACTCACCTTCCTCTGGCTTTCTGTGCCCATCCTCTCTGCGTGCAGTACCCCCTGCTTGCTGATTCGTCCTTTGTACATTCCCTCGTCGCTGGCCTTGACCGTCCTGTCCAACCCCCATCCCCATTCAAATTCCACTTTTCTAAACTTCCCTAACATTCCACCCACAGCCCTAGTATTTGAATTTCACAATACTTACTTTTGTATTCAACCATTCTCTAATTTAAAAAACCAAAAACAGAAACAAAAACACCAGCTGCTTGGGGAAAGAAACTATCTCTTTAACTTTGTTTTACTTCTATACCATCTTACCCAATTCTGGGTATAGAAGAGGAGATCAAGAAATACTTAATAACACACAGATTTTTTTAAAAAAAATCAGTGTCTGAATGCATTACTTTATAACTTAATCATTTATTCTTAAAAGGCCAGGAAAGAGACGCATGTAATGCATCAATATTAACTGTTTTCTACCTTATCCGGCTTCGCGTGGTGGGGGTCACGGACGCTGTGGGAGAGGAGGAGAGGGAGAGCTGTGGTGACGTGGTGCCCATAGCCATAAGAGAGGCTGGTGACGCTCCATCGGGTGCAGAGATGTCTCGTTTCATCTCTTCACTACTTCGTCGAGACACTGAAAGTAATCATTGTGCATTTTATAGCAAAAATGTTTTAAACTGAGTTCTTTAGACATTTTTTCAATAGTTCCCAAAAAAGAGCAGAAATTACTATACAAGAGAAAATAAATTTTCTTTAAGTTAAAATAATTTATTTTTTTTCTTAAAAAGTTATAAAAATGATGCAGTAGTGGAAATATGCACTAAACCTCATATCCCCCGACAGTAAGCAGTGTGTCTTACCCATCCCTGTAACACTCACAGTTCCTATGTAACATACAGTAAGTACTCTGCAAACATTAATTTAATCACAAAAACAACTAAAAACCAAAGGCAGTACTTGACAACTATTTATTCTCCACTAAAATCAACATGACGCTTCTGAATTTAGCCAAAAACACTGTTAAAGGGACCCAAAAGAGATACGCGTACACTTAATTCTGGGTCAGGCTATGTTTTTGAAAACATAAATTATAAATCAATGAGACAGAAAACCAAAAGATGTCAAGTCAGCTACTGAGAAATAAAAGCAATCAGAAAAGTCCTACTTTGAAAGTCTGGCATAGTAAGACATAGTATCTCGTTAGAATTATAGAAAGCTCAAACTGTTGTGTGGAAGCAATCCCTTTGGCTATTGATAACAGAGCCACAATAAAAGCAGCTTTCTAGCAAGGATGTGCTGAGTACAAGCAGGTGCTCCCAACGCTGGGCTGAGCACAGTGAGAAATGAGCTATGAGACAAAGTTCCTGACCTCAGACAAATTCTCTCTTTCCTCAGAAGACACTGGATACGAGGGAGCCATTAACTGTATCACCTCTGGGCTGGTTGTAATGCAATCAATGTTATACAACAATAATTTCCCCTCGATTAGTGAAACTGCCTCCCTTTTATTGGTTAAATTTTTCCTGATGATTTTAGGTAACCACAAGCAGACTACAGGATCTTATTAGAATAAAAATGCACTTACATATTCTGACATAATTTTATCATTATTATTTGGTATCTTTTAGTGGTATGCTATGAAACTGAATGAGAACACTTTTCATAGTTTTATATAAAACAGAAAAAACAGACTGAGAAAGAATAGGAAGAACTCTGTTACAGGAAATGACTTTGGAACCTGGTGTTTGGGGTGATCATTTTGGTTGGACTCCCCACTGATTTAAAGACCGAGCTATGAAATATAAAAACTGCTTATCTTAAGTCCACGTACAAGTGGGACGTTAACTGTAGGAGGCAGAATTACAGGACTTTCTCCTTTCATAGTCCAATTTATATTAGGTGAGCTACTAAAAGTTAAGAAAAGGCCACAAAAAGAAAATAATGTGAAGAAGTGATGAACTGAAGTTAACTCTAGGAGAGAAACCGAGTAAGCCCGTCAAATTCATCATTACAGAATGGCTTTATAGCAGTGGAAAAAATCTGGCTTCCGGAGAACTTTGGACGTGCTCTGAAATGACTTCACAGCAGGCACAACACACCCTGGGGTAAATACTCCAACCTTTCCCAACTGCATCCACTTGGGACGAGGCTATGTTGTCAGCACCCCTCTCACCCACCCGAGGCACGTAACGCATACTTTTTAAATAAACAGAACTACTTAGTTTTTGTTTTTTTAAATCAGGGCCATATGATTTCTATGGAACCTGGAAGATACAATATGGCAAATTCAGGTGAAAAATAACTCAAGAACTAAAGAGGCACGTAAAGTCAACTAAGTCTAAAGAGAAAGTATTCAATATCATTACTAAATGGCTGGAAGAGTCTTTTTAAAAGAAATTTTGAATACAAGTCATTACCTGAGATGGTCTTGGCACTTTCCATGGCAGGTACTCTTGGCAGAGAAGCAGGTCGGCTGGTGGAAGATGTTCTTAATAGATGCTCTGCACAAAGTGGAAAAGGTCATGATAAGGAAATCTGACACTGAACACTGAAGTAACAAAGGTAGCAAGAAGGTGAGTTTTACTCCTCTCACTCTTGAGGCTTCTCCTCCTCTTCTTTTTTATAAACATTACTCACTGTTCATATTTCATTTATTTACTTATTTTTAGAGAGGGGGAAGGGAGGGAGAAAGAGAGGGAGAGAAACATCAATGTGTGGTTGCCTCTCACGCACCCCCAACTAGGGACCCAGCCTACAATCAACCCAGGCAAGCACCCTGAACGGGAATCGAACCAGAGACTCCCCGGTTTGCAGGCCAGCACTCAACCCACTGAGCCACACCAGCCAGGGCAAGGCTCCTCTTCTCTCCCAATCAAGGGCACTTCAACAATTCCCCGAAGAGTCTACTTATACAAAACAACTTCCATAGACAGGGACCACAGGAAAAATTTTGTTCAATGTATTATTTCTAGGGATGAAACATTTGACACAGATAAAAACGCTTCTAAATCACCAACTGCTACTTACCTCTTTGATGCAATTCAAACAAAACTCACAGATCCCCTATTGTATCTAGGTCTAAAAAGTACACACTAAATAAAAGCCTGGCTCTTGTACCTACATAGTTAGTGGGGAAGCCATACATACATATATATAAAAAACAGACAAGTCAGGATGGAATTAATCAGAATACTAGAATGATAAAGTGATATCAAACCACAGAGAAAGAAGCCATGCACACTTTGATTTCAGGAAGCAGGGAAAGCCTCAACAGCATACTGTAATGACATTAAGATGGACTTTACTAATAAAGACTAATAAAGGTGGGAAACAGCATTTCAGCCAGACAATACCCAGAGTAAAGGTACATGGACATTCAAGTTAAAGAATAATGAAATCCTAGCGTGACTAAAACATGGGGCACATGGAAAACAGAAAAGAGGTTTTAAAGGGTGGATGAGGCTGACTGATGAGAACCTTCATTACCTGGTATGTAGACTTTAGTCTTAGGGCAACTTTCAGGGAAGGACACAATCAGATACAGCGTCAACCATCTGTGTGTTTGCAGCCTCACCTTGTAATACTCCTCCCTTGCTTTCTATACACAAGCTGCCTACGGAATTTCCTGAGTCCCTTGAACACTGGCACAAGCTGTTTCCACATCTCTTGTATTCCTGCACTCCTTCTGACTGCCTTTATCATCCTGCAGGTCTAGTTTCCACACTGCCTCCTCAGGACTGCTGGCCATAGTGGGGGCTCCCAAACACAGACCAGCACACTTCGTACCTGAGGCTACAAGCCTGACATGTGGCTTGTCAGGCCAGGCTGGCAAGCACGAGGGCAGACTAGACGTGCTCTGCCTGGTCGGAGTGTATTAGGGATGTGTGATTAGGATGAGGAGAAACACCACCTCTTCTATTTAATGAAGACTATTAGTTTCATTGACCAAGAAAGTCTCTACAGCAAACATTTTTTTAAAAGTGAAAAGGCAAGATTTACCATCTGTCAAACAGGTTTATTCAACACCTCTATTTAAGAATTGACCATTTAAAATATACTTCCTCTCATAACATCATGATACCAAAAATAACGGCATATGACATTATCTTTCAATTTAAAATTTATTTTCTAAGCAAATGAAGAACACTTGGTTGTAATTACAAACTACCAGGAGCAGAAAAGGGTAGGGAGGATGAACTTACTTTCCTAGTGAAGACAGGATTTATATAACCTAGAGTCATTACCTCTTTCTTGCTGAGAACAAACATCACCTCTGTGCAAAAAGCCTACAAAGCAAGCATCACCCAGAACTCTGAGCCCTGTCGCAGCCGGCGTTCATCCTCACCGGAAGAGCAGTTTATGCAGAGACTGACAGAACGAAGTTGGTAGTGCTCGGAAATAGTAGGAAACGGATATCACATTTTCACTTTAATTACATTTTCCATTTTACAATTATGATACCGGGCATTTCCCTAAAATCTTAATCTCCCAAAGAACACAGCAAATGAAAGTGAAAGCAAAAGGCTATAAAGGCAAATGAACCAAAACTAGTGTGTTAGCTAAGACAGACCTCGTCATGCTCTAAGTGGAAAGGGTTCCTAAGCTGCCTTACTTCTTCCTCTTTCACATGGCACACTCTAGGCACACAACCGAAACGAAGCTCATGGAGCAAACTGCTGATTCATTCGCCCAAACCAGGTTAAGACTTTCTTACTGCATGTCTAAGGATCCAAGCCTGTCTCAACTTGGCAGACACTTCCTGAAAATATACAAAACAGTACATATCTCATGGCCCTCCTTTAAACAGTCCCCAAAAGTTATTCTTTTCAAAATTATTTGTGGTAACTTTCAACTGGCACAACACAGTCTGCTACCATTTCATGAAGCATTTTCACCGGGAATCAAACAAGCACTCAGAGGCACTTGTTACAGGAAGAATACGTGTCCATCTACTACTGTAGTAAGCCAGCTGGATTCCATCTTCATGTCAAACTGTCAGTTAATCCCTCTTTAGGAAATAAGATTAGTGCAGTGTGGCACACAGAAGAGATTATATTTTACAGTAATAGAGTCTACTGCCATATGGAGCTATTCTTGTCTTTAATCATTTATTAAACAAAACTCATTTGGGTACCCACTACTTGCCAGGCACTGCGCTTGGTGCAAAGGTCAGAGAAAGGAAGATAAGAGGCAAGAAACTTGCCCTCATGGAACTCGGAGTCTAGAGCAGAAGCCAGATATTTAAAGAATCATTGCAAGTGAAGAATGTTAGGACAGAACAAATACAAGGGGCTCTGGGAACGTAGCAGGGGATGTGACCTGCTCTTCAGAGATCTGGAAAGGCCTCTGCAGGAAATGACTTCTTAGTTAAAACTATTAGGATAATTAATAGCTTTTATACAGGCAAAGGAGAGCTTGGAGAGGATTATTCGGTATACACCGAAAGAAATCTCAGGGTGTGGGGAAAAGAGGAGTAGGTGAGGCTGCAAGGAGGCTGGGAGGACCAGACCAGGCAAGGGCAAAGCATGCAGGTGAGCAGGCCAAATCAAGCATCTTTCTGGCAGCAGCAGATTGGAGGAGGAACAGGTAAGACTGTACAGAGGTGAGAGAAAAATGGTTTGAACTTGAGTGGTACAAAGAGACAGGGAGAGAAGGTTCAGGGCTCTTCAAATAGGTAGAATCAACAGACTTGCTGATCTACTAGCTATGGAAGTGAGAAAGAAGGGGGTTCCACATATGGAGGAAAGAAAGGGGAAAAAGAGCCCTGGCTGCTGTGGCTCAGTGGAATCAGTGCTGGCCCGCAAACCGAAAGGTCGCTGGTTTGATTCCCAGTCAGGTCGCATGCCTGGGTTGTGGGCCAGGTCCCCAGTTGGGGCACATGTGAGAGACAACCGGTTGATGTACCTCACACACACACTGATGTTTCTCTCCCTCTCTTTCTCCCTCCATTCCCCTCTCTCTAAAAATAAGTGTATTTTTAAAAGGGCGGGAGTGGGGGGGGGGAGAGTATTATGAGAGGAAAAGAGATGATAGAACACATTGAATTTGAGAACCACATAAGCTACCCAGGGAAAGATGAGGAACAGGCAGTTAGCGTGAAGTACAGAAAAGTCAGAATGAATACAGAGTTTTGGAAATTATTGGCATATAGCTGATGGCGTGATAATGAACTTGGTGACAATGAGTTTATGGTAACCTTGGTCAGAGCAATTTCAGACACTGGTGGGGACAAGTAAGGTAAGAACGTATTGAGGAGTGAGTAGGAGAGAGGAAGGAGACAAACTGCAAGGAAAAGAGAGAAAGTATAGTAGCTAGAGGAGGCAGTGAGGGGGGAGGGTTTTTTTCTTAACACAGGAGAGACATAAGCACTTTAAAATGACAGTGGAAGGGAGCCAGTAGAGGGTAAAGTTGAAGATAGAGGAGGGGATCAGGAGGCTAATCGTCGTCGGCAGCCGTCCGTCTCGAGAGACGATGGTGTAGCTTCCCAAGAGTCTATCTGCACCGCCGAGAATGGCTGTGCAGTCTGACTCGGGAGTGACACGGTATCTGTCTCCTCCCGTGTTGAAGCTACAGAGCCTGGGCAGGGTGATATGGAGGGTCTGCTGTTGCCCATGCAGCAGACCCCCCCTCTCTTCGCAGCTGAAGGGTCCAAGGGAAAGACGGAGTCAATACAGCTTGGCTTCAGGTGCGCCGCAGGAGTTGCCGGTGTTGACTACAACGTCAAACCGCCTTAGGGACTCCGGCTCCGGATTTTCTGTCGGGGTTTACTCCCTTAGCCTTTCCCCTGAAGAGGTATGCCGCAAGGCAGCGGAGGTTTTTTGGAGTCAGAGTTTTCCTTCTCTGAGGAGGCTAATAGCATCTATGAAAGCCCAAGGGGATGAGATCCAAAGCTAAGATAAAAGGCTAAACCTACACAGAGACACTCTGTGCACTTCCACAGACTGGTAGCAGTAACATGAGCATACCAGGTCTGCTACTTAATTCTCTCTTATTTTAGAAATCACAGAAACAAAGAGGCACAGACAGTTGTCCCTTTATTGTTTCCCTAATCATATTTACAGGCAAAAAAAAAGTGGGTTTAAAAAAGCACTCAACTTCTGTTCACAGAGGAGTAGTTTCAAATGGACCAATTTTCATGCTGAAAACAACTATAACATCTGGAAAAAAATATGAAAACCAACTAAAGACACTAAATAATCAAAACAAGAAAAAGGTGAAAGATTTGTTCGATCTGAAGAGAAACCAGAGTATGCAAAAGGAAAAAGGACTCATGGACATGGACAACAGGATTGCTGGGGGTAGGGAGCGTATAAAGGGACTAAATGGAGTGCTTATGGATCTCGGAGGTCACTGAAAGATTAAGGTAGAGTTTATATACAGAATTTGTAACTCTTTTCTGGTATTTCCCCTACCCCTCTCTTTCCAGCAGTTTTGGTTGTCTCCAGATACGCCCTCTGCTTCTTTAAGGCAGTAAAGCTGTGGGTTTTCCACCAGATTGTTAGCTGCCCTACATGGCCTTGGCTGGGGCCTGTACTCATGCCTACAGCCATAAAACTGGGAAACTTACCCAGTGCTATTTCCTTCTTCCGAGTGTATACTCCTTTTATTTTCTTCCTGCTTTGGTTTCTTTTTAGTTTTTTGATATGTACATTTTAAAATTTCTTTTCTTTAATCTTTATTGTATTTTTAAAAAGATTTTATTTATTTTTAGAGAGAGGGGAAAGGAGGGAGAGAAACATCAGTGTGTGATTGCCTCTCACACGTCCCCCACTGGGGACCTGGCCTGCCCCCCAAGCATGTGCCTTGACTGGGAATCAAACCAGCAAACCTTTGGTTCACAGGCTGGCGCTCAATCCACTGAGCCACATCAGCCAGGGCAGCAGAAAAGAATTTCAATCTGTCGTCCTACACACATGTTCAGCTTTCAACAAAGAATTATAACATTTACAAAAACAAGGAAAAAATACATCCAGCTCACTCTATCAAGACACAAAGTAATCAATAAAACCACACTCAGATATGGTACAGATGTTGGAACTATCTGACAGGGAACTTAAAAACACTATGATTAATATGTTAAAAGCCTCTGATGAATATAGTAGACAACATGCAAGATCACCTAGGATTCCCTCACTCACAGTTTCCAACTCTCTGCTGAAATTAGACAAATAAGGCTGTGAGAACCATGGTTCTTAGCTGGGTGCAATTTTGCTCATGTTTTGAGGCATTTTTGGTTGTTACAACTGGGGAGATGGGGGTGCTACTGGCTGACATCCTAGAGTGTGTTCACTGTCCAGTGGGTAGAGGTCAGGGGTGCTGTTAAATATCCTACAATGCACTCAACAGAGTAAATTTTAGTGTATATAATTTTTTTAATCAACCAGAATTTGGGGAAAGGAAACAGAATGCAGACTGTGACAAAAGTAATATAACTATATTATAAATAACCACATTGAGCTGACCTAAGTAACTTTGCAAAGAAAAAGTGTTTTGACTGGATACGCTAAGGTTAAACACAAAAAGAACTGTACACAAATGTTGTTCTCTGAAAAATTTGTTTCTCACAGGGGTATAGTTTAACGATTTTGAAATAAGCAAATATAATGTAGATCATGAGAGCCAGGTTTCTCACTGTCAAGAGAAAGAAGTTATCAATAAGGAAAAGAAAAATACTAGAATGCACTCTTTAGTGCTGGCTTAGACCCAGAGGCATTAGTATATATAAACTCATGGTTTTTGATAAACAGATATAGAAATAATAGTTTTATGTGTGTATGCATGGATTGATGATACATACAAAAAATTTTCCTAACTCTATCCAGAAAGGGACTGGAGGCATTGAAACCTCAGTAGAAGTAAGTACATTTAGCACACTATTCTCTAATAAAAACAAACAGGGCTCCTCGGAGTAGCTGATTCCAGAGCTAGTGCAGGAAAAAACCAAGTCTGGATCATCCTGTAGTGCCCAAAAATAAGAGAATGTTTTTGGGGGGCTGGAGGGGAATGGTGCATCAGTAGAGCAAGGAATCAGTGAAAAAGCGCTCCCAATGGCCAAATGTGGAATAACCTGAGCAACAAAATAACAATAGATTATAACCCAAAGAATAAAAGAAATATTCGTAAGTCTATACTAATACAAATAAATGCTATAAATATAACAATAAGTATAATAACGTATGTAATTCATTACAAAAAGAACGAGGAAATAGAAAACCACCACTAGAACACCACAGTAGTAACTGCTGTAGGAAAAATGCACAGATGCTAAAATTAGTGGAAGTTTAAGCAGGAATAGAATATTTATTAATTACTAGCAGACTTACCACCTTAATCAAATGATCAAGGTCAATATCACCAATATCACCAATGTGCCTCCTGATATGATACACTTAGACGGGCATACCACTTTTGTGGTATCCTTCCCAATAATACATAACCTCAACCTAATCAGGATTTAAAAAAATCAGAAAAACCCATACTGGCAGATATTCTAAAAAATAACTGAACAGTACTCTCTAAAAGTGTCCAGATCTGCCCTGACCAAGTGGCTCAGTTGGTTGGAGCATTATCCCATACACCAAAAGTTTGAGGGCTTGATTCCTGGTCAGGGCACATACCTAGATTGTGCGTTCGATCCCCAGTCTGGGAACATATAGGAGGCAGCCAATCGATGTTGCTCTCTCACATCAATGTTTCTCTTTCTCAAAAATAAAAAACAACAAGAACAAAAATCAATAAATATATCCTCAGGTGAGGATTTAAAAAAAAATCTCAAGATCGCAAATGATAGGAAAAGAGTGATAAACTGTTGCAGACTGGTAGAGGCTTAAGGAGATAAGACAATGAAATGCAAAGTGGGGTCCTGGACTTGACCCTGGAATAGAAAATGAACATCAGTGAAAAAAATTGGTGAGATCCAAATAAAGTCTGTAGTTTAGATTAACATTTCAATGATACTGATTTCTTATTTTTCATCATTATTCTATAGTTATGTAGGATGTTCACATAAAGGAACTTGGGTGAAGGTTGTAAAAGAACTTTAATATTTTTGCAACTCTCTGTAAATTTAAACTTATCTCTTTTGTATTTAAAGAAGAGAGAAAACCTTAAATACTGCATAATAAGTGTACTGTTACAACTTATCTTGAAAAGTATTTTAAAAAGGATAGATTAGAAGGATGAATATGTGACAGAGAGAATATAGGAGTACACCTGAAACCTATATAATTTTATTAACCCATGTCACCCCAACAAATTCAATTAAAAATTTTTTAAAAAGAGAGAATATAGGAAAATGCTGCAGGATATAGGTAGTGAGATGTGGATATTCACTATACAATTTTTCCTGTATGCTTGTAAATTTGCATCATATTTTGGAAAAAATGTGAGCCTAGTTACTTTGGTTTATCAAGAACCACAAAGAAGAGAAGGAAAATGAGGTGGGAGGGTGTAGAAGTGAATAGATACCCATTAGACTACAAATACAGGAGGACGGGATTTCTACCTGAATTTCTCCTAGCAATTTTCCCATCAGGGCTAGATCTAGGGCTGAGCCAGAATCTGATTTAGATCTACCCTTTGGAGAACGAAAAGTGATGTGTATCTTTTTAAATAGAAGGTTCTTTTTCTTTATTTTAACTTAAAAGTAAAGAGAACACTTTTAACAAAGGTCTGGTTTTCTAATAAAATCTCCTAACTTTGTGTCACATTTATTATATGTACCCTTACCATCAATTTATTTTTTCAAAATACTGAATTTAAAAAAAATTTTGTTTCTCTAGACATCAAGTAATACAATTTGGACAGATAACAGTTCTTTACAGAACATGACTACAATTAGATTAATCAATCTTCTCAGATATCTATATGTCTGAGCTGGTGGCAACACATGGCATTCACAAGGTCACGCTGATACTGGGCAACCTCAGGCTCTCCAATCATCTGAACCATCAGTTAGTTCTTCACTTCACACTCTGGACCTTTAAAGATCACAGCGAAAATGGGGACAGTAAAGACCTTTTCAACTACTTGTATCCATGTACCTGGTAGCAGATCTATCCTTTTCTCCTTTGGCCACAAACGCTAATGCACATCTGTCTCTAAAGACTCACTGAGGCAGTACCAGTCTTGACCCAGCCATTTAACTCAACTGCTGACATTAATAACAAAAGAGCATTTGATTAGTTCCTTTATAATAAGATTTCACTGGTCTGAAACATTCTCTTGCAACTGATAGACAAGCATGATAATAAAATAAAACAAACAAACAAACAAAAAAACGCACCTATTATACTAAACTGGAAAAAAAAATAAAACAAAATATTATCTAATTTAAGTGTAGTAGAACAAGAGGCAGCACCTTTTTAAATTTCAGTAATGAAGCCACCAAAACTTTCAAAATGAAAATTTTTAATTCATGCCAAGATAAAAGAGATAATCAAGGAAGAAAAAAGGCATTTCAAGACAGAGTTCGGAAATTCTACTCTTATCATGGTTTGCATAACCACGGTGGTTTTTATGACCAAGAATCATTTGGTTGGTCCCAGTTTTATAAGTGGTTTCTTTCTCCAGTGACTGTGTAAGATAAGATCACGCTATCAACAAACTCTCAGATACAAATTCATCTAAGTGTGTTTCCCTCTGTCTCCTGTATTTGCATTGCTTCCACTAAACCCCATTAAGGCACGATAGCAGACTGCAGTGGAGAATTAGACCGGCATTAACACAGACTGCCCGCACACACTCCATGCCCAATGGCATTATCATTTGATACGTTACCAGATAATAAAATGAGGAAAGCCAAAAAGAGATTTGATTTAGCATATCCCAGAGACAACACATTTAGTCTCTGTCTTCAATAACCTTGGCTCACAGACCTTCCACACCCCATTCTCTACCCACAAACACCAAGGCAAAAGGAAAAATGAGACAATAATCCTTGCCTAATTTCCCAAATTTGTTCTTTCCTGAAAAGTAACTTGGGCTCCTTATGAAAATAAAGTTTCCAAACTCCCTTTCCTGGAGAGCGCATGTCAAAAGATCTGAAATAAGGCCCAGGGTTCGATATTTTACCTAGTGACTCAGTAAGTCTCATCAATAGGTAAGTTTGAGAAACACTGCTGGGGCTGGCTTTCCCTGGGAAACTTTGACCTGCTGTGAGCCAATTAAGATGAGTCTGGAGGGCAGCAGTCAAAAGGGGAGAGGGCCCCCGAGGGCTGGCTTCCGGAGGTTTGGAAAGGCCTCGAGTCATTTCTCACTGGAGTGTCCCTGCCCCCCTCCAGGGGCAATGGGGGCCTGGGGACTCAGTATTCTTTGGTGTCCCAGGATCACCTCAGTGCTCTCCAGATAGGGGCCTCGCCCACAGGGTTGTCACTGGCCCAAGGTTATACATTCTCAAAGGCGGTGGCGTCCTGGTTCCTGTGACTGAAGACCGAAAGGCTGACATTATTGACAGAACTGGGGCACACGTAATAGGCAGGGGAGTGGGAGTGCTCCTGGACCTTTGGCTTCCATCTTTGCTCTCAATGCATGCAGCTCTTTTAAGATGCTCAAAACATAATGTGTATGATGCTTTCTCACAGCCACTAGTTGGCAGCTAAGCAAAACCCTGCAGACCTTGGTTGCTTTGCAATGAGCTAAAATCTTTTAATAGTGGACAATTAAGAGCCATCATTCTCAGCCACACGTGCTACTAAGAAAACGTTCACAAACAGTAATAAAATATAACAGTGAGTATTTACTATGGGCTAAAATCTGTGCTCAATATTTTATATGCTTTAACTCTATTTCATTCACTAATCTCCTAATTTTTTATTAAGAGCCCCAAACTACTATAGGTGCTCAGGATGCTGTGACCTTGTGAACCTTACAACCTAGGGGAATGGAAGAAAACCAATAAAAGCTACAGACAAATCAACTATAGAGTATGTTACAAGGGATAAGTGGTAACGTTAAAAAAGAGATCCGAGAAAGGTGCATGGAGAACAGAGTGGATTACAATTATAAATACGACGCTGAGGACCTCACGTAGGTGAAATGTGAACGAAGCCTTGCAGGAGTAAGCCCTCCTCCTGGACAAGAGTTCCAGCAGAGGAAAAGCCAGCATAGGGTTGCTAAGTCAGGAGTGTGCCTGAGTGCCCCAGGACAGCAAGGGAGCCCCTGTGGCTGGGCAGAGTGACCAAGAAAGAAAGGTGATATGGCCAGAGAGGCAGCTTGAAGCCAGGCTAGGAGGGTCTGGAAGTCACTAAGAGAACTCTAGTTCTTCTGAAAGAAATGGGAGCCAGGGCAGGGTTCTGAGTAAAGTGACATGTTTCCAGTTATATTTTTCAAGATCATACTGGCTGTAGCTGAAGAACAGACTGGGAGAGGGATCAGAAAATCTTTTGCCAGAATCCGAGTGAGAGATGGCGGTAGCTCTGACCGAGAAGGTGGTAGTGGAGGAAGGAGCACTGCTCTGATTCCAGCTGTATTTTGAAAGTAGAGCCCAGGGAGTTTCCTAAAGAACTAATCAGATCCCAGATACGGACTCTAAGACATGACCCTAAAGGGAACTAGGAATGATTCCAAAGTTTCTGAAAAACAAAATTGCCAATAACTGAGGTAGAGAAGGCAGATTACAGGTTGAACAAGTTTGAAAAATGAAGATTTATTCTGGACAACCTCAGTCTGAGTATATTCAACATCAAAATGGTGATGTCAAATAAACAAATGGATATATGAATCGGGAGTCCAGAGGAAAGGAACAGGCTGGAGACAGAAATTTGGCAGTTCTCAGAATAAAAACAGTAGTTAAAAGTAGAAGCACACAGGATACAACAACAGAGTGAAGACAGGCTTAGGGACTGAGCCCCGGGGCATACCAACGCTTACTGGTCGGAGAGGATGAAGGAGCACAGAAGATGGAAGAGCAGCCAAGGAGAAAAGGAAAGGTGCAAGTCTGGTGCCATGAAAACAAAAACGAACATCCTGGAAAAGGGAGTTCGGCAGAGTCAAATGCTGCTGACAGTTCACAGCAGATTAGGACTGAGAGCTGACTGGGTTACTGACACAGTATGATTGGCAACCCTGATAAAAACAGCTTGATGGAATGGTCAAGGGCAAAAGCCTGACTGCAGGGTTGAAGAAAGCATGGGAAGGGAGGGACTTAAGAATCCCATGAGCTGGGTATTTGTGATTATTCCTGATTTACAGACAAGTAAACAGCATCAAACAGGTCAATAGGCAGAACATGTGAGGCTAATGATCTATGCACCACACACATACATAATCCTTGATGGATCCATCTGGAAGGTGAAGGCGGGAACAGGATTAAGATATAAAGAGAGATTTTTTTAAAAAAGATTTTATTTACTTATTTTTAGAGAGAAGGGAAAGGAGAGAGAGAAACATCAATCAGCTAGCTCTTGCATACCCCCACTGGGGACCTGGCTGGCAACCCAGGCATGAGGCCTGACTGGGAATCAAACCAGCAACCATTTGGTTCACAGGCCATCGCTCAATCCACTGAGCCACACCAGACAGGGCTAAAGAGAAACTTTAAACCTTCTACTACTGGTTCCAGCAGCAAGAGGACCTTCTATAGGGAGAAAAGACATCAGGTCATAGTAGACGAAAGAACCAGAAGCCAAGTAACACGGGTAGAAAGCAAGTCTTTGGGCAGGGAAAGCAGCAGCAGTACCATCTTCCATTGTCACATAAATGTATGCACAACCAGCTTATCTGAACACTCAGGACTGGCCAGTATAGGACCAGTTCCATTGCCAGACTGAACTCTTCCTACACTGGTGGTACATGCAGCCTGTGGAGCCCATGGAGCTGGTCCTCTAGGTTCTTTAATGCAAGTACTCTCACAAGTCCGCTTATTTCCTCCCCACACCTGTCAAAACCTTGTAGTCTTACCCGCAAAGCCTAACGCCTAACTTCTACAATGGAGAGAAGCACAAACACACACATGGAGGTGACTGGCCTGCGTCGGCTAAGAGAGGCCCTTGGCTCCTGAGTGACGTGCACGCCTGCTGAGCATCTCCACACCCAACCAAGATGAAGAGCTGCTTTTGTTCACAGCACCACGCCGGTGCCACAAACCATTTCCCAGCATGGTAAGAGAAGGAGCCCTGACCTCAGAAGGGAAGAGACTTGGGTGCTGGTGCTGCCTCTACCATAAGAGCTGTGTGAAAATGGGCAGGCCCCTTCACAAGTGCAGAAAACAACCACTGGACTTCATCTTCCAGAGTCTCAGTTTTTCTTATGAACAACAATAGACAGCACAGAGATTTAAAAGATGGACTTTGGAGTCAGGCTGCCCAGGTCTACTGTTTAGGAACTATGTTAACCTACATTAAGATACCTTATGAAGCCTCATTTTTAGTATCTGTAAAATGGGGATTAACAATCCATTCAGCATAGAAAACTATGAAAACACAGTGCCTAGCAATGGCAATTCTCTATTACCTATCATAATGCAACGGGAGAGTTGTCTTCCAAGATGCACTTATTAATAACTAACCTCCACATTTGTAATAGACATATTATTAGTAAACTTCTGATAAAGATGTATACCAGACTGGTTTAAATGTCAAGAACAAAGAAAACAATTTAGTTAACAAAAAAGGTCAGAATTTAAAAATTAATAAAAGTAAAATATTGAAACATATGGGATCATGTACCTTGAACAGGGATTTCCCCATAGTTTGGTCTCTTATCTGACAGGGCTGTCAGGGGTTTGGATGTAGAAATTGGTCCACTTATGGAATGTCTCTGAAATCATAAGATAAACAGTATCAAATTAGGTTGAATTTAGAGCTGGGACTCACAAAGAAAGTTGCAGAGAGTAAATATTTAATTATGAACTTGCATAATCCCTTCCAAATTGCCATAAGGCTGAAACTAATTCGCATTCATCTTTGTTCCCTTTTTCTCTCTTCTGCTCTCTCTGGCATATAATGTGGTCAATGTACCACTTTAAAACAGAAAGATCCCATGTGTCATTTATTCAGTGTTCCTCCAAGACAACATCTTGTAAATCTATAGTATAATATCACAAGCAAGATATTGATATAGACAGACAAAATGTTTTCACCACCACAAGGATTCTTCCTATGGCCCTTTGACTGTTACACCTTCCCTCCCCCATCCCTGGACACACATCGCTGACCCCTGCCAACAGTGGTATTCTGATGGTATTCTGAATATAATTTCATTCTTTTGTTTAAAGAGGATTATTAAATATCACATACCAATTAGAGAAATAGATGTGCTCTTATTGCACTTTTATTGGCTATTCAATTCATGCCCTGGTTCCAAACAGGTCTCAATTTTATCTTCTACTCTCTAATTCTTCTACTGCAGCTGCCCCAATACAGCCCTCCATTGCTTTGTCAACAGCTTCCTCAGTCCAGTCTCACACATACCGCCCTCCGCCATCAGCCAGAAGTATGCACCAAATACTTAAAACCTCTCATTTCTTCCACGTCATCACCTGCCTCCTCTACATAACACTGAAAAACCACCAAACTGCTTATTTCCACACACCATGTTTACCATCTGTGTGCTTTTTCTCAGGCTTATTTCCTCATCTTTTCCCCAGCTCTTTTTTATCTAGCTACCATCTAACTATACATTTCACATTCCCAGCAGAAATATGCAAGAAATGTGGCTTCTCCACATCCTTACCAACACCTGATGTTGTCTTTTCATTTTAGCCATCATATAGGGTAAGGACCTCAATGTGGATCAAACTTTCACTTCCCCAATGACTCCTGATGCTGAGAATATTATATGTGTTTCTTGGCCATTTTCATATCTTCCCTTGGGAAGGGACTTTTCATATATTTTGTTTATTATTTACTAGGTTAGGTTGTCTTCAACCAAAAAGACAAACAAGTCTTCTTTAAATACAAGGCTTTTGATGGATAACTGCAGTATGAATATATTCTTCCCAGTCTATAACCTACCTTTTTGTTTTTTCAATGTCTTTCAGAAAAGTTTTAAATTTTGATGCCAAATTTATTCATTTTTGTATGCTTCATTCTTTTTTGTATTCTACGTAAGAAATCACTGCCTTCTTGAAAATCATGAAGATTTTTTTCTAATGTTTTTATCTAGACGTTTTGTAGTTTTAGCTACTACATTTAGGACTACAGTCAATTCCAATTTTTCTAAAAGCCATGGGGTAAGGGTTATAGTTACTTTTTTTCCCGTATGGATATCTAGTTGTTCCAGAATCCTTTGTTGGAAAGGCTAGCCCTCTCTCATTAAATTACCTTGGCTCCTCTGTTGAAAATTAAGTGACCTATTTATGGATTTCTACCTAGTCTACTGATCAAATATCTACATTTGAACTTATATCGGTACTACACTATCTTAATTCCCCTAAAATCAGGTAGTGTAAGCCCTCCAAATTTGTTTCTCTCCCCTGCTACCGATGCTTTAAATATTCACGGTCCTTTGAATTTCCATATAAATTTAAAATTATATTATTTCCTGCAAAGAGCATACTGAGATTGTAACTGGGATTGTGTGAATTTGCAGATTAATGTGAGGGAGAACTGTAAGATATGAACAATAGTGAGTCTTCCAATCCATGAATATAATGTATCTTTCCATTTAATACTTCACTTATTTCTCTCAGCAATATTTTTGTTTTCATCACACAGGTCTTATGCATTATTTTAATAAAGTTATTGCTAAGTATTTCAAATTCCAATTGTTCACTGGAGTGACTAGATCTAACAGGAAGCAAAAGGAGTACTCAAGACAGAAGCTAATCTCTTTATAACCTTACCTTGTAAGTGACATCCCATCACTTCTGCCACATTCCACTCATCAGAAGTAAGTCATGGAGTACAGCCAATACCCCAGAGGAGCACACTGCATAGGGCATGACCACCAGGAGGTGCAGATCATGCAGAAGCATTTCAGAGGCCGCTCACAGTTCCTTACTGATCTCCTTGGTCCTTTTGAGGCTTATTTTTAAGTCATTCAGGGAAGGTCTAGAATAATGTTTACACCAGGGCTATTTATTTCCAGTTTACGATGTGGCCCTTGGGGGTTTCTAATAAATGTTCCAAGTATTCTAAGTGGTTTTTCCACAGTGGCTGGTGGGAACTCAAATAATTAAATTATCTACCCCATGTTAACTATGGTGAACTATGGAAAGCATGTGTCTGACAGTTTCCTGTTCTTTCCTGGGGAATTGTTCTTGCCCAGCCTTGTAGGGATTCACTCTACATGTGCTGACAGACATTCAGACAAAGACTCAAAGGGACACCTCTGCAGAGGGACCCCCTTTTCTGCACAGCTTCCCCCTCCCAGGTCCTCTGTCCACAAATTCTAGCACTCTCATTTTCTCCAGCACTGATCTGTGTGTCTCCTGAGATCCCACTGGTTTCTCCTTTCCTGCTCCATCTGGGCTCATCTTCCCTGCACCACCATCTGGAAATTGCCAACAGGAAAAGTAGAGGCCACAGAAGGATTTACTTTATTTCTTAAACTTATATTTATGGATCACAGTCTTATACTGCCTGTTGTACAAGGTCTGAATATAATTGCTTCCTATTTGTCCAGCTTTCTAGTTGCTTGTGGTGGCAGAATAATCAAGCCTGTAACTCCCTCATAGCCAGAAGTAGAATTCCTACCCAGGGAGTTCTGAAAAACTAACAGTTCCAATCTTAGGCCCTACTCCCCAGAGACTCTCACATACTGGGACAAGGCCTGGGAATCTATGTGTTTAAAAACTCTCCACATGATTTTTATGCACAATTGTTTGAGAAGAACTGTGCTAACTAATCAAGTACTTAAAAGTTACTGAATATGGCTTGTAGTTATCAGTGTTTTAAGCTTTTTCACCTCTCTACAAAGATTTACAGAGTGATGCCTTGTCCATTAAATCTTAACTAACACTCGGTTTATTATATTATGCACCTTTATTTTGCTTTTATTGATATGTTCAGGTCTTTAGAAGTTTAATTAATAGAGCATATAAAAAGCTCATTATAGATGAAATATGGAATGCCCTTTGCCTTCCTTTTAAATTTTGAGTATAACATTTTCTACATAAATGTAAATGCAAAGCCACTAACTTGCCACATTACAAATGCAGAAGGAGCACACTTTAACTCTAAACTTTACAAAGAAAAAAGTTAAAAAGTTTACTCACAAAGTACATGGCCAGTAGGAAAACCTCTACTTCAGCCACTTGTCCCAAAAGCGGCTCACTTGCAAGGACATAATGAGAGGGCCACTTGAGCATTACAGAGAACAATCATCTGCCCTGATTCTGGTTTGCATTTCCAGAGAGGCAAATAAGAGCGCCTTCTGAACCTTGTTTGTAATGGGTCAGCAATGCCCTTGTGCTAGACTGCTACAAAACAGCCACAACGAATCACAGTTCTTGAATTCATGCCTTGTGCAGATCCTCCCACCCTGAGTCTGGGAGGGCCTTAGGACTGCTTAGACCAAATGAATGGGACAGAAATAACATGGTCCAAAGTCCAAGCCTAGGTCTTCACAGGCTTTGCTCACTTTCAGTTTTCCTCTCTTGGAGCCTGAGACACACTGCTGTAAAGGAGCTGAGAGAAAATACCACGTGGAAAGAGTAGCCCAGCTGACCCTGCTGAGCCCAGACTCCAGCCCACTGTATCGCTGGGTACAGCTGCAAAAGTGAGCCCAGGCAAAGCCAACCAAGAACTGCCTAGTCAACCCACAGAAATGTGAAAAATAATAAAATTGCTGTTTTAAGCCACTAAGTTTTGAAGTTATTTGTTATGAAGTAGAGGCTGAGACATGCCAACTACATATCCAACCTAGAGAAGTATTTTAGTATAGCGGATAAAAGCATGGTCTCTGAAGCCACACAACCCAGGTTCAAATTCCAGCTCTCCCACTTCTTACTTGTATGACTCTGGCAACTTGCTTACCCTTCTGGGCCTCAATTTCTACATGTGAAAACTAGGGATGAAAACAGCACCTGATACCCAATAGAATTGTCATCAGGATTAAATGAGTTAACATTATAAAGCATCTGGAACAGTGTAGAACAGAGTAGTGTTCAATACCTGTTAGCTATCACTATTAGAGATTTCCAGAATGAAACATTGACATTTACATAATTTATTTTAATTACGGATATTTTAGGGGGAAAAATCCCAACATATTCCTCACATGGTAGTCATTAGCTTCACCCTCACCTGACGCAACTGTCAATGACTTTGAAGAGGACTACCTTTCAAATGCTGAGACTTCGGAGCCTTACCTGCATAGGGGAGACAGCCGCTGCAGGGGGCGTTTTCATAGGACTCGGACTCAGAGGTGTTCGAGGAATTGCAGCTGCAGCAGGGTTTGGTACTAGAAAAACAGCAAACAAACAAGTACATAATAAATGCACCATGGTATAGCACAAGCTTTCGTAACTGGTCTCCCCTTATGGGTTCATCAAATTAACCGATGCTCTCAGCTCGCCCGGAAACCGCCCAGACTGATGCTGACCTCTGCTGAACCTCAGCTGTGCCCACCAGCCAGTGCTTCTCCCGTCACCAGGGGAATTTTTTGTTCCCTAGAGTAGTTGTATTTATTTCCAACCCTGGTTTTGCCAGTCATTTTATTTTTGCTAATTAGTTTAATGAAGGTTAAAGTGCTCCTCAAATCAATGAAATCCAAGAAGAAAACAAACAAACAAACAAACAAACCCAAGAGGAGTGCTTCTGTTAACTATGTCAGGTGAGAAGCCTGAAACGTAGTACATGTTCACTCTCTGTATTAAACAAAGGAAAGCTGGGCTCCCGCTTATCTTTGCTCACTTTCCCCTCTGGAGTATATTATTTTCTGGTTTACATTTAATGCATGGAAGTTTAATTATACACTCATGTGTCAGCCTTCCTCTCTTGACTGAGCTGTTCAAAAGTAGGATCCATAATTTATTCACTTCTAGATACTTGGGCTTAGCACAGATTCTAGTAGAGGGTGCATAAAAATGGTTCTTCATCTGAAGCCAAATGAAAATCAAAATGCAATCAGATGCATCACATGGAGCAAGATGAAGTAGATCACTGCAGACCTTTTTATGTAGCTAAGTACATATATCTAGGACTGTTATTTTTAGATGTATTTTTTGTTAAGATAAAATTCCCATAACATTAACCATTTTTAAAAGTACAGTTCAATGGCATTTATGACATATTTAACAACTAAAATTATCTCCACCTAGTTCCAAAACATTTCATTACCCTCAAAGGAACCCCAGTATTTTTTAAGTAGTCACTCCCATCTACTTTGTCCCCTGGTTCCTAGCAACCACCAGACCGCTTTCTGACTGCATGGATTTACCTATTCTGCATATTTTATATAAATAGAATCTTACAATATGTGGCCTTTTGAGTCTGACTTCTTTTGCTTAGTGTATTTTCAAGCTTTATCCACATGGTATTGTATATTAGTATTTCATTCCTTCTTACTACTAAATAATATTCCATCATATGGCTAAACCACATTCTGTTTAGCCATTCATCAGTGGATGGACATTTGTCTGAATACTTATGCTTACTTCTTTTGAGTATATAACTAGGAGTGGAATTGCTAGGTCATTCAGATGTATTTTATTATAAAATATTGTTTTTTTATAAAAAGGTCAATATAGAAGTAGTAAAGCCCATTTTATTGAAATTTTCATAATTGCATGGTTTTAATTTAGTGTAGAGATTCCATTATCATTTTATTTTAGAATATACATTTTCAAAGTCTTTTTTCATCTTACCCCATCATTATACACAGAGGTAGCGATTAAGAACAGTACCAAGTGCATCTTTTTTAAACTTTCAATGAAAATATCTATGTTCTTTGAAAAACAAAATGAGCCCTCACTGGTGTGGCTCAGTGGGCTGGGCATCATCTCACAAACTGAAAGGCTGCCAGTTCGATTCCTGGTTAGGGCACATGCCTGGGTTGCAGGCCAGGCCCCCAGCTGGGTGTGTGTTAAGAGGCAGCCAATCAATGTTTCTCTCCCTTCCTTTCTCCCTCCCTTTACCTCTCTCTAAAAATAAATAAAATCTTTTCTAAAAAACCAAAAAACAAAACAAAATGAGGCCACATTATATAATAGTTGTCTTCAACTTGTTATAAAGGATTGCATACATATTTTAATATCAGTGCTTCGAGATTTACCTCATCTTTATTAAAGGAGGCATAGTATTCTATTGTATTAATGGGTCATAAGTGACTTAACCATTTTAATGGGCAGTTAAGCAATTTCCAGGTTTTCCATTTTTTTCCTAACAGTAATTAAAAACTGTGTGTGTGTGTGTGTGTGTTCCAGTATCATATATAAGAGGTTTGGGGACTGTAAATATGGCATTTTACATTGGAAGATACTGATACTGCCTAATTGTACCCCAAAATACCTGTACCAAAAGTGTATAAGTGTATACAAGTAATTTTTGCTCTTATTTTAAGTCAAAGAAAACTGATTTTGTGTATAATCAAAGAATACAGATTCTAGAAATTATATTCTTATTAGAGTGAATTATAATAAAGCCTATCATGACATTTAAAGAATTTCTAGATGAAAATTTAAGCTTTAGGCACAATTCAATTAGTAGTTTTAACAAATTTCATTCCTTTCCCTTTCCCAGAGCTGAGGAGGTTAAAGGGATGAAAAGGAGCCAATTACTTGAAGGTGGGGAGGGTGTGCTTCCAGGCAGAAAAAAGCTTATATGATACAGAGTGTGGCTTGCTTCAGGACCCAAAGTGCAGTGCCGCTGGAGTGCAGAGGGAGGAGGAAGAGGGGTTCAACTGAGTAAGAGGAAGGCAGGGTCAAACCATGTAGGCATCTGGGAAGCTGAATTTCATTCTAACTATAATAAAGCAAGTAAAGAATTTTAAGGAAAGATCGATCATGAAATAAAATGAGGAGACTAAGAGGTTACTGGAATTAATAGTTGATGGTGGCTTCAACTAGTAGTTGATTGTGCCACTGGAGATTGAGAGAAGCAGACAAAGCAAAGATACGCATGTTAAAGGCTGGATCAAAAGGACGTGCTATGGATTAGATGTAGAGGTGAGGAAGAAGGGTTGAAAGCAGGAAGATTTCTAGATTTCTGCTTGAGTAACTGGGTGGAATGGTGCTGCCATTAATACAGAGAAAAGACTGAAGCTGAGGGATGAGATTTGGTTTTGGACATAATGAGATGTCTAGGAAACACCTGAATATCAATGTCAGTAGGCATCTGAATATACAGGCCTGAAAAAGTTCAGAGGAAGGGAAAGGGCTGATGTCATACACTGAAAGTTTTTTGGCACACAGAAGGTTCTCAAAGTCATAGGCAGCCCAGGCTGGTGTGGCTCAGTCTGCAAACCAAAGGGTTGCTGGTTCGACTCCCAGTGAGGGCACATGCCTGGGTTGCGGGCAAGGTTCCCAGTTGCGGGCACGCAAGAGGCGACCACACATTGACGTTTCTCTCCCTTTATTTCTCCCTCCCTTCCCCCTCTCTAAAAATAAATAAATAAAATATTAAAAAAAGAAAGTCACAAGCATGTTTGAAAACACATCTGTCGTCGTCGTCGGCAGCCGTCCGTCTCGAGAGACGATGGTGTAGCTTCTTAAGAGTCTATCTGCACCGCCGAGAATGGCTGTGCATTCCGACTCAGGAGTGACATGGTATCTGTCTCCTCCCGTGTTGAATTGACATCTTGCGATGACACTGAAGCTACAGAGCCTGGGCAGGGTAATATGGAGGGTCTGCTGTTGCCCATGCAGCAGACCCCCCCTCTCTTCGCAGCTGAAGGGTCCAAGGGAAAGACAGAGTCGATACAGCTTGGGTTCAGGTGCGCCGCAGGAGTTGCCGGTGTTGACTACAACATCAAACCGCCTTTAGGGACTCCGGCTCCGGATTTTCTGTCGGGGTTTACTCCCTTAGCCTTTCCCCTGAAGAGGTATCCCGCAAGGCAGCGGAGGTTTTTCGGAATCAGAGTTTTCCTTCTCTGAATGTTTGTGCATATACAACTCATATGATGGATAAGGAGGACTAATAAAGTTCATGAACCTGTAAAAGCTGATACAGGCACAAGCCTGAGACCAAGATCTCTGAGGCTGAAAAGTTCCCAAATCTCCTGTTAACACCTTTTAGTAAGACTAATTCATTAATACTGTAAGAAATTTCATGAGACTCAGAGAGTAAGACAGTAAAGAATATCAAAGTAGACCAGAGAACACACAGTAAGTGAATATGACTGCCTGCCCTTGGCACAATGTCTAAGAAATTACCTTGAGATGCACTGTCGAAGGACTTGATGAGGGTTTTTACAGTAGGAGTAGGCTCAGAGGAAGTCGAGGATCTTCTACTCAGCCCCATCCCTTGCCTTAAGGCTGCCAGGTCTCTCTCAACAGCATTCATGTAGTTATACACCCGGCCTCGCTCCTCCTCTTGCCTGAAAACAATATTGAAATCAGGGCATTTTTTTTTTACATATATACACATTTTCCCCTCCCAACCAAAAAGCATTAAAAAGTATCGGTTTAAAATTTAAAAAAATACTACCAGTTGAGCTGAGTAAATTACTTGGTCTAATATTCTCATTTGCTTGGTAAATTCCAGGAAATGATACTAAAATTTTTATATCAGGTTAATCTAAGTCGGTTAAGTAACCATCAGTTTCCATTTTCATCTGAGTTAAGTGTAAGGTGAGGACATCAGTAATCAATTAGCAGTAAAATGGGAGGCGGACTGGCCAAGATTCTGACTCAGAACATGGGATCACAAGGTTCTGAGCTGCTGAGAAGGCCTGGCCCCTCTCAGGAGAGCCTGGGAACTCACCAGTACATACATATAATCTATTCTGGCTCTATCAAATATGCCATGTTTACACAGAGAAATACAAAGAGATGAAATCAAAGCCTATACTTTTAAAATAAAATGTAAAAAACTGCTGTAGTCTCCAAATAGAATTTCTCAAAAAACAAAAAAAAAAGGACTGAGTCCATATTAGTAACATGAGTCCTAGATGCTCAGTGCAATGGATCATGAGTCATCTAAAAAAATCAATTGCACTTCATTTCTGGCCAGTTCTTATTCACTGAGCTAACACAGAAGTTTTCATCTGGAAGGAAATTTCAACTGCAGAGTTTGTACGTGTCATATAACTATCAAGTAAGTTCATAGGTGAACAAAAATTAAGCCAGTCTTTAGAAAAATTTGTCATTTGGCTCTTCTGACAAGAGTTTTTTGCCTCAGGATATGCAATTAGAAGTTTTAATAAAGATTATACAATGTGGGGATTGACTATGGGAGAAGGGGTGGGCAGGGTGGGGGAGGAGCAATGGGGAAAAAAATGGAACAACTATAATAGAACAACAATAAATAAATAATTTAAAAAAATAAAAAAGAATATATAACAGTAACTGTCAAAATTTTTGGTCTTAGAGTTCATTTCCACTCTTAAAAATTACTGAGGACCCCAAAGAGCTTTTTTTATGTAGATTCGTCGTCGTCGGCAGCCATCCGTCTCGAGAGACGATGGTGTAGCTTCTCAAGAGTCCATCTGCACCGCCGAGAATGGCCGTGCAGTCCGACTCGGGAGTGACACGGTATCTGTCTCCTCCCGTGTCGAATCGACATCTTGCGATGACGCTGGAGCGTCCTCTCCAGTGAAGCCGAAGCTACAGAGCCTGGGCAGGGTGATATGGAGGGTCTGCTGTTGCCCATGCAGCAGACCCCCCCTCTCTTCGCAGCTGAAGGGTCCAAGGGAAAGACGGAGTCAATACAGCTTGGCTTCAGGTGCGCCGCAGGAGTTGCCGGTGTTGACTACAATGTCAAACCGCCTTAGGGACTCCGGCTCCGGATTTTCTGTCGGGGTTTACTCCCTTAGCCTTTCCCCTGAAGAGGTATGCCGCAAGGCAGCGGAGGTTTTTTGGAGTCAGAGTTTTCCTTCTCTGATGTGCCCTGACTGGAAGATCGAACCAGCGACACTTAGCTCGCAGGCCGACGCTCAATCCATTGAGCCAAACCAGCCAGGGTAGATTATATCTA
This sequence comes from Furipterus horrens, assembly GCF_987537825.1. Taxonomy (NCBI): domain Eukaryota; kingdom Metazoa; phylum Chordata; class Mammalia; order Chiroptera; family Furipteridae; genus Furipterus; species Furipterus horrens. The sequence goes on along the minus strand of NW_028327181.1, from coordinate 18,000,084 downwards.
CTGATATTTACCATATTAGAAAGTAAACCTAAGAAGTATTTAAAATATTTAACTAATCTAAAAATAAAAATAAACCCAGGGCTTTATGAAAAACGTCTGTATTTTCAAAAACCAAAAATATTAATAAAAACAGTAGTGTTTTTATATTTTTGCATATCTCTTTACTGTCTGGCTTAATAGAATACTGCTAGGTTCTCATTTCTTGTACATTCAATCGATTGCGATGAGAGAATAAAGCAGGCTCTAGAAAACTTCAGTGATATTAAAATATATAATTGGGTTTTTTAGATAATTGTGGCTATTCTTCATTGATGCTACACCAAAATGCAACAAGTGGTAAGTAACCGTTTCTTAAAAGTTAGCTGCAACGTGGAATCTGAAACCATATCCATTAAAATCCCCTGATCTATCTTGTACTTTGGAAGTATCTTTTAGCTATATATGATTGTGTTACATCATGCACTGGTCATATGGAAAATATTGGTTCACTGAGTTACACGAACTTTCCAAATGTTGATGCCTGTCATTATACCATTTATTTTTTAAAAGGCACATTTGTTAATATCACCAATGATCTCATCAGGAAACTCTTTAAATGTGGAAAGCTGCCAAGCTTGCAATGCACACACGAGTTTTTCAAAATCCTAACTTTCACTTAAAAGCCCATATTTTATCACTGGCACAAAATGCTGACAGATGTTTTCCTTGAAGTGAAAGGCTTTCTTAATCATTTTCAAGAAATAGCCACCAAATACCAAAGTCTGAATATCCATAGTTAGTCTGTTACTCAGTCTCAAGTAATAAAGGTGTTAAATGAATTTTTTAAAAAAGAGCAAAGAACATGTGAGCATTATTATGGAAGAAGTTTGGCCTCACAGACCTCACTTTGAGAACTGCCACTCTGCAAGATGCTACTTATTTCAAAACAGTTCCTTTAAATATGTTTCTCAAAGACTGACAAGCTTTCAGTATCCAATGGAATGATTCTTTAAGAGTAGAATTTCAGTCACTCAGGTTAACTTAAGAATGGCGCATTTCTGATACAAAATCCATTTAATAGTATTCAGGGGGAAAAAAGTAATGTAATACAAGTTTTAAACCAGTGGAAAAACAGTAATCTTCTATCTCATTCTATGTTCTGCTTAAAGAAGCCAAAGAAAAGTGAGCAATACTGTCCACTAGAATTAGGCAACAATAAAATATGATAGCTTTTCAAAGATAGTCTGTTAAATATTTTTCTAAATTTTTGCCCTATGCCTACTTAAGAATTATTCAAAATAATGAATAATCAAATTCTTAGTAATAACCTCAAACACACAAACTACTCTCTCTCCTACTCATAAAGAGTCTCAATGAAAACCTCAGAGAAAGCCACTAATGTCATCTCATAGAATACTTTTTATGGGTTTCCAATGATCTCTATGTCAGAAGTGGAAAAAATACCACTGTGGAGATTCATGTAGTTATAAGTATAAAACAAGTGAAAACTCAAGCGAGTGATGGGGAGAAATTTACTTTGCATCCTTTACTTGGGTCTCTAACAATAGCAGCTAAAGTAGGTTCACCAGGGTCCTGCAGACATATCCCATCGGAGCCTTACAAACAACACTGTAAAGTAAGTAGTATTGTCTTCATTTTAAAGATGAACAAACTGAGGTCCCCCACCAAGATCGTTCAGCTAGGATGAGGCAGAACTGGACAGGTGAGAAGTCTGTCTGTCTTCAGAGTCTACACCCGTAATCAGGAGGCTATAATTTAAAGAAAAGGGCTAGAACGTGGTCCTTTCCAGAGAGGTTATGATTAGGGACACTGAGAACTCTGAAGGATCCACACAGACTGCGCTACTTCACAAGTGTCACCCAATGAGGCCAGAGAAGTTGAGTAGCCTCCATGGGACCCAGACTCAGCCATACCAGTGTCAGACCCCATGTTCTTTCCATCGTATATACCTCATGACAAAACTGGGACCTAAGTGTGCTCTATTGAAACATGTACACTACTGGTTTCTCCAAACATACTTGCGTGACTTTATTTCTTCCAATTCTTTTGTGAGCTTCTCATTTTTTTCCTGAGCCTCATGTAACCGGCGCTTCAGATCACCAATCTCCTCTTGGGCTTCAGATTTAATGTCGTTTGCAATGACCACTGCAGTCTGAAGATCAGCTTGAAACTGCCGCCATTCTGCAGATTCTTCCTGTATTAAAATAACTAAATTTTTACTTCCAAAAGAGAGCAATACTTATATAAAAACAATAAAATGTTTTTATGATTAAGTTGCTGTAATGAACTGTCCCAAATGATGATAAATTCCTTTTAAATCCCACAGAATTGTTATTACCTACAGTTAACAGGTAATGTAATAATTATTACTGAACTTGTTCTTAATGAGGAAAAGATTTTTCTAGCCATCTGTCTACTAAGGCATCAAGGGTTCAAAAAGTGCTCAATAAATATTAATGACGGTAATGTCAAGCCTTCCTCCCTCATTCAAGTTTCAAAGTAAGTCTTAGGGAAATAAATATATCGTCCAAAATCATAGCACTTTACCCTGAAAAGCTCAAGAAGGAAGATAATGATGTATGAACCATACCTATAAATATCCTGACATCAAAAACTAACAGGAAAAAAAAATCAAAATTAAAGGAAAAGGAAGAGGAAGCCAGAAGAAAAACACTAAACTTAATCTAGGCAGACAAAATCAGAGAGAGACAAAGAGAGAAGCTAAGGAATTGTATGGTCCACTGCTTCCCACAGTCATGGAGGATGCAGGTGTGGCTGGGTGGGGAAACCTCCCCAGGGCAGTCACCTCTACCACAGCCGCCCACTCCCAAGCCCAGCACCCGCCACCCCCAAAGTAATGTTCTGACACCGTGAACGTAGCCTGAGCAACTGTGGCATGACCCAGACTATGAAATTAGCTTTCCCTCACCCTCTGCATCAGAGTGGCATGGCTGTTGGCAAGCTGATCAAATCCACAGAAGACTGAAAACAGCTTGGTTTGGAATATTTTATAATCCAGAGCTAGTTAACTTTCTTTCCAAAAATATAACACTTGCTTTTTAACTCCATGTTTCTAAAATTACCAGTTACAAATTCTTCTATCCAGAATCTAGTACCAATCCCAAATTGAAATGATGACATTTGCTTTCTAACCAAAGCCTAGTGGGGTCAACATTATAATTGTATTTGAAGCTTAACATGAATGTTAACATGGCCAATGACTACCTTATGCTTAACTTTCAAAACCTTGTTTTCTAATGAGGTAGCATATAAAGATCTATCCTACCCGAAGTCTCCTGTGTAGTGTCTTGATTTCTCTTTCCATGTCATGTTTTTGGTCCTGGAGTTTTTTAACCGTATCTGAAAAGATCACAAAAGTTTAAATATTTATTCTTAAAGCTGTATTCAGAAAGAATGGTATAAAGGGAGGAGGTAATTAAATATGACATTCAAAAAAAGTCATCTTGCCCAAAGACTTTTTATTTTTCATAAAAAAAAAATGTTCACTCCAAGTATTAACCAATATTACTTTCTAAAGAAAATGTTGAGTTTAAATCACAATTTCTAGATTACTTCCTTCCTCAGTGTCTTAAATCTAAAACAAAAAGTTAAGTAAAATCAATTGTTAGAAACACATATATTGTTGGCTCACAATCAATCAAAACAATATTGACTGCTATCACAATGTGAACTTTTAATCACAAGGATTATTAATCTAAGTATTTGTGCGAGCATAACTTAGACACTGGAATAAAAGTCATGAGTTAATAAAATTTTTACAAACTTAATTATATAATACCCTTGGGAGCTGCTACTTACATTAATTCTAGGGGAATTACAAAATAAAAAATATATTTATAAAGTAAATCAATACTCAAGTTACTTCTTGCATAATATGAATTTTCTTCAACAATTTCACTCACTGTAAACACTTAACGAGCACTAATACATGAAGTTCCATACGAGATAGAGTGGGGGTGCAAAGATGAAGACACAGCAAGGCCGGTCAAATGTATGGAGAAGTCACACTCCAGTCAGGTTCTGCTCTAAAACCCATGCTTAAGGACAAGCGCCTTAGGAGGGTGCCATGCTGGTGACCGCTGCTCAGTAGATCCACCACAGCTGGTTATTTCAACAGCTCAAGAACAGGTGACTTTCTCTGTGGTCAAGTACCAGAAAATGCACATCTGGTGACAAACACTCTGACTTTACCAACCGTCCCCCACCCCAACAGATCCCTGTCCTTTCTGTGTTCCAACTCTGCCTACACCGCCTTGTAACTGGTGCTGCGAACACTGAGATGTTGCTTTATACGTCTGTCTCTACCACAGGCCTGAAAACACTCCAAAGGCAGGAGCCGTGTGGTGACTTCACAGCCCCAGCACCTGCCACATGGTAAGACTAGACTGTAAATGGAATAAATGTATAAAGAAAGGTAATGGAAAAAGCGAGAAAAAGCAGCACTAAAATCGTTACCTAGGATTGTTTTTAAAATATTCCATCGATAGAACTTGACTCTATCTTATCAGGGATATCATAGCTATAGACATGATGTTTCTGAGGAAATATTTCCTTCCATTCCTTACACTTGTGACAAGAACCCAGGCATAGAGAACACTTGTGTGCAATGATACATGTAATTAAAAAGTCCTCCTTAAGGTAACAAATGACTGATTAGCTTTTAATCAAGACCCTAACATATGAGTAAGCTGGTATTTTTTTCTTACATTGCTCAGTGTCTTCCTCCTCCCAGTTCCATTAGGAACTGTGACATTATACCTTTAATTCAAAATTGGTCAACGGTGTTATGATATTTTTAAACAGCATGAATTCATTTCAGTAACAACAAAAATCCTAGAACATTTATAACAATTATATGTGTAATCATTAGAAACATATAATAACGATACATTTTTATAAGCAGGATTTAAAAAACAAATGAGAAAATATGAGGGGAACTGGCCAGTTTTGGCAACCTGTAGTAAATTTCTTCCCATTCTGTACCCCCAAAATTGTTCAACAATGTTAGGGACTACAAAAGACAAAGGATTTAAAATTTACTCATTAATTCAACAAGTCTCAGAAGTATCTACTTGGTACCAGGAAAGCTGGCATGTTGTGCCAGGCTTTTTTCTAGGTGCTTAAGATATAAGAGAAAGGAAAAACAGACATAGTCCCCAACCACTTAAGAGACAGAAAGACCAGCCTTGTGTCCAGCTAGCAAAGATGGATGTTTTTACATAAAAATTTCATTCATTTACAAGTCCATCTCTATACAAGCTACATTACATCGGTCCTAATTTAACTGAGAAACTAAGGGTCAACCAGTCATCCAATTTGTTTAAGAGGACACCAAGGTGAGTGCGTGAGTCCAATACCATGATCTGTGTCCCCAGAGGCAAGGATTACTCTGGAACCAGCAGGGTAACTTGGCTCTGTATGAGGAGCCAAGAGTCTTCATGATATTATCACACACAGATTAAGGAGTAAGGACAGAAGCTGAAATATTTCTACTGTTGAAAACACTAGGGATTCCACCTTCCATTTACACTATATTCACTTATGCAGGAAATAATTTTACAATTAAAACAAACCAAAAGTGTAATTTCTCCTCCTCTACTGAAAATAGTTTTCCTTTTCTTCTAGTCACAAAGGACACATCTATCCATCTTTAGATAATTCGCATGAAACAAATGACAGCAATCTTACTACAGCTCACTTTTTACATCTGGTGTCTTGATTCTCAGATGACATTTTAGATTGATCATAAAACAGCAAATTTCATTCATTTCATCCTTTTTATCAACTTCTACCATTCACATGGCCACAAAATTCACATAATCACTATTCTTAAAAGACATTCTTCTTCATCCAACACTACATATTTATTATTGTCACGTCTTCTTATTCCTTTTAAGTAGTAGAGAAGCTGGCGGTCAGTGGACATAGAGGGTGGGGAAAAAGTCGGTTTACAGTTGTGAGTACCCGAAACACAGTTTATTCTTATGTTATTATTTATTAATCATTGTATTATTTCCATACGAACAACTGTAAAGCTATTTTTTTAAAGCTGCCTATATTTGGGGAGGATAAAATACACGAAAAGTGTCACGAGGGAAACTGATTTAAACTTTACAAATCATAACTGTATTGTCACTTTGTAATATAAAGTACTAAAAAGACAATAAGCTTTTTCTTCCTTAGAAGCAAAGGAGTCTGTGCTTAAGTTCTTGTCTTGAAAATTAGCTTGGCCCAATTAACGGTCACACAAAAGGGCAGATATACCTTCAACTCTGGAGCCTCTAAATGCACTTTCTTTCTTCAGTTTTCCTGGTGTGAGGGACACTGCCATCTACTGTCCTCAACTCAAAAGCAGCATTAAACTAGCAAAGTACAGAAGTACTATGATCTCATTTTTAAATTACACCTTATAACTCAATTTTACAATGCTATTTTTATTCTAGAAATCAGGTAAATTGCTATTCTTATTGTTATTAGACCAATTTTGCTCTGAACAATTTTGGGCCTGTCCTGCCTACTTAATAGTGTTGTTCATAATCCTTTCACCACCAAGACCTACCAACCCTGACAAATCAAGATCAACCAGACTTCCACTCTGGCTCCAGCTACATGCTCATCACTCATGTAGATGCTACTAGACAGCTACGGGCACAGACCAACCTATGACCCTTGGGGGTGTAAAGCGGTGAAAGTTCCCAAGCAACCTTTCAGGCCCTCCAAATTCAAGAAAACCCTCAAGGTACTGATACCCAGTGCTCTGTCAGGCTCCTACATCTGGTCAAGTACCTCCAACGAATATCAGGCACAATTTTTAGAAGAAGGAGAAGAGTCGTCGGCAGCCGTCCGTCTCGAGAGACGATGGTGTAGCTTCTTAAGAGTCTATCTGCACCGCTGAGAATGGCTGTGCAGTCCAACTCGGGAGTGACACGGTATCTGTCTCCTCCCGTGTTGAATCGACATCTTGTGATGACGCTGGAGTGTCCTCTCCAGTGAAGCTGAAGCTACAGAGCCTGGGCAGGGTGATATGGAGGGTCTGCTGTTGCCCATGCAGCAGACCCCCCCTCTCTTCGCAGCTGAAGGATCCAAGGGAAAGACGGAGTCAATACAGCTTGGCTTCAGGTGCGCCGCAGGAGTTGCCGGTGTTGACTACAACGTCAAACCGCCTTAGGGACTCCGGCTCCGCATTTTCTGTCGGGGTTTACTCCGTTAGCCTTTCCCCTGAAGAGGTATGCCGCAAGGCAGCGGAGGTTTTTTGGAGTCAGAGTTTTCCTTCTCTGATGTGCCCTGACTGGAAGATCGAACCAGCGACACTTAGCTCGCAGGCAGACGCTCAATCCACTGAGCCAAACCAGCCAGGGGAAAGAAGGAGAAGAGTAACCAATCAGTTAAACCACCCCTCGGGGGCAAAGGAGAGAGGCAGGAGGTGCATCCAACCGTTGGGTCACAGCTTTATCCCCAAACCAGAATTCCTGATGTGTAATGAGGACACAGATGAGCTTTAAATGAACGATTTACTACTTTTATTTTTCTGTATTTTTAAATTTTTATTTTACTCATTTTAATTTTTCTGAAAAAGAAATAGATATAACTCCCCCCCCCCTTGATTCTAAAAGTAATACATGCTCACAATAAAAAGTCTTGAAAGCATAAAAAGGTAACAAAAATAATTATCCACAATTTGCATTAGGCATATATCCTTCCAGACTTCCTATGTGTTTATATATATTTTTAAAGCAAAACATATTATACTATTATACTGCTTCAAAAGACTTCCTACACAGCAGTAGATTATGATCACCTTTATCAATAAATACAGATCTGCAGCACCATTTTGATGGTTATGTTAGTATTCCATCAATTGGATATACAATGATTTGTTTCAGCAATTTCCTATCAACAAAGTTAGAATGATTCCAATTTTTGTTATAAACACCCTGACTGCCTTTATACAGTTGTTCAGATATTACTTGAAGATACATTTCTCGAAGTGGAGAAATGATGGACTATTTCAAACTATCAACAAGATCCATTAGAAGGTTCTAGCTCAAGAATGCAGAATTTTTTTGAGAAATCACCAAGTTATAGAATTTACTGTACAGCATACAGTGAAACCAGTATTTCTTAAGGAATACCATTTTGCCTAGCTACGATTTCAGTGTAATGTTGTATTTAAAGCTTTCATGGTTTTTAATTATAGAAGTAATACACATGGCTCACAATGCCCTACCCTATGACCTGCTTTTTTTCATCTATGACATTTCTCTGTGCCTGTATACACAGCCTGCCTGCTTTGCCTTCACTGGTGAAATGGCAGCCACATTAGGGATGCACTGTGAACATGGGTTATTATTTAGATCTCGACTTTTGAAAATACAGGTACTTTCCAAGTTTTTATGGTAACCAGCAATTCTGCAACAAGCATACACACACACATATATATATATGTACACATTTGCAAACTTCTAAGAATGTTTCTGAAGAGCAGATTTCTATAAGTGGATTGCTAAATTCCTCCTAAGTTTTTGATCAATACCCCCAAAAGCTGCAGGAATCTATACTCCTTCCAACAGTATGAGAACATCCATTTTCCCTATCTTAACCATTATTAATCTTTTTAATTTTTCATACCTGTTAAGTAAACATTGGCATCTTGTTTTACTTTGGGTTTCTTTGCTCTTTTGTGAAGTCAAGCATATTTTTTAAACCCTCACCCAAGGACATGCTTATTTAGTGAGGGTGATGGTTGCTAAAACATTTCACAGATCTCAATTTTTCCATAACAGTATTCCTTGCCATTAAGTCCATTATACCAAGTGCTGACTTAGCATGAACCCCAAATGCTAGAATTCTCTAGGAAAAAAAAATTAACTACCACAAGACTATGGAGATATAACGACTAAATGTAATGCATAAAACTTGTTAGGATACTGCTTCTCATTAAAAAAATTAAGGATTTGAATATGGGGTTTAGATGATTCGAAGGAATTATGACTAATTTTACTAAATGTGGTAACAGTATTGTGGTTATGAGGAAACTTCAGGAGTTACATGTTGAAATATTGAAGAGTTAAGTGTCATGAGGTTTACAACTTACTGTCAACTGGTTCAGTTAAACACACATACACACGAAATACTGTAAAATATTAACAACTGTCAAATCTAGGCAATGGGTGCTAACTATACGATTGCAGTATTTCTGTATATTTGAACTTTGCATTTCAAAAAACTGGGGAGAAAAGCTATATGGCTAAAAATTTATTCAGAGTTTTCAGCCTTTCATAATTAAAATCCATATAATGTTATTGTAAGTTTATTTTGTCAATGATTTATAAAATTTTGGCCTAGGACTCCTGATCATCTAACATTTTTCTAGCAATTACCACACGGTGTCACTCTTTTCACATTCAAATCAGAAGTCTTAGGAGGGAAAAGGCTATTATCAGGACAAAATCCAAAAACACACTGAGCTTCCAAGTTAATCCTTTTACGTTTAGAAAGTAAAGTAAATCTTCTCAGTTGAGAGATAATGAAATAAAAACAAGATGTTAAAAGTTTTTTAAAACTTAATAGAGAAAGTTTATCTCTATGACTATCACTATTTCCAAGAAATATAGCCCCACAGTCAGCTAAGTTAATGTCCAGATACTTCAGAATGTTCCAAATAACCCTGAGGTCAATCTACAAACACTAGGTCAACTAGCCCTGGCTTAGAACTGCCACAGGACATGTTCGGGGCTTCTGCAAATGACCCAGCTCTCTCCTGGAGAGCTTAAACCTCCCCACCCTTTGTATTCAAAGCACATGAGATCTGGCTCAGTACTCTATCTGCCTATTGCCCTCTGTCAAGGTTAGAGCTCAAAGGAGCAGTATCATGAACCAAAAGTTTAAAAAGCTTTAACCAATGCATCCCCCAAAATGTTACTCCCCTTCTCCTTGTCCCCACCTAGGCATCATTATAGTGTAGTATAACCTAAAATGTGTCAATATTTGATGAATCTGAATGAAAAATACATAAGAATTTTTAAATGTATTATTTGGAAATGATTTCAGATTTGCAAAATATAGTACAAAGAATACCCATATATACCCTTTTACTCAGATTGTCTATTGTTAAGTTTACCCATTTGTCTGATCATTTGCTAACGTCTTTTGCTGTCTATCTCTAACTATCTATCTATGTATCAATCATATCTATATACCCCTAATTTTTTTTCTGAACCCTTTAAGGATATGTTGTACATCATGGCCCTTTATCTCCAAATATTTAGTGTGTGGTTCCCAAGAACAAGGATGCTCTCTTACATAAACACAGTAGTTATCAACCTCATCAGTTTATACTGATATGTTTATCTAATCTACCATCCACATTCCAATTCTGCCATAATGTCCATTACAGCATTTCCCCTGTAGCACTGGACCCAGTCTAGGCACAAGCATTGCATTTAATTGTCATGTCTCCTCAGCCTCCTTAATCTAGAAATTTTCCATAGCATCATCCATTTCTGTTTTTAGAATATGCCTCATTTTTTGTCTGCTTAATGTTTCTCTATGATTAATTGAAGTTATGCCTCAGCCAGATTACAGCCTAGCTGATGTTGTGGCCAATATCTATGTGCCTCTGTCACTTACATGACCACCCTGTCAAAACGTAGCCTGATTTTTCCACTGTATAATTTCTGTTTTTATCTTTTCCTCACTTGCAACATAATAAACAGCCTGTGGGAAGACATTTTAAGACCATGCAAATTTCTGCTCCTCATTAACTTTTCTCACAGAAATGCTTTGTACTATTTTTGCAAATTTTTTATGTCTGAAATAACTACAAAAAAATTTTAAAAACTTTTATTTTAAAAAGCAAACCAAGTAACTTAAAATCTGAGTCTCAGCTCCACCAGATTATAAAATCTCCAAGGTAGGCAGGAAAATCAGACAAATAAACAAATGAAAACCTGTGCCTTAGGCACAGATTACAAAGGATCAACACTTTTTGTCTCAGTGCACTGGCAATCACTAGAAGTAGATATTAAGTGGTTTTTCCTAACTTCTAGAAAATAATAACCCCATTAGCTTTCCTCTTAAATAATTTTCCATAATTAAGCACGGTTTTAGAAATAATGCTTCCACTTAACAGTTCTTCAGGACACTAAACGCAGCTGTCCGAAGACGAGCAACGATGTGGACTACACTTTACCACAAGCATATTTCTGCTAGACACTGCCTTTGACTACCGCAGTCGAAATCACTGAATGTAAACTACTCCCACGTGATAAAATGGGCAGGACAAAAAGGAACAGAATGCTCCCCCATCACTTACTCTCTAAATCAGAAATAATGAGGTTGTCATGAAGTTTCACGGCTCGATGTTGTTCTACTTCATCTTCAAGTTCAAAAATGGTTTCTTTCATGTCGCTCCTTTCTGTTTCTTTTTCTTCCAGCTCTGATCTTAATTTTTCTAATGTCATGTTCAAATCTTCTATTTGTTTTTTAGCTTCTTCTTGGAAGGCTCTGTACTCATCTTCTACCTATATGAAATTGGTGAAGGTTAGAAAAGTTAAGATTTGTTTTAAGATAAACTCTAGAACTGAGGTATACACAGTTTCAAATGGAAGCTAAGTGTGAGTTGCTAGCAGTTCATTAACTAAAACAACCTGTATAATAATTGTTTAAAAGTGTGAAAAAGCATCCTAAAATAGGAACTTTATGTAATATACTTAGCATAATCTGTCACGACATCACTGACTGAAATTATACTGACAAATCATTGAATTTAACTAGATTATTTAGGAGGAAATTTTGGAAATTTTCCCTCTTCCAAAGTTTGGACTGAAGGCACGCATTTGATGAATGATTAACATGCTCTCCCATAACAACATGTCCCATTTGTGACAGTTTCCGTATCAAATTAATAATAGAAACAAAAAGATCTCAAATATCGTCATTGAAAAAGTATTAGTTCATAGTGCCTCCAAAATATATATGTTCTCCAACAAATAACATACCTAAATTATATCTTTAAAAGTCATCACTAAAACAATTAAGGTCTGTTACTCAAATTTTGATCAAAGACATATTAATGTTTCTTACTTTAAAAAAAATCATTGCACTAAACTAGGAAACAAATGTAAGATAGATTAATTAAATAACTCATGCAAATAAACACTACATCAACAATCACATGGGGCGTAGAGCCCTGGCCAGAGTAATAGCAGCCCCGGGGTGCAATTCTGAGTCCTCACAATTATGCTGCATGCAAAACAAGGGGACTGGACTAATGATCTCGAAGGTCCCCACCTGCAACAAACCATAGGCCTCTCAGGTAAAGGAGTCTCCATAGTCCAAAAATATTTTAAAACTCACAACAGAACTCTATTTGAAAACCTACAACCACAACAGGATAAGAGGTAGTAGACACCACATGGAAAAATGGCTCTTCTTCTTTGTTATGCCAAAATACATTAGCAATGAGGATATAAAATTACATGACATGCTCCCCCGGATGTGCCCAGAACCAGAAATAAATTCAGTTGTTAGTTCAAACTCTAGCCTCATCCTCTCACAGGTGGGAAAATAGCAATTACAAAATGCAAGCAAGTGAAAGTGACATTATAAGATTACTTTTCAATCTATCCAAGTAAAAGAAAACATCCTTAAGCTTTAAAAATATTAGCTTAAAAAAAGCTAATGACACCCCATACAAGTAACACTAGCTCTCAGTAAGCATGCTGCGTACCACAGCTACACGATGCTGATCCAGGACATTGTATCTACTTAAACAGTACCTTTGCAATGGTGTCCTGCAATCGATTGGCATCGTTTCGGGTATGAGCCAGATCTTCCTGCAGACTACTAGCCAAAGTCTCTGCTTTTTCCTTGTCCAGCCTGACACTCTCCAGGAGATCCTGAATATCAGATTTGTCCCCAGAGTTATGGATGGAATACAGCTCCGCCACTTTCTGCTTTTCATTCTCCAGCTGGGCCTTCAGGCGGTTCATCTCGATCTGGTCACTGGCCACTGTGGCTTTGTACTCCTCTAACGTGACTGCTAGGGCCGCTTTACCCTTCTGCTCAGACTCAATAATTCGCTCCATGTGGTGATTACGTTCTTTGAGCGCCCCTATCATTTCTTGAGCTTCCTTATTATCTTGTTCTGCCATCTTCAAAGTATTACTTAAATGCTGCTGGACACCAAGGAGCTGTTCTCGTTCAAAACGGGCATTCTCAGCGAGATCCATGTAACGTTGTTCCAGTTCCATATAGCGTCCACTTTTTACATCTTCATCTATGACATAAGAAATGTGGTGTTCATCAAGAAGGGAGCGGAAATATTCAATTTGTCGGCTGAAGTGTTCCAACTTATCACTCTGCTGACACAAAGACTCCATAAGAATAACCTTCTCCTCTCCGAGCCTTTCATTTTCACTGTTCAGTTCTTGGGTGATCTGCTGTAAGTCGGCTAGCTCTTGCAGAGTTGCCTGAAGCTCCTCACTGGTGCTGTGCTGGTTCTCTTCCATCTGGTGTATCCGCTCAGTCAAGCAAGCAACAGACACTTCACTGGCATTCCCACTGCTTCCCTTCCGAGAGCGCTCTGTGCTTGGAACGCCTTCCGACTCTGAGGACGATGGTGCATCGAGGGCGTCGTCGCTCGACGTGAGGGGCTGGTACACCTCACTGCACTCGCTGTCTAAATTGTCCATAGAGTTACTGTGCTGATGGTCCATCAGAGTGTTTTCATCCTGACTCAGAAGATCCTCCACTGACCCAGGGGCAGAGCCTTCCACTGAAGAAGCCAGAGTCCCTCCTCCATCACTCTGGTTACCAGGGGTGATTTCTGGGCTCAGGGACTGATAGCCAAACAGTTTTTCAGAATTGTCTAACCTCTGCTCTAGGGAAAAGCCCAATGCATTCAACCTGTCCTTTAACATTCTGTTTTCATTTTTCAGCTGATTGAGTTCTTCACGGATGGCAGTGTTCTGTTCCTGTAACTGCAACAAAGTGGACTCAACATCAGTGGGCTGGTGAGCAATAATGGCTTCTTTCTCCTCAGACTTTTCATCCCCCTCAGAATGATCCTCATTGATGCCCAGTTGAGCACGCATGTCTCTAAGTTCATTTCTCAAATGTAAAATTTCCACGTCTTTGGTTCTTGCCAGTGTGAGAAGATCTTTCACTTTGGCTTCCAGAGCAGCTTTGTCACTGATCTGATTGTCTGACTTAGACTTGCTCATGCGAACATCACATTCCGCAGCAGTGCGACTGCGGGACCGTTTAGCCAGCGCCACGTCATTAGCTCCTTGACCTGCAGAAGGTAGTTTTTTGCTCTGATTTAGCCGGGTACGTTCACGTAATCTTTCTCTAGTAGAACTGGATTCTTTATTACCTGTGGAAGTGCTCCGCTTGGTTGAAGAACTTGTGCCTACGTGTTTAAAACAAAGAATTTGAAGCAAAAGTATTAGTTAAAAAAAAAAAAAAAGACACATAGTTTATGCCCAGGTCTAATGAGATAAAGTCTAGAGTTATGCATATTGATTTTAACCTACATTACTCTCACCTTAGAGTCTGGTTACCGTAAAATTCAGTTTCCTCAAAACCAGAAGATCACTCATCTTTTAACTACCAATGGAAAAGAAGTTACACACTGAATTGTGTGCTTTAAATGGGTGAATTTATGAAATGTGAATTATATATCTCAATATAGTTGCTACGTTAAAAAAAAGTTATACACATTAATTTGAATCTTAAAGCCTGGTTTTAAACAGGTGGTCAGGGACATAGCCCAGGGAGGCTGGATGAAGATGACTCTAGAATTAGCTAGTCAGTTGGCAAATTAACCATAGAAACAGATGGTAAAGAAAGATCACAGAAGAGCAAAAAGAAAAAGCCTCCAGAAAGAACAAAAATCTAAACTACCTACAGAAAACACAAAAAATGTGATCAAAATAAACACAACAGAGTACCACATAAATAATAATAAGTTAACATGTAGTTAGCACTTACACATATGCATGTGTGCATTAACACTTCACATACAATAATTTATATGAGCCTCACAAAACTCTAAGGTAGGTACTAACTATATCATCTTGTTTTACAGAAGAAGAAACTCACACAGATGTGAATAATTTGCCAACATCCCACAGGTAATAAATAGGTGAGGCAACATTCAAACCTAGGCAATCTGGCTCCAGAATCTGCAACTTAACCAGTATGCTCTACTGCAGAGGTCCCCAACCCCCGGCCATGGACTGGACCAGTAATCAGTCCACTGTCTGTTAGCAACCCGGCCGCACAGCAGGAGGCGAGTGGCAGGTGAGTGACTATGAGAGTGAGCGAGCAAAGCTTCACTGGCATTACCACCTAAGATCCACCTCCTATCTACCCCCGAACCCCAACCCCCAACCCCAGGTGCAGTCCAGTCCATGGAAAAATTGTCTTCCACAAAACCAGTCCCTGGTGCCAAAAAGTCTGGAGACCACTGCTCTACTCTGTCTCTAAATGTTAGAAAATAATGATGCATTAATGCTAAATAATGATGACATGTTCCTCAAGTATGCTATACAAATTACACTGTTACTTAACTGCTAAAATTTTAAACCTGTGAAAATAATTGACATGATCCATTGTTTAAGATAAAAATAACAGGAGCCCTGGCTGGTGTGGTTTAGTGGATTGAGCACCAGCTTGCGAACCAAAGTGGGCCAGGTCCCCAGTTGGGCACGTGTGAGAGGCAATCACACATTGATATTTCTCTCCCTCTTTTTCTCCCTCCCCTCCCCTCTGTCTAAAAATAAATAAATTAAATTTTTTAAAAAGTAACAGAAATATGTTTAAATACCCACAAACACTTAAGAAATAATTAGAATATTTTTTACTTTGAAAAATAATATCTAGACCTAATGAATATTTTAAAAGAACCCACTGGTTCTTTATGTAGCAGGCACCAGGCTGCAGAAGTAACAGGAGCAAAAGATCTACATGATGGAAGAAGACAGTATTATAATTTTGTAGGCCTCAGGTGCAGTGGAGGGCCACAAGACAGGTGAAGGGATGAGCTGGCAGAAGTGAGCATGGCACAAGAAAAAGTAAAGTAAGGCCGCACAGTTAATGGAAATAGCAGGTGATTTCTTTTCCATATAGCCCTGAATGTCACGAAGAATTCAACACATGTTCTTGAGCAGGTAAGAAGCATAAGGAAAGAGCCTTTTTATGAAAGTTAATCTAGAAGATGCTAAGTGGAACTTATGAGGAAGAAGGAAGAGCAGTGAAGGGGGAACATGAGCAAGCAGCGCAGTGAAACTCAAGTCTTACATGCAGGCAGTAAGATCTAGATCTCTGTAAAAACAGAGAAGAGATAATAAATCAGTAACAAAGGCCCAAGTAACAGGACTGGAAGTAACAACTGCAAACGGAGGCCAAAGAGCACAAGGACTGCTGAAACACGTTCCCCAATATTAATTCCCTCCCCCATTTCTGTAACTCATACCATCATCCTTATCTAAACCAGAAACCATACTAAAAAAGGAAAGAACTGTGCACAAACAAGAAGCAGAAAGGAACAAGCCAGTAACGAGGAAAAGAACTGATAATGTCCCAAAAGGAAAGAAGATGTAAAGAAACAAGAAGGAGGAGACAGAAGAAGAAAAGCTCCCCCTCTGGGATTATTGTGACTAGTAAGTGGATGGAAGAATCTGAGGTACAGACAAGGGAATTGGTCTTAGGGAAATCATCAGGAGTAAGTAAGCGCAGAGCAAGTGAACTGAAGAATTAAGGGTGTTGTTATGAGCTGAACTGTGTCCCCCAAATTCACATGCCAAAGCCCTAACCTCCAGTACCTCACAATGTACTTGGAGATAGAGTAACTTAAAGAGGTAATTAAGGTAATTAAAATAGGGTTGTTAGGGTAAACCCTAATACAATATGACCAGAGTCCTTGTAAGATGAGGCAGTTAGGACACAGACACAGACAGATGACCGCGTAAGGACATAATGAGAAGGCGGCCATCCGCAAGCCAAGGAAAGAGGCTTCAGAAGATATCAAGCCTGCTGATGCCTTGATCTAAGACTTCCAGCCTTCAGAACAGTGGGAAACTAAATTCTGTTGTTTAAGTCACCCAGTCTGTGATTTTTTTGTTATGGCGGTCCTAGCAAACTAATACTGATTCAGGGAGGTTATAACTGAATTCAGCCTTGTGAGGGCAGGTAGCATTGGTCAGCTGGGAACCATGTGTGCAAATACATGGGATCTCTCCCAACAAATTCTAAAAGCTGAAAATAGGAAGAGATACAGATGGTATTAGAGTATTTAATTTCCTTTTAACCACACAATAGAGCATTTCATTTCCTTTTTACCACACGAACTGGAATGTTAAAATGTAGTGATGATCCCAGACTTGAGAGTAAAAGAGCTAAGATTCAGTTCTTGCTCCACCACCAGTTTTGTGGCCTGGTACAAAATAGGGGCCCAATATTTACTGAGCAAATGAATGCATGCCCTTGGGCTGGATACTTGAGCTTTCTATGCATAACTTTCTCATCTCTAAAATGAGGAGAGCCCTGACTGGTGTGCCTTGGTTGACTGGATCGTCATCCTGTAAACTGAAAGATTGCGGGTTTGATTCCTGGACAGGGCACATATCTAGGTTGTGGGTTTGATTCCTGGTTGGAGTGCGTATAGGAGTCAACCAACTGATGTTTCTCACTCTCCCTCCTTCTTCACCTTCCTCCCTCTCTAAAAGCAATGAAAAAATGTCCTTGGGTGAGGATAAAAAAAATAAAAGAGGATAACAGCCTCTATCTACCTCATAGGGCTATAGTAAGGATAAAATGGAATAATTCCTGGAAAGCACAAAGTGAAACATGTTTCCTCCTGGTAATTGTACCAGACTGCTATTAAAGTTAACAGTGAGGCATGATCTGGGAAGAAAGGAAGAATACACAGAGGGTTAAAGCAGGACAGAGGACAGTAGGTAAACATGGGCAAGGAAAAAAAGTTTAATACACACAAGAAGGGCTAGCTACTTAAATAATGATGATAAAAGGTCTGATACAATTTTTGCCAATTTGCTTTCAAAGCTTTATTACAAATGTATAATTTATGTTCATTAGAAGTTTTAAGTTTTTTTCTTTACGTATATAAGTAAAATATGATAGCATTACTCCTTGAACAATAGGATGAGTTAATTTATGGACTCCATCAAATCTAAAAACAAACTGCTACTTATGAATGAAAAAAGAATGGTAGAATTGGAATGAATGAATCTAGGCATTGATCATCAAAAGCTCCTAACTTCAGGGAAAGAGAGACAAGTAGAAATGATGTGCCTGCTGCAGATAAACAACTACCACCTATGAAGGAATCCTGGGGGAAAAAAGAACCTGAATCTGTCCCATCAAGACTCTAGATTCAATGACATTTAAAGTAAACAAAGAGAACAAAGGAATACAGTCAAGGACTTCATGAGAATATGACAAAATCTAGATCACAGAAAACTTTACAGCTCAAATGAGCAGTTGCTATAGAAATTAAATTGCAAGAAAAAAATTAAACAAGCCCACACATTAAAAAAAAAGACTTAAGAGAAACATATCCCCAATTATTATATATGGATCTTAAATAAATCCTGACTCAAACAGACAGTAAAACATATATCTATAATATTTATTAGATAGTTGGAAATTTAAACTTATTGAATAATTTATGATGAAAGGGATGATTAATTATTTTAAGGACTGATAATAGTATTGTGATTATATTCTTTTTTTAAATCCTTATATTTCAAAGATAATGAAATATTTATGGATGGAACTATAGGACATTTGGAATTTATTTCAAAATAATAAAGGAGAAAAGGTGTGTGTCAAGGAGTTAAGACTGGCCAGCAGTTGATAAGACTGATGAGCCACAGGTTGAAATACCAGCTTACTTTTGTACATGTTTGAAAATTTCTTTAATTAAATGGAATCCCCTAATACCACTACTCTCTGCCTCGTCAAACAAAAAGGCAGTTTTAACTTGTAGACTCACTGCCACGAATACCTGTGCTAATTTTGGATTTGTTCTCCACAGTGCTCATGGCAGGGGCAGATGCTGAAGATGCTGCAGAAGGGCAGGTGCTTTTCTTTCCTTTAACACCATTAGTCACTGTCACCCCTCCAGCCATTCCAGCTAAAAGGTCATCACTGCTCTTGGTCTGAAAGCAACAGAAAATAAAAATAAATTGACTAGATGAAGCAAGATTAAATAATATTTGGAGAATAAACAAGGCTCTTGACTTATATTGAGTTCAAGAGTTCTATGAAGACTTTCTTACATTTAGCAATCAGTGCATCACATTGTGCTACAGAAACAGAACTTCTCAACTAGTTTATAAACAACCACACTTCTTTTTAATATATAGAAATCACATATGTAATCAAAAATTTTATGAAAGCCTGCTGTGTGCCCACATGTGCCAGATTCATTGAGGGATGAGAAAAAGTGAAAACAGGACCTTGTTACTCTTTCATCGAGGACATGACTTATGGACAGAGATCATTTGAGCGATACCACGTGGGCTATCTCAGGGAAGTCCCATTATGCCACAGGAAATGCCATCTTGCAATTTCTAGAGGGAAATATCACTGAGAATCAGAAATAACCTGCATTGCTCTAAAATGATTCAATGATGGAGCCAATACCTAAAAAAAATTATTCTGAATTTTTTTCTTCCTTCACCTAACTTTTTAGTAGTCTAATTTAAGCCAAAAATGAAAGATTTTTTAAAAGGCCTACGTAATATATAAGTAAAAACTAGATATTTTATGGTTAGAGTAAGGATTAGTCAGCCTAAATTATCATACTACTTGAGAAAGACCATTTTAAATATTTATTTATATTTTATAAAGATGACTGAAAAAGTATGAGCTTTTCCAAAAGAAAACAAGCACTCTAGCCTTGGCCAGTGTGGCTCAGTTGGTTGAAGAATCATCTGGCAAGAAAATTGAAAGGTCACAGGTCCCATTCCTGGTGAGGACACATGCCTAGGTTGCGGGTTTGGTCCCTGATAGGAGCACATAGGAGAGGCAACCAACTGATGTTTCTCTCACATCAGTATTTCTTTCCCTCTTCCTCTCCCTTCCGCTCTCTCTAAAAAAATCCAGAACCATGTCCTTGGGTGAGGATTAAAAAAAGAAAGACAAAAAGCACTCTGAAGAAATCTGTTTTTACTTCTCCTAGAAATGAGAGAAAACACAAAGTTAAAGATCTACAGGAAAAAATTAAAAACTACCATTCAATGAAAAAACAAAGAAGTTTTGTGCCAGTAGGTAAAGGCACAAGTTAGTCAACTGATTTATGTTGTTTTCTAGCTGGAACCATTCTTACCCTTAGATAATCATAATTCATTCCCATAGATTAAAATGGTTCATAAATAAAACTACTTTCTAAAATCTCTTTCAATTCTAAATGTCAGTGGTCTCATATGGAGTAGATTTTTCTCTTATCATTCAATTATGAAAATTATCATACAGTAGTACCATTAGATAGGTCTATTTGTCTTACTAAAAGAGGCAGAAAAAGGATTAATATTTTAAATGAATTAAACAGAAATAAGCTTTGGTGATTTAGGGTTGTCACATCATGAAAAAAATCTAGGTTATGTACAATAATAAAGAAGGGGGATAACGCATTACTTATTAAGGATTATTCATATTAAGTTCCTGTTAATAAAATTTGTCATCAACTATGAAGCCAAAAAAAAAATTGTCAATCGAAAGTTACACCTCCTTCCTGTCAATATGTCCCTCGTCCATTAAGTCAGTAAATAAACTCACCAAACTCTTACATTTTCAAATCATCTCTTATATTCTATTAATAAGTCAAAATGACTTCTGAACTAATTTTTCTTTCTCCAAAGTCAAATATTCCTTTTTTATTTAATCCTAATCCAAGGATATATTTATTGATTTTTTTAGAGAGAGGAAAGGGGGAAACAAAGAAAGGGAGAAACATCAATTTGAGAGAAACATCAATTGGTTGCTTCCCGTACTTGCCCTGACCAGGGACCAACACCACAACCTAAGTGTGTGCCCTGACCAGGGATCGAACCGGAAACATTTTTGGTGTACATGACGACGCTCCAACTAACTGAGACAACTGGCCAGGGCAAAGTTAAATATTCTTTACTTTCATAATAATCACATCTAAAAACTACCCTACAGAGTCATGTGAAATGTGGCTTGTCACACTTCTCTGGTTACCATCAGTCTTCAGGTAATGGGAAAGTTAAGTATACATCAGAGCACCAAATGAAAAACTCTGATAAATACCAAAATAACTAACAAAGTATAGCATTGGCGCATGAATAGGACCAAATCCAGAAAGAAACTGCACAGACAATTGATATATGACCAAAGAGGCAGTACAGGGGGTAAAAAAAAAAGGTTTTCACTAAATAGTGCTAAGTCACTTATATATTCACAAAGAAAGAAAAAAAAAAAAGAGCCCTATTTCACCCCATATCAAAAATAAATCCCACCCTGGCCAGGAAGCTCAGTTGTCAGAGCATCACCCTGATATGCCAAAGTTGAGGATTCAATTCCCAGTCAGGGCACATACAAGACTCAACCAATGAAGGTATCAACAAGTGGAACAACAAATCCTTTCTTCCTTCCTTCTTTCCTTCCGTCCTCCCTCCCTCCTTTCCTCTGTCTCTCTCTCTCTAATGAATACATAATAAAAAATAAATCCCAAGGGCTATGATTCAAAAGCCTCAATCATAAAACAAAAAATTGATACATTTGATTGTATGAAAATGAAAATCTATAAAATAATTATTTTTCATTTTTGCATGGTCAAAAAAATCATAAGCAAAATAAAAGATCATACATACGTATACATACAGAAAGAGAGAAAGAAAGAGAAAGAGAAACTGGGAGAGTATATGTGCAATATCTCACAGATAAAGGGCTAATATCCCAAATACACAAAGAACTCCTAAAAATCAAGGGGAAAAAAAAAACTACCAAAAACCATTTAGAAAAGTGAACGAAATAAATAACATATACAGTAGTCCCTCTCTATATTGCAGTTCACTTATCACAGCCTCACTGTATCAAGGGATTTTTAAAAATATTATATTTATTTATCGCGGATTTTTTGTTATATCGTGGGATTTTGCGGTACTGTATTTGTATGTTGTTAAAGTTACGTAGGTTTAAGAGTGTAGAATATGTTTAAGAACATAAGTAGTGTTTATAATAAAGTGTGGAAAAAGTTAATAAGGGACTGGGAAAGGTTAAGGGACTGGGAACGGTTTATAAGTGTGTGGGAAGGGCTTATAAAGCCTTAAAATATATAAAAATACTAAAATAAATGTAAGGTTCCTACTTTGTGGATTTTCACCTATTGTGTGTGGGGGGGGTGTCTAGAATGTAATACCCGTAATAAGTGAGGGAATACTATAATCAATTCACACTCACATACAAAAAAGATGATCAGTCTAACAACAGGAAAAATGTAAATTAAGAATTAAGATACCACTTCTGACCTAACAGACTGACAAAAATGAAAAAGAATAACGTATTCATTCCTTTAAGAATAATATGGAATAGCAGGCACACTCGAAAATTGCTGGTAAAAATGCAACTTGACATAAATAAGCCTTATCTTTGGGAATCTGGCAAAATCTAACAGAGCTACAGATGCTCTTATCTTTTACCTAGCAATCCCACTTCTAGGAACTTACCCTGAAGATACACCTCCAGTAATACAAAAATACTGTACATATGCATAAGATTATTCACTGCAGCATTACTTTTAATTGCAAAATATTGTATTGTAAGATGCCTGTGCATATGAAAGTAGCTGAATCAACTATAATATAGCCATACAATCAAGTTTATTAAGCACCTATATAAAAAAAGAATGTCAACCCCAATAAAATATATCTATAAAAAAAAATTGAGGAACACTGCTATAAACTGGTATGGAGAGACTTCTAGAATACATTGAGTGAATGGCAACTTTTATGTAAGAAAGAGGAAATACCTGCGAGCTAAGTGTCGCTGGTTCGATTCCCAGTCAGGGCACATTACTAGGTTGCATGTCAGGTCCCCAGTTGGGGGCACGAGTGAGAGGCAACCACACAGTGATGTTTCCCTCCCTCTCTTTTTCCTTTCCCCTCTCTCTAAAAATAAAATAAACAAATAAATAAATAAAATAAAATAAAAAAAGAAAGGGGAAATAAAAAAAATATACACGTATCTGCTCATTTATGCAAAAAGAAACACAGGAAATATAAACAAAAAACAAATTACCTCCAAGGGATAGGTGGAGAAAGAGTAAGAAGTAATGGAGAGGTGGGAAAGGGCACCTCTCTGAATACATCTTCTCATATAGTTCTGGCATACAGAACCGTGGTAGCATTTCACATGTTCAAAATAAATAAATAAATTAATTAATTAATTAAATAAACAAGGGTGGGGGAACCCTAAAATGAAACACAATAGGAGCAAATGGACCCAACTACATTTCAAATGAATGACATAACTATCATGGGGGTTAAGGGGGGCAATCCAAACATCCTTTAGAACACAGTACACTGACCATAAATTCCCAAACTCTCAAGCTAAAAACAAAAAAAGTGTAAATATTGAACTCCAGCTGGTATATTTGTTTTTTGCAGTGGTATGGGTGAACAATTTTCTATTTTCTGTATACACTAGGATTGAGAAAATAAGTAAATATATTATAGCTAATGCAAGCCAGGTTTCTCACTGTTGGACAAAGATTACAATTATGGAAAGTGGAAAGGTTACTATGAACCTTGTATGTTAACTGGAATTGAAAGTATCAGTATGAACTCAGAAGTTTTAATACATATGAAAAGAAACAGATACAGAAGCTGATTAAGGTATGTATGTATGCACATGTGTGTGTGTTTCCTATCTCTGTCCACCGAGAGGGCTCAGAAACAATATACTCAAAAGCAATGAGGACACCTGCTTCCAGATGGTTTAGGTTCCACCCTCCCTAAAAGGAACAAGGCCACGGCGGAGGTGCAGGTTTGCTCTGTTTCTTATCAGGTCGTGGCTGCTTGTTCCCTTTGTGGTGATTCACTAAGTTCAACACAGATGCTTTGTGAACTTTTATGGACGTATGTTATATTATACTTCAACAAAAAAGTAAAAACAAAATAAAAACAACTCTGCTCTTCCAACTTGGCTTTTACATGAAACTACTGGCAGGCTCTCTTAAGTTTTTCCCCATTTCTTTTAATATTTAATACCATTCTGTAAACAACATGTGCATCACCACATGTAAATATCCTCCATCAGCAAAGTCCAAAAAAATGAAACTGATGAAGGAATAGACTTTTAGCCACTTTTTAATGACAGATGCAAAATACAAATCATTTGTTAAAAGCATTCCAGATACAAGCAATGAAATACATGCTTCTTAAGGTAAAGTCCAAGTTTCATAGTCTGCATCTTCATCTCAAAATTTAAGATTAGTTTTAAAATTTTACCTTTCAAATTTCAGAAATGACTTGCTCAATCATAATGTTAACTCATTTTATACTAAAAAGGAATGATCACAAATAACTGTCGGGTCATCAATTATGTAGATAAGACTAACTGAAGTAACTGAAGCTTATTAATTCCCATCAATTTTTAGAAAAAAAAAAGTCTCATCAGTACAATGAACAAGTATATTACTTCTACCAGGATGAACATAAACACCTGAGCAGTGTGTGAAACCTGCCATGTGTAGGCATGTAGGAAACCATCTCTACGTGGAAAATAATCTCTTCTACTGGCTGTAACAAAAAGGTATTAAGCATACAAAGGCCCCAAAACAGATGTCACATCTACTGACAAGAGTGGGAACAATGTCACCAAAACTCACTGGAAACAGCAATCGTACTTTATTTTATTATTTGCAAAATCTCCAATCAGCAGTGAGGTGCTCTGGATCAAAGAATGCTTTTCCATACCACTCAACTAGATCTAGCCTCAGACAATATTTGAAATGAAGTTTAAAAAAAAAAAAAAGGGGGAACCCTAGTGCACTGTTGGTGGGAACGCAGACTGGTGCAGCCACTGTGGAAAACAATGTAGAATTTCCTCAAAAAACTAAAAATGGAACTGCCTTTTGATCCAGCGATTCCATTGCTAGGATTATACCTAAGAATCCTGAAACACCAATTCAAAAGAACCTATGCACCCCTATGTTCATAACAGCGCTGTTTATAATAGCCAAGTGCTAGAAACAGCCTAAGTGCCCATCAGTGGATGAGTGGGTCAGAAAATTGTGGTACATTTACACGATGGAATACTATGCAGCAGAAAGAAAGAACTCCTACCTTTTGTGACAACATGGATGGAACTTGAAAGCATTATGCTTAGTGAAATAAGCCGGGTGGCGAAAGACAAATACCATATGATCTCACCTAATACAGGAACCTAATGAACACCACAAACACACGAGCAAAATAGAACCAGAGGCATGGAAACAAGGAACAGACTGACAGTGACCAGGGGGGAGGGTGTATTCAAGGAACTAGTATAAATGACCCAAGGACATCAACAACAGGGTGGGGATTGACTGTGGGAGAGGGGAGAGGTGGGCAGGGCAGGGGAGAGCAGTGGGGGGAAAATGGGGCAACTGTAATAGAACAATAAAAAAATGGAAAAAGAAAAAGAAAATATGGTTGTAATTTTTATAAAAGAAAATAAAACCTAGTAAATTGAAGGAAACAAAAAAAAGGCATATCTCAGTACCCTGCCATTACAAGAAGAGTGTCATGAGGACACTGTACAATGACAGACATGTATATGTGGGTGTCCACATGAGAAAATGAGTATATGTGCATAGTGTTTAAATAATTAAAAGCCAAACACTTCATTCACCTGGTTAATCATCAATGCTTCATCAGTTACAGGAGTTCAGGTTGTGGGGAGGTATCTACATGCTAGAGAACCACAGTGAAATATGAAATTAGAAAAATAAAATAACACTTAAGTTTGTGGATCTCCAAGTCTTTTTAGTTTTGTTTTGTTTTTCTTTCAATTTTTCTGGTCATTGTCAGTTTCCTTCTTTCCCTCTGTGTCTTCTTACTTCACTTTCTATTCAAGACTTTTTTCTCCTCTCTTAAGTTCCCCAATAGCTTCATCTCTTCAATGACCCTCCCCACGACACACACACACACAGAACTTCAACCAACCAACACAGCAGGGCCAAAGCTATGGAGAGCTGGCACGTGCTGGCACACAGCAGGTACACGCTTCTGCTTTACAATTAAAAAGTACTCACTGTTCAAGATCAAACTACTAGCAACTCCGGATCCCAAGCCTCAGGAGTTCCGACACGCCTGCACTGTGCACACTCCATTCTAAACCTTCAAAGACACTGCCTGCCAGGGATAAGGAGGCAACAGAAGGAAGGCAATAGTGTAAACCCAAGGCCAATGTTCAACCTGTTCTTCCAGTCACGTAAATAACAGGTCACACAGGGACTCCACTCCAAAGACAGCCCCAGAAACTGCGTAACCAGTTAGGTCAGAAAATGTCAGCTATCTTACACAAAAGAGTGGCAACACTGCCACCAAGGAAATACTTCATGGTGTTGATTCAGACTAACGGGAGTAGGGCAAAGGAACACTCCTGGTACCATCCCTTAGGCCCCAGGATGACACCAGCAGCTCATCATGGCAGTAGCAAGGAGAAAATCTAGGGGCATCTCCAAGCCCATGGAGTAAGTCTGGGTCCAGGGTTGACAACCCTGAAATAGAAAAACCAGCATTTCCTGCTAGATCTTTCAACACATATAAGGAAGTCCCTCACCAGCTGTTCCTGGGAGGTACTTCTAAAAATAATTAAGCCTGCTCCGGCTAGTGTGGCTCAGTGGATTGAGCACCAGACTGAGAACCAAAGGGTCACTGGTTCGATTCCCAGTCAGGGCACACGCCTGGTTTATGGGTCAGGTCTCCAGTTGGGGGCGCGCAAGAGGCAAGCACACAGTGATGTTTCTCTCCCTTTCTTCCTCCCTTCCCCTCTCTCTAAAAATAAATAAATATAACCGTTTTAAAAAATAAAAATAAGCCTCAATCTGTCAAAGCCTGCATGGACAAAAGGCTCTTAAATGGATCATGCTTCAGGCAGTGCTTGGTTTTCCCTATCTATCAGACTAACTGAAACACTCTCGAAGTCTTCCCCATTGAGTCAAAACTACCCAGAACACCACATCCCTAAAACAAACAAGCAAAGGACAAACAGATGAATTCTGGGCTGAGAAAGCTGGAAGACGACTCCACGACTGCACAAATCTCTGCAATGACCTAAGACTTGACCTGGAGCCATCATGTCCCTTAGATGGTCCCTGACAATACCCAGGAAGACTTCGTTTCAGGAGTCAATCCTGGGCTAGAGAAAAGTTTCTAGAGCGAACCAATAAAAATGCTAATTTACTAAGCAGTTGCTGGGAAACAGACCCTGTACCAACTGCTTTCATACATTCCCCTCATTTCATCATGACCATGGCCCTGTGAAGTACATATGAAATCCACTTCTGTCTGCCCCTGAAGCCTATGACCTAACAGAGCGACTTTCACCCTTCTTCACCTCATAGCCCACAAAAAACGAATTACTAAAATTCTGTGGCACACAAAAACTAGATTATATACTTTTTGCTGATCTGGCAAAAATAGGTATAATTTTATTCATTCACATTGTTGTGTTGGCTGCTGTCATTTTTTTTTTTTTTTTTTTTTTTTTTTTAATTTGACAATCTAAGGGAAAAGAGGTCAATGTCCCTAACTAGTCAGGTATGGCATGTTTTAAAAATTCTCACAGCACACCAGTGCGCTTCTTGAAGCACAGCACACCAGCTGAAAACCACTCAGCTAATGAATCACTATTCTATACTGACAAGAACTATGCCAGCCTATAAAGGAGTGTGAAGAAAATCTGTGTCACTCAGTTTTAACTAGAATTAATACTGGATCAGTTGTCAGAAAAAGAATAACAGTTATGGTGTGTAAGGTAGTGGAGGTGGAAATTAAAATCCCCGTCTAGGGGTCTCAGGAATTATATTGCTGGTCATCCTTTAAGATCCACATAAACCTTCTGGCTAGAAATAGTACCTCCCTATTTGAAATGGCTTACACTGTTTCTCTCCTCTCCCAGGGCACCTGATTTTTTCACATGTATTTTACTTATTCTGTATGTGACCCACCTCCATCCATTACCCCACAAACTCCTTGAAGGCGGACTCTTTATCTCCAGCTAACATCGGCACAGAGCCTTGCACAAGGCAGCCACTCAATGATTTGTTTCACAAATAAGCTATTTGGTTTCATTCATACACACCAGTTATGAACTTCTTATCAAAGGCAATGTGTTCCCAGCCAGTAAGAGGGTGAACCCTAAATAATGCCTATTTAATAAATCAAACATCATATTAAGATGCCCCATCCTAAAAGTCCATCATATATTCAAACATCACCCCAGTAATACCTTTGACAATGGTGCTGCTGTTCCGGGTTTTACAAGTTTGCCTCCTGTAGATGCTGAAGAACTGTTTTCAGGTTTAGTTTTTTCTAACGTTTGCGTTTTGTTTATCCCAGACACTTTAGGCACTAAGCCGACACTCCTGCTTGCTTTCTTCATTCTGGGCCTTTTCGTGATACATTTACAAGCAAATCTGTGGAAAGAAATGGTATACTGAGAACAAAACTGAGAGAAAGCTCCTTAGAAATTTGTTTTTGAAGAATTTTACCATGTTGATAAATAAAAATGTTTGAAAGCTAAATGTAGCTATAAAAAATAAAAGTTGAATAATACTTAAGATATTTTAATGCACCCTATTTGCAAGGCTTTCTTCTTGACTATTACTAACTTGAAATTATTTTTGCATTCTAATTCAGTCAGTAAAAAGAATATCCTAGATCACTAACGGAACTGGCTAAACATAACAGTGTACATTATCTTTAGCATTTAATGAAGCAATAATCATCCTTGCACCTAGAATTAGCCATTTTGCAGGTATCTAGGGGGTGATTAGACTTTTCAAATTACCCAGCATAGTCTGGATTACAAGTCTTCGTTGTAATATCCCCACACAAGCCAGCAGAATATCCCCCAAATTCCAACACTCAGGATCCAAATATATTTCCCAGAGTATTTTTCTTTTTTCTTTTCTTTTCAAGACAGCATCAAAATTCTTTATCAGAACATGCATCTCAATTTTTGGTTCAGAAAATAAAGGACTTCTAGCCCTGGCTGGTGTGGCTCAGTGGATTGTCAGCCTGCAAATCAAAAGGTCACCAATTCAATTCCCAGTCAGGGCACATGCCGGGGCTGCTGGCAAGGTCCCTCGCTGGGGGTGTGCAAGAGGCAATCGATCGATGTTCTCTGCACATTGATGTTTCTACTCCTCTCTTTCTCCCTCCCTTCCCCTCTAAAAGTAAATTTAAAAAATCTTTTTAAAAAGAAAAGAAAGGAAAGGAATTCCATACACCCATAAGGAATATGACAAATCTTACACCCAAGTGGCAGACAGTACAGCAGGTCCTTCAATAATGTCATTTCATTATAACATTAACAGAAACTTAACTTTTATTATATTAATTAGCTTATGGGAAACCTGGTTTTGTTATACCACAGTTACAAGAACCTACTGACAACATTAAGTGAGGACTTACTGTACTTGATTTCACAGCTGAGAGGACTTGGAATAACACTGGCAGCACACAAAGTGGTGGCCAAATAAACCCTTAAATATACCTTTATTAACTGAGCTAGATAAGCAGTATCTATGCTAATATCACGTTTGGAAAGACACCATGGACTGTTTTGGGTAGAGTAATACAACTAACAAAAGGGAAGCCTATTTTGAATGTAAAGAGGTTTATGTATGATGATTCTGAGAAACAAAAAGCAGTTTAGTTTACTTTTATGAAGATTTCTACACACTAGTACAAATGAAATTTCTTTTTTAAGAGAAGAGGCTCATTCCAAAAGCCTTAACGAATGTTTTACCTAGACTGTGCTCCAACACTCCAGATTTATCTTGCCCTGACATAATACAAACTGTACGAACTGGTTTGGTGGCAGGAACAGTGAAACAGAGCAAAGGGGCTCTGCTCTATCCTCAGAGTGATAAGGCCTTGTAGCAAAAAGAACACTTATTAACATCAACTAACCAGCAAAACCTCAGAGACTCTCTCCTCTAGCCTTCCTCCAACTTCCTGGTTTTCCTTATAGAAAATGCTGGATACAGTTAATGATCAAATTACCTCTCCACTCTTAATCCTTTTGCTCTCTACCTTCCTATTCTCTCTATACGGGTAATCTGCCTTCTATCAGTGTTCCCTCTAGTTCAGCTCTACCATCTACTTCTTGCACTTTGCCAGAGGATACTGAAAATGACCAAGGTAGATTCAAGTAGCTTCTGACAACAGGTACAATGTAGTTATACTGCTCCCTGCCAACCGGCAATTCTATGCCTTTCTCACCTACAAAATGAAGGAATTTGACTGGATCCATCACTAACTCAGGTACTAAAGAAAAATCAAATTCCTAAGAAATTTTCTTCAACTTCTCACTTTCCCTTATTTACCTTCTCTTTTCTTATATCTTGTAAATGGTTCCCCAAAGTTTCATTCCTCCCTTGTCCAAATTCCACGCCTGCATTCATTTCTACACCACCAGTCAGACCCTCTACCACTCTCCGCCTGCTCTTCTACCCACTGTCAGACTGACTTTCTCTCCACCAGCACCATGCAATAGAACTTACTGTGACAATGGAAATGTTCCAGTCCAATACAGGAGCCAATAGCTATTTGTAGCTAATGAGCACTTGAATTGTGGCTAGTGTGACTGAAGAACTAATTTTTAAATTTTATTTAATTTTAATTCATTTAAATTTAAAGTTAAATGATTGCTACATACTGTACAATGTACTAGACTGTCCCTTTTCTGCTGTTGTCTCTGTCCCAGAGTTAAAACCTAATGAACAACCACTTCCCACCCACTAGAACGACTATAATAAAAAAAAAGTAGATAGTAACAATATTGGAAAGGTTGTGGAGTGATGGGAACCCTCACACACTGCTGCTGGTGAGGCCACTT
The DNA here is from genome assembly GCF_987537825.1 of Furipterus horrens. NCBI lineage: Eukaryota > Metazoa > Chordata > Mammalia > Chiroptera > Furipteridae > Furipterus > Furipterus horrens. The sequence goes on along the minus strand of NW_028327181.1, from coordinate 17,968,956 downwards.
TGGAAAAGTGTGGCAGTTCCTCAAATGGATAAACAGTTACCATAATGATCCAGCAATTTCACTTCTGTATTCCTGTATATATACTTAAGAGAAATGAAAACATCTGTCCACACAAAAACGTACGTACAAACATCCATAGAAGCATTATTCATAATAGTAAAAAACAACAAAAAACCCTCATAAAGTACTCCCAATTAAACTACCACAGAGTTCTATTCTATTGGCATTTAAATTACTTTTATTTATTAGCCTGTATTTGTTAGTTATTGGATACATAATTGGATCCATATTGTCATATAGTTGTTTATATGCTTTCTACATACAAAGTAACTTTTTGTTTCAATTCCAAGTGTCTGTCAATTGATGGATGGATAAACAAAATGTGGTAAACCTATTCAATGGACTATTATTTGAGCATAAAAAAAGGAATAAAGTACTGAGACATGATATAACATAGATGAACTTTGAAAACATTATACCAGATGAAAAAAGCCAGACACAAAGGACCATGTATTATATGACTCCATTTATACAAATAGTCTGGGACAGGCAAAGCCATAAAAATAGAAAGTAAATTAGAGGTTGGTTGCAAGGGGATAGAGGTAGGGAAATAGATACAGACTGTTAATGGATATAGGTTTCTTTTGGAGATGAAACATTCTAAAATTAGATTGTGATGATTATTGTACAATCCTGTGAATATACCAAAAATCACTGAATTTACATGGTAAGTGGGTGAATTGTATGTAATATAACATATTACAATAAAGCTGTTATTTTTTTTAAAACCCTGGGGGTGGAATAAAAACCAATGAACAACATCATGAAAGGACTTCTGGAAAGTAGAACCCAACACTGTAAAATACGCAATAAGATAAAGAGGACTATAGCTTTACAGAGATCTGGGAGGAAAAAGCAGCACAGCCTAAAACTTTAAAGACGCTGAGATGCACATACTGGCGCAGGAAACTGGCAGCTTCAGATCTCGTGAGATCACTTACACCAGTGGTTCTCACCTGCATTGAATCCATAACTCCCTTTCTCTAAAAATTTGAAAATATACTTTTACTACTGAAATGAAATCCAAAAATAACCTACTCATTATATAAATACATTTTTAAAAATCCTCACCTAAGATACAGCCACTAATTCAAAGAGAAAGGAAGGGCAGGGGGCGGGGAGAGAGAAAAAGAAAGAGAATGAACACTGAACATCCGTGTGAGAAATACTGGTGGGTTGCCTCCCACACGCTTTCCAACCAGGGATTGAACCCACAACCAAGGTATGAGCCCTGACTGGGAACTGAACCCTCAATCTTTCAGTTCTTAGCAAGATGCTCCAACTAACTGAGCAACATTGGCCGGGGCACTATCAATACTTTCTTTAAAGTACTGACAGCTATTATATAAAAAATAAAAATAATTTAAAATAACTATGAATTAATATGCAACTATCGAATCACTGTGAATTTGGCAACCACAAATAATCTTGACTCAGTTGGGCTTGTGATACGGGCAACTTATATCATGATATCATGCATGCTATAAATAATGTAACTTTCTAAATAGGTGAATCACTCTTGGTGGGATGGTTAATTTTACATATCAACTTGACTGAGGCACAAGGTGCCCAGACCAGACAGTCAGTCCAACATTATTCTGGGTGTGAGGATGTTTCTGAATAAGATTAACATTTGAATTAATATGCTGAGTAAAGTGGACTGCTCTCCCTCAAGTGGATGGGTCTCATCTAATTAATTGGAGACCTGAATAGGAAAAAAAAGAAAGGCTGAGTAAAATGGAACTCCCCTTTAACTGACTACTTGAGTTAGAATATTGGACTTTTTCTGTCTTCGGACAGGAAGGCAATACCCTCGACCAGCAGAAAGATCACCACTCACTTTATTGTGATGGTCTGGAACTGAACCGCACTAGCTCTGAGGTATGCCTGTATAAATATATTTATATGTGTGTGTGTGTGTGTGTGTGTGCGCGCGCGCGCGCGCGCGTGTGTATACATGTACATATATATAATTAGTTTTGTTTCTCTGGAGAACCCTGAAGCTGAGAACAAAACAATTCCAATTCCCCCTCAATGTCTACAATAATTGCATTCCTGAAAATTCCATATATACCAAAAATGTTTTTTAAAATGCTTTCTTTATGTAAAATGGAATTAGATTCTAGGCTACGTCATAAACAGCTTTTTTCAATATATATAAATCATTCAGCAAGATATTGCAAAGTTGTAGAGACCACAGGAAAGGTATTCACTTTGCAGAATTATCACTTCATTGAGTCTAAAATTCATGGGTCTGATCTATTAAATGCTAATAGCATCCCCCAACTATTGAGATAACCAAAAAACGGTTCCACAATTTTCTAAAACAACCCCCTATTAAGGGTAAATATCCTCAAAAATTATAATCCTATAATTTACCAGTAGATCTTGCCCACCCTCCCCACCCCCAAGAACTCACTGCCTGGTTAAGAAGGAAAAGTAGATCTTCCCTAGAAACCTCCTTGGGTCCCTGGGCACGGGAAAGATTAGAGGGAAGGGGAAGAAACAGCACAGTTCACAGCATTTCAAGTGTCTGAAAGCTGAACACAGAGGGGTGGCGGAAGTGACTGCTATCCCTTTCCCACCCTGCCTGAGTATGCCACAGCAGCGCCCACCACCACCACTAGTCCAATGAAGTCAGCATCTGGGGGAATAAAAAGTAGCTCTTCTCACAAGAACAGTATGCTAAGAATCTCAAACTATAAAAATCCATTAAGTATATCACATGTATTTCTCAAATAATATATGTTTTTATTTTTTTTAATTTTATTTCTTTTTAGGGAGAGGGGAAGCGAGGGAGAAAAAGGGAAATAAACATCGATGCGTGCAAGAAACACTGATGTGCCGCCGCCTCCATACCCCCAATGGGGAACCTGGCCCACAACCCAGGCATATGCCCCGACCAGGAATTGAACTGCAACCCTTTGGTTCACAGGCCAATGCTCAATCCACTGAGCCACACCAGCCAGGACTCAAATAGTACTTCTTAAAAACACCAAAATAAATGCAGGATGCACTGCTACCAAAATAGGGAAAGACACTGAAGGCCTTGAGACCCTTGCATGGGGTAGGCACCATGTCCCAGCTGTGCCATACTCCACACAGCTCACATGGGCATTGACCAATGAAGGAACCGAGGCTCAGAGAATAGAAGGAATTGTCCCTGGGTCAACCATTCTCAAGTGACAGTAGTCTGAATCCAAACCCCACACCCTGCCTACCACTCCATATAAGTTCTAATGTGACCACATACAAAGCTTCCTCGGGAATGTGCAATTTTGATCTCAATGACTATTTCACAATATACAACATGAAGAAAATGTAACAACACTAAAATTGTACTGTTCAATTTGCCCCCTCTAGATGTATCTACTTGTACTATAGGTCAGTGCTGGTATTCTTGACCAATTTTTTTTTCATTTTGAAGATACTGGTTACCATGATATTTAATATAAAATCTGTATTTTTTAGACCAGAATATTTATTACCAGTAAAATTCTTAGCTAACATCATATTAATGTATAGATACCTGCTATTTTTCTATTTTTAATAATTATTTGTTAGGCATGGGCAGAGACACAATTGCCCTCGTTCATAGAAATAACCCTGCTTTTAGAAGGCTGCAGTCTGGGTGGCCAGAACTCTCACCAGGACGCTTCCATCCTCAGGCTCCTCAGGACAGGATTTACAGCTCCCAGAGCCCTGCCTGGAATTAATTACACACCCACAGCACACAGGAAGCTTGAGTTTCTTTTACATCGTTGAAGACATCATATAATTAAAGCCCACTGAGGAAAACAAATAAAAAGACATCTTTTACCTTCCACCTGTGGTACATAAAATAGTATTTAAAAATCAAACCACAGATACTTAAAAATGGAAAATATCACGGAGGCCATTTATAGAAAATCTCATAAGCAACATCACTGACAAAAAAAAAACCTTCTAGTTACAAGATGACTATTAAAAAGTGATGAAGTAAATCATTTACTCAACATTCACTGAACACTTACTCTGTGCCAGTGGCAAGCCAAATGCTGATTCTCTGGGAAGCTAGTAGAAAAACAGTCTAGTGGAAAAATGAAATAATTTCTACTGAAAAAACAAGGTAAGTACAGTCGACCACTGAACAACACAAGGTTCGGGGCACCAACTTCCCATGTAATCAAAAATCTAAGTATAATTACAGTTAGTCTGCCACATGCACAGATTCTCACGCACAGACGGAAAACAGCTGACCCTGGAAATAACAACTGAGCTTCTCTTAATCTAAGAGACCCTTGCTTTTTTAGAAGCTACCAGAGGCTCATATTGAATTTATAGTTACTTAACACTTATCACACAAACTGCTGTCAAGCTGCTTTTCTATTTTTCCCCTAATATTTTATTACGAAAATGTTCAAACACACAGAAAAGTTGAAGAAATTACATACAGTAAACACCCGCACTTTTCTCCCTGTCATAGCTGTATAATTTATATAGCTGTTAAATTTTTAATTTGGTGAGATTCAGCCCAAGTTCTCAGCCTCTGGGATATTTTAAAATCCTGACTTTGATGTGAAATCCATTAGTCCTCCCTCCAACAAGCACTGTCTTCAGTCTAAGCACCTGCCCACTCAGGACTCTCACCTACAACAAAAGGAGGACGGAATCTAAGGATTTTCCAAAGTGCCTTCTAACTCCGAAACCTTCTAGTTTAATATATAACTCACGTAACTGCTGTGATATTACGTGTACTGGACAAAACACCAGGCTCAGTGCTGCACCACCAGAACCTCCCTCCGGTCTCAGAGCAGCAGCAGAGCACTCACCGCAAAGTCAGGAGAGCCGAGTTCAAGCTCCAGCTCTAACATACAAACTATGTGACCGTGGGCAAACCACTCAAGTCACTTTGTATCTTTGCAACCCTGTTTCCTTTTCTATGAAGAGGAGTAGATAAAAGCTAACTTACAGAGCTCTTGTACAAAATAACATAAGTAAACCGATAAAAAGAACAAAAATCCTGGCATACTCATTCCAGAAGAAGCAATTTCATCAGGGCTCAAATATCAGAAAAATGGTGCAACAATCCAAGATCAGGGATGGCAATTTATTGCAGTGATTCAGAAACTCCACCCTCCCAAACCATCCACCCATGAAAACATACCAATCAAGCTTCAGAAATAATGCCAAAAGGACCTTTAGAATTTATCTTAACCGTCACTATATTGCATCAAGAAGGATCCACACTGAGTGGAGAACATAATGTGTCCTGGAAGCCAGGAGGGAGCTCTGAAGCCATCCCTCTCAGAGAAGCTCCTTCAGCCGTGGCACAGTCTGGGATGGGAACCCTCCCAATCCTCCCTCCTGCCACACCAGGATCTTGACTGCTGTCACTACTTTTTCCCTTGAACTCCTTCTAGTCACCATTTCCCCCCTCTGTTATAAAAAATGTATTGCTATTTAAAACTATTTAAATGTAACTGTTATCTAATTCATATTTTCAAATCCATTGTGCTTAAACTTTTTAATTTTTTTTCTTTTATTGATTCTAGAGGGAGAGGAAGGGAGAGAGAGAGAGAGGGAGAAAAATACTGATGTGAGAGAAACACTGATCGGTTGCCTCCTGCACGTGCCTGACTGGGGACTGAACCTGCACCCCAAGCATGTGCCCTGACCAGGAATTGAACCTGTGACCTTTAGGTTTACAGGACGATGCCCAACCAACTGAGCTTACTGGCCAGGGCCCATTGTACTTAAAGAACCAGTATCTGGAAGACTACCCCACCATGTCTGATCGTATCTGTATCCCAGGGACATTACTTAACCTCTCTGAAATCTCACTTTCAAAAGTAAAATGGGCTGGTAATAACACTACCTACCTTAAAAGAATATTAAGAGGATTAAATAAAATAATGAAACTAAAGTGATTAGCAGGGTGGCTGCCCAAAGTAAAGGCGGTCTGAATGTAAGCTATCATAATTTATAGAACACACACTACATGCCCCAAGTATGACTAATATTTTTAAAAATAAAAGCAGCCACTCAAAAGACACTTTGTAAGAGAAACTCTATATAATAAGACATGATTAAAGATTGTTTTTACTTACTACTTATAATAAATTATATACCACAGTACACAGATGTCAACAACTAACACTTGCTTCTGGTTCTTTCCCACTGAAAATTATATATCACGAACTACTGAAAATATATGGTAGGAAGTAAATTTGAACAATAATCAAGAGACCTGGATTGTGGTCAGAGGCCTGATGTCTGCATGACATTGAGCAAGTCATGCTAACTCTAAGCCTGGTTTATAAGGTGAGGAAGGATGTATTAGGATCTTTCTTTTAGGAATTCAAAAGTTCTATTTTATGGCCCTGACTGGGTAGCTCAGTTGGTTAGAATGCCATCTCAATACACCAAGGTTGCAGGTTCGATCCCTAGTCAGGGCACATACAAGAACCAACCAATGAATGCATAAATAAGCAGAACAACAAATCGATGTTTCTCTCTCTCTTTAAAATCAATTTAATTTTTTTAAAAATTCTATTTTACTATTTGTGCCTCAGAACCAGGAATCAAAACTTTTCAAATTGAATTTATTAGGAATGACACTGGTTAATAAAATGATATAGGTCTCAGGAATACAATTCTACACAAAACTCTTTTAACAAAAGGAAATTGCTTATTAGTTATGATTTTTATGTCTATCAATATCCCATTAAAAATCCAAAAAGTGTTTGATTTAAGCAACCTAAATACATTTTTCTCTCTTATTTCATAAACTCCATATTTAAAATGTAGGATCATGTTAAAACTGTAAACTAAGAACAGACTTAAAACACTGAGGAGAAGGAATCATACAGTCAGAGGAAAACTGAAATTTAGCAAATTAGCTACATTGGAATCAGTATGTAAATATTGCTAAATGAATCAAAATCAATAACCAATCTGATAAAAGCATGTACACTATAAAAACCAAACAAAACATTGAACAGATTCAATAAAATATGCCTTAAAATTAAATAAATCATAATGCACTAAACTGTTCTTATACTGAATTCTTTAACATATACATGTTTTTTACCTTATTGTGAATTTTAACACACAATCAGAAAAATGCATTTAAATGTATACATTTTAAAGACAGACTTGGAGTGGGATACAAGGCTTACTCAGAGGAAAAGCCTGAGCCTTGTCATGTCAAAAACAAAAACAAAAAACTGCACATGTGCCAGCAGGCATGTATTCAAGGTGCACAATATTCAAGGTGCACAAAACAGAGACAGGACAGCAAGAGAAGCCCAAGTGAGATGCCTTCAGATGCGTGATTCTCTGCTTAGTCTGAATCCACATACAAAAGTCTGTTTCTGCTCAAAGCATTTTCATTCTTATTGACAATTTTAAGTACTTATTTTTATTATAAGATTATATTTTCTGATTTTTAGGCATGAAAGATTAGGATGTGATTATCAACTAAAATGCACATTTAATATGGTAGTTCTGTTTTCAGAAATCAGTAGCACAAATGACTTACTGAGGAAAGATGGCATTTAGATCTACCTCTCCTCCACTTCCACCTCCAGCCCTGAGAGGGGAGGAACTTCACCTGTCCTCTCCTTATTCCAAGTGTGCACTCCCCTGACCACCTTCGTGGTCACAGGAGTAACAAGAAGCTCCTCCACGATTTCCCTTTCCCTCCCAGCTACCTCCAGTGCCTGGCCACACTCTGTGAAGGGGGCCTGGGGCTGTTCAGCCATGCCCAAGGGGAAACTAAAGTAGAGATAAGGAGGTGATGGCAAACCAGGCCAACACAGCTTCAAGCCGAAGCACAGAGACCAAGTCAGACTGCACTGGAATGGGATGAGAAATTGAGTAGGAGATGAAGGATAAAGAACTTTTCAAAAATTTGGCTGAAAGAGAGTCAGGGAATAATGAGGAGGTTGAGACACTCTGCCCATGTTGCTATTGTTTAAATACCAGAGCAAGCTGCCTGGAGACGGCCTGCTGGCCAGAGGCGAAGGCCCACGCTGCACCAACATTAGCACATTTGATTCTCATAATCGCCCTACGTGGCTGGAAAGGAGGAAGAAACTGAGGATGGCAGCTTGCCCAAAGTCTGAGCTCTTTCTTCTAAACTATCACTATGATAACATGCTAGGAAAAAGGAGTTAATTATCAGCAACAAAAATTCAAAAGCACAACTCCATTCCCTCTGGTTCTGGCCACAGAAAAGCCTATTACTAATGCATGGTTTGTCTCTATTACTTGACAAGATCTAACACAAGAAAATATTTAGAAATAACTAGAAGCTCCCTGGATTTTTCGAACTTAGAACCATAAGTCTTCTTCATACTGCTTTCCAAAGAATAAAACAAAAAACCTAATCTTATACCAAGATCTCTTCAGATCCCTTTCTAGAGATCTTTCTTTGTAACACAAGCTGCTGAAAGGCCGTTAAACTACTGACAATACTTAACATTCCAGACAAGTGACAAGGCTGGAAAAGGACAGCCTAAAAGAATTTCTGGCTACAGTACACAAATGATTTTTCCAAACATAGTCCAAAACAAATTGGTTCCCAAAGTTCAAATCCCAGACTGCAAGAAATTCTGAGTCTCCTCTGGCCCTCCCTCCTGAGCCAAGTTTCTGAATATTTATAAAAAGAAAACGTTAATTCAGGATCTTTGCAAACCATGGCCTTAAACTCCGATTTTTGGCAGGCAGTTTTAAACATGCAGAATACTGTATTCATAAAATTAACTGTCAGCATATTTTTAATATAAAACACTTATTTGATATATTTGTATATTTATAACAAACACTGATCTGAAATACTACAAAATGAAACATTTACTTCTGTATTTCACTAGTCATTGAAATGTATCACTACAAATACTTTAAAAATAATAAGCTTAACGTTTTATTTTATCCTTACCTGAGGATAATTTTTCATTGCTTTTTAGTGGGCAGGGGGGTGGTGTCATCAATTGGTTGCCTTCTCATATGCATCCCAACCAGGGATTCAACCCACAACCCGGGTATGTGCCCTGACTGGGAATCGAACCCACAATATTGAGGTCCACAGGACAATGCTCCAACCAACTGAACCACACCAGCCCGGGCTAAGCTTCAATTTTTAGATTAGAATTTTCTTTCCAGTGGCACAAAGAAAATCTTTCTAAACCAAACATTCAATCCTCCTTTATCCGAGGAGGTGGGTATGATGGTCAGGTCCACTGCAGGAAGACCAGCTGGCAAACGCTAGAGCAGGGGTCAGAAGAGATGTAACTCCAAACCCCACACCATTCCACCACAGCTCGATGACTCCCTGGGCTAACTTTCTTTATCTCAAGGGGTGGCCTGTACAGTGAGACTTACAGAAGGCTTCTGGGGTGCTCTGTCTTTAGAGATATTTCAAAATGATGGAGATGTGTCTTGGCAACCAAGGGGAGGTTTTCAGCTTACAGCAGTCCCTTCCCCCTGTCCCCACCACCCCGGCCAGGCCTGCTCAGCCTCTTTCTGCATCAGGGAAGTATGGCTGCGTAAGTACCAAAGCCTCCTAAAGTTCTCCCCGCCTTCAATCCTCCTGCACCACACAGCTTCTCCACACTGTGATGCACAAAGCCCACCCTGCCACTCCCCTGTCAGACCACGTGCCTTGGTGACCAACAGGCTGCCCTCAGACCTGGCTCCCACCCACTTTCCCTACCTTGTTTCCTGTTTTACACTCACAGGTAGCCAGCCAGGCTCTTTCAAACACTCACACTTCTGCTCCTCTAGGTCCCTATCCCTGAAAGCCCCTTACCACCTTCTTGGCTGACAATTAACACGCTGCACCATGTCAAGACTCAGCTCGAATGCCATCCCCTTAGTCCCTTGACTCTTCTAGATGGAGTCAGCCCCTCCTCTCTGGCACCTGTACAACAGCACTCACCTCACGACAGTTTGTCTAGGCAACATTTGCGGCATACTTAGACTAAAAAAGTACTCACTGTTTATCTGAAATTCTAATGTAATTGGGGATCCTGTATTTTATCTGGCAACCCTAGCCCTGGCACACAGATCCTCTAACAGGGAGAAAAAGAAAGGCAGTGGTAGAGAATGAGTAATACACGAAGTGAACCATGACAGAAAAAGAAGGGAAGGAGTCTTGTGCCACGACCAGCAAGAATATTAACCTGAGTCCCCTTGCTTGACAATCAGTCCTTCATAAAACAGCCTGACCTACAATTCCAAAACCACTCTCTGGGCCTCCCCTCCAAAGAGCCTAAATTTAGAGCAGCAGGTCTGTTTCACTTTCATGAAACTAGCAACCCTGTGCCTGTCACTCTTGCTGTTTCACGCAGCTCATTCCAACTGGTGTATTACTCCCTCAGCTTCAGTGTCCATAAACTGGAAACTCCCTCCTCCTTCAAAGCCAATTCCAAAGGACAGGTACAGCTCAAGTCCCCTTGAAGCTCTCCCAGTACCCATGCTCCCACCTCGTCTCCCCTACTCATAAAGCTCCCCAGCACTTAAGACTATAACTCTTCCAGCACCTATCAGCACACCTCAGAGGGCAATGTGTGTATACTTCTCCCACAGGCCTCACTTAGAATGCAAATACTTTACATATGAAAGCAAGGCAAGGCAAGGCCAGTGCCTTAAATATAACTTTCAAAAATTATATAGGAAATGGAATCAAACACTAGAAAAACAGACAAAATCATGATGGAAACAGCCCAAATCACTGCTGAAAAGGACATGTGTTAGAAGGAAATCTTAGTAGACTCTTTCTAGAGAAGTGAGTTAATCACCTATTTTAAAAAAAGAGTTCACAGCCTGTTATAAGACATCCTGTAACAAAGCAGGGAATTTCTAATTCACTCATTACTGGCAGGATGAGGATGTGAGAGGTAAAAAGAGGAAAACAGAGAGCGCTTCCTTCTGAGTTCAAAATGTCATAGTCCACACTTCCTTATTAAAATGCTGAGATACACCATATAACTCAATTACACTGATTCTGCTCTTATCAGTTTAGGATCAGACTGTCTGTATTGCACAAGTAATGTATTACGAGTTCAAGCAATAAGGTTCAATTTCATGTCAGAATTTCAATATAACATAACCAATCAGGTATTAATAGAACATGGAAAATAAATGTTTTTTTCTAATACTTCATTCTAATTTTTTTTAAAGTACAATTTCCAAAAAAGTAGAATTTCAGGATAATATTACATGATGTTAAAAACTTTGAATTTCAGTAAAAGGTTACTACTAGTAGCAGGTGTTAAAAATAACAGACTACCATACACATATCACAGCAGCTTATCCCCAACTTAGTAGATGGGAGTCTTCAAAATCTAAGCCTTCAGCCTCAGCCAGTGTGGTTCAGTGGATTGAGCACTAACCTGCAAACTGAAAGGCTGCTGGTTCAATTCCCAGTCAGGGCAGAGCCTGGGTCACAGGCAGAGTCCCCAGTTAGGGGGAATGAAAAAGGCAGCTGATTGATGTTTCTCTCCCTCTCTTCCTCCCTCCCTTACCTTACCTCTAAAAATAAATAAATAAAAAACTTCAACTAAATGCAAGAAGCAACTCCTCATCTGTTAAAGCTTTATCATGGTATAGCAGCAATTCAACCACGTTTTCATGCTCCACTTCTGTTTCTCTTGCTGTCTCCACATCTGCAGTTACTTCCTCACTGAAGTCTTGAACCCTTCAAGAGTCATCCATGGGGCTTGGAATCAACTTCTTCCAGATCCCTTTTAATGGTAGTATCTTGACTACTTCCCATGCATCATGAATGTTCTTAATGGCATCTAGAATGGTGAATTATTTCCAGAAGGTTTTTCATTTACTTTGCCAAGATACAGCAAAGGAGTCTCCATCTATGGCAGTTATAGCCTTACAAAATGTATTTCTTAAATAATAAGACTTGAAAATTGAAATGACTCCTTGATCCATGGGGTACAGAATGGGTGTTGTTAGCAGGAATGAAAACATTAATCTTATTGTATATCTTCACCAAAGCTCTTGGGTGACAAGGTATATTGTCAATGAGCAGTGATATTATGAAAGGAATCTTGGTTTCTGAGCAGTAGGTCTCAAAATATGTGCTTAAAATATTCAGTAAACCATGTTGTAAGCAGATGTGCCGTCATCCAGGCTTTGTCATTCTATTACTTCTGGAATGGTAAATGAGCATTGGCTTCAACTTCAAGTCACCAGCTGCATCAGCACCTAACAAGAGAGTCAGCCTGTCCTTTGAAGCACTGAAGCTAGGCACTGACTTCTCTCTAGCTATGAAAGCCCTAGATAGCATCTTGGCTGTTTTGCCTACATTGAAAATCTATTGTTTAGTGTAGCCACCTTCATTAATTATCTCAGCCAGATCTTTTGGATAACATGTTGCAGGTTCTACATCAGCACTTAACATGAACTTTTATGTTATGGAGACAGCTTATTTCCTTACCACATGAACCCAACCTCTGCTAACTTCAGACTTTTCTTTTGCAGTGTCCTCACCTCCCTCAGCCTTCACAGAACTGAAGAGTCTGAACTGGGTTTTGACTTAAGGGAATGTTGTGGCTGGTTTGATCTTCTATCCAGACCACTAAGGATTTCCTTCCTATCAGCCATAAGGCTGTTTCGCTCTTATCATTCATTCATATAGTCACTGGAGTAGCACTTTTAATTTCCTTCAAGAACTTTTCCTTCACATATACAACTTGGCTAACTGGCACAAGAGGCCTAGCTTTCAGCCTATCACAGCTTTCTATATGGCCTCCTCACTAAGCTTAATCATCTCCAGCTTTTTTTTTTTTTTAAGATTTATTCATTTTTAGAGAGGGAAAGGAGGGAGAAAGAGAGGGTGCTGCTCCAGTTGCTTTTCACACGCCCCACCACAACCAGGGACCAGACCTGCAACCCAGGCATGTGCCCTGACTGGGAATCAAACTGGCAACCTTTCAGTTCACAGGCTGGCACTCAACCCACTGAGCCACACCAGCCAGGGCATCATTTCCAGCTTTAGATTTAAAGTGAAAGACATGAGACTCTTGGAAAAAAATAGAAAGAACTCTGGGAAATTCTCAAATACTTGGAAGCTAACACACTTCTAAATAATCCATGAATCAAAGAAATATAAAGGGAAATTAAGAGTGTATTTTGAACAAAATGAAGATGATGTATCAAAGTGTAGAATGTCCCTAAAGTAGTACTTAAAGGAAAATTTATAACTCTAAAGACCTATATAAGAAAAGACAAAGGTCTCAAATCAATACACTGGCTTCTACCTTAAGAAACAAGAAAAAGAGCAAATAAAATTCAAACGAAGCAAAAGAAAAACAATAATATTTAAGCAAAAATCAATTAAACAAAAAAGGGAAAGAGATCAATGAAACCCAAAGTGGGTTCTTTGAGAAGATCAATAATATTGATAAACCTCTAGCCACACAAAAGAAGAAAAGGGAAGACATAAATTATCAATATCACAAGTGAGAGAAGTGACAACACTACAGATTCTACAGCTATAAAAAGTAAAGAAGAGTCCTATGAACAACTTTATGCCAGTAAAACAAACTTAGATGAAATAAAGTTCTTTGAAAGACACACTATCAAACTCACTCAAAAAGTAATAACCTGATTAGCCCTATATTTATTAAACAACTTGAATTCATAGTTAAAAACTTTCTCATAAAGAAAACTCCAGGCCCAGATGCATTCACTAAGGAATTCTACCAAACATTTGAAGAGGAAATGAAACAAATTCTACATACACTTTAAAAAAAAAAAAAATTAAGAACAGAATACTTCCCAACTCATTCTATAAAACCAGCATTACTGACACTAAAACCTGACAAAGACATTACCAAAAAATAAAAATAAAACTACAGACCAATATGTCTCATGAAAATAAATGTAAAAATTCTAAGCAAGCTTTTAGCAAATTAATTCCAACAATCTAGAAAAAGAATAACACATCACAACCAAGTAGGGTTTATCTCACAAATGCAAGGTTGGTTTAAAATAAAAAAATTAATGTAATTCACAACATTAACAAACTAAAAAGAAAAAACATAATAATCTCAATAGATACAGAAAAAGCACTAGATAAGAGTTGATATTCATTCCTGATTGTTTTTTTAAAAATCCTACAATTAAAACATGAGTAGAAGGATCCTACTCACCCTGATAAAAAGTACCTCTGAAACATCTACAGTTAAGATCATACTTAATGGCATAAGACTGAATGCTCCCCCCCTAATATCAAGAATAAGACAAGGAGGCTTCCCTTCTTTGTGCAATCACAAAAAGGAATTACAACTAAATCTCAAAACAAACAACACTCAGAACTCTCAGAAAATCAAACTGTATGGAAGTCTGACAACCAAGAGTTTAAGAAGGCACATTCATCCAGACAGATGACTTTTACAGGGAGTCAAGGCAGTTCTACCTAATACACAGAAACAAACATAGGGAGCCTGCCAAATTGAGGAGACAAAGAAATAGGGCCCAAATGAAAGAACAGAACAAAGCCCCAGAAAAAGAACTAAATAAAATGGAGAAAGCCAACCTATCAGACGCAGAGTTCAAAACACAGGTGATTAAGACGCTCAGAGAATTCACTGAGCACGGCAACAACATAAAGGAAGAAATGAAGTTTACAGAAAGTGAAATAAATATATACAGGGAACCAAAAGGGAAGGGAAGGAAGCCAGGATTCAAATCAACGATTTGGAACATAAGGAAGAAATAAACATTCAACCAGAACAGAACGAAGAAACAAGAATTCAAAAACACTAGGATAAGATAAGAAGACTCTGGGACATCTCCAGACATGCCAACATCTGAATCATAGGGATACCAGAAGGAGAAGAGGAAGAGAAAGAAATTGAAAACTTATATATGAAAAAATAATGAAGGAAAACTTCCCAAATTTGGGGAACAAAATAGACATAGAAGTCCAGGAAGCACAGAATCCCAAACAAGTTGGGCCCAAAGAGGACCACATCAAGAGCACTTGCCAAAGCAACACAAAGTAAATCTATTCCTTTTCCATATGAAAGCTCTTCAAGTATTTCAATTACAAAAGAAACAATGCCGTACCTAGGTGTTCTAGTCTCCAGGCTAAAGAGCACCCTGGCAAATGCATTCTAGCTGAAAGGCAGCATGCTACACTGAAAAGAACATAATAGGACTTTTAGCCAGAAACCTGGGCTCAGATACAAGCTTGGCCACTGGTTGGCTCTGTAATCTTAACCTTGTTTCCTCATTTACAAGTTTAAGGAAAATAATTGTTGTTCTAACTACCTCAAGATATGTTGAGAGGACCACATTTAATGAAAGAGACACATGAAATGCAGGCTTTTTCAAATATGCTGCTTTAGGTGCTCATTAGACTCCACAGTACTGTTAATATAAACTTCATAAACCTTGTGAATTAAATTAGTTTTACAAAGTTTTGGAACCTAACCCACCTGAATCACATGTGGTGGGGGAGGAAAAATCAGAAGCTACAGTAGGAGGTGGTAACGAAGAATTCCAGTCCAGCTAGAGGGCATCCTGAAAGATATTCTACACTAGACCTTCGGCAATAACATTTTAACATAAACTTGTATTTTTTAAAAAATCTAAAAGCAAGGAATATTAGTAACTAAAATGCCAAAAAAAATATTTTGCAAAATAACAGTTTATTCATCACAGTGAATTTTTGATTAATAAATGCTATGACTGACCTCTGTCCCAGACTGGAGGGTCTGCCTAAGCACAAGCCATTGACCTGGTGGGTAATAGGCAAATGAGTACATCAGTGTCTAAAGAGTGCATTTCTAATTTCATTTCAAAATCAAATTTAAAAAAAAAGGAAAGACTAGAAACATCTTACTGCTTATTTTACTTCTAGGGCCAACAGAGAGGTGTTAGTGCAGGTGCCCCATTGGGCTGCAATAGGCTGCAGATCAATATAATTTGCCCTTCAAGAGGCGCAATCACTCAAGATAACCCAAATTATTTTCTCTAAACGTCAACATGAATAACTTAAAGTAGGCTTTACTGCAGGGTACAATCTCAATAATCCACTGGGCAATATAATAAACACATACAGGGTCAGGAAAAAAAGACTGGAAGTTTTGCCATGTCCCCTCACAGTACTCTCAGCTGCATCCATCAGAAACTTAAAACATGTATCTTTTGGTGAAGGGTGTCTATCACTTGTCACCAGAGTAACAGCATGTGGATACAATTTATAAATGTGCAAACTTTGCTATCAAGGGCATACACACTTATCTTTCAGGCTCATCAGTTTATCTCCCAGAAAAACTCCATATCCACATTAACCAGTTGTTGTTTTTCTACTTTTTATTTTATGAAAATGTTTTCACTTTTGCCTGGAAGGTGATTAATACTAACATTGCTATAGTATGCTGCTGCCTTTGGTACTCAGAAAGCTACCGCAGACAATCTGCACAGGTAAAACCCTATGCTATATTACTTGTTTTCTGACTACCCCCCCACCCCACATACACACACACAGTACAAAGTAAACTCTAAATAAGAGTGTAGAGGGTCTTGTCTCTTTTGTTCAATGCCGTTGCTCCAGAGCCTAGAACAGTCGCTGATACATAACAGCTACTTAATAAATATCTGCTGAATTGAATGAATGAATGGTTTATTTATACAATGGAATACTACAATGAAGCTATTAATTACAATGAGTCAGAGTGATAACAACTGTGTTACTGGAATTTCCAGAAGTATTAAGTAACGAAAACAAGAAGTGGAAATGTCAAAAATATGACCCTATTATTTAAAAAGAATATCCTGAAAGCCCATACATTGGTCAGAAAGTAGATAACTTGAAACTCTCATACACTGCTGGTAGGAATGTAAAACCATGCAGCTTGAGAGAACAGTTTGGTGATTCCTCAAAGTTTAACATAGCTACCTTGTAACCCAATGATTCTATTCCTAGGTATATATATACCTAAGAGAACTGAAAACATATGTCTACACAAAAAGTTGTATAGGAATGTTCATAGCAGCATTATTCCTAATAGCCAAAAAGTAGGGGGGGGGGCGGAGGACGGCGACACAAAAACAAATGTCCATCAACTGATAAATAACGTATGAACTATTATTTGGCCATTCAAGAAATGAAGTACTAATACGTGCTACAATATACATAAACCTTGAGAATATTATGCTAAATGAAAGAAGACAGGACAAAAGTCCACAAAAACTGTATGATTCCACTCATATGAAGTATACAGAATAGGCAAATCCATAGAGGCAGAAAGCAGATTAGTGATTGCCACAGGTGGAGGGAGTGAAGAATAAGTGACTACTAATGGGTAGAAAGTTTCTTTCTGAGGTGATTAAAAAAATAAAAAGGTTCTGGAATTAAGAGTGTAGTGATCAGGGCACAACTTTGTGAATATACTAAAAGTCACTAAAATGTACATTTCAAAGGGGGTAAACTTTATAGTGTAAGAATTATATCTCAATAGTTATTATTTTAAAACATGTTTGCTAATACATACATGAAGAAATAAAATGCATGAATGATGAAGAATGGTGTAAAAGGTTGATGATCCTGGTGATGCAGTATGGGGTGGGGAGGGAGCCAAGTGTGAGGCAAGAAGGAGATACTAAAAAAGAGACTAAAAAATATATATATCCAAGGCTGGAGGCCTTGAGTAGGGGGACTGGGCAACCTGAATAAGTGTGCAGTGAGGTGAACGTAAAGAATAAAAATGAGGGAACCGCAGGTAATCTGTAACAGGGGAGAGAAAGCCAGCCTGAGCAACTGTATGATTCAGTGGAGTCTGCAAGAAAACATAGGCTGCCAGAACATGGGGCCAAAGACTTAAGACAGACTCAAACCCACCAAAGGTTTAAAAAAAAAAAAAAAAAGTAGGCAAGCAGAAAATTCAATACCTCCTGCTCAAGAATTCTTGGGACTGGTGGGGCAGACCCAAGACATGACAACGAGACGCTTCCAGGGAAAGAAGGGAGTGGGACTCAGGACACCATATGTCCTAAGTGAGAGAAGCGAGCATCTCCTGGGAGAAAGTGTCCAACTGTCACTGTTCTGGGAAGAAAGCAGCCCCAGCAGACTGCCTTGGGAATTCCTGGTGGAGATGCCACTGAAAAATGGCTGAGTTGGGATTTTTCTCTAGAAGATGAAAAGGGAGAAAGGAAAAAAGGGACAATTTTAATTTTTACGCTTGACAAATCTTAACACTGCTGCCCGTTCCTTTGCATGCCTCTTTCCTGAGCTTAACCAAGGTCTTTTTACTTCCTTCTGGGTAAGCTCAGCTCTTCTGAAAAGAAGTGTAATATGGGACTTTTTAAAAAAAGAGAAAAGGTATTTTTCCCCTATCACTTTTTTGTTTTCCCTAGGCTACATGCACAATAGATAAAACTTGACATCTATTATCTTACTCCCAAACATTTACTGTCCAAACACATCAAATGAAAAAAGAAAAAAATACCACCTCAAGGTGGAAGGTACACAAGGTAAAAAAGGGAAGCAAAATGAGTATTTCCAGCTTCTAGAGCTGGAAACAAGGACAGCGCTCACCTGGCTTCTGGATGACACAATCGACGTTAGAGACAGAGTCCTCTTCAAGGAATAAGATTTTACTTAGACACTAAGATACAATTAAATGGACTTTGCAAGCTGATATGCATGACTGGGCGGTGTCTCAAGGCTGCTAAAGTCAAGTGCACCTGCAGTGAAAAGCTCCTTAAGGGCAGGGATTAAAGTGGTCCCAGACATGTCCAGCACATACCACACCCAGCAGGTGCAACAACTTTACCTCAAGCCACACACTTTGCTATGCACTGTGGTGTCACTGGCCAGTGGAGGGAGCAGGAGAAAAACAGGGTGTCAAATCCTTACTAAGCAGGGTGCTGGACAGGTCTGCAGGAGACAGGATAAGGGATGACTTCCAGGCAAGGTAATATCTGAGCTGAGTTTCAAAGGTGATAATCAGATGAAGTGAGAGGAGAACATTCTAGCAGAGGAAGACAAGGAAACTGGAGAGAGTTCAAGGGATCAAGAGTTGTTCAGCAAAGCTCAATGAAGCACCTAAAAAGAGGTGGGGGAAGGATGAGAGTGGAGGCCAGAGCTCAATGATGAAATGTCCTGGATACCAAGGTAAAGACTGGTAGACCTGATTATGAGACTGTGGGAGTCTTTGAAGGATTTTAAATTGTAGAGGTGTGAGTGAGGGAGTGACTATGAACAGATTACTATTTTGTAAAGATAGAGGAACAAACCTCCGGATTTAACCAAAGAATAAAGAACGACAACGAAGATGTGGGAAAAGGTCAGGAAAAACACTGTTAACACATCTGCACTCTCTTCTCTCATGGACAAATTTCCTTTATGGGGTTACCAAGTTATCCTTTGAAAATGGAGAACTCATAGGTGGCTGAAGGCAGTCAGTCCTCTGAATCTAGAAACGAGTATTACGAAGAATTAGAAACTGAATGATCGATTTTAATTTTAATTCAAGACACTTTTAAAATGGATGTCTGACATCTTTGATATACTGTAGCTTTGTGAGTACAAAAGAAAAAAAAAGATTTATAACTCTAACTCTTCTCTTCTCTTAACAGCAGACCAAACAAAAAGATCATCTGTTCCATTCACTTTGGAACAGACCACAGCCACTTTTCCCCCTCAGCGCATCTGAAATACAATCTGTAAGCCTGATTTCTTGATGGTCATGTTGTTTCACAGTAAAAGACTGAGGCCACAATACTAAAAGATTTCTAAGCTGACAAGAGAACCCCCATAGGGGTTCTTTAACTTCACAGCTCATCTATTTAGCACTAACAATCCCAACCACCAGGAGGAATTTCCTAGACTTACTTTGTTGGCATAGCACGCATTTAAAAAATCCCGACATTTTATATTCAGTAGGAAAAAAATGATCAGAATAAGAACATCTTTAACACCAACCAAATTTAACAGAGCTTTCTTGGTCCCTGGTGGATTGTGACTAATGACCACAAATTTGAATTTACTCTTTAAAAATAATCTATATTTTAATCTTCTTAGCAGCAAAAGTCTCAGGAACTTTTTCCTAAACTCCTTAACAACAAAACAACAGCTTCTAGACTGCTTTTCAAATTTTTTAGATTAAAAAAATTATTTTTCAATTACAGTTTACATTCAATATTATTTTGTATTAGTTTCAGGTGTACAGCATAGTGCTTACTTCTGAAAATACCTCATTCTGATACGGTAACCAACCTTGTATTTGCCATTTACAATCACCATATGCCATCATTTACTACCACCATGATGTCCTAAAAGATGCTTAATTTTAACACCAGAAAATGACAAACATTTTTTTGAAAGACAGTCCTTTAATTGAGTAAATTTAGTTTTATAAACAAAGTTGCCAAAATTTTTTCTCATCAACTTATGTCTCCTCTCCCCATCCTTGAGGAGGGACCACAAACACCGCCATGGAACGAGTGAGAAGACCCAGTTCTCCCCCTATCTAGAGGACTCCCCCTAGCTGAAAAGGACTCTGTAAGCAATGACGCATTAAATGTTAAAACTGGCAACTCAAGCACCTTCCCAACTCCATGCTCAACCCTCACATTTTATACGTGGGGAAATGAAGGTCCAGAAAGGAATATAGACTTGCCCAAAGCCATAAAGCCAAGAGAATTTCTCTAGCCTACTGACGCGCTGTCACCACTCCTCTACTGAGAGGGACAGTTTGCGTAACACCAAGTACAAGGCAGCCATGTGATTTAAACACTATACGGCTCTACAACTCTTACAGATTATAACCCAACCCTGATTGTAATTTTGAACTGAAACAATACTATCATCTGAGTCATCTGAAATACAAAATGTACTCTATCAAGTCAGTTATAAGGAGAACCTCTGCTTTAGAGAAATCCCATCTCAAGACAACATATTGCACTGCAGATATGCACCCTAAAAGTTCACCTTTAAAATGGAAGTTTTGACACAAACTTCACCTTAACCACAACTGTTGTAATTACTATCCGATCACTATGATACGGCCCTTGATTGACACCAAGATATTTGGACTTATCACCAAGGTGCAGTGATAAAGCTTTCCTATGGCTTTAACGTCAAGAAAATCCCCAGGTACCTGGACTATGCACAGGCAATTAGGTAGCATTCTCTAGCTACCAAAGTTGCTGAGTCTTAAAGACGCTGCCTGGTGCATACTAAATTAGAGAGAGAGACATTATTTTATAGAGAAAAAAATTCGTGGGTCAGCCATTTCTTTATAGCAACAATTTTATCCAGATCAATACTCTATTTCTGTGGCTACTTTATAACCTGCACGTATTGTGCTGAGGTCTGCTGATGTCTTAAGAGCACAGCTCTGATTTCATCACAAGATGCATCCTCCTGGGTAACAGCAAAACGCAGTTGGGCTCTGCAACATTTTTTAGTTTCTTGAATCTGTTGTAAACGCAGGAAAACATTATCCATAGCTTGAGATACTCGTTTCACAACACACTTTTCCTTGTAATCAAAATAGGGCAGAGAATTTATGGGAATTTTTCCTGGGCCATGCCGTACTTGCCGGCAAATTATCAAAAGCACCAACAAACCAAGGTTCTCTGTATTTGAACGATGACAGGAATTCTTATTTGGTCTAGTAAACAAGCTGGAACTACGTGGAAACTGACTTCTTTTTCCAGACACCTCCACGGAAGCTGCCCAAGAACGAACTATAGTACCTTAAACATAACTGCTTAAACTAAACAATTACCAGATTTCGGGAAATGCACATTTTTTCCTGAGCAAAACATATCTAATCTAATGCAACTAACCAGGTGTCAAGGAAAAAGGACAGTCCGCCTGCTTCGGGCTGACCTCCCAGCGGAGCGGGACGACGTTGGGTGGGAGCGCGGGCCCCGGCGGAAGCTGAGCCCGCAGGAGGCCCAGGGTCCGCCGCCCGCATCCTCGGGGTCTCAAGCAGCGCCTTCCCGCAGGGTACATGGGACCAAGACGGTGAGACGGCGGCCCCGGCCCCTCCTGGGGCACAGATTAAGAAAAATGCAAGTGTCGCGCCCGGTGCCCCGGCTCAGAGGGTACCAGCGGTTAAGGGGGACCACTAACCAGGCCCCAATACTAGTCAGTGGCAGCGCGCACACCCACGGTCCCCGGCGCAGACAGTGGGTCGTCCCGGGAGCCCAAAAGGGGTACGGCGCAGGCGCGAGACGGGCTGCGGGGGTCTGGAAGAGGGGACGGCGCAGGCGCGGGCCCGCCGGGGTCTGCGGGGCTGCCGCGGCCTGGCCGCGCGGGCGGCGCTGAGAAGACGGACTGGCTCTCCAGGGCACACTGACGGGCCTGGGCCCTGGCTCTTACCGCGCGGCGCCGCCTCGCTCGCTCGCTGGCTCCGGGCTCGGGCCGGGCGGCGAGGTCGCCCGGTGGCGCGGCCCGAATCCGTTGAGTCCGGCCTCAGGGTAGCAGCCAACCCCACGGCGCCGTTCCCCCGGCCCGCCCTGCCTCCCTCGCAGACCCCGCCCTCGGCCCGCCCCTTGCTGGCCCTACACCACCGGCGCCAACTGAGCAGGCGCCGTACAGGCCCTGCCCATATCCCCGCTGCCCCGCAGGCTCCTGCAGCCCCTCCCACTCCACTCGTGTTGCCCCTGGTTCTGGGTCGCGCAGGCGCCGTGCCACTCGGCCGGCCACGAAAGGGGTTGGGGCAGCCAGTACGCACGCGTTAGGCCTCTCCCTGGAGGCTCCAGCTCGCGGGTAGTCTTGGAAGCCTCCCTGGACGCAGACAGGTGATAGTGTAGGCCGCCCTCGTCCCAAAGGTTTAACTCAGCTCAAAGGTCCATCGTCGCGTATTTACAGTGTGCCAACATGAGCTAGATAGTGGTGAAATAAACACGCAAGCCCTGCCTTCCTGGCGCACCCAGTGCATCAGGGAAGAGACAATAAGAATGAGCCATAAAGAAAAAGAAACCGGGCTAAATATAGTTTATCAAGTTAAAGAAGTTCCCTCAGGTCGTAATTACCATACAGGTTTTTTTCCTTTGATAGTTTGAAATACATTAGTAGCTTTTGATTGCATCATCATAGTTTCCTAGGAACAGGACAACTTGCTTGGTCTTGATGTATTTTTAATACATTGCTAGACTATTGGCATTTTTGCATATTTGTCCATAAGTGAAATTGTGTTATTCTTTTGCTTTCTTCGATCCATTTATGCTTTATGATTAAGCTTATAATACCTTATAAATACACAATGAGTTGAGGAGACTTATGTTTTCTTTACCTGGAAGATTATGTATAAGATCAGAATTTTCTGTTCTTTATAATGTTGACTGAACTTGACTATAAATTCATCCAGGCCTGGTGTTTTCATTGGTTTTGTTTGTTGTGAGGTATTTGAGGGGATAGGATGCAGATTTTAAACTAAGCCTTTCATTCTTTCTTTAATGGTTCTGGGTCTAGACAGAATTTCTGTTTTTTCCTATTGTTTTTACTAAGTTATTTTTTTTGCAGGGAAGTGTCTGTTTTGTTGATGTTTTCAAAATCATTTGTATAAAGCTGTTAATGGAATTCCTTTATGGTTTTTGTTTTAATTTTATTTACCTTATTATTTATTTCTGAATACATTTCGAGTACATTTACATATTTCAAAATTCAGAAAGCATTTATTCCTATAGTTCCTCTTCCCAGATGCAGCTACCTCTATTCAGTTTCTTGATATCCTTCTAGAGATACTTTATGAATATTAACAAATGTCCATTAAAGACAGGTATTGTCATCTGCTTCTCTCTTTTTTTTACACAAATGGTAGTCTATTATTCATTCTAATCTGTACCTTTCTTTTTAAAACCAGAATAGCCATGATGTTTTAATGCTTTGAAAATAATCATTCAACTCTAGTGTAGGTCTAAGGTCCTGGTCCTCATAACCAAACAGCCTGGGCTTGAATCCTGGCTTTATTACCTAGTAGCTTTCTGTCTTTGTGTTTCGGTTTTTCCACAAAATGGGTACTATTATGGGTTGTTGTGGGAATTAAGTGGGATAATGGATGAAGAGGGCTTTAGCATGATGTCCAGCACCCAGCATATGCCTGGTAAATGTGAGGTGCATTAATGTTGCATCATTTAAGCATTTACAGTTCAAAAAGGCTCAACATAACTCAGGTCCTTGCACCAGCCCGGCAAGAACTGTGCAGAGAACAGAATTGAGGCTCTAAGATGTTGTCTCACTTACCCAAGGCCACCCAGTTAGGAAGTGGCAGAAAAAGAACAGAACTCGGGTCACAGGCACTGCCATCACCTCTTGGTACTCACAAGCCACACACACTTAAAAGATTTTCTTTTTCATATTAAAGGACACCAAAAAAATGTACAACTCAATGAGGTATCAAAAAGTGAAAGTCAAGAAAAAGAACTTTAGCTGTTTCCCTGCAAATACATCCTCCTCAAAGGTAATCACCATTCTGACATCTAATTCAGGATTAATATGGACTTACTTTGGACTTTTAATTTTTTATTATTTATTGATCTTAGAAAGAGGAAAGGAGAGAGAGAGAGAAGTAATGGTTCATTGTTATACTTACTTATACATTCATTGGTTGATTTTTATATGTGCCCTGACCAGGGAGTCGAACCCACACCCTTGGTGTATCGGGACAACACTCTATACCCCAACACTATAACCAACTGACCTACCCCGACAGGCCTGATTTTACTTTTTTTAAAGATTTTATGAGAAGGAACAAAACCAGCAACCTTTCAGTCCATAGGCCAGTGCTCAATCCACTGAGCCACACCAACCAAGGCTGATTTTGAATTTTAAATAAGTGTCATCATATTGTATTGGTTTCCTAGAGCCACTATAACAAACTACTATAACACTGGTGGCTTAAAACAATAGAAATGTATTGTCTCCTCATTCTGGAGCCCGGAAGTTGGACATGGAGGTGTCAGCAGCTCTGAGCTTCCTCCAAAGGCTCTAGAAGAGAATCCATTCCTCACCTCTTCTAACATCTGCCCGCTGCCTGAATTCCTTGGTCGTCTTTCACTTGTGGTTGCATCACTCCAATCTCTTCCTCCATCTCTGGCTCTGTGTGTGTGTGTGAAAACTCCGTCTGATAAGATCTTTCTTATAAGGACAATTATGATGGCATTTAGGGCCTATCTGCATAATCCAGGATAATCCCCCACCACAATATCCTTAGTTTATCACATCTGCAAATACCCTTTTTCCAAATAAGGCAATATTTTACAGGTTCCAAGGATAGGACCTGATATCTTTAGGAGTCATTCATTATTCAGCCTACTACAAGTGTGTATTCCTTTTTGTTTTTTTTTAAATTAATTTTAGAGAGAAAAGGGGAGATAGAAACATTGACTTGTTGTTCCACTCACTTATGCATTCATTGGTTGCTTCTTGTATGTGCGCTGAACCTGCAACCTTGGCTCATCAGGATGATGTTTCAACCAACTGAGCTACTCACCCAGGGCCAAGTGTACAGTATTCCCTCACTTATTGCGGGTATTACGTTCTAGACGCCCCCGCGACAGGTGAAAATCCATGAAGTAGGAACCTTACGTTTATTTTAGTATTTATATATATTTTAAGGCTTTATAAACCCTTCCCACACACTTATAAACCATTCCCAGTCCCTTATTAACCTTTCCCACACTTTTATAAACACTACTTATGTTCTTAAACATATTCTACACTCTTAAACCTACGTAACTTTAACAACATACGTATACAGTACCACAAAATCCTGCGCTATAGTGAAAAACCCGTGATAAATAAATACAATATTTTTAAAAATCCTGTGATACAGTGAGGCTGCGATAAGTGAACCGCAGCATAGAGAGGGACTGCTGTATATTCTTTTGTGTCCGCCTTCTTTCACTCAAACATTAGGTCTATGAAATTCATCCATCTTGTTGCATGTATCTGTGGCATGCAAAATGAATATTATTTTGGTTGCTGTGTAGTATTTCATTGTATGAATTTACCATATTGTGGTTTATCCATTCTCCTATTGATGGACATTTGGGTTGTCTCCAGTTGTAAGCTATTAATGGAAGAAAAATTGGATTAAGGAAATAAGATTCCTGGTGTCTCCAATGGATCCTTGGAAAATGCCCTTGTGGGTTATCTGATTCTGATTCTTTGGGGTCTCTGGGCCTTTTATTGTTTTTGAGCTCTTTTACAACTGTAAATTGTAGGAAACCAATGTCAATGTATGATTCTTGTCTAGGGACATGCAAATAATTTTTATCTAAGGACAGTGGAAAAGCCATTTTGCCTCCACTTGCAAATTTATTTCAATTTTTTTGATCTGTAAATGTATTTAACTTTTGCATTCTCCTTTGAACTGATGGTAACATTTTACTGGTTCCCTAATTTAATTAAGGAGTTAAGTGAACTTTATATTTGTGTAAAATAAACTTGTATAAGAGTCATGATTTTATTTTTTTAAATTACCTTTTAACATTAGGTATAAAGTTCCTTATGACCACAGCTAAGTACTTTTAATGAGGCAAATCTGCTAAACTAGATTTTCACCTCTGAAATTGCAACGTGAAAGAGCCATTTCCCACCAAGTGGGAAGCTGCTGAGTTTTCCTGAGCAGCGACCAGGCCTGTGGCACCTGCCCCCGTGCCCAGGGCTGGGGAGGGGGCAGAGATGGCTTCCACGAGGTCCCTAGCCTCTAAGAGCCTCCTCTGTCTGAGGCAGCAGTGTGACCAGGTTTTCAATCCAGTGAGATGCTGCTGAGGTGGCATGGAGGAATCAGCAGATTCTCAGAGGAGGTGGCATTTCGGCAGGGTTTCCCTAAGGAGAAGGCACATCAGGGACAGTGAACTGCAGCAGAAGGAGCAAGGACGTGAAGGCACACAGGGCAGTCTCAGGGAGCAGAGGCTAAAGGTGCAGGGCAGAGCAGGGAGCGTGGCTGTGCATGTGCAGGTGGGGGTGGGGGGCAGAGCAGAGAGAGCCTCCCCTAACCCCAGCCATGGAACTTGGGTTCTGTAGTGTGAACAGGAGCCGATCACTGCAGCTTTGGGACAGGGAAGGGAGATGCTGTGAGATCATCTCTAGGATGACTGGCCTGGTGGCACATACAGGACAGGGAGGGTTACCCTAGCAGTCAGAAGACCGGTTTATGGTTCTGGGGACAGGCAAGGCTGGGAGGTCTGGAATGGTGATGGGCTAAAGGGGAGGAGACAGACCTGAGGGCAGGGTACACAGAATCATTTGGACTCAGTCTGTGGCTGGGCCTCAGTGCTGGCATCTGGGTGGTCCCATCAGCCTCAAGCACACCTTGTTCCTTGCCCTTGATCATCCTCTTCAGGAACTCCTGGCCTGGAGCCAGAGGGGAACTAGGGAAGCAGGTCGCTGACTGCCTGTGCAGGAGGCCACCTATCAGCGTGAGTTCCTCTCAGGGCCCAGCCTCCACCTCACCACGGACACCAAGTGACCTCCATTCATGCTGGCCCTTCCATGCTGGGGTCTCATCACCACTGAGATGGGCTGAGCTTCCACAGCACCTCTGGTTTCCTGCTGATCTGCTCAGCTCACCCTGATGCCCAACCCAGTCACTGACTACCCCCTCGGGCCCAGCTGCTGTGTTCGCACCACAGCTGGAAGAGCCAAACAGACGGCCAAGTTTTAATCAGAAAACTGTTCCCAATAGTTAGCACACCATCAGCTCTGAGTGCGAGGACATCGAGCTGGAATTCTTGGCATGCCTCCCTCAGAGCCAGGGGAGCACTGGGTCCCGGAAAATGTGCAACTGCCACACAATTGATGATGTGTCTGCAAGCAGAGATAGGCTGTTGGCCTTCCATAACCATACTGCTCACGTTAGGAGGGACCAGTGAGCCCGGCGACCACAGCCGAAACCTAGGAATGGGAGCTGGAGGGCCAGGGTCTGGCCACAGTGTCTGGTCTTACTAGCTGAGCGTACTGTATTACAGTCAAACCTCGGTTCTCAAACATCTCCCATCTCAAACAAGTCGGTTCTCAACCAAGTTGTTCACAGAATAAATATCTCAGTTGTTGAACAAAACTTCGGTTCTCAACCTGATAACCCTTTCATGCTGATGCTGTATTTCTAAAGGGAAAAAAAAGATTCGGTTTTTTGAACAAATTACTTCTCGAACAGCCTTCTGGAATGAATTAAGTTCAAAAAGCGAGGTTCCACTGTAGTTCCTAAGGCTGTCATAACACCCGACCACAGACTGGGTGGCTTAAAACAAAAGAAATGGGTTCTCTCCCACTTCTGGAGGCTGAAGTCCCAAGTCTGGGTGTCAGCAAGGTGGTTCTTTCCAGAGGTCCTTCCCGTACCCCTCTCCTGGCTTTTGGAGGTGCCAGCAATCATTGGTGACCGTTGACTGGTGGACCCCTCACCGCAGTCAGCCTTCATCTTCACATGGCCTCCTGTGTGTCCCTGTGTCTCCTTTCCACTCCACCACCACCCTAATCCAGGATTACCTCATCTCAAGATCCTTACCTTAATGATTTCTGCAAAGACCCTTTTCCCAACAGTGTCACATCATGAGGCTTCCCAGTGGACATGTTTTTATGGGGGCACAATTCACCCATGACAGGAATCATGGAAGAACCACTTCCCTTTTCAAAGGCCTTGAAGTGTCTGTACATCTGGATGCTCTCACAAGGAGAATAAGAGGGAACGATGAGCCAGCTTTAGGGACCACTTGGTCCAGCTGCGACAGGCATGTGGCTTCAGTTCTGAACATCTTGAGAGCAGTGGCCATGCAACACCAGGGCCAGAGGCTGCAGCATGCGCCTCCTGCCAAGGCACACGAATCCGCTGGCAGCCAGCCTGCTTCCCCAGCGTGAAATCGCTCCGTTGTGCTTAAGAAATCCTCAGTGCCCCAAGGCCTCACTGCCTCACCTCATTTTTGGATCATTGTTGCTCAATCTCTCAGACACTGCTGCTGCTCCTCAGCCTCGCAGCCCAGGACCCAAAGCTGGAACCTCAGAACTTTGGGGGAGGGGACTTTGAGACTGAGTAGCTAAGGGGGTGAGGAGAGGCTGCTCAGGGGCTTTGGGCCCCCAAAGGTGACATTGCCTGGGGAACCTCTACAACAAAACAAGCAAGCATGGGGGCTGAAGCATGAGATGACCTTGTATGTGCTTGCCCTGGACAATGGCTCTTGTTAGGTCACCTGGAGGACCCTTGGGGGTGACTGAATTGGAAGAGTTTCAAGCTGGCAGAGGAGAAGGCCACATGGAATCTGTTTGCCCAAGAGGCTCATGATATGGCCTGGATAAGGGAGGCGACAACCCCCCTGTGGTCAGCCAACACCATGGGCCCCCTCTAAGAGGGTGCTGAACAGGGAGGAGCACTCAGGTTCCAAGCTTGGTTCCACATTCAGGGGTCTGGATGGCCAAAGGCCATCGTATTAGTCAGCTCAGGCTGCCGTCACAAAATACCACAGAACAGGGGCCGGAAACAACAGAAATTTATTTTCTCACAGTTCTGGGGGCCGGAAGTCCAAGGTCAAGGTGCCAACAGGGTTGGTTCCTTCAGAGGCCTCTCTTCCAGGCTTGCAGATGGCCACCTTCTCACTGTGTCCCCATGTAACCTGTCCTCTGTGTGCACCAGAGAGAGAGACCTGAGGTGTTCCTTCCTATTCTTAAAAGGACACCAGTCCTACCAGATCAGACCTCTGTTTAACCTTAGTCATCTTCCTAAAGGCTTTACCTTTGAATACAGTCACATTGGGGGCTAGGGCTTTGATATGTGAATTTGAGAGGGGCGTACATACTTCAGTTCCTAACCATGAAGTGGTAGAGTTTGAAAAACTCCAGGGCAGCCAGTCGGGGTAACACCAGCCACTGAACTCTGGCACCCAGGGTGGCCTCACCAGGAGGTGGGTTTAGCACAAGGTGGGCTGAGGCTCCAAGAGAGGCCTGAGGCCAGCGGCCAGCCTGCAGGAGAGAACAGGACTCCTACAGCAGCCACTCACTGACCTGAAGCTCCAGCTCAGCAGATGACGGGAGCCACTTAGGAAATACAGCTCAGGAGTGATGATCTAATGGAGAACACAAAGGTCATAGATGCCTTAGCTTGTTCCAAATAACTTCTGATCAACACCCTCCAATATTGTAAGTACTGTTTTCAGAAATTAGAAGACACAGCGGCTATTCCCCTCTTCCCATTGTTTCTCTCTCCTTCTGACCCCATTCCCCCCGGAGCCCAGTGGCAGGGCAGGGGAGGTTGGGCTCACTGGGGCACTGGACAGCCACAGGTAGGAGTCAAGAGAGCAAACCTGGGGAGGGGGTCCATCCATGCCACCCCAGCAAGGCAGCAGTCATCAAGTAATTTAAACTGTAGCTATTTTTAAATAAGCAGCTGTAGCATCTGCTTCTCTCTGGATGGGTCTGGATTTCCCTTGCTGGCCATGCCATAGGTTCAAAAGATCTGTCTGCGGTCACTCAAGCTCTTGAGCCCTGGGGAGCCCCCAGGTCTGGGATAGCCACCTTCTAGTGCTTCCTCTTCTGGTGTCAGCACAGCCTGCGGCTACTCAGGACCTGAGCCTGTTTCTCTGGCTGGAATCCCATTTGAACCTAAACATCCCCAGGCACCTGGCTCAAGTTTCCATCAAGTGACTGGAAACCCTAAGGAGAGTTTGTGGTCAGGCCTGCCCGGTTCCACCCACAGGAGGGGGTCGGAAAAGTGGTTGGTATGTAGACTGAGCCCTCACTGTTCTAGCTGAAGTGGTCAGAGAAGCCCTGAGGCCCGTCTCGGGACACTGAGCCCTGTGAAGTCCAGTCGGCTGCCTGGTTTAGGATACTCAGCTCATCTCTTCTGGGAGCTCTCAGATGGGCAGCCTTTGTCCCCCTATCTGGACATGTCTGGGAGATGTGACAGGGCCCTTTTTCCAGAACATTTACACGGATGCCGGTTTGCCATCATGGCCCTGGCTGGCCTTTTCCTGGGAGAACTTAGGTGACACGATGCAAGGCTCCGCCTGGCAGCGGATGCATTGTTCTCTCCCACTCATTACACTGACTAAGCTCCAGCCCCCACCCCCCCCACCCCGGGTCTGACAGTGCCCCCCTCAACCAGGGGTGATCCTTAGCGTTGATCCTGCCCGCTGACCCATGGCAGCAGTTCTGGGAGGCCATTTGGGCTTCTTCAAGAGTTGGGTGTGTCTATCACCCCCTCACTTTTTGTTTATCTTTCCAGAGCTATTTTCTGATGGCCCATTAGTCTGCAAACGCTTCCTTTTAAGGCAATTGGGGCATTCTCGGTGGGGGGCGGGGGGGTAAGTATAAAAATTCTTCTGAGATTTTTATACAAAATTCTGCCCTCCTTTTATTTGCCGAGGGTGTGTGTGAAATGCTGAGAACTCAGCCCAAGTGCCCACATCAGCCCAGCCACGGCCAGGCCAGTGCAGCAGTCTGGCTGTGGTTAGTCCAGCAGAAAGGGAGTGCATTTTGGGACAAGGGGGCCATCAAGACACCGAGATCCCCGCTTCTGCTCATAACCAGCTCTGGGATGTCATGTGAGGATGGGAGGACCACTGTATGCCTCAGTTTACCCATCTATGAAGTACAGGCTTTGGACTAAGAGGCCTGTGGTGGCTCTCTGAGGTGTAGGGATCTCAGATTCTGGGCAGCAGTGAATGCCACTGGGCTGGGCTCGGTCAGACAGTCCCTGCTCTCAGGAACATGGGTACAGTCAGTTTTTGCTTGAAAAATCAACTCCTAGTAAGAGATGCAATAGAACTTTTTTTAAAAAGGGTTTTCAAAAAGGACTGGGAAGGGGCCAAATATTCAGTGAAAGGTAGGTGACAGCTAAGAGTGACCCAGGCCTGCAGGCAACAGAAAGGCTGGACTTGGTGGCACCGCGACATCTCGGTCCCTGCAGGAACCACTGAGAGTAAGGGGGCTCTGCAGGGCCAGGCTACATATGGCTGGAGTGCTCCCTGCCCTTGGGCTTGGCACAGCCAGTGCCCTCTCTGCCATCTCTAACCAGATGGCCTAAAGCCCTTGCTCCTCAGAGTGACTCCTGCTGCTCCGTGTGTCCTAACGCTGTCCTGTGGTACCACCGGGCCTGGCTCCTCCACATAAGTGTGCACATTACCCTCCTGGAGGCCCATGGGGCACCTGGGCCCTTCACTCCACCTGCTGCTTCTTCCAGCTCCACTGCTCACCCCTCACCCCATCCCAGAGGCGCGGATCACGGTTTTCCTTTTCTTAATGCAACAATCACCACTAAGGCCAGGCAGTCTCAGGTAACTTTAATGAAAGTGTCAGCAGTCCTTTCCCCACAGTGGTATATAGATGGTTGAGCTCAAAAGCAGAAATGCAGCTGCTGAGACACCAGTCTCCCACAGTGGAGGGCCGGCTGCCCTCAGCTCCAGACCCAGGGCCTCGGGCTGAGAAGCATCACTTCTTGTCGAGTCTGGCCGCCAAGCCTTGTGGAGGGTCGCCTCCGGGCTCCAAGCCCATGCTGGCTTGGCCAACCCACAGGCCTGCATGTTAGGTGGGACAAAGGGGCAGCTGAGGATCCCAAGTAGCCACTGCCACTGCGGCCAAGCAAAGGAGAGCTTTTGCAGCTACAGGGGAGTGGTCATTCCATCTTTAAACAACACACATTCTATATAAATAAAAGTAAAAAGGGGAAGGAGGTGGGAGAGGGAATGGAAATTGGCACAGACATCAATATATTGCTTTCCAGTTTCAATGCAACAGATGCAAATCATGAGACACCAGGGGAAACAGAAACAAGGTCTGGGTTTAGCTTTTCTAAGCAAAGTGTGTTCCCCTTGCAGAGCTGGAGGTCTGCTGACATGGATGGGAATGGAAAGCTAGGCCGGAGGAACCCCAGGAAATCCACCGAGTCCAGGAATGTGCGGAGGCCAGAGGACCCTGCTCCTGCCCTCGTCCCCTGGGAGAGCGGGACTGCTTTAAAATGGTGGGTCTACTCTCCTTGAAAGAGAAAAGTACAACTAAATAAATACAGAATGCAGAAGTAAGACCTTCAAGTGACTGTTTTCTGCCCCCTGGCTCAGCAGGTCCACAGGCAGAGGAGAGAGCTGCCTACTGGCAGACTGGGTGAGCCCCCCTGCCCCCCAGGGACGTGGGAAGGATCATGGGACAGTGCCACTGGTTACAGGTGCAATCACATGACAACCCAACACCCTTTCCTGAGTCACACCATGGCTTCCCTCCTCCAGTTAGTTACATCCTCTCTTCCTGCAAGACCAGCACGGAATCTTTGTCTTTCACAGTTTCTTTTCTCCTCGCCCTAACCCCTCTTTTTATAAAGTTCATAGACTTGTTTCTTCAAAATACTTGGTGGCTTCCACAGTTCTCTTTCCTCTGAGTCAGATGGTCAGGAGGGTTACTAGGAATGTCAGGTGGGTGGAGAGTGAGGAGGGTGGGCAGGGCTGTCCTCCCACCTGCTCGGGGATGGGAGTCCCCCTCTCAGCCAGGCCTGTGGAGCAGCCCCTGGTCCTCACCCCCGGTGCTCAGGAGACTTCAGAATTGGCTCCCGACGAGAACAGAGCTGGCGCTTGGAGGAAGACAAAATGCTGCTGGGACAGGGATGCCCAGAGTACGTTCTAATATCTTATTAGGTATCTGAATCTGTTAGGAAAAAAATTAGAAACTATGTATAAAACTTAAAAATATTCAAGTATCAAAAGGCTATTCGGATCAAAGTTTAAAACAAGCTGTCAGCCAGATGCCGCCAAGAGGAAAGTTTTACAAAAATTTACTGAGTTTGTTCAGCAGAGAGCGAGGAATTGAAGCAATCCATAAAGGGGGAAAATTAGGGGAAGGGAGAGAGGGGACCGGTGGGGGCGACAGGCAGGGGTGAGCTAGAGATCAAGGCCTTTTTAAGCTGAAGAGGAGAGCATGTGCCCAGTTGGGTGGCTGAATAGTGGGCAGGGGTCACTCTCCCTGGACAACAAGCCATAAAGTGCGCAGCCTGGGTCTCCCGCTGCCTGGTGTCCGTTCCTGGACTCTACACGGGAGCTGCCTTCCGAGGGGCACATGGCCAGCAAAAATAATGCAACAGGACAGAATAGGAAGAAGACCCATTTCTGCACAGAGATCCTTCTAGAAAGAAAGAGAAGATAGGAGGGGAGCGGAGTCAAATGCTACACAGTGTTGACTTAGCTTTTCAAACCCTGTCACACACAGGAGTTGAATTTTTACGTCAGGAAAATCTGAGTGCCCCCACCCACACAGGGACAGGGCTGTGGCCCCCACGGTATGAAGCAGCAGCAGTGTTTATTCAAGACACAACAGTGAGGGAATCTGGTCGTGTTCCCTTCTCCCTGGAGAGGGTGCATCTTGACAAGTGATCCAGCAGAAATCTTTTAAACTCTGGTAAGTTCATAAAAACCAGTCCCTTCGCCTGGTCCCGGGCCAGGCCTGCACTCTGAGCCGTGCGGGCTTGGGGCGCCCTCTGGTGGCAGTATGTAAAATCAGAGTCTGAGGCCAGCTGGGAGCTCACATGCCCACAGGCCTGGGACCCAGAATTGCCCAGGCCACTTGGCCTTTTGCCTTGGGTAGCTAGCTAGCTGTCTCGG
Organism: Furipterus horrens; assembly: GCF_987537825.1. Lineage (NCBI taxonomy): Eukaryota > Metazoa > Chordata > Mammalia > Chiroptera > Furipteridae > Furipterus > Furipterus horrens. The sequence continues at coordinate 17,934,351 of NW_028327181.1, read as the reverse complement.
CAGACGGCCTAGTTCTTGGGGGCGACCCAATTACTCCTCATGAAGATTCGGTTCCTGCTCTGTGGATGGACTGTTCCGCCAGGAGTTTTCCAGGCTGTTCTGCCAGCCTCTTGGAGATGGAACTGGGCCTTTACACTTCAGTGGAGAAGAGGATGCTCTGTCTCTTGCTGTCCGGAGCAGGGATGGCCTCCAGCTGCAGGAAGTACAGCAGCACCTGGACCTGCCGGGCAGAGCAGGAGGACGAAAGCAGCTCAGTGGGGTGCTCACAGCTGCAGGTGGGAGGTCTTCCTGGCCAAAGCCCAGGGCCTGGTGACTAAGGCCAGCTCAGGGTGCTGAGGGCTCCTTCTGGTGACATGAGCCCCTCATAGCAAGAGATCTGGGTGCCCCTGAACGACCACCCTGAGAAGCCCAGTAAGGTATAAAGGCAAGTCCCCTCTCTGAACCTTGGCAACCTCCCCTCTACAATCTGAGCAGCCACTGGCAGGGCCCAGTGCGGGGCAGGCAGAGGCCACCTCCGTGAGGCCGGACGCCATCGTACCTGGGACATGACCTCCAGGGACCAGCTGTCAGTCATGGAGATGGGCTGGCTGGGGTTGGCAGGGAGCTTGCTCTCCTTCTCCGAGGGCCGCAGCAGCGTGGGGCCAAAGACCGTGGCAAGATTGTGCAGGGACATCTTGTTTACTGTCTCCTTTTCTGCCACCCTGAGGAGGGCCAAAGCAGAGGGTGCTACTGGGACACCATCTTCAGGACAGAGGTGAGGCAGAGGGGCTGGCCCACCCTGGAGTCCTCAGGGAACCTGGTGATGGGTACCACCCCTTTCTGCCTCTGGCTGGCTCCACAGCACAGCTAACCTGCTCCTGGGTGTGCTGAAAGGAGACCCACCCTGGTTTTCTGGGTCTGAGGGGCCCAGAACAAAGAGTCCCGAGGCCACCTGCTGGCCATGACCTGGGGGACAGGGAAGAGTCCAAGCACAATGCTGGCTGTGGCCACGCTTCAGGCCATGGTGCGGAGGGGGAGGGGGGCGTGGAGGGAAGAAGGCAGCAATGACTCTAGGACCCAGAGGGGGTGAGCAGCCCCAGAGGGCGGTGGGAAGAGAAGGAGCTTCCCTTTGCTGCCCGGGGGTCCTGGAACCCCGAGTGCCCCAAGGAAGAGCTGGGGTTACCTTTTCAGGTGGTCCAGAAGGAAGAGGAAGGTCAGCAGGTTGGCTTCCGGGAGCGATAGTAACAAGTTAAGCATGCAGCTCTCTTTTGCAACAGGGTCTGAAAGAGCTGCAGGTGGGGGGTAGCCTGTTACTTCTCAGGGTCACTGGGCACAGGACAGTCCCGGGCTATCATTATCCTGGCTCATATAGTACTAGCCCCAGTCGGGACCCTGTGACAGGTGTTGGGTGGGGACAAGCCCCCCTGAACACCTTTTCTCTCTCTGAAAGAGGTAAAAGCCATGACCGGAGGCACTGGGCATCATCACCGGCCGACTCTGCCATTCCTGCCTGTTTGGAAGAGCACGAGGCAAGAGAAGCTAGCACAGAATGAAGCACACAGGCTGAGGGGCAGGAGGGCTGCGAGGCCCTGGGGGCTCCCTTATCGCCCTGTGCATGATGGTAGGACTGGGTCCCCTATTGAACAGCCTGGAGGCAGAGTGCAGAGGCTGCAGCTGCCCCATACATCCCGCCCCCAGTCTGGACACTACCCTCTAGGTAGACTTGGGGTCAGCTGGTTTTGAAGGTGGGTGCACTGACATGCCAGGGCCTGGTGTTCTAGTGAGGACGGTGGCCTCCATGACCCCATACCCAGCTGTGTACCCACTCAAGCTACTCAGAGGGACAGGGACAGGGACAGGGGGCGGCTGGAGGACAGAGGCCTTCCGGATCTGCTTGGTCCTGGGTCCCCTCGGCACATACACACTTTGGGCTGAAAGGGTGCAGCAGACAATGGGGAGTGGGGGAAGCCTCCCGCACTCACCAATGCCCTCGGCGAAGTTGGGGTAGAACTCGTCGGTGAAGAGGGGCTCAGGCAGCTCGCGGAAGTAGAGCTTCAGGGTCCCAGCGATGGCATTGACGTCCATCTCACTCATCATCACAGACACATCCTTGTTATCTGGGTGGAGCACAGACGTGGAACGTGGCTACTTCCAGATCCTGAATTGGTCTGTCCTTGCCTAGCTGACTGCTTTTTGGGCTCCTTTCCTTTTAGCGGCTCATCTTACCCCTTCCAAGCAACCTCCACATGTCCTGGCCACACCTCCCTGCCGGGCACAGGCAGCCGGGCAAAGGAGGACAGACATAGCACCTGGGTGGTAATCGGGTGTCTCTGCCCTGTAGCCAACTGCCCAACTGCCAGTGTCTTCTGATAACAGGAAGACACTGGGTTATTTGTTCCATTTCAGTGGTTAAGCCAGCGCTTTCCTGTCAGATTCAGGTGGCCACTGGTCCTTTGTGCCATAGGTCACACCCACTCCGGTCATCGGGGGTTGGGGGAGCTCAGCCTTCCCAGGCTCCAGCCCAGGGAGGGCAGTGTGTAGGTACTAGATCTTGGCTCTGCCAATCTTACACTCCGAGGGCTTTCTGAGGCCTCGGTGTCTTTGGCAATTGGGGCTGTTCCACCAACTCGTTGGCAGGTGAAGGTGAGGGAGACAGAGATACTGCAGCATTGGCTGGACCCACTCGCCTCAGAGCCCTTTGCACTGGTCAGACTGCACTGACCCACGGGCTTTGGTTGGCACCTCTCTGCCATCCCCAGGGTGAGCAGGCTGAGCCCCAGCGGAAAGGCCCCACGGGACCCTGGTCCAACCCAGTAAGAGCCATGTGTGATTACAGGTGTTAAGAACTGGCTTCTGCAGAACCATCTCCCACAACTGTGTTGTCACCCCATTTTTAGTGAAGAGAAAGTGCAGAGTGTGATGTAACAAGCACGGGCCATGGAGGGAACCCTGAGAGTCAGCAGGGATGCCATGCCCGCATCTCCCTCCACCACGGCCCAGGGCCGACACTCACTGACGTCAAAGGCCGCCTTCAGTGCCTGGATGTCTGTGGCCACTCCGGACACACGGTAGATGCCCACTTCCTCCATGCCCCGGCGCTCGATCTCCTCCACACACTGGCGCACAATGTAGGGCACCTTGGACCTCTCCCTCCTGCGGGGAAGGGAGACACTGTTAGTGCCCAGGAGCCCTGGTTTGTGCCACAGTGGAGCACAACCATTACCCATCTGGACACCTGGAGACAGGGGTGATGAGGGTGCGGGGTCTGGGCTGCACACAGAGCCTTGTTCACACTGTGAGCTCATGACTATCACTACTGATACCTTATCAGAGCCTTTGCATGCACTCCAGGTAGCCAGATGACTACACACAATCTTGGAGGGAAGGTCAGGAGGCCTTCCTAAGTGAACTAGACCATAGGAGTCTAGTTAGAAGATCCCAGGCCTTGGGTTCCCAGGCACCTGCATGGTGTGCTGGAAAGCAGGCTGGGCTCTGAGTTGGGAGATGGGACCCAGCTCTGGCCCTGCCACCCACTTGCTGTACGAGAGGCAAATCCTTCCCCCTCCAGGTCTCGGTGACAGATAAGCCCTGTACACAGCAGGCACTCAACCAACGTCTGCCTCGTGAAGGGCTCCACAGGGCCACCTAATATCAGTGCTCAGAAATCAATCCTTTTAACCACTTTTCTCTTCCAAGGCCTAACAATGGACAATTCCAGTACCTCCACGGAGGACCATGGAGTAAGAATGCTTCAGACACAGGAGACGGTGCTGTTTGGAGGGCTGGCTTTAGTCTAGTTGAGGAACTGGATTCACAAGCCCAGGAGGGCTCTTTCCAGAGTCACCCTCATTAGTGGTGCTTGCTTGGGATAGTTGCTGACAGAGTCCTCTCTGCTCATACCCAGAGCCTTCCGGAGGTGCTTTGGGGACGGCTGGGGTGCAGCTGAGGGTGGGGAGTGGTATTTTGACACAATTAGGTATCTGGGAAACACATGACACGGGCCTTGGCCTGGACAACCTTCAAGGTCAGGCCCTTGGCTAGATTCCATCTGGGAAAGTGAATCAATTCTGGGAGGAAACGGCCTGTGTCCTGAGAACTGCCCTCAAATCAATACACAGGCTTCTCCTCCCATCGGACCCATCACAGAGGGGCAGGAATTGCCATCGTTCAACAGGAACCCAGATCATGACAAATTGCAAGTGTGGGAAGAAAACCCTGTCCTCGCACAGTTCCGGGGGCCAACCCACCTGCACAGGAAAGGGATGTTCCTGAACTTGCGGGGATATGTTCTGCAGTAAACACGGGGGGCAGCTAAGCACAGTGTCCCCACAAGCTTGGTGGGCATCCTTGGGCAACGACCATTCTTGCACAGAGGAAGACCCACACCTGCTCTTTCCTCTAGAAACATCTTGGGGGGAGGACGACAAGAGATCCGAGAGCCCAAGCCCCTGGCACTCACTTGGTGACCACAGCAATCTTGACTCCGAAGACCCCCGTCTGTTTTCGGGAAGGCATTCTCTTCAAGCTGAACTCCCTACTGGTAAACTTAACTGAGAGTTTCACTTCAATCTGTGGGCGGAGAAGGGAAACAGCTCTCTCACCCTCTGGTCCTCACAGCCCAGGTTCCCGGAGCAAATCTTTCCACCCCTGGGGCAAGCAGGCCAACATCCCAGTGTGAGGCAAGAGCCACCACGGTTAAGGTGGTTTAAGAACCTGTTTCTGCAGAACCTCCCCCACAATCCCCATGACATCTCTTTTTAAAAAAAACTTGAGATACAACTGATATTTAACATTAGTTCCAGGTATACAGTGTAGTAACTCAACATTTGTATATAGTGTGACATGATCATTATAGTAAGTCTAGTTAACATCCATCACCTCACAAAGCTACATGTTTTTTTCTTGTGATGAGAACTTTTAAAATGTACTCTTGTAACAACTTCCAAATACACAACAGTCTTAGTAACCATGGTCACCACGTTGTCCTTCACTGCCCAGGACTTATTTATCTTGTAGCTGAAGTTTGTGCCTTTGACCACCTTCACCCATTTCACCCCCCCTCCCCACACCTTGCCTCTAGTAATCACCAATCCGTATCTTTCTTAATCATAAAAAAATAACTAGAGAAAAAGTCCAGAGGATAATAAAAAGCCATGACTTATCTACCAAATGTTAACATTTTGTCATATATGCCCAGTGTGACTGTTTTTTTCAAAGGGCACTGAGGACTCATCTGGAGTCCCAGTTTCCATGGTGGACCCCAGGGTTGAGGCCCCGCCTGTCCTGGTGGGGCCACGGGGTCAGTGTTTGGGAGGGAGGCTCAATGCCTGGTCAATGACTGCACTCCAATACCACACGATTCCTTCTTGTGCAGCAATTCTGTTCTCCAGGGCCTCTCCCTCCTCCAGTCATACTCCCCTTCCAACACTAACCTTCTGGGGTAAGCGGGTGCCAACAGAACCCCATGGGTACATACCCCGTTCATGGCAATGACAGTCCGCTGCCAGTCTCTATCCTGCAGGGCCTGGGGGTCCAGCTGAAAGAAAGGAGTTATGATTAACAGACACCCTGGGGTCTATGCAGAGGCCCTGCCAGGCAGCAGCCCAAGCCTGCTGCTTTTCCACGCCTAAGTCGAAATCAGAGCTGGCTCTCGGCCAGCCCTTCTATCCAGAGGCCAAGCAGAGCCCAAAGAGGAGAGGACCTGCTGGAAACCTGGGAACCTTAGAGCCATCCTGTTCCCAGACCATCGCTGTCTGGGGCCCAGGTGCACCCTGTGTATGAGGTGTTGACAGCTCAGGGGCCTGCACCCTGCTGCTCCTCCCTCCTATCCAGATGGGAGCTAAAGTCCATGCCAGCAGTCCAGAACTGGGGGCCACCCTGCTCCCCATCACCAACCATCACAGGGGCTACCTACAGCTCAGTTGGAGCCGAGTAGTCAGTTGAAGTGACATTTCAGGAAGCCCCATTGCAGTAGCAACTTCCTGGGGGCAAAGCCATCCAAAAGTTCACGCCACTGTTCCTGCCCTAGTGTGCACTGTGGTCTGGCTGCAGGGCCTCGTGCAGCAGGGGCCTCCAGCCAGGCCAGTCCTGTGGCTTTGGGGGTCTGGCCCAGAGGAGCCAGAGCCCAGCTCCAAACCCCAAAGCTAGTAAGGGGGCTTTAGAAGGCCCCTCTAAATATCTACCCCCACAGAGCACTGCCTAAGCACTGGTCTGTGCTACTGTAACACACCTGGCCGTCAGTCAGGTCCCATGACCCTGTCCATGAGGGCTCTGTCTCCCTTGTTCTGGGGAGCACACGCTCCCCGCCAGTGGGCTGGGCTGGATGAATGAACACCTGGGGAGATCTTGCTAAAACAATACCTCCCTGGGTTTCACTCACAAAGTTAAACAGCAGCTCAGGGTGGGCTCTGAGGTTCAAATTATTAGAAACCTCCCCAGGAGTTGTGGTGTGAAGCCAGGTCAGGGAGCCACTGTCTGTTACCATATAACCTGCTGCTCCTCACAAAGGGCCTCGGAGGTCATCCCTTGCTTGGGTGATGGTTCACTGCTGCTACTAGTCAAGCACTTAAGAGCAGGGACCACGCCTCATGATTTCTGCACACACAAGTACACAAACACATGCACACACACAACGGACTGAGTCTAGTGCCAGGTCTGGGGTGGGGGGGCTCAGGACAGGCATCACACATTCATCCACTGCCAGGGACCTGAAAGGTCACAGCTCTCTGGGCCTTGTGCAAGTGAGGTGGCTGGAAAACAAGGCCCAGCGGCCTCTGCCTCCCAGGAGTGTGCAGCTGGGCATGTCTGGTACCCCTGCTCTGCACAAGGCTCATTCCAGGTACTCCTGTGGAGTGAGCCTCCTCACCTCCCCCTTCTAGGTCCTATTGGTTAACATTCCTAAGGATCTGAACTATACAGACAAGATGACCCAGAAAAACCAAAGGTGGCAGAGCATCTTCTGGGGCTGTGTGGTCACAGGTTCTCATCTGGCATCTGCCCCAGGGGGTCCTTAGGGGCCATGGTCCCAGATACCATACTGAGGGGCAGGGTGTGTGAGCAGGGCCCAGGCAGTCACTCAGAAAAGGAACCCCCTGGTGGCACCTCCCCATTAGAGTGAATCCCAGGTAATGGCTTCCCCAAGGGCAGGCAGAAGGGGTGGCACCAGAGCCCTTCCACACCCTGGGGCCAGCACAGCTCCTGGCTCTCGACTGGATGAGGAGGGGCGGAGTGGGTGAGGGGAGTACACTGCTGCCCCATCACCCCCAAATCCATGTCCTGGCCACCCAGGAGAGGGACAGGTGCTCTTCCTTCTGCCCCTAAGGAACGGGGGAGTTCAACACCACCTCTGGGAGTTTTAAAAAGGGGAAAGAAGCAGATTCGGCAAAAGAAACTCTTCCCTTTTCCTCCAAAGACTGGTAATCACTGGGCCCTTTTCTCCTCAAGAACTGGGAATTGGCAAACGCAGCAGACAAGCAAAGGGACAGGAAAAGGAGACGACCGAGACGTCTGGGCAGCAGAGACCCTGCCCTGACACGGCCCCCGGGGAGACCGGAGCCCACCGCTGGCCCACCTTGCCCTTGCACATGAGGTTTCGAACGTGGGTCCACAGGGCGGTGCCTCGAGCACACAGGCGCTTTTCGGCAGCGGCCGCCCGGCTCCGGTGGAAGTACCGCAGAAGGCCCTGCAGGGCGGCGGGGGTGGACGGCGCCTCTCGCATCCTCGGTCCTGCTGGTCTGAGGGCAGCACAGCTGGGCAGGAGCTTGGGGGCTCCGGCCTCTGCAGCCTTTTGACCAGGCTTCGTGGGAAGCCCCACCCCCGCAGCCTGGCTCGCCAAGGCCAAAACTTCCTGTTGCCCGAGGTTTCTACTTTTTGTCTCTGTGCGGAAAAAAACTCCCCGCCAGCAGCCTATTGGTTACGGGAACTGTTGTGTCAGTTTACTCTAAAGCCCAGAAAAGCCAAGCTTCCTTCTCAAGTGGCTGATTTCCTGTGGGCGCTTTTGGAAACACTGAGTCACACGGCTGCCTGGCCAGTCCATTTCATGGCAAGAGGTGCTCTGGGGACCCCCCGGGCCTGCACCACCCCAGCCAGTAACCCCAGTAATGGTGGGCACTGTCGCGGATGGACTCAGGGCAGAGGACAGCCACTCTCCTCCCTCTGGAGTAGCTGGCCTAGTGATGAGGGAATTCGGTGCCATTGTCCACCCCAGCACTGAGGTCCAGACCCACACCACCTGGCCCCTGGGGCTGCGGCATGAGCTGGCCTCCAGAGCGAGACCTGTGCCATGGTGCTGCAGGTGGCCCCTCACAGAGCGCCATCCCTCGTAGTGGCCCTGGATGGCGGCTCTAGTGGGAAAGGACAGCCCCAGGCTGGCTCGGCTCCAAAGAACAGAGCGTGCTAAGCAGAGCGGAAGCAGCATCAAGAATAACACGACGATGAGGCTGAGGGTCGCTCAGTCCAGCCGCAAACAACGCTCAAGGCTGGCAAGCTCGCTCGCATGGCTATTTAAAGCACCAGAGAAATAAGCAAGTGGGGGTTTGGAAAAAACAGATGACCAACTAGTGAGGACCAGGAAATGGATGTCTCAGGAAAATGTGAGAGGGCTCCAGACGCCCCCTCTGGGTCTCAAGGTCACAGTGACGACCAGGGGATGGGGACTGGCCGGCAGGTGATGTCTGCTCAACCCAGTGTTCTCAGGAGAATGGTCTGGGTCCTGCTTGTGTCCCCAGGTTTGGGCAAGGTGGGGGTCTCAGAGGAACAAGTGTGAGCGGTGGGCCTGGTGGCCGGCTGCCCAGAAGTCTGCCTAGAAACCTGCCCTTAGCACCCATTCCAAGGAGGTGGTGGGTGGGAGGGGCCCAGTCCAGGTGGGGCAGACATTGAGTGTTGCCCTGAAGCAGCCTGGCTGGGCACCAGACGCTGCCCTGCTTGCTCGGTCGCAGGCAAGGCCAGATGGGTCACCAGGGGACAAGCACAGGGTATCCACTCACCCACCTGCAGCTGAGGAGTGGGGACAGGGCTGACCTGTCCACAGGAGGAAATGCCATTCCCTCCTCATCACCTCCTTGGACTCTGTAGTCTCCTCTGTGCCAGGCCACCCAGGATGGACCAGCAGGGTTTCCCCAGCACTCCTGACTGAGCCCCATATGTTTGCGCCATAACCTACTCCCTGGGGTGGGTTTTCTAAGGGACTAGAGAACAAAATCTGGTCGGTTCTCTTATTATCACCATCTGTTCTCTTGGGGTTCATCACCCACATCTTTTTTTTTCTTTTAATGCTCACCCAAGGATATGTTTATTGATTTTAAAGAAAGAAAAAGGGGAAGGGAGAGGGAGGGGGAGAGAGAGGAGAGAAGAGAGACTGAGAGAAAGAGAGAAAGAAACATCAATCGGTTGCCTCCTGTACACGCCCTGACCAGGCACTAAATCCACAAGCTAGGCATGTGCCCTGACTGGGGTGCAAACCTGCGACCTTTTGGTGTACAGGATGATGCTCCGGTTAACTGAGCCACCTGGCCAGGGTCATAACCCATGTCTTTTAACTTTCCGCTCTGCTTTCATCCCAACCAGGCTCTATCATCACTTAAAAAAGATAAAGCAACCTCCTCTAGGATGGCTAAGATTAAAAAGTCTGTAGCAGTGTTGGTGACGATGTGGAGAAACAGGCACCCTCACACCGTGACTTGGGGTGCAAAATGCTGCAGCCACTCTGGGCAGTCCCTCACAGTGAAGCCTGGCTGTCCTGCCCGGCAATTCCACTCCCAGGCCCCCATACAGGAAGAATGCAGACATCTGTCCACAAAAAGACTCGTGTACCTGTGTTCACAGTAGCACTAACCATAATAGCCCCGAGCCTGAAACCACCCGTGTCCACTAACTGGTGAATGGCTAAACAAAACACGGTATACACACATATACAGTGGATTATGATTCAGCCATAAAAAGGAATGAAGTACTGATACCTGTTATGACATGGATGACCCTCAAAAACATGCTAAGTGGAAGGAGCCAGACACAAAAGACCACATGATATAGTATGACTCCATTTATATAAAACATATACAATAGAGTGGGCAAATCTATACACGAAAGACAGAGCAGTCTGGGTCTGGAGTGGGAACAGGGAGTGACTAAATGGGAACAAGGAAATCATTTTGGGATGATGGAAATATTATAAGTCTGGACTGTTGATGATTGTACAACTCTGCAAGTTACTAAAAACTTATACAATTAAAAATGGATGCATTCATTGGCCCTGACTGGTGTGGCTCAGTTGGTTGGGTGTCATCCCGCAAAACAGGACACTGCCGGTTCAATTCCCTGTCAGGGCACGTGATTAGGTTGTAGGTTTGGTCCCTGGTGGGGGCACAGACGAGAGGCAACTGATCGATGTTTCTCTCTCACATCAATGTTTCTCTCCCTCCTCCTCTCTCTAAAAATAAACAATCTTAAAAAAAAAATTGGATGCATTGTACGGTATGCCAGGTGAAGAAGATAGAAGGGCCCAAACTGGACCAAGGCAGAGCAAGGAGGGCCCAGGTCACCACTGCCACACTCTCTCCACAGTGGCAACAGTGACTTCCTCAGGACAATCCTGGGGAATCTCAACAAGAAGGATTTGCTCACATGGTTTTCAATGTTCACATTCTTTACAGCCTAAAACATTCCTTAAAGGTTTGTTAAAAACAATCACTACCCATTTTATGCTCCTGGTGCAAGAGACCCCAGCCCCCTTCAAATTGCTTTAAGAGGTGACATCAGTTTCTTTCCTGGGACACGGGCCACATCTCACACATCTGAGCCCCCGTCCAAGGCACCCAGGAAGGAACCACTCTTCCCAGGCACACAGGGGCACCCTGGCATGGTAAATGGTCACATGGGGAGAACACACATGGCTTTTTCATAATCTTTTGCAACCGCAGGGGGGACTGTCAGTGCCTTTATAACAGTATCTGCTGTCCCTGACCACTCTGCTGAAAACCAGGTCTCCCTTCGCCCTCTCTCCTTCCTGCCTAATGTATCTCCACAGACCTGGGAACAGGGCTTTTGTCTGTTTTACTCACATTAAACATTTAAAAAAAACAGTAAACATTAAAAAAAATCAACTGAACCCTGACTGGGCAGCTTGGATAGAGTATTGTCCCAATCAACCAAGGCTGCAGGTTTAATCCCTGGTCAGGGCACATATAAGAATCCACCAATGAATGCATAAATAATGGAACAAATCAATGTTTCTCTCTCTGTCTTTCTCAAGTCTCTCAAGTCGATTTTTAAAAATTAAAAAGAATCAACTCTGATGCCCCCAGTGGAATGTGAGTTGTGAGCCCAGATAGAAACACAAAAGATCAGGAGAAACAAGGAAGACAAAATTCTAGGACTTGATATAAAGTTACCCTCTAAGTAGCAGAAACAGGCTGAGGGAATTTTAGCAACACAAAATTCAGAGAAGCGAGAAGAGACGGAGGAAAGAAATTCCTAAAGTTGCAAGGCTCCAGCTGTCCTGGGCTTTGCTGACCCTGGCAACTACTGCAGATGCTGGTCCCAGCGCCCTGCCCAGGGTGTGACTTCAAGCCCCCATCTTGGCCCAGTAGCGCTTAGTCAGGTTACTAACTGGACGCCTTCAGACAGCCTCCAGCTACATGAAGACCCATGCATTTCCGTGAATCCTGTGCCTTTGTTGGTCTTGGAGTTCAGGATGTTGACGTCTCCATCTAGGAAAATCTTTCCCCTGAAGCCCAGACTCAGTGATCCCAACTGGGAAGATTTCTCTGTCCCCTCTCTCCGTCCAGGCCACCTGGCCAACCCAGGCAGGCCCTGCTCTGGATCTCAGTACATCTGCAGCATCCTTCCTGTCCAAAGCTCTCTGCTGTGGGCTGTGAAGCCTGCGGGCAGATGTCTTCTTGTTCTCGGGATTCCTGGGGCCTGGCACCCCTTCAATCCCTAGGGTGGCACAGTGGACTCTGGGTGTCTGAGGATGGCTGTTTGCCTGGAACAGCCTTGATGGTTCAGAAGTCTCAACGAGGCTCAGCACTGGCTTGGAAAGAACCCTTGTCAGGCCCTCTGCACCTGTCCCCACTCAAGGGCTTGGATTTGGGAGTTTGTGACTTTATTGGATAGTTGGCACCCCAGGGCTGTGTCCTTGCTGTACACTTTGTCCTTCTGCCTTTCTGGCCCAGGGCCTAATGCTCTGAACAAACCAGCTCACTTATCCTAGGTTCTGGAGGGGGAGCCCTCCACTCTCCTCAGATGGAGCCTGTATCTTTCAGGAAGGGAAGTGGGGACCTGGCAACTCACTTAAGACAGTCACCTGAGGAGCAAGAGCCCAAACCTGAGACTCAGGCTGGTGGTTCCTGGATCCTTGGCTTATCAGCACCATGTAGGGTAGTGAAAGAAGACTGATCCAGCACCCCAACCCTGGGAGTTTGAAACCTAGCTCCCCAGGAGACTGTGACAGCCCCTGCCCAGGCACACATGTGAGCAGCTTTGCTAGAGATATGACTCCAACCCACAGCTCCTTGGAGAGGCCCCTCAGGGCCTGCCCTGGAAGGCTCTGGCCTTCTCCCTGGTCCCCCATGGACACTCTTGGGGTGCTGCACCTTCCCCACCTCCACCTCACAGGAGGAGCTTTCCACTCAACTCACAAGTCCAAGTGCACGTGGGGGACAGGGAGCACCTTGGGGGGGACACAGGTCATGCTCCAGCCATGAAGCATTCTAGGAAGGTGCCTGAAGTTACTGGGAAAAGCCTGGTCTCAGGATGGCTGGGTCCCAGGAGTCATGCAACCCCCTGCCACCCCAAGGAACGCCCCACACAAAACCAGCATCCGCAGGGCTGGGCAAGAGAGGACTGACTGGCTGGGGTGGCAGGGCCTCATCATCGCTCCTCCTCCTCCTTCCTTCCTTCTTCCTCCGGGGCAATCCTGGTTCATTAAAAAGCCGCCAGGAGCCTGAGTCTCCAGGGACCAAGCCAGCCTCCTACAGCATGAGTCACAGACACCCCCCCATGACGTGCTAGGATTCTTTCCTGGCTCACAATGGCTTGGGGGACAGACTTCCCACTCCTCCCTCCCACTGAAGCGGAGACGAGGAGGTGGAGCCGAGTCTGCCTGCTCTACTAACAATGACTACGAATAGTAATATCAGTGGCTGCCGACAGGGAAGGCTCCCACCTCAACTCACAGGCGAGGAGGCACGTTAGGACGGGTGGGGCAATGACTCGCCCAAGGTCACAGGAGGTGTGGTGGGGCACCGGAGTTGACAGTCTCCCCTTGACCACTCTAGCCAGGCCACTCTGAGCTCCGTCTTCCAACGAAGATTCATCCTTAGGCACATCCTCATGAGCATGATTTTAGCAAGAATCCTGCTAAGTCTGTTTAGCCAGAATCCCCCATCCCTGATAGCTGATCACCCCTGACAACTGACCACATTTCTCATCCCACCAACCCCAAGTGATGTCTGTCCCCCTGGCCTGCCTTTGATAAGGATCCCATCAGGTCCGCTCAGCCAGAATCCCCCACACCCATGAAGTTTTCTCTGACTTCCACGCACTGACACACCCCTCACCCTGCTCCTTGGCCAGAAACCCCCTCTTCCTTGGCGTGTCTGGAGTTGAGCCCTGTTGCTCTCCGCGGCGGCAAAACCCCACCGCAGAGTTCCTCGCACGTTCTGACAGCCAGTCCCTGGGTCTGGGGGCGGGAATAGGAAGTGACTGTCAATGGGACCGAGAAATCGTTTTGGAGTGATGGGAATGTTCAACTGGACTGTTGGTGATAAATAAAGCCTATTTTTAGAAAAAGTCTGCCTTTTTGTTTTAAGAAGTGTCACAAATAGTTTTTTTTAACCCAGACCACATCCTCTACCCGCCTGCTGTCTCGTGTCTGGATCCCCCTAGGAGGACAGTCGGACAGCACCCCTCCCTGCACACGGGGAAACACAGGCTGGGATCGGATGGTAGAGAGGAGCAAGGAGCAACCAGGACCCTAGCTGGCCTTCCACTACCTTACTGTTTCCTCCTTCCCTGGGGTGTGCCTGGTCCCCCAGACTGTCAAGAACTATTTTGTTTATACCCAGTAGTGTCGTGGCAAAGGCTTTACAAAAAGGGCCTGGTTTCAATAAACGAGGAAGAGGAGTATGAGTTCTTTTCTCTCTCCCACTGGGACCTCCATGAATGGACCCAGGGATAGTCCTCAGAGGCCCTGGTTCAAACCCCAGCACCCCTAGGGCCCTCGTGGTGAAGGTTTCGAATGGTTCTAGTCAAAGGTTGTTGGAATCTGAGCTGAAAAAAGGAGCCGGGCACCCAGTGGGTCAGCACCCTTGACTCACTGGACCTGGGTGTGGGTGAGGGGTACCCAGACTGCAGACAGATGCAAAGATGGAAAGGGAGGAGTGGGAGGAGAGCAGTAGTAGGGCAGAGGGTGACGGTTCAAAGGACCATGCTATGATGTCACTGTCACCTAGTAGGTGTGAAACATGTTGGTTCTCTACAGAGGCCAGCATTGGGACACTCATGGAAGAGAAAAGCTGGAAACTGTCTCGGCGTCCATCAAGAGCAGAATGGCCCATCCATTAGGTTGGCTCCTGTAGGGCCACGATCTATGTGGAAATACAGGGCTGGATCTCAAGGACACAGTGGGAAGTCAACGCATGTGAGCTGTAAAGTGGTAAGTATCCATATCCCACACGTGAGCCGCTCCCACACAATGCCCTGTCTGTCAAGGTGGGACACACACGAAGCTCACATGGAGACACTCGGAGGAGGGAGAGACCCGGCTGGTCACAGATGCTTGATCAGGACCCATATGGGGTGACTGGGAAACACTGCCTTGTGTTTCTGCTCTGCCGAGACCCTATGAATGGCCCGATGACACGTGCGGCTCAGCTGACGGGGAGCAAGGAGGAGCCACCCTCTCCTCACCCAAGATCTAAGCCCCAGGGAGGTGTCAAGACATCTACTGAGCGGCTGTGGACCAGGAGTCGGCATTGGTAAACCGTCCCCAGCTGAGAGGGGCCGAGAATCCTGCCTTCCCTGTGCTGGGCAAGGCTGCTGCACTGCCCCCCAACATGGACCAAAACCTTAGCGTCATCCCAGCCTGGTCTTCACCCTTAGGAGAGCCCATCCCTGGGTCCCATATAGGGTCAGCCAAGGTCAGGGGCCTGCTCTCCTAGGAGCTAGTAGGTGGGGATGAGGGCAAGAACAGGGTGGATAGAGGGACATTTCTGCTTTTGGACCTGGTCTTAAGGTATGGGGATCCCCAGAGGCCCTGATCCAGAGATCCCTATAAGCTTCCAAGGTGGGAAAACAGGCAGATCCATCTCCCAAGAACCTGCTGAACCAGAGCAGCGTCGGGAGCCACCGCGAAGTGAGGACTTGCTTCTCTGACTGATGAGCGTGTGGGCCCAGCCAGAGGACAAATTACTCAGGGACAAGTCATGCTCTCTCCATCATTCCTGATGCTCAGTATTTCACCACTAAAGGATTTTTACTTCCGGCCCCTATGGGAGGGAGGTGGGGCTTCCAGCACCTGGAAGGCCCAACCCACTCCCCCCAGAGGCCTCACCCCAGGGTCCGAGGGTACTAGGGGGGCGGGGAGCAGTTACTGCCCACCTCCAGGGCAGGGCTGGGAGGACCTGCTTAGCTGAGTCTGGTAAGATACCCTGCAAGAAAGAAGATACCAGGGCTTTCTCTCATGGGAAGCAGAACTGAGCAGGAGAGGCCACGAGAAACACTGTAGGCAGCAGCGCTCCTGTCTGCCGAGAGCTGGGAGAGCTAGGTGTGGGCTCCCAGGGCCTGGGTAGACTTCCGAAGGACCGAGGCTGGATAATTCTCCCTGAGGACTCGGGACCCCTCACTGGTTGTGTGTGGACACTTATTCTTGGCCTACTAGGGGGCTTCTATACCAACTCTTGGGGGGACCTGGGCTGGCACTGCAGCCCCTGGAACCTGGGTCCGGATGCCAGAGAGGGGGCGTCAGGCCGGGCGGACTGAGATTTTTGTGCTTTTCCCAGAAGAGCTCGCTTCCTGTCTGCCAACTACAGCCCATGGCACCACCTAACCGTTTGCCTTGAGGAACTGAGGCTCGGCTGGAAATACAAGTTTAACTGAAATTCCCTTGGCGACAAGATGAGGCCTAATAGACACTCAGCAGACAGACGGGGCGGGGGTGGGGGCGGGGGGGCAGCCTCACCTGGACCTGGCCCTTCCCCATGATCCTGTCTGTGCTTTCGCCATCCTCCTTGGCGATCCTGGTTTTGTTGTAACACTTCTCGTAGCACAGAAGCCTCAAGGTCTGGGAGCCTTCCAGCTCGATCTCAAACTCCTGCAGCTCCAAGAAAGAAGGAAAGCCCCACATTAACAGACGGGCCAAAGGCGTGGTGGTCAGGGCTACAGGCCGAAGGGGCCTCTGCAGGGCAGCTCCTCAGCAAACAGCGACCTCGCCGCCCCAGGGGGACCCGGGCCTCGAGACCTTCCTCACTTCCATCCTGGGATGCAGACCCACAGAAGCTACGTCTCTGTGAGATTCACATTGTGACCCTGTCTAGATGTTTCTGGAAGCTCCGATTGACTCTCAGACCTAATCCAAACTCCTTAACCCAGCACTGGCCCCCACATGGCCTGTATCAGCCTAAGCGAGGGGGTTACAAATGCAGAGAAATTCTGTATATGGACTTTGGGAGATACTGACGTATCAGTGTAGGTTCACTGATTGTAACAAATGTCCCGCTCTGGTGCACTGACAGCGGGGGAGATTGTGCATTTGTGTCTGTGTGTGGGGGGGGGGGGTGCAGAGGGTATATGACAGTCTCTGTCCTTTCTGCTCAGGTGTCTTATGAACCTAAGCCTGCTCTTTCTATGTTTGAAAGGGAAAAAAGAAATCGATCCAGGAGGTGATACAGGAGAGGGAGGGACCTGCTTGGGTAGCCTTTCGGGCTGTCTGCTGTGAGGTGTGTGGCGGTAACTGTCCCTGCTGCCACCCCACACCCCTGCAGTAAATGCTGCATTGTGCACCAGTGCTTTTGTGGGCATGGGTACTCGGTGGGGAAATAAAGAAGAGTGAGGGGAAAAAAACAAAGCAGGAATTTCCATGCTGGAACGGAAACAGGATGGTGTGTGCGTGCCAGGCACAGGTAAGACCCCAGGAGCAGCTGTAGGCACAGCCAGGGCAGTGGCCAGGTGGCCTGCTGCTGTGGAACCCTCGTGCCTTGGTCCCGAAAGCCCCAAGCTGCTTGTACCTGAACTCTGCATAATGTCTAGAACCCTCCACCTTGTTGCCTGTCGGGTCACGACCTTCTCGCTCTCTGCAAAGCTTTCTGTGGTAGATCCACATGGCTCTCATCCCCTCTCATCACAGCAGCCCCGCAGCCTTTCTGCAGGGACGCCCAGAGCTGTAAGGATCAGGTAATTCTACCAGCTTCTTGTACCCCAGCCCCGGAGAGGCAGCAAGTCTAACGATCAGAGTAGCTGATGCTGAGAAATGAGACCTAGGTTCTGGCCCTACCACCCTACCCGTCACAGGATCTATCTGGGACCAGGCAGCGCAGTGGGTCTCAGCTTCCTCCTCTGCAGGGCAGCAGGTGGGTGGGTGGCAGCTCTCGGCAGACAGGCTGCCTCCACCACATCCTAAAGCACAAGGCCCTGCAGGCCACAGCTGCTCCAGAGGCCAGGAAATAGCACCCCTCAAGGACTGGGGACGTCATCAAGATCTGCCACCCTGCCATTATCCTTTACTCCCAAAGGCTCAGGGCAAGCCAGCTGGGTAAGTGGGTCACACAATAGCTCTCCGAGGTGCAAGGAAACAGAGTAGCAGCCCCCACGCCCACTACCTGGCACAAGCAAAGAGGACCCTTCCCCCAGGGCAGAGCCCCAAGCTTCCAGAAACCAGGAGGGCTCATTCCAACTTCAAGGGAAAAATGTGATGGAAACTTACCAAGTAAACACTACGCGATAACAAAGGCAGTACAAGAAGCCCTTTAAAATTCTTTTTCCAAACACTTCTCTAGCAAAACAGGTCATTTCTTTGTGATGGGGGAGGGAGGGTAAAATTCTCAGGAAGCTACAGATAAAATCTGTTGGACAAGTCGCCTCTCCCCCACAATGTTGGCAGTGCTGCCTTCAGGGGAAGCCACTGGGGAGCCCCTTGGGGTCAGACTCTCGCCAAGACCAGGTCAGCATCCAAGAACGGCAGCGGAAGGGGCCCCTCACCTCATTCCAGTTGGGCTCAGTCGTGTCCCTGTAGACGCGAGTCTTGGCTTTATTCACGAAATAGCCGAAGGAGTCCACCTCCAGGGTACAGTACAGATCTGCAGGAAGGTGACACAAGAGGGTGACCCGCTGCTCCACACTGCCCGAATTTTATATAAGAGCAGGCGTTATTTTTGAAATTAAAAAAAAAAAGTTTTGATTTTCTTTTTAAAATAAAACATCAAACCAGAGCAGCCCCTCACTCAATGACCTGCCCCTTGGGGGCAGCTGGGAACCGGCACCTCTCAAGAGTGTTGGACCATTTGGTCACTCGGCAAACCCTGGCTAACATGCTGTGCTGGTGGGCTGGGCAGGGGTGAATGTGCCATCACCGCAGGGGGACGCAGGGCTGGAGGAAGTGCCTATGGCCTTGGCAGGCCCCACTTCTGTTTTACCACGTAAATCAGGGCAAAGGGCACTGCAGGCCAGCACTGGGCACTAAAAGCAGCATGTGCTGGGAGAGTCATGGGGTGCAGAAGGAGAGACAGGGTTGAAGGCCTGGTGGTGGGGACCAGGGAGGAGGCCCTGCCCAGGGCTGGATGAAGGGCGTGGCAGGTGGCCGGAGATGATAAAGAAACTGCACTGATGGCGATGGCATCTCACTGATACAACCAGTGAACAGGATGGTGGGTTTGGGCCTGGTCACGTGATACAGGGTGGTGCCTCTCACTGGGGCAGGAATTAGCAATGACGACAAGTCACAGGTTTAGTTTGGGGATGCGGAGTCTACAATACAGGACACTGAGGAGACAGATAGTGGCTAGGAGAGAGAAGTGGGGTGGAGAGGCAGCTCCAGGCATCAGCTGTGTTGCTGCCAGAAGGGCCCCCAGTGTAGGAAGAAGGGAGCTCACGCAGTGAGGGAGGCAGGACCCACGGGATCTCGGGACACACCGGCATTTAGGGGACAGCCTGAAAGGCGCCCAGGTAAACAACTGTGGGTGCTGCAGCTTCATGGAGGTATAATTTGCACACCATACAATCCATCCCTTGTAAGTGCATAGTTTGAGGATGTTTAGTAAATTTAAACACTTGTGCCAATAGCACCTCCATTATTTCAGGACACTGCCATCCCCCAAAGGTCCCTTGGGATCATATGCTGTCAATCCTCCCTCCCACAAAGAACTTACATGCATGACCCATGGGCAAGAACTAAGGGAGGGGCGTTGCTGGAGGGAAGGGGGGTACTGGGCAAAGGGGCTCAAATGGGGAACAATTGGGACAACTGCAATAGTGTAATCAATAAAATATACATTAAAAAAATATCCTCCCTCCCACCCTGAGTCCCAGACAACCATTGATAAGCTTTCTGTCAGCATATTTTGCCTTTTCTAGAAACTTCATACACACACAGCAATATAATATATAGTCTTTTGCATCTGGCATAGCATAATTGTTTTTAGGCTCGTGCATGTTGCTGCCCATGTCAACAGTTCATTCCTTCTTATTGCGAAGCAGCAGAGTTCCATCGCATGGGCGAACCATGTTTTATCATTCATGTCTGAGTCTTTCTGCGGACTTATTTTCATTTCTTGGGGTGGGGGGGTGGTGGAGCGGTGGTTGCTGGGTCATGCTGAACTTCTAAAGAAACTGTGAAACCATTTTCCAGGGTGGCTGAAGCATTTTGCACCCCCCCAGCAGTGTCTGAGGGTTCCAATTCTTCCACATCGCTGCCAACACTGTTTATCTTTCTGATTACCACTGTCCCAGTGGGTATGAAGTGGTAGCTCACTGGGGTTTCAGTTTACATTTCCCTTAAGACAAGGAGCATCTTTGCATATGTCTATTATCTATTTATATTTCCTTAGTGAAGTGTCTACCTAAATCTTTTGTTCACTTTTAAATTGGGTTGTCTCTTTAGTATTGATTTGTAAGGATTCTCTATGTATTCTGGATACAGGTCCCTTATTTCATAAACATAGTATTCAATATCTTCTTCTTTCTGTGACTTGTTGCAGATTATCTGTTCTGTAGCAACAGTGGGAAAGGTCAGCAGGACGGTGCCTGCCCTATGTCCTCCTACGAGGGATCTGAGAACTTGCACGCAGGTACCACGCTGAGAGGTGTAGTGTGTGCTGGGTGCGGACAGAAGAGGGGCCAGCCCTCACTGCTCTAACAGCTCAAGTAGCTGGGAAAGGCCCCCTGCCTTGGAGAGGAAGTTGCAAAGAGTATCCATTCAGCTGGTCAGAGCAGCCAAATCCACTCTGCTGATCAGGACCAAGGTGTCACTGACCACGGGGCTCCTGGTTTGGAACCTCACTGCATTTTCTGTCTGTAGCTAACTCCAGCCCCTGCAATTACAAGACTCACCTGCAGGGGTCAGCTCACCAGCACACAGGACCTGAGACAAGCCGGGGAACGGGCAGGGTCCACTCCAGGAAAACAACTCCACACCCAGCACAAGCATCTCCAGTGGTCAGGGGTCAAAGATGTCTGATGGTAATTTGGGCCACTTCCCTGATTCCCCACACCCTCTGGCTCAGTGCCCTGCTGCCTTCCTCCCCAAACCAGATACTTACTCAAACTCTGCTTAAAGCCGGTGGCAGAGTGGACGATAACATTCAGGAACCCATAGAGCCCAGGAGATTCATCATCTGTGCAAGAAATGAGAGAGATGAGTGTCTGTCCTACTGAGATACGGAGGTGACAGGCTCTACTTCACAATCAACTCTCAAGGGGGCACCCTGTGGCTGCTGCTTAGATGGGGTGTGTGTATGCACAAGCACATACCTGTGTGTGTGACTGAGTGTACACCAGTGTGTGTGACAGTGAATGCAAAATGCGGCACAGCCAAAGGTGTGGCAGGAGGCCGCTGGCTGGGGAGGGCTGGCAGGACAGGGAATTGGGACCAGCAGTGGAGCACAAGCAGTCTGAGGAGTGAGGTGGGGTGAGGGAGGTTATCGGTCTTCTCAATCACCCAGCTGTGGCTGCCTGGGGACAGACAGCTCCTAACCTGCCCCATCCACTCCTGGGAGAGACCAGTGGGCCCTAAGCGCAAGTCCCTTCCAAATGGAAATCCATGGTCCCGAGGACAGACTAAGAGCAGAAAGGGGCATTGGCCCTTGGGAGGCTGGCCCACCTTCCTTGTTGATGGTCAGTGGGATGCTGTGGACCGTCTGAAGTTTGACACACGAGTTGGTCAGCATCTGCAGCTCCACAGACGTCAGGGAGAAGCTTTTGAAACCTGAGAAAGTGGAAAGACAGTCGGCACAGGTTCTCGGCCCTTTCAGGACACCCAGGGACACTTTCTGATGCTCCCCCACACTGAACCTTCAGCACGCCCTGGTGAGGGGGCACGACAAGAAGGGTGATCTGCTCCCTGGGAGCGAGGGGTGCCCCCAGAGGGCCCAGGCTGGGTCCAGAGAGCAGGCGAAATCTTAGCATGACCCTTACAAACACAGGAGCCAGCCTGCCACCTCAGCACAGCCACAAGGCATTTCTGAGATGGGGATCTGGAGCAGCTTCCTGTGGGGTCTCCCCAGATAGGCACCTGGCACATCTCTGTCCCTACTTTGCTAATACAGGTCCCTATTGTTACAGAGTGGGGGTGTCCAAAAATCCCCAGAGCCTGCAGGTTGGGGGATGGGAAAAGGAAACAGCTTTTAAAATGCTTTCACATGCCTGTGGCTGGTGGCTAGTGTCTTTGTTACACAAATGGCTTTGATACTTCCAAGGCCCCAAGAAGATGGGAGGGTTTTTTTTGACCATGGAATGGTACAGAGAGCACACACAGCCTGTACAAGGTTCTGTGAATGGTCAGAACTGGTTACCATGCCCACTGCGTCACAGGACGCAGTCAGGGATTTAAAAATAAGTGGCAGACATTTTTAGGAGGGTTCTCCCCATGAGGTTTTGAGAAGGGAGAATACCATGCAGCTTTGAAAGGGCAAAGGGAGAACCATGCGTGATCCAGTGCAACACGGCACATGCTTTCCTGGACTGGTATACGAAGGTTGATGACATCGTACCCCAGATCCTGAAGGAGACAGCTGACAGATAAGGGATGGGGAACTTCTGGGCATGTTTTTGGCTTATAGTCTTTTGGGGAGCAAGGTAAATGCTGGGTCCCATGGGAGAACAGGGCTCTGAGCTGAAGTGCTCACTGCCCTCCCCAGGTTGGAATACTGTAAATAAAGACCTGTTTTCCTCAACACTAGTTGTTGGGTTTTCATACCTGGCTGGTTTGGCTCAGTGGATTGAGCGTCGGCCTGCGAGCTAAGTGTCGCTGGTTCGATCTTCCAGTCAGGACACATCAGAGAAGGAAAACTCTGACTCCAAAAAAACCTCCGCTGCCTTGCAGCATACCTCTTCAGGGGAAAGGCTAAGGGAGTAAACCCCGACAGAAAATCCGGAGCCGGAGTCCCTAAGGCGGTTTGACGTTGTAGTCAACACCGGCAACTCCTGTGGCGCACCTGAAGCCAAGCTGTATTGACTCCGTCTTTCCCTTGGACCCTTCAGCTGCGAAGAGAGGGGGGGGTCTGCTGCATGGGCAACAGCAGACCTTCCATATCACCCTGCCCAGGCTCTGTAGCTTCAGCTTCACTGGAGAGGACACTCCAGCGTCATCGCAAGATGTCGATTCAACACGGGAGGAGACAGATACCGTGTCACTCCCGAGTCGGACTGCACAGCCATTCTCGGCGGTGCAGATAGACTCTTAAGAAGCTACACCATCGTCTCTCGAGACGGACGGCTGCTGACGACGAGTTGTTGGGTTTTACACCGAGGCACCACGTGAAAGAACCCCCTCTCACTCTGTAACACTTTCTCTTCACCAGATGAGGGAAAAAGCATTATTTCTGGTACAATACTGAGCAGGGAACAGACGCTGCCATGCTACAAATAATTTAGGTCCCTGGTTTTAACGGGAAACCCTGGGACACAAGCACAGCAGGGTGCCGGCCACCAGAGCTGCTCCTAGATGCAGGGACACAGCACTGGCACAAATGACAAACTCGAGGGATGAGAGCCTGTGTGCAGTCTGTGTGCACAGGTGAACCAAGACAGGCCGTGGCTGTGGGAGGACCAGGCCTGTGATATGGCTCATCCTGGCCCTTCAGGGACAATGGCACATAGGGAGTGCCTGAGGACCCCTTAGCAAGAATGGCTCAAGAATCTCAAATCACATGCCTGGGGGGGTGGAGGAGGAAACCTCCCTGCAGCTGCAGCCTCAGGACTTGGGTTTGGGGTCTGCCTTCCCACCCCGAGGACTGCTAGGCAGGGCTGGGGCAGCTGAGAGCTCAGGAGAAGGAAAATCCTGCTAACAGAGAAGAACCAGAGGAGGGGCCACCCCAGAGGGGCGTGCATGTCCTGTCCTGAGAACAGTCAAGTGTTGGCCACCTGGAGAGGGGAGTGTGGCCAGCACAGTGTGGCCCCTTCGGCATCAGCTGCCAGGGCGTGGGGAAGCCTCAGGAGGAAGGCCAGGGTGGGACAACGGGGAAGGCCAAGGAGACCAAGGGCAGACAAGGCCAGTGGGCCAGAGTGCCAGGCCCGAGTGAAGGCAGCAAGGGTCTAGGGGACCCCAGGGGTCCAACAGGGATCAGGGTAGGGAGGCCTGGGAGGCAGCAGGGGGAATTCAAGGAAAGCCTGGCAGATGGGAAGAGGTTCACAGCAAAGGTCAGAGGGCAGGTGGGGGATGGTACACAGGGGATTTGGGGGAGGCCCAGAAAGGAGGGAAGCACAGAAGGCAGGGAGTCAGTCAGGACAGCTTCTCTCCCATTTATTTTCTGAGTTAGGACTCCACCTAAAATCTCACTTGAATAAGAAACCTGCTGCTCAGGAGGAAAAAAGGTCTGAATCCACAGGATGAGGTAACTGCTCAGTCCTGACGTTCCTAAACACAAGATGTCTCTACACCACTTACATTTCTTCTGCTGTTCCCGGATGTTCTCTCTCCACTCAGCGCGCTCATAGTCGGATGAAATCAGGAATGTGTAGCTCTGGGGGCAAGGAGAACACACCCTAGTTATGTCTGCCCCAGCCAGGCTGGCACCCAACACGCCCAGGGTACTGTTCCCTGTCACCACCCATGGGCGGCACACCCCACCAAGGCATAAGCACCTCTGTGCCTCTGGCCGCCTGGAGCCCAGTGGCCAGGTGTGCTCACGGCACAGCTCATCGCTTCCGGCACTCTACCCCCTTCATGCCAGCCAGGCTGTAGGCCACAGCTCCTGGGCCCTGTTCAGAACTGCCCTTTGGCACCAGCCTCCTGCCTGGGCTGCCTGGGTCAGGGCGTGATGTGCCCTGATTGAGGGCCATGAAGAAGGCTGCCAAGTGGAAATATGCAGAGATAAGGGTTGATGCTGCCCCGACTACCTGCATCTAACCCACCAGCCCTGCGCTGAGACCCAGAGACCAGGCTCCCGCAGAGCCCAGCTGCATGTCGACAGATGTATGCGATGCCCGTCACCTGTCTGTGGGAGAGGCATAGGCTACAGACGGCATCAGGAGCCAGGCTCAGGAGAGCAGGGGCCACCTGGCCCAAGTTTCCAGACAGCATCCTCCTACCAAGGCCGGGTCTGCACAAGTGTGCAAGCCCCCCCGCCCTATTTAGACTCCTGGAGACCCACCCCTACCTTTAAACTGTGGGGGCTGAGCCAGCTACTAGTCAATCTGGGGGCTACAGCCTAAAACACTGGTCAGAAGGATCCGCGTGCCTGTGTATGCAAGGTAGGGCAAGCCTCTCTTAGTATTGGAAGGCTCCCCGGGGGAAAAGGCTGCTGTTGCAAAGGCCACGTGGGAGCCGGGGGCCACAGCTGCCACAGGGACCAGCGGGTGGGTCCTGGCCCTAGCACAGCGGGATATTCCTGCTGCATGGCAGCCAGGGGCCAGGAGGGTCTGCGTGGGGGAGCGGAGCAGGGGCTGGCCAGCAGCGAGACCACGGTGAGTACTAACCTTGCCATTGCGGTTGTGAACCCTGAAGGCCATGCTGGGAGACATGAGCAGGAGCAGCGATTCCTGCTCCGACAGCTTCTTTTTCAGCCTCTCTATGGCCTTGCTGCCCTTGTTTGCTCTCTGTGGGGAGAGGGTGCACAGTCACATTTCCATGCCGGGGCCAGCCCCCAGTGCCTCCAGTGCTCGGCCCTCGAAGGCCGGCGTACTGCCTGGCAGCTCAGCTCAGCACAGGGCCTCAGCCAGCTGCTGCTGCTGTTACGGGGTCAAGGCTGGGCACGCGCTTGGCCAATATTCTTGAAGGAATTAAATTCATCCCCTCATGAGGGCAGAGGAGAGCCCTTTACAAACCCCCCCTTTGAATTTTTTCACACCTAGACAACAAGCAGGGGGCTGTTGTGACCCCAAGGGCCCCTCCCCAATCCTCGATTCGCTAACATTTCAGCATCAGGCCCCCTGGGAGTGTTTCTGAGGGTCCTAATGGAGGGCCAGATGCATCCCCAGGACCTAATCAGGAAAACTCTGCCTGCCCCATGCCATGTGCCTCCCTCCTGAAGCGCCTCCATTCTGGGGAGCAAACCATGCCGCCTGACACGGAAAGGTCCCCATGTGGACATACAGTGGTGGCAGCACACAGGGCTGAACAGCCCCAGGAACAGAGCCCTGGGTCCCCTCCGCCTCAGGACACTGCCCTGGGGGCTGCAGGGCCTCTGGACCAACGAACGACCTTGTGTTCTCACTGGTCTGCCCACGCTTTCCTCAGCCCGCTGGGCTTCCGGTGTGGTAGGCTGCAGGTGGGTGAGCAGTGTAGGGGATCCCTGTCCTGCCGTGCCCACCGGCTGGGTGTCCCTGGACTGAGGCCCAGTCTTCTAGGGACCCATCTCATCTGTGGGTACCGCACGGCACCTGCTCTGGCCTGGGCGGAATCTACACGCGAGGGGCTTATCCTTACTGTTCCTAAAGTCTTCTAAACCGTTCCAACAACCAGAGGCTGCCTGGGGCCGTCCAGGACACCTAGAGGGGGCTGCACCCCCCACTTGGGACACGCTTCCTATTACGATAGGTGGGCACCTCTCCTACCACATGTCCTGAATGGCTCCAAGCCTGAGAGGGATGTCCTATGGGTCCCAAAAACCAGAGTGGGGTCAGACGCCCAGCAGAGCTTGCCCAGTGGCCTGTGCGCTGCTGCCCACTCCAGCTGCAGAACCTGGCCTCCTCCCTCCCCACCTTCTCTCTTTGGATGTCACTCTTGATCTGGGAGATCTTGATCTTCATGGCATCCAGCTCCTCGTCCAGCACCAAGGGGATGCTGGGTGCGGCCTCGGACTCGTCCACCGTCTGGAAGCTGAGATCCGTGAGTGGGATGTACCATTTGCAGTCATACTGCTGAGTTTTGCTGGGTGAGGGAAGAAGCACGTTAACATTCTGTCTTCCATGGCTAACATCGCTGCTTTCAGAAGCTGGAGGACCCTGAGTTTTGGCCGCGAACAGTTTACCCAAGCGGAAAACCCAGCTTGTGGTCCATGCGACAGGCTGGCAAGGCCACTGGCAGACACTAATGAGCCAGACGCACAGACTCCTGGGAGTGGGCATGTGTGACTCAGGTCCCGGAGGGTCTGCCAAGCCCTGAGTCACCTTATCCTTGCTGATGGTGGCAACTGACAAGCTCTGTGACGTGGGAGCACATCATGGTGACCCAATGACAATCAGGACAGGACCACAGATGCCCCAGGTGCCACAGAGTTTGAAGAGTTGCAGATCTACCCAGTGTAACCCCTGGCTCTGACCTATGGAAAAACTGAGGCTCTCATCTGAATTGAATGATTAAGTCCACTCAGCACAGCAACGGCAGAATATGGGGAAGAACCCAGTTCTGGTCCTTCCAAGGTGGCCTTCCTTCCTCCATTCCAGCCTCTGTAAGCTGGGTGGTCTGATCTCTGGGGAGGGGGTAGGGAGTTCACAGACCTATGTTGAAAATAACTTAGAAACCATCACCAGCTTTGGGGAGACAAAGTGCAGCAATCACCTAGTGATGCCTGCCAAGGGCAGGGGAGGGGCAGCCACCTCCCTCACACACACACCTGCCAGCCTGCACCACAACCTGTAGCCCCCCTGACCTGTCACTCATACTTCCCGGGTCGTGACATGACAGTCTCCTAATAGTACCTGAAGTCATAGTCAGATCCCCCTTTCGCTGTAGGAGTCCACGGCCTGATCACTGACCCTGACCCAGAATGCCTCCAGACTGTTAATGACGACCTCTGTCCCTGAGCCTGGCGGCACATCCACGTGGAAACAGAACGTAGCTTAGAGGACACCTGTCCACACAGTGACTGACCTCTTCAGGCTCACATTGAAGGGAAAAACACAACTAGGTTGTCTCTCTATATGAAGTCAACTACATGCCCCCAGAGACTCCACTCCCAGCGGGGCAAGGGCGACGAGGTCACTCACCCTCCGCTCTGCTTCTTGAGCTTGGTGCAGAGGAGCAGGTCGGTGAACAGGAAGACGTGGCGTAGCTTGCGGGCTCCCTCCACCAGCTCCACCATGAAGCTATCCTTCAACAGCTGCCTATGCTGTGGGGGTGGGGCAGGGGCTCAAGTTACGGCAGTGGCCTTCACTCCCTCCACCTCCGACCTACACACCCACTTTCCAGAGTGTTCCCTCCATCTCATCGGCCCAAGAACATACATGCCATGTAAGTTCTTTGCTCAATTGTTTTCAAACCCCTCCTGGATGCTTGGCATGTGAAAGAGGATGAGTGGACAGGTGACAGCCATTGGCCTGGAGGCTGGGGAGGATGTGTTACAGCCGAGCCACCAGTCTGCCTTGAAATGATGGCAAGAGAACCCCTCTAAGCAGGGTAGCCTGTCTTTCTGGGACAGCAGCTGGAGATCAAGAATGGGCAAGAGGCCAGCCCTGTGAACAAGGGGACATTCCCTCAGAGATCTGTCAGAGCTCAGGCCCTACAGTGAGAAAAGCCTAGAAAGTGAGCAAAGATGGGGCCACCTGGTGAGTGGGGAGGAGACAGACTTGATACACTCTGAGAGGGGGCGGCCAAGGTGGTCAGTTACTCTAAGGATGAAGTCTGGTTCTGAGGGTACCGGGAGGCCAGGTGGGGTCTAAGCTGTGGGGGACCCACAATCCAGTCCTCCAGAAGTTCATGCCCACTGATGGCAGGGGTTCACATAGGGGCTACAACTCTGATGCCCATCTGGACACCTGCAGCCTGAGGCGGGCAGACCAGGCTAACTAGCTGCCCTCGAGGCTGCATTCCCTGAGTTCACCGGACCGTGAATGAGCAGGGGACTAGAGACACCAGCCTCCACAAGCCAGCCCTGTGCCTCTGCAAGTCGGTCCTTCATCTGAGAGATGAGGGATGACCCCACTGGCTTACGCAGCCCCAGGGGCTGCTGATGAGCACACCAAGGCAAACCAGTAATTCCCAGGACAGACAGTGCCCAGTACCTCATCTGGGTCAGCACTGTGCTGGGCAGAGGACACGGAGACAGGCAGAGAGGCTGACATGGCCGGGCCTCCCTACACACATCCCAGGCGTGCTGTGCAAGCACATGGCCTGATCACTGGGTGCGATCCCCACACATCTGTGGGCAGGACCTCATGCCCATTTTGCAGATGAGAAACCTGGGCCTCAGGGAGCTCTACCACCCATCCCAGGCAGCACAGTGAGCGAGTGGCAATGTGCAGCCTCTGCCCCCAGGTTCCCACAAACCCAGGGCAAGAGATCAGGTGCTTAGTGGGTACCTGGTCCACCAGGCCTCAGGAAAGACCTCTGCCCTGCCCTTAAAGAGGGCAACCCCCGCCCCCTGCTTTGCTGCAATGGCTGGGGAAGAGCCCAGCAGGTCTGCAAGCACCACAGCGGGCTGGGCCCTCCAACATTCCTGGGCGTTATGGCCGCACATCACTGTCACACAGAGCTCAGCCCACAATGACCAGCCAGTTCCTGGCCCAGGGAGCTGACGATTTAAATGGGAGGCACTGGTGCCTACGAGCCCATGAGTGGAAGGGCAGGAAGGTGGCTGGTATGCCAAGGCTGTGACTCATCATCACTCACACTGACCCCACCTGCTGCAGGCACGCTGCATGTCTGGCTCTGGCCCCCACGGGAAGCGAGACAGTGCATGTACACAGAGAAATGCCCATGTAGTGCTGGAGACCCTGGGCAGGTCTGGGAAGGGCTCTGGGACACTGAGGTAGGTCCCCAAGGAACGAATGGACAGATGCCTCCTAGGCAGGTACACCGCATAGGGTCTTCCAGCCCAGGAGGCGGGACCAGGGGAAGGTCTGTGAGGGGTGGGGTGGTGGGGGGACATGACTGCAGTCCTTTCCCCACACAAAGGAGCTGAGCTTCTGGCCACCACCAGCAGAGGGCACCCTACGCCCAGCCCAGAAGCGGACTCAGCAGGGTCCCCTCTGCTGGCAGGTCAGAAAAGTCCAGACTGTCCCAGCCCTGACCACCCCCCAACGTCCCAGCTGGCCCACCTACTCTCCCTGCCAGGTCCTGCCACTCACACATTCATCTGAATTCCCTCCTTGGGCGTCCCCCTCATTCTCCAGGAGGCCACCAAGTGTTACCCTGGCACTTGTGGCAGCCAGCACGCCTGCCCTGCTGGGTTGAGGGGACATGGGGCTATGAGAAGCACCTGGGCCCCTCTGGGCTCTGACAGATGGACTCGGTCACCTGGCCCCTCCCCATGCATCCCTGCCCATACAAAGACTCCTCTTTCTAAGAGAAGCCTCAGATCCACGGGCTGAACACTTCCAGCCAGCCTCACCGCCCCTGCATGCAGCGAGCAAAGGCCACAGGAACACAGTGAGAAGGTGGCCCTCTGCGAGCCAGGAGGCAGGCCCTGGGCATGCTGGTCCCCCAACTGCAGGCTTGCAGCCTTGAGGACTGAAAAATGAAGGCCTGTTGTTTAAGTCACTGTGTTGATGGCATTTTGTAAGGGCAGCCCAAGCAGACTAAGATACACATGTGAGTTAGCAGGGACCACAGCTCCGTGGGGTGCCGAGACAGTTTCTCAGATACAGGAACTGGAGTTTGATAATGAAGAAATCAGCAGGGACGCCAAGTAGGACCAGGAAGAGTTGCCATGAAAAGTCCAGGTGAGGGCAGAGTGTAGGAAGAGGGCCAAGGTGAGGACAAAGGTGGAGGTGTCAGCTGAACCCAGCAGGTTGAGGAGAGCTGGCTGGGTTGTGGGTGGCCTGACCCACACTGCCCATCAGAGTGTGCCTGGCTAGGGGGGTGACTCAGTGGGCTCGGCTGCTTTAGCACGTGGGCCAGGAACAATGAGGGACCCCAGCCAGGCCAGGGGTCCTGCCCGTCCCTCTCTCCTTCCCTCTTCCCTGTTCTCAGGCTCTGGGCAGTTGGCTCCTTGGCCTCCCTGCAGAGCAAAGCTCTACTCCCTGGCACCTAAGAAAGCCTCTCGGTTCCATGCCCTGGAGACATATCACAAAACAACCCATCAGGGGGATGAAGTAGGGCATGAGGTGGCTGAGCAGAGAGAGGAACCTGGGAAGCACACTGCTGATTCACAGCAGCAATGGTCACAGACACCTTCTAGGTGCTGGGCCCTGTGCCGAGGACGATGCGTGGAACGTCTCATCGCACTGGGCGGAACTGTCCCAGGCAGCAGCTCCGCCACTTACCGGAGAAGGAAAGGCTTCGAGCGGTGAACAATGTGCGCCTGCTCCTGGAAGACTCAACCTGGCCCACACAGGTGAAGAGTCTAAGCTCCATTGGGCACTGGCACTTGCTCTAAGGTTTCAGGTTTTGGGTTTGTTGTTTTGTCTTCTGTCTGCCAGGGCTTCCTTCAGCCTCTTATGGGGGATTAGAGGGAAAAGCTGATGGCCCCCGGTGGTGAACACACTTTTAACACTCTGGTTAGGTCCACTCCTAGCCTGATCAGACTCTGGGCACATGGGAGCTTTCCGCTCAGCACGCAAGGGGCCGCTTCCCAACGACGTGGGGGGAGGACGGATGAAGAGCAGCCTGTCCACCAACCCGGGGTGGTAGAACTAAAAGAAACCCAGGTGCTGGGCAGGTTGGCCCCTGACACCGAGCACCTGGCACATGAACCACAGAAAGAAGAGGAAGTTGTTCTCAGCGGCAGCTACTGTCAGGTTCACTGCCAGCCCGTGTCCTGTCCGGGCCAGACGACTCCCACCCCTGCACGAGACCCTAGAGACCACGAGTCAGTTCCCCTTTGCATTAAGTGCTTCTTCTGACAAAAATGTTCACGATGGAGTCTGGCTCCTTGACTGGCACCTTTATTGTCACACTACACACTGCCCACCCGGGATGGCACCTGCCTGGCACCACCTGGGGCCCCTCCAAGGAAGGGGCAGGGCAGAAGCCACTGGGCAGGCCAGGCCAGTAGGTTCTGAGCCCCTGTCAGTGAGGGAGGGAGGAGAGGGAAGGAGAACGTCCCTGGCCGAAGATGCCATGCCCATGTTCTTGACATCACAAATGCAAACCGCACATGCCTCCCTTTCTTTCCTCATTTCAATCTTTAAATCCAACGATAACTGGTCTTTAAAGAAAAGAACACTCAGGAGAAACGAGGTGGTTCCAGGCAGACTACATGCCGTCCTCCTCTCACTGCCTCCTCAGCGGGGACCCGGAGCTGGCAAGGTGTGGGGGAAAGGGGGGGGGGCACAGCCCACCATGACGGAGAAAGAAAGGCGGCGGAGTGAGACACGCACTCGTGAAATTCCACTTTGATGCTCTACACACAGGGCCAAGGACCCCAAAAAGCAATGCATTTCCCGTGTTCAGCTGAACTGTCCAGGGACAGTCTGCTGAGGACCAGAGAGGACCCCACATCCTCAGCTCAGGTGGGCTGGGCCAACCCCGACCGCCCCCCTGCCACACTTACCTCTCCCTTCTTCACGGTCATGGACTGCCGGCGGGGTGTGATCTCCTCGTTGATGCTGGACAGGAAGTTCTGTGAGATGCGAAGGGCGTCCTGGAGTAGAGGGTGGTCAGGGTGGCTGCAGGGCGTGTGCTTCAGCAAGTCCTGCGTCGGGGTGAGAGGACTGGAGTTAGAGAGTGAGGACTGGGCACCCGCCTCTGTGCGCAGACCCCAGACACATGCCGGCATAACCCAGGGCCATGGGCTCTCCAGGCATTGCCGCTACCTCTCCCCTGGGCCCGCGCCCATGGCAGCGCCATGCAAGCATTTGGGGAGCAGATCCTTTTCAGCACTCCCATGAGCCCAGGCTGTTCGCATGCTGCCCAGAGGGGCTCCCACCCTAAGGGTCTAGGGCAGGCTTTTCCCACCTCAGCACTGGTGACAATTTGAGCTGAATGATCCTTTGGGGGGGGGGGGGCTGTCCTGGGCACTGTAGGACTTAGCACCATCCCTGGACTCTACCCACTAGATGCCAGTAGCACCTCCTCATCTGCAGTTGTGACAACTAAAAATGTCCCCAGATGTTGCAGCATGTCCCCTAGGGGGCAGAATTGGTCCTGGCCCAGAACCACTGGTCACGGCAAGGTCAGGAGAAAACCCCAGCAGAGCCTCTCCAACTCCTCCTCTTTTGGATAAGAGCCTAAGAACTGAGATGGGAGGATTGACTCCTTCTCCACCAGGAATGCACATGATTCGTCCTCAAGGTCGACAGCTCCTTGGCTCAGAGAAACAAAATTCCCTTAACTCCCAAATCCTGAATCTTTGCACTTAGAAGAGATGGGGGAAGCACAGCCCCAGGCCAGCCCCACAGAGAGCAGCCCCACACCACTCCCTGGCAGCTCCAGCTTTCCCTGCCAGGACACTCGGCTAGGCAGGCCTGGGCTAGTCACAACGAGGGGACACAAAACAGGGCCTCTGAGACTCTGACGAGCCACCCTCCAGATTCTTCCAAACTGGAAACCTCATCTCGTCTCCCTCCTTCCAAAATCTCTTAACTGGAGGATGGATAGAAATTATGAAATGTCCGCTCAATGGAATACCACCCAGCTTAGAAGAGGCGGCGACAGAGCTGTCTGAGCCTAAGCTGGACAATCCCCACAATATGATATTAAGGGGGGAAAAAGCAAAGTATGGAACAATATGTACGGCACGACACCCTCTGTATAATTAAAAGGTATGTTCACGTGTGCTGGCATGCGTATGAGGAATCTTGTGGTGGCAGCTCCTTTGCGGGGAGGAAATGGGACAGGAAATGGAAACCTCACACACTTTAGCAGCTTGGTTGTACATTTGAAATACTCATGCACAACTTGCTCTAAAGTCACCTGGGCAGTAGGATAAGGGGCTGTTTCTGTTTTCTGGTTTTGTTTCTTAGTATGAAGATAACCCCTTCAGTAACTCTCCATTGCCTTCAGAAATAGCCCTACCAAGGCTGGGCCTCCCCATGCACCCTTTTCCCACACTGGGGGGCAGCAGTCATCCCCAAGGTTCTGGAACACACCCATTATCTGCACCCCCATCCTGACCTCCTTGGAGTCCCAGTTCACACACTGAGACAGCAAGGCCCTTCCTACATGAGACAGGATGATCCTTCCCTGTACCCATTCCACAGAAAACACCCAGGACACCAGGACAGCCCCCACCCCCAACCCCATGAGTCCCCGGATGGCGGGGGCACCTCATTTCTGCATCTCCAGTAAAGTCAGGGAACAGAGAAAAGGGAGTAGGTGGGCAACTGATAAACATCAGTGCCAGCCCAAGGAGAGCAGAAGCCAAGAACCCCAGGGTAAGAAGGCCCTGGGCACGGCGACTCACATGCAGAACCAGTGTGCTTCGTGTCACCCGGTCCACAGGCTTGTACAGCAGGGCTGCGGAGAGATGGCCACATGTGGGGAAAGCAGACCCAGACCACCCGCCTACTCATCCTCGCTGCAAGGACTCAGCTAAAGGGAGCAGCCTGAATCGCCACACCCGCTGGGAGCCCCACCCCCCCAATGGTGAGGGCAAACCCAGGGCACCTTGTTCGGTGACAAGGCCAAACCTCAAGCACCAGGAAGGCCAGGGCCCATGACTTTGGGCTTCTAGACTGTGCCCTTCATGTGGAGTCCAGAGCTGCTGTTCAGAACTCGAGCCTACATGGCTGACTCAGTGACAACCACTGAAAGGGCTTAGCGTCAATGACCATCCCCTGGGGCTGGGGAGCCCACCAGCACCCTGGTGAGGGCGGGCCAGTGAGGGTCCCCCGGGAGCAGACCAGCATGCCGCTCTCTCCTGCACAGTTTAGAGGCCTGATTGTGAGAACGGCAGGAACCAACTCAGGTGCTGACACAGTTCTCAGCTTTACAGGTGGACAGAGCCCTGGACAACGTTGGCTCTCCCCACTTCTCCATGGGGGGCACAGACGCTTAGATGTGTTCTGATTCACATCAGGTGCATTTCCTCACATGACTCCCAAGACTTGTGTAGGGAGTGCATTGTTATCCCCATTTTACTGACAGGGAAACTGAGGCTTAGCATGATGAAGCTCTGAGCACCAGAGGCACGTGTGCTGTACTCTGTGAGTGGAACTTTCCCGTTACCCTAACAACTGGAAGTGATAAGTGACCGATTGTTCCTGATACCATTTTCCACTGGCCTGGGAGCTCTGGCTTCACCCTCTGTCCAGTCACTAGGGACCTGCATTCTATGTGGGTTACATTTGTTCTAAACTTGATCTGTCATATGAAAGAAAAGAAAATAAAGTCCTCCTTACAGGGCTATTGGGGACTACATGATGACATTTTTTTATGGCCGCCAGCGCCTGTCTGTGGGTGTTTGCTAACGCCTACCATTCTTCCTGGTTGTGACTATTGTTGGCAAGCTGGTCCTGACCTCATCCCCCTGCTACCCCTTCCGTGTCCCCGACACCACTACTGGAAGTCTAGAGCAGCAAAAGCACCAGAGGGTGATCCTGTAAGGCACCATGTTTGCTCTTTCAGCAAATGCTCCATCTGCTTGCAACTGCCACCCCCAGGGGCCTCAGCATGGAGAACTCACTTTCCAAATTGTTCTTGGTCGTCTGATCCTTGGCATCCTTGTTGCTTCTGGCTCTCAGGTTCTGAAAAGAAAAAAAGCATATTTTCACAGGGGACCACTCAGGCAGCTCTGATGTGGAAGGAAGTTCCACAGTCAGGAACCACCAACAGAAAGCGCATTCTCCTCTCACTGCAAAGAACTCGAGAGGCGGCAAGCCATGAGGGTGTGTCCTGAGCCACAGTATGAAAAACAGGGCGAGCTGAGCACATGATGTGTCCTGGATGCTGCGGGCTGGGACAGTTTCTCAATCCTGGCACCAATGAGATTTTGGGCCAGAAATTCTCTTATTTGGGGCCTATGTGTACTGTGGGATACGAGCAGCATCCCTGGCCTAACTGTGGATGCGGTAGCACCGTCCTCCTGTTGTGATCATCAAAAATGTCCCCAGCCATTGCTAAGTGTCCTTGGGGATAAAATCACCCCTGTTTGAGAACCTCTGACATAGAGAACCCTGTTAACTGAGGCTAACTGCAATGCCTTTCCTAAATGCACGGAACTGCTTTCCCGGGGCAGATAACAGGGTGCAGGGGATGGTTGATTGGAAGAACACATCCCTGGAGATGGCGGGGCCTCCATGAGACCCACACCATATTCCACCTCCACCTCACTCTTTCCTAACTTAGCAAACGTACTTGCTAACAAATGAGGGGCTGAGATTCCCACAAGGGGGGCAGCACTTGTTAATGCGTAGGTCATGTTTGGTACAACCACATCAAAGACATCACTGATTTGGTCCAAGGTACCTAGAAAAATGAGGATGAAAGATCCCTGTGTGGCTGAAATCATCGCTGGAAAGCAGCTGTGGTTAACTCCAGTTCTAGGCTTCTGAGCAACAACAACAAACAGCACCAGGACAAGACTGGACTCAGAGGTTGATTCCCCAACTTCTCAGCCAGAAACCTCTCAAGACTAAAAAAAATGTTTTTAAGATCACTAGGGCTGAACTCCACAATGCACTTTGGCACCTTTCCAGAGTATATCACCCCTCGCGGTGATTATTCTGCTGTACATCTTCCTCAACAGCTGCCAAAGAATGTGAGGGGGCGCAAGAGCTAAACCTGAGACTCTGTAAAAACCGGGTGCTGTGCTCATGTGAGCCTGGGACACAGCCCACATGCCACATGCCCCTGGACAGTGTAATGTACGTGAGTACTGGGAGGTCCTTACAAATCTGGTTTAACCTCCCATTTCCCAAACTTACTTGACTCCAGAAGCCCTTTTCACAACCCAGCCAGGGCAGCTCTGACCTAACTGGACACTGGTCCTAGGAGAAGATGTAGGGCCACCGCTCCACCCACCCCTGTCCTCGGAGACGATCATCCAGTCCCCACACTCTGACTCCCCTGAATACCCCCAACACCTCTATGTGGCCTGCTGCTTCCAACTCCTTTGGCTTCATTTAGGACACTGAGTGGCTCCCATTTCCCAGGACTTTTTTGAAAAGCGGATGGAGAACCAAAGTGAATGCCGCCCAACAGTACAAGCTTTCTGGAGGACTGGCTGTTGGCTGGCCCCCAGGTGTCACCCTACACGGCCTGCACCCAGCCTTGGCTTAGATTCTCACTCGTGTGTAGTCGGTGGGTGGTATCCCACCATGCTTCCTCCCTCCTCTGTAGAAACCTGTCCAGGTGGCCTTGAACTTGACCCCAATTAACCACAGCCTGCCCTTAGAGAATTAGGTCTCTAATCTGTCAAGCCACTGGGGATGCTATGCCAACATTCCAGCTATTAAGAGGTGTGGGGTTTGTAACTGAACAAGCTCAGGAAAAGAATGAACTGAACGCGCCAGGTGAAACCAGGGCAGCTGGGAGGGACGTCTGGAGGCGGCCTAGAGCCCTGGGTGTGTGTAGTCCGTTACCAGCAGCACCAGGCAGGAGTAGGGCGCCGCGTGGGCTCTAGAGCAGCGGTTCTCAACCTGTGGGTTGCGACCCCTTTGGGGGTCAAATGACCCTTTCACAGGGGTCGCCTAAGACCACCGGAAAACACATATATAATTACATATTGTTTTTGTGATTAATCACTATGCTTTAGTTATGGCTGGGGGTCACCACAACATGAGGAACTGTATTAAAGAGTCGCGGTGTTAGGAAGGTTGAGAACCACTGCTCTAGAGGAACATGTGGCACATGTGATCACCACAGGAGACAGTAAGTGCCAGGACCCATAATACCTCACCTCCTGTAATAGATTATAAAATGGCACAAAGCCCTTGCGAAAAAGGCAGGTATGATAGTCGGATTGTGATTAGCTCCCAGCAAGAGCCCCAACTCACTCCCGATTTCTAGTTTCCATTCCTCTTTCTGAGGCTGCCTTTCTCACAGGAAGATCTCTCTACCTAGAATCCTTATTTGGTGGGGGAGGGCGAGTCATAGCTCTGAGGAGTGGGAGACATCAAAAAGCAAAGTTGAGTGCAGGCCCAGAAAGAAGAAAATGTCACCCAATTGCCACGGAGGCATAAACAGGATGAGAAAGGGCGGGAGAAGGGCTGTGGGCTCTGGTCCTGGCGTGGCCACCAGCCCGACAGCTCGTCCTTTTTGCATCCGGGGGGCTCCTTTGAAGCCTCTGTGCTAACACTTCAGGGTGTGAGGTTTCAGTCCTCCAGGGGGCCTGGAGCTTTCCTTCCACGTGGGCCTACAGAGTGCAGCAACTCTAGCCCCGCTCCCCTGTGCTTGCAGCTTTGCTTCCTCAGCTCGCAAGGTCATTGGCAGCATAGAGGTTGAACAGAGCATGATGCCTCTCTGCCTGCTCTGCGGTGGCAACGTGAAAAGTTGACCTCAGGACTCCTGTGTTCAGACCTCTGTTAACAGGGCAGAACTGTGGACACCCCTCACTGCACACAGACGGTGAAACAGAGCATCTGCGCGGGGGACCCGACCAAGCTCCATGATCCTGGGGAGGCAGGAATCTTGGATGCTCCTTGTCTGCTTACAACAGCGTCCCTGCACAGGGCTGATGGTGCCAACCCAGAGGCATCTGGAAATGGCTGGGGCTTATGACTGCATCTCAGTTTGATGTACCTTTTCTCCTGTGCCATGGAGTACCAACAACCAACCCATAGCTTGCCCATAGGAGGCAGAGGTGCACCTGTCTGAACAGTGTCATGTATACCTCAGAGATTTCTGCAAACTGAGCATTGGCCTGACAGCACTTCTCAGCTGTTTCCATGGCAACTCCGTAGTTGTCCACAAAGGCCCGGTACACACCCAGCTGGCTGGCCTGCAGGGAGGGAGGAAGAGAGTATGGGAAAGGTGTGAGACAGGTGCCACTGCTCCCCATCTTTCTGAGAAAAGAGCTTCTGTGCACAGCTCTGGAGAAACCCCAGGTGCAGCAGGCAGTGCAGAGCTGCAGACGGCTGAGCTGTTCTGTGCTGCTCCCTCCCACTCGCCTCCCCTCCTCACGCACCAAGCCTGCTTCCCTCTCCCACAGCAGCACGAGAAGTGACTCATGCCTGGAGCAGGTAGCAGTTCCCTTCCATAGCTGCTTATTCCTCCCACCTGACTCATTTAAATGGTGCCATTTGGCAGCAGCTACAGTTCAAGGTTGTCAGTGAATGCAGACAAAGGTCTCTACGTTGGTGGGATGGAGTGGCACCTACTCATTCTGGCTGTAGGACACCAACGTGGACAAGGAGACCAGCCCCCCCGAGCCTGTGGTGGGTACAGTGCTCCACTCGCATCTGATCCCTTCAGACATACAAGGAACATGCACTCTAGCTGTCCTTGCAGGGGCTCCCACTGCTCAGCTCTGAGCCTGCCCAGACCTGGTGGGGGCCTCAGGTGTCACACTGCAGACCCGGCAGGTGGGAGACCTGCTGGCTGGCAGCTACAAGGCGAGAGCCATTTCAGTTGGCCTGTGTCAAAGCAAAGGCATTAATAGAGGGTCTCCTCACACAGCCAACTCAGACACTTAGCTGAGTTAATAACTTCTATGGGGAAGAAGGTGTGTGCAGCCACCACCATCTCTGAGCCCCAGGTCAACTTCAGAGGCAGCTGGGGGCGGGGGTACCAGCCCTCATATTGTACCAGAAAACCCAGGCAGGCCTAGGGAGGGTAAGGGAGGACCCCAATGACCCCCCCGCCCCCCTGCCAGGCCTCCCACTGCAGCCGACCAGGAACTGGAAGCCTCAGATTTTCACTGATCCTGGTGCTTCTTCTGTGCAAAACCTAAATTTTATTTCTACACAGATTTGCATTTATATTGAATTCTATGTTTCTTCAGATGACAATCTCAGACACTGGGTAAGCCAGGTGCCCTTAGCACTGTCTGGTCTCCTGGCGCAGCTCCCAACGGAGGCTGTATGGAGGGCCTGGGGGCGCGGCAGCCGGAGGAGGCCCTGCCCGGTGCCCCGACGCTGACCTCCTGGACAAATTGCTGCATCCGCATACCCAGTTCTGCACCATCGGTACCACGGTCAGACCCAGAGCCCTTCCTCCCCTCCCTTCTTCCTCCTCAGCAGGTCCCTGAGCGCCTCCCACCCAAACGAGGCCCTGCTTCAGGCACTGCCGCCTCAGTCGTGAATCACTCAGACACAGTGCGGCTAGCTGGCAGGGGAGATGATAAGTGAGAATGAACAAACACGTGACACGGCAAATGGCTGAAAGGAGAGGAGGGGCTGAGGTGATGGGGCTGCTTTAGGTCATGTGGCCAGGACAGCCTTTCTGAAGAGCCGATGTTCGGTCAAGTCCTGAGAAATGTTACTACTGACTTTCGTGCCCTCACACTGAAGTTCCAACACCCAGCACCTCAGAACGTGGTTGCTTTCAGAGACACGGCCTAAAGAGGTGAGTAGGCTAAAATGAGGCTGTCAGGGCAAGCCCTCATCCAACAGGACAGGGGGGTGACCAGGTGAAGGCACAGAGAGACCATGGCCATCTCTAAGCCAAGAAGAGAGGCCTCTGGAGAAACCAGCCCTGCTGACACCTTGACCTTGGACTTCCAGCCTCTGGAACTGTGAGAAAATAGGTTTCTGTTGTTTGAGCCATTCACACAGTGGCAGCGCTGGCAAACTAAGACAGGGTCTACGGGAGAAGAACCCCTTTCATTACTTCTCCTGCCCCTCCCCCAAGAGGCTCACATCTTCCACGTGGCGTTTGGGAAGTTCCAGGCAATGCAGTCGTACATCTTTAGCTCATCAAAAACCAAGCTGCAGCAATAATGGGACAAATGGAGATCACGTGCCCTCAGATATGACGCACTGAGAAGGACACAGCAACACTGTATGGTATTTCCCCACCCATTAACACAGAACCCAAATCCATTCCTGAGGAAACATTAGATAGACCCAAAAGGGCCTGTACCCTTCAAAAAATAAAAATGTCAAGGTCATAAAGTATAAGTAAAGGCCAAGAAACAGGTACAGATGGAAAGAAACTAAGATGTGACAACTAAGTACATCTTGTGACCCTGGACTGCATCCTGAATCAGAAAATGGCTATAAAGAACATGATGGCTGGGCTGGGGGACATTTGCATATGGGTAGCATATTAACTAACAGCACCATATCAGTGTGCAACTTCCTGCACTTGATGACTGTACTGTGGGCCACAGAAGAACATGTCCTTGTTCTTAGCAAATACACAGTAAGGTACTTAGGGGTAAAGGGCAGAGAGCGGCAATTTATTCTCCAGTTGTTCAGTGTGTGTGTGTGCACGTATGTATAACAGAGAAAAAGATAAAGCAAATGGGGCAAAAATGTTACAATCAGTATACCCAGCACATGGGAGTTATCTGTGCTATTCTTATAACTCTTCTGGAAGTTTGAAAAGAACAGAAAAACAAAACACTAAGCTGATAAAATTTCAGCCGGAAACGAAATCCTGAGTGGCGACAGCTAAGCATGCATTTCCACGGGAAGGGGAGTCAAGGTGCAGTCCCTTTCGGTTCCCAGACTCTCCCAACTGTACAGCTGGACAGAGCAGTGCTGGGTCAACCCTGCTATGCTGGTCTGAAAGGGACAGGGGCAGGAACCGTGCCCATCTGTCCTTGGGGAGACCCCAGCACTGAGCCTGGGTGGCGCACACGTGAACACTCAGCACACAGTTACTGGGTCATGACTTTCCTGCAGCCCTACCTCTGCCCCCAGTCTCCCTGCTGCAATATCTGATGTACAAAGGTAGCTTTAGGACACCAGGGAAACCAGAAAAAACGTTCCAAATTCTGGCATTCATCAGACTATTAAAAACTTTAAAAAAAAGTTTCCAAGTGATTTCAGAATGTTATTTGGGGAAGTGCCGGTTGTGGGTTTCTTCCCAATAACACGATTCTCCGTGTCTCAGGAGGGCTTCAGGCTGAGTCAGCTGAGTCACATCCACAGGGTTCAAACCTGTAGACACATCAGAGAGAAACAGGGGTGCTTCAAAGGTTGGGGGCACCTGCATCAAAATGCAGCGTCTTGCTCTCCGGCCACGGGGCAAGGTTTCCTTGCACCTTTGCCCCAGGGCAGTGAGGGGAGGGCACCGCCAACAGGAAAACCTTGCTGCGGAGAGGAATGCGGGAGCCTAAGCCCAAGCCGAGGCGAGGCCAGGGTCCAGCCGACTGTGTGTCCGAGGGCCCAGGAGGGCTGGGGTGCCAGCTTTTCATGAACCGCCATGCTCTGTGCACTGATGGGGGGGAGGGGCAGTGACCTTGGGTCACCTCTACCCCTGCTTCAGGGAAAGTGCTTGTGCACAGGAGGCTCAGATAACCCTGGAATCAGGATCAGGGGATCTCAGAGGTAGAATTCCTGTCGCACGGGCCTGGCCAGCACACATGACCTTTAAGGGACTCTCCTAGGATGAGGGCTGTCGGTATGGGGAGGAGGCCTCTTTGCCAGGCTCTTATACCCAGACACCCCCACTCCCAACAAGCCTCCGCCTAACAAGACTGACAGAGACCTGCAAAGAGTGGGAGACTCATTTTCACACGTGAATCTCACATGTTAAAGACAAAAATCCACCTGGCAGCTCCCATCTGAGTCTTCTCCTTCATCCCCAGCTCCCTTAATTGTCTCTTCCTTTTGAGCAAGTCCCACCTATCCCCATCTGGGTTAAGTGTGCATCCCGGATGCAATCCCTGTCCTGGTCAGTGTGGCCTGGCCAACACCAACGAGTCTACCAACCCTTTCATCGGATCACCAGATTTTACCCGCTGACTTTAATAGCTGCATCCTTGGCTGCTCTTGGGCTCTGTGGTCAGTGAAGGCCAAAGAGGCCTTGGCCTGCCTTCACATGGGCCTCTCCCATCCTGTGACTCATCATGGACACGTCTGCCAAAGAAATTTGTGGCCAGTTTTGGCTCACTGAGCCTTTCAGAAATCCTTATTCTGTCATTCTGTCACCCGCCATCACCGGCCCTTCAGTTTTACGGCTCCTGAAAGCCAGGCAAGTCCAGGCAAGAGACCTTTCATTCCTCTGTCTCCTTATCTGCATGGTGGGAAGATGGGATCTGCCTTATATGGCTGCCTCAGCTCCGGTGCACACACACCTGCGGCCCCCCCACCTTGCACCCCTGATCAGAGCCGAGCCCATTACTCAGGAACCAGCAGACACACAGTGCAAGGCCGTCCCATGGTCCACGCTTCCAGCTTACAAACCCACCCCTCCTGCATTTCTCCAGCCTGTCTATAAGGATGAGTCCCGATTCCTGCAGGGCACAGGGTGTCACTGCCCAAGTCGCCAGCATTGAGTACACCTCCAGGTTCTGACAGGAGCCGCCAGTGGGAGCTGAGGGCCCCTCGGATGTTCTGTTTTTACCACTTTTCTCAGCCAGGGCCCTCCTTCAGGACTGAGGGTACTTTTCTTCCCCACTACCTTGCTTTTTACTGTCCAAGTTCCCGCCCCAACCCCCAGCACCTAAATTCTGCAAGTGATACAAGAGCTTTTATTCAGATAACTGCAAAAATGAAATAAAGTATAATAACCCCAACTCTGCTCCCAGGTGTGCTCACTCCTCCAGGCTCTGCCCCACCCCCTGCATCGTATTCACGAGTCCTGCTCTCCTGGGCATTAGCATCTCTGTGGTCCAAAGCGGACCTCAGGGGGTGGCTGGACCAGCCTGGAGACCGGGAACCTTGAGTAAAACTGAGCAGAGCCCAGAAGGACCCAGGCTGATGAAGTCAGGGACGGGTCTCGTGTGAGGGTCCAGTGTGGATGCCGTGGCAGAGCCCCCCGCTTGCAACCTGACCTCTGTCATCTGAAGTAGTGAGGCACACCCCAAGCATCTTATTTGACACTGTCACTCTGATGTCCCAAGAGCCTCAGCAGCATACACATGCAGGTCTCAGGAGAGGCCTGGCCCCCGCCCGGCCACCTCCACACCCCAAGCTCCTGGGAGGCTGTTGTGCACCTGCTCCGAGTCACTCACCAGCTTCTGGAAGAGGTCGCCCACTTGCTGCTGGTGACTCCACTGCTGCACGCGGGGGAAGAGCCCGTCGTAGAACTCCTTGTGGATCTCGTAGAGCTCAGGCACTTTGAAGAAGATGGTCTCTATCTGCTGGCTGGTCAGCACTGGCTGCGATGTGGTGGCAGCGGCCTTCAAAGGCTTCATGGGCTGGAAGGGGGCACAGGTGAGACCACGCAGGCGACAGGTGAGGTGGCAATCATGAAGGGGTTCACCATTTGTCAGGTGCATGGCATGGCCACAGAAAAATCATGGTTATGTGACACATGTGCTTTCAATTTTATATTATATTTTAATTTTTATATTCCATTCAAATTTTATTTACTTATTTTTGATTTAATCTTTATTGTATTCTTTTTTGTGCTTCTATTTTTAAATTCCATAAAAAAAAAAATAATTTAAAACCAGCTTGGTTTGGCACCTGTCCCACACTGCTATCCTTGGGGAGCTCCAGCTTCTACACAGGTGGGATGTTCTGGTCCTCCTGCAGGTGTCTCAATGACTCCAAGGAGAGGGGGAGTCCCAGGCTCCGCCAGCTGACCTACAGCCTAGGCTGTGTGAGCAGAGATCTCCCCTTGCCCCTGCCCCACCCCACTCAGCCCCCTGTATCCTCCTCACCAGCAGCAGGGCCTCCAGGTGGCTC
Source organism: Furipterus horrens (assembly GCF_987537825.1). NCBI lineage: Eukaryota > Metazoa > Chordata > Mammalia > Chiroptera > Furipteridae > Furipterus > Furipterus horrens. The sequence continues at coordinate 17,890,224 of NW_028327181.1, read as the reverse complement.
AGGTAGGTCTCCTCACTAGCCAGGATTCCAGAAAGGACCCATTTTCTCATCTCCAAGCCCTTTTCCAAGTCCAGCTCATCCTGTAGAAGAAACAGATAAAAGTCAGACCTGGGAGATGCTGTCTTAGGTGGCCCATCTCGAAGAGGAAGGCTGTGTTGTCAACCTGAGGACAAGACTCTGCGATTGTACCAGGTGAAATGAAAGGGAGTCACAGAACCCCAAGCATACCTGTCACTCGCTCACGGTCACTGCCAATTCTGGAGGGTCATCCAGCCAAGCTGAGAGCTACCCTTAGCCTTGACACTGAAAAGTCTGGAGCTGAGAAGTCAAGCAAGGCCTTCCTCCACCCCTTCTGCCTACGACCCAGGAGTGGCAGCCCCAGGAGAGGCCGAGCTGAAGGGTCATTGGAACCTACCGCACAGCCACCCCAACTGCCTCTGCCACTTGTCACTCCTTGCCTGGATTCTCTGACACCGTCACTTGACCCTTGGACTGAAGGGATGGGCAACTCTGCCTCCTTCCATGCACCCTCCCTCCTGGCCACGGGGCAGAGCTGGCAGCTGCTACCACCTGACCAAGGGAAACCCGTTCCTTGGGCTCAGGATCTTTGTCCCTCGAGTCTGCTCTTCCGATTCTGTTGTCAGGGACCCTCTTCCGGGTGGGCTACGGCAAGGCCCCCCACTCCCATCAATACAGCTCTACTGCCTTTGCCTCTGAAAGACAGAGCTGCCTTGTCATTGGATGATGATGTGGGGGGAGACAGGGTCCACAGAGCTGGTGACCACACTCCAATCCCAATTGTGACAATACTGTGGGCTGCAATGTGTCTCCCGGCACCTCAGAATACGACTGCATTTGGAGTTAGGGCTTTTAAAGAAGTAATCAAGTTAAAATGAGGTTTTTAGGGTGGGCCCTAATCCAATATGATTGGTGTCCTTACAAGAAGAGCTTAGGTGATCAAATGGTACAAACCTCCAGTTATAAAATAAAAGGTCCTGGGGATGTAATGTACGGCACGGTGACTATAGTTAATAATACTGTACTATATATTTGAAAGTTGCTGAGAGAGTAGATTTTTAAAAAAGATTTTAATTATTTTTAGAGAGGGGGAACAGGGGGAGAAAGAGAAGAAGAGAAACATCGATCGGTGGCCTCCAGCACACACCCCAACCAGGAACCTGGCCCGCAACCCAGGCACATGCCCTGACTGAGAATCGAATCAGCAACCCTTCGCTTTGTGGAATAATGCCCAACCAACTGAGCCACACCGGTCAGGGCAAGAGTAGGTTTTTAAAGTTTGCATTAAAAAATTAAAAAAAAAAAAAAAAAGTCTGTAACTATGTGAGGTGATGGATGTTAATTAGACGTACTATGGTAATCACTTTACAATATACACATATACCGAATTGTTACGTTGCATACCTGAAACTAATATAATATGTCACTCTCTATTTTTAAAAAATAGAGAGAGAGAGATTAAGATGTAGACACACACAGGAAGAAGACAGCCATCTCTAAGCCAGGGAGAAAGGCCTCAGGAGAGACTGACCCTGCCAATACCTTGAACTTGGACTTCCAGACTCTAGAAATATGAGGAAAAAATCCCTGTTGTTTAAGCTCCCTCCCGTCTGTGGTACTTTGTTATGGCCACCCTGGGACACTCACACAGAAGATGATGCTAAAAACAATGAACACTGTTGTGTGACTGCCAGGTGGGCAAAGCCTGGTGTTAGAGGTTGGCCAGTCCCCACTGTAGTCCTGGGGGGGGGGTCCAGGTGGGGAGGGGCCCTCCGTTCACAGAAGGTGACATAACAGCCTGCTTTTCCCACCACCAGGCGTCCCAGCCTGCAGAGTACATGAGACCACCCCCGCTGTGGCAGCCCTCGGGTGTGGGACTGGAACACTGCCCCCACAGTTGCTCACTTCCCCAAACCTCTCAGGGAGTGTCCCGCTTGGGGGCAGGTTCCTGGCCCCCCACACTCCTGATATCTGGGGCTGGAGGATTCTCTGTTGGGTACTGGGGGCCATCTTGTGCCTTGTAAGGTGTTGAGTAGCATTTCTGGCCTCTATCCACCACATGTCAGTAGCAACACACAGACGCGAATGTCTGCAGACGTTGCCACGTGTCTCCTGGGGCCCAAATCAACCCCAGGTGGGAAATGCCTCATGACCAGCAAGTCTGGAATCAGGACAATGGTATGGCTCCTCTGTGCCTCCAACCCTGATGTCCCTCTCAACTCTCCTAGCCTGGTGACACAGAGGCCCTTTGTGGTACAGAAGGCAGGCCCAGCAGGAAGCACCCAGGGCCAGGAGTCAGGGAACAGGGTTGCAGAGCCAGATCTGCCCCCTGAGCTCCTTCTGCCCTGATTCTTGGCTGCCTGGGTGTAAACTGGAGAAGGGGACCCAGTCCCTCCATCCCATCTACTTCTGCTTTCTGTGTCACCTCCTCGTTGTCCTCTGGGAACATCTGGTCTGCTTTGGGAATCTTCTAAGCGCATACGAGCTAGGTGTATGCCTGTGTGCCTATGGACGCACCCGCACTGTGTAGGGACCAGCCATTAAGATCTTGGCAGAGAGCCATTCCAGGGAAGGGACATCCAGGTCCCACAACCACAGAGCCACCTCCCTGAGCACACTGGGCATGGGTCTGCAGGCAGGAGTCTTTGGGGCACACTGTGCCTCATCGGGAAACTCCCTATGTCAGCATAGCGTCTGGAACATGTAAGTGCTTGATGAAGATTCACTGAGCCTACAAAACAGTGAATGGATCTAGAACTCCATGAGGGGCCCGTTTGGGCTGCAACCTTACAAAGCTGTGGGCTCCTTCTGGAACACTCCTCTATGAGACAAGCAGGCCCCAGGATCCAAGACTGTCGGGGCAGCCGCTCCAGGGCCTGAAGCACTACCGGAGCTCAGAAGGTCTGGTGCGCACGGTGCACAGACCGGCAGGGTGGGGGTCCCCGATGCCTCCTCTCACTGCAGCCCACCGAGCCACACCTGAATGGGGCACCACCTGGGGGAAGCAGCTCGCAGCCCATCCTGCACGTGCCGCCCACCATGTCTAGGACCCTCTGTCCAAGCAAGGGAAGGGGTGAGGGCAGCGGCAGCTACCCACCCAGCTGCATGTTCTGAGGAACAGTCCTGCTACAGTGAGTGTGGGGAGGCTGGGGTGACAGCCCCACCCAGCACAAGAGGCTGGTGCTCATATGGGCTGGTAGTAGTATTGTGCCTTGTTCCCACCCACACGGCTTGGAAAACCGACAGGAAAAAGCGCAGGCAGAACGGCACCGAGGTCAGCTCTCCCTGTGTCGATGGGCATGGCCAGCTCCAGGGAACATCTGGCCTGGCGACCTCTCTGGACTGGGAGGAGACTCGGGGCACAGGCACCTTTACTCAGATCAAGAATCTTCTCCTTAGTCCCTGAACAGGGCTGGTGGCATCAGACAGGCACAGCTGGGACACCAGCCAACTTCCTCTCGCAGAAGAGAGGGCGGGAGGAGGAGTGCAGAAGAGGGGAGCACAGAGAGTAGGGCCGGGGCCAGGTGATTTATAACCCCACCCTGCATACATGCCGGCTCTGGAAAGGGCACATGAATCCAGTCAGGGCCAAGACGGCGGGGACACCGCGGTGGGAGGAAGCTGGAGGAAAAGAGCAACTGAGAAAAAAAAGCAGGAGCAGAAGGAAGGCCTCCCACTGCTGCCCAGGAGGAGGCAGGGGAGTGGGGCAAGGGAGCGAGCAAGCAACACAAACCGTGACACTAAAAGAAGAGACAAAAACAAATTGGGCCCTGGCTTCGATGGTTCGTGGATTGAGTGCCGGCCTGCGAACCAAAGGGTCACCGATTTGATTCCCAGTCAGGGCACACGCCTGGGTTACGGGCCAGGTTCCCTGTTGGGAGCATGTGAGAGGCAACCACATGTTGATGTTTTTCTCCTTCTCCCTCCTTTCCCCTCTCTCTAAAAATAAATAAAATCTTAAAAACAAAACAAACGAAAAAACTGGGCATGATGACAGGTAGAAAATGCTGGGTGAGGGATCCAGGTGACCAGAACTGCCACCTATCAGCCAGCTGCCAAACCCACAAGGAGCCGAGGGATGGAACAGAAACAGAGCTGCAGAAATGTGAGCAGCGGCAAAAGCGTGTGGGGCGCACCCCTCACCCCCATCCTTAACCTTGGGGATCGGGGCACAAAAGCCCAGCCATGAGGGGTAGGTTGCTCCCTGCTGGGAGTTCAGAGCCAGCACAGCCGCTGGACGAAGCTGTGGGCAGGGGCTGTGTCTGGACACTGTCCTGGGGCCCGGCCAGCAGATGACAGAGGTTGGCCTCTGAACAGGGCCACATGTTGAGGGGACAGGGGCAGCCCCAGTCCCCCAAATAGAGGTGGAAGCACACAGGGCAGGAAGCATGACTCCTGTGCCCACCCCCTAAACCAACTCAGTAGGTTCTCAGGAGAGAAGGGAACAGCCTGGGCTGGCACCAAACACCTGGTTTCCCCAACTTCTCAGAGAAGACAGGTGAGGCCAACCACTAACACTGTTTAATTAAGTCAGGGCCTCAGAGCTGGGTGACATGGCCAAGCTGAGTCATAGGGACACAGGTGACATTTATCCTACCGCGCCTGGTGCAGAGCCTCGCTGGGGCCCCTGAAGCATCAAAGCGTCCGTGACAAGTGAATCATAAAAGTGAATAAACTTGTAGCTGCTCAAACAAAAGCACCAGTCAAGAGGTGTAATTTCTGCTCCACGGCCACAACTGTTGACCAGATATACTGAGTACGGGGCTGGCCAACAGCAAAACCGTACAGCGGGCCTGTTTGTCTTCCAACACTCCTGAGCCAACTTTAACTCCCTTTGTAAAAATGCAAAATTGACTTCTGAGTAGGGGTGACCAATTAAATATAAGCGTTTACTTTGGCTTCCTCCAAAAAGAAGAAAAGAAAAAGAAAAATAACAAGAAGTCCCAGAGCATCTGTGGGCCCTGCCAGCCACCTGCCGAGGCAGCACACGGGCACAGCCACTTCTGCAGAGCTGCACCCAAGCACACACACTTTCTGGGCCCCTACCTGCCCCCGAGGGGCCCCTGGCTGGAGGGCCTCTGCACATAAGAAGGTGTGGGCTGGGGTCGCATCTGCCTCTCCTAGCGGGTCCCAATGTCGCTGGGCGTGCCCCTTGCTGGTACCCCAGGGACAGGGCCCAGCAGTCACTGTGAGGAGCAAAGTCACACACTGTGTCACAAGGCATGGAGCCTGGGGAGCAGGGGCTGCTCAACAATGTCAGCTCCCTTCTCTGTGCATCGATGTCCCCCGTGAATGCATGGATGGGATGCTGCCACAACACTAGAGAACCCCAAGAAGGACTGACCATACTGACCTAGCAGCTGAGGGTAATGCCTGGACCCTTATTTCTTTCCCTGACACTGGCCAGCTGGCAGCTCTGGCCCCAGACTCCCAAGAGAGTCCATAATGCTGCTTTGCTTCAGTTGCGATAGTGGTGCCAGCTTTGCCCTCCCAGCAGAGAGGGCAGTGGTCATGGAAACGGCCTGTGAAAAGCCTGCTCTTCCCAGTGTCTCCAAGTCAGTGCAGAGGAGGGTCTCAGGGCAGGAGTCTAGGGGCAGGTGGCCAAGTCGCACAGGGCCTGGGACACAGGGTGGGCTGATCAGTCTCCTCAAGGGGCCTGAAGGTGGAGCAAGGTCCTGCCAGGTAAAGAGCCCTCAGGGACAGTAGATGGGACAGGGAGGTCCTGTCCCAAGTTCAGAACTCCACCTACTTACTCAGGGCCCTAAGGATCCTTGTCTGTACCAAACCACATTTCCAAAGCAAGAAGAGAGGAAGTATACTAACAAAGGCAAGGAAGTTGACGGGAAGTGTCAACTGAGGGATCAGGAAGGCTTCAAATGCCATAGCTGCGTGGCCTCGAGCAAGTTGCTTCATTTCTCTGGACCTTGGTCTCCTAATCTGTAAACTGGTGAAACTGGACAATGGATAAGAAGCTACGTGGGGCAGGTGTGTGCTACACACTGGTGTCCCCTCCCATCTCCATGTTTCAGAATGAGAAGCCTGCCAAGAACCAAGGTCATTAGAAATCTCAAGGCACCAGCCCAGAGAAGCAACTGCAGTGAAAAGACACAGTTTTAGCTCTTCTTTGGAGTCAGGGGGAAAAAAAAGCAGATTCCTCTCATTTTTAAATCTGGGATAGAAATCACCCAGAAACAAGCTGTCATCAGGGACAAAGGGACCAGAAAGACAGAGGTGCGATCCGCCTCAGGGGCCGGGATCTTCTCGAGAAGGAAGGAACCTGAGAGGTCAAAGGGGTGCCCTTGCCTCAAAGGCAGGAGATGCATGTCTGGGCCCTAATGCACCGAGGAAGTGCTCTCCTGAGCCACAAAACTGCAGAGCAGCGAGGACTCTGTGGCAGGCTGGGCCAGCGCACCGGCTCTGGGACGACCCCAGGGCTATGGAACCAGGAGAGAGAAGCCAGCCCAAGGGCTACCCCAAGGGCACCTACTGAACGTGCCACTTTGCACTCACCACGCCATCTTGGGACCTCGGTTCCACATCAGTAAAGTGGCAGTGACAGCAGGATTGTTAATGACAATGAGATCTCAGAGAAAGACTGTGGTCAAATGGACGGGGTCAACATCAGCACCCCGTTTGGTAAAAGGGAGCAAATACACTCTGCGGAGTGCAGGGATGGGAGTCTGGATGCCACCCTGCTCCGTAGCACCACTGGGGCCAGCCCACAGGCCCTCAGCTTGTGCTGCCTGCCTCCTCCATGGCTTGGCTGACGAAGTTCCAGGGTCTCCCTGTTAAATGCACCGGGCAGGGGTCCCTGTGCCCCCGATGAAGGAATGAGAGAGAAAGGAGCTTTAGTGTCTCAACATTCAACCGCAGCTGCTCCATCACTTACTTGTCACTTGCCCCTGAGCAAAGTGGCTGCACATCAGGGAGCCTCTGGGACAGGGGCAGCTGGCCTGCAGCTGAGCCCAAGCCCCAGCTCACACCTGGCCTGCTGCCCTGGGACTCACCGCTTTGGTGGGTTCCAGGGCTCCGGAGGCCAGTGCATCCCGGCTGCCCCGGCCCTTGCTGCCGAGGTGGGGCGAGGAGGAGGGCGAGTCGTCGATATAGGGCAGGCCGTCCTGGGGTCGGCGCTGCTCCTCAGCCCGGTCCGCGGCACAGCCGTATCCAGGTGCTGTTCCGAATGACGTATCTGTGTGAGCAGAGAAGCAGCCTGTGTCAGAGACGGGAAGCAGGGGCTGGAGGGTTGTCCGCCTGGGAGTGTCTACACCCTGCCTGCCCCAGCAGGTACCCAGCTGACAACGTCTGCCACCTGCAGGCATCACACAGGGACCTTAGGCACACTGACCTCACCTTCACAACTGACTGGCCAAAGACCCCAGGGCAAGGAAGGGAAGAAACAGCAGCTCACTCTCTAGACAATATGAGACTGGGCTTCTGAATGCTGTCTGGGACACATCTGCCCTTGACCCGAGAGGGGGGCGTGAGTCATTATAGAAAGGTAGGTCCCAAATTCTAATGTTTTGCCATCAGGGATAGTCTCATATACCTGTCCATGGGGATGTGATGGGGTGAAGAGCACAGGCAGCACAGTGGCCCAGGTGCAAGCCACAGCCACCATGAGCAGCACCCATACCTGCCCGTCCCAGCTCAGGGAAAGCGCTGCAGCTCTCTCCCCTCCCCCACCCTGCCCTCGGGCTCACTCCCAAATGGTCTGGCAAAATCCTACACCACCTTTACCCCAACCACTGGGCCTTTGAGGACAGAGAATGGCTTATCCTACAACACGCTCCCTGATATTGGGGACTAGCTAGTTACAGAGAGTAATACTTCCTTCCCATCTGAAGACAGTAACCCCTCCTTCCCAGGTGAAATCATAAAGCCACACCCCTTGGTCTTCCTGTAGCTCTGTTCCCAGACCCCGCACCAGGACACCAAGCCACAGGGCCCAGCCCTCTCCAAGCCTCACAGGAGGGCCTCTTTTCCTCCCAAAGGGCACTTTCATGACCCATGGGTTTTCTGACAGGTCGTGCTGATGGATAATGTCAATCAGACCACATCACCTCCACCCTGACTCGCCTGCAAGCAGCCCCACCTAAAGGTGACCACCACAGGTCGTCTCCGCAGTGTTCATTCACTAGTTTACAACAACTTCCCCCACCAAACACACCCACTCTGGGGCTCAGGCTCCAGGTGCTGGCAGGGACCAGACTGCCCAGGCCAGGTGGGCAGAGGGTCACCCACAGACTTCCGAGTTGACCCAGCAATCCCAGAGGGGGACTGTTTTCAGTTCTTTCCACATGCACAGGCAGAAGGAGCTGTGGTGGGAGTGACCGGGTGCTCACTGCGAGCTAAGACTGGCCGCCAGTGTGCTGGGCGACTCTTCTGCCGAGCTCCAGGTGCCCACGGATGGCCGAAGTCCCAGCTTCCTTCCTCCCACGCCTCTGCCACTCCCCAGTTCTCTTCCTCCCAGCAGGTCACACACCCTCTAATAGGTGTCCTAAGCCCTGGCTACACGTCAGCATCACCTAGGGAGCTTCAAACACAACGCGGCTGGGCCCAACACAGATCAACCGAAGCAGATGCTTGGGTTGGCCTTTCCCTCCCGCCCCCGTGGCTGTGAAGGCTTCTCCAGGGATTCCAGCAGGCAGCCACAGCTGACACCTGCTGCACTGCTCCAACCAGCGTCTGGCACTCTGCTGGTTGCCAGGCTGACCCACCTAGGTCCCATGTCTGCACACAGGCACCAGCTGCAAGGCCAGGCCGGGTTCTGCTTCTGCTAGGACCCTTCTGCAGGTTGACAGTAGCAGATGGGGTAGGGGGACCCAGAGAGTGGATGGCCTCCTGCCGAGTCCCCTAATAAGCTGTGCAGAGGTGCCTTGGTCTCCTTGATCCACAAGCCATTGAAAGGCCATCAGTGGCACCAAGACCATCATGTTGGGATTAATGCTCAGCCCACTGGTCTGTGGGTATTGTATTGTCATGCATGACAGTCAGAGGCCATGGTCAAGTTCTGCCTCCTCTTCTGAAAATTGACCTCTCACCCAGCATCCCTGAGGACAGCTGGGGAGGATTCAAATATATTAAAAAACACAAAACCTTGCTAATGCAGAACTGTAACCCTGCACCCCATGCCGAAAAAGGGGTCTGACTTCAGCATCCAGTTCCTTTTGTGGAGCCGGATTTTTATTTTTATTTTAATAAATGAGCACAGAGGCTTTCTTATCTACTTAACATCCAGAATATAAAAGCTATGTCACAGAAACCCCTACTGGAGACATGCCCACCATGGGTGCTACTTCCAAAGGCAGCCAGACCAGACAGAAGGCCTCAGCTGTCAAGTGGGGGCATCCTCACGGCCTGCATAGTCTCCTGGGCCGCAGGGTCTCTGCCGTTCACATCCTCCAGATGGGGCAGGGTAGTCGGCTTTAAGAGCTGTGGCTGGACTTTTGTAGAAGGGAGGCTTTGGTCCCACTTGCCGTCCCTCAAGCCGTCCATGTCTCAGTCGTCATGACTTTAAAATGAACTACGTGACCAACAGAGGCCCACTCAGCTCTAAAATGTTATTGTCACTCTGGTGTGGCCAGCCATGCCCTCCCTACCTCCTGAACCCACCTCCTGGGTTACAAGAGCCAAGTGCCTGGCAAGTGTTTGCGGGCAGTGTTAAGCGGGCCATCAACTGGCTGATGTGGACACTTCCCCATCACCAGGTGAGCCTGGGGGACCAGGTTTTGCAATCAGACTCCAGTGGATAATTATGAGGATCTGGTTAACTAAAAACCCAGGTGTTTTCCCACTGTGTATGCATCTCCCCAAACTGATGCTTTTTAAGTCTGGGATCTGGACACCCAATCACACCTGCTGCGCTCCACCTGAGGGCCGCGGCCCACTGTCCCAGCTAACACAGACCGCCACCTCCCAAGCAGCAGAGCCAAGTGAGAAGGGAGGCTTGCTCTCCCCTCCTCTCTTGGGAACAGCCAGTGGGAAAAGCTCTCTGGGCCTGGACAGACACCTCGGGCAGCAGTGGAGACCTGATGGCTGAAGCAGCTGAGCACTTCCTGCAGAGCTCTGCCCCAGGACGAAACAAATACTGGCATCCTGTGGCTACAGGAGTGTCAGAAAGATGAAGGAGGGTCATCTGAACAGCTAACCAGCTGAGGAGGCGGAGAGCAGGCTGATTCTAGCCCAGAGCTCTGCAGACAGCAGCTGGCTTAACGTGGAAAGGTGATGTATGCAGTGAAATTGAAAACCTCTCCCCTTCAGGCAAGTTAGTTTAGCAGCCCTAGTCCCAGAACTGTGCAAATCTATTCTCTGATGCAAGAAAAAAAAAAAGGCAAAAAAGCCCTAACAAAACAAAACAAAATAAAAACCAAGAATAAGAAGTCAGGAGCAGGGGGCTGGAACAGAGGATGTGGTCCCCCCAGTCAGTGCCCAGCTCACATCCTCTTCCTACATTTCAAAAACAATACTGTTTTTTTGTTTTTGTTTTTAAATCCTTCAAAAATTTAAATACAGAATTACAACATGATCCAGCAATTCCACTTCTGGGTACTTACTCAAAAGAACTGAAAGCAGGGATTGGAACAGATATTTCTGCACCCATGCTCACAACAGCATTACTCACAATAGCCAAACGATGGAAGCACCTCAAGCGTCCACTGATGGATGAATAATAAACACAATGCGGTTTGGACATACAATGGAGTATTACTCAGCCGTAAAAAAGGAAGGAGATTCTGATGCATGCTACATATGGATGAACCTTGAGGACATTATGCTAAGTGAAACAGGCCAGTCACAAAAAGACAGATTTATATAATTCCACTTATACGAGCTCAGTCCCTAGAGCGATCACATTCACAAAGACAGAAAGTGGAATGGTGGCGGCCAGGGGCTGGGGGATGGGGAATGAGGAGCTGTTGTTTAATGGGCACAGTTTCAGTTTGGGGAGATGAAAAAAGTTCTGGAGACGGCTGGTGGTGATGGTTACACAACACTGTGAATGTGCTTAATGCCACAGAACCATACCCTTAAAAACTATTAAAATCATCCATTTAATGTCATGTATATTTAATTAACTATATACACGCATACACACACACACACACACACACACACACACACACACACACACACACACACACACATTGCTAAGGTCCCTCCCAGCCAGTGGCAATGTTGGGGGGACTGCTGAGGGAAGGCATGAGGGGGCTTTTCTTGATCGCCAGCGGCCCCCTGCAACCACATCCGAAAGAAGCACAAAACAAGCACAGAATTGAAACTTCCAAGCAGTGTGCTTCCGAGTTGATGACATGGACACCGTGATGGGATATTCCTCTGCCTCTGTATCTGTTTAATAATGAAGACAGTAAAGGACAGCTTTGCACATGCTTGGTCCACGTCACCTCCAGAGGAGCCCCTGGGGTCACACTCCTGGACCACTCAAACTGGCACAGCCACTGCCTGGTTCTGAGCCACCCGTCAGCTCGTACAGAGGTAACACATCCCCTTTCCCGGGCTGTTTCCCTTCCCACCTGCGTTTTTCCGATCCTGGCTGGATGAGATTCCTGCCAGCAAATTTTCTGAGGTCAGAGGAAAACCTGGCCATCAGAGATCACGCGCAGTGCCCTCACAGGCCCCTCTCTGTGGCAACTGCACGACACGTGCCTGCCACCTGCAGACGCCGTTCTCCGTGCTCTCAGGGAGCCAGCCCACCTCGCCTTACAAGCACCAGCTGCCTTCACTCTAGCCTCAGCCCCGTCGGCACCCCAATACCTTGCCTGTCTGTCTCTTCTCCAAGCCTTGGTTCAAACAGCTCCCAAACTTCGACACTCCCCTCCCCATTTTCAATGCTATAAGTAAGGGAACATGCATGTCCCTCCAAGGCCTCTGCCAGGCCCTGCTGGGGCCCGTTCTGCAAGGGGCTCCCGGGAAATGTGTGCAGACCCAAACTCAGACTGCCAGCCATGCATCTCCTGGGAGCAGCCAAGCAGAGAGGCCCTCCTGGACCCGACATGCCTAGAGGGTCCCCAGATCCTGTTTTTAGATGCCTTGGTACTGCCAGAGGCATAGGGCTCCAGGATCCCAGCTCCTTTCCCATCCTCTGGCCAATGTGCTCCAGGGTCAGAGCCTGGAGCAAGACCTTGGGAGAAAGAAACAAAGGTTATGCTCTCAGCCCTCCCCACCCAGAACAGATGGGAAGGGCCAGGGGAGGGTGTCTCACAATGGGATCCAGGGGAAGGGAGGAGGGACACCAGGAACTTGGTGCAGAAAAGACCATGGGAAGGGTGGTCTCCCATCCCTGTTTACACTGTCAGCAAATGGCTGGGCTTTATTTATTTACAAAAGTAAAAGCCATCAAACACCACTGTCCTTCCAGTGGCTGGACCAGCTGCTGTGGAGAGGTCTCTGCAGAGGTGGACACGGAGCCCCCATCCCACCATATCTGCAGCAGCCCTCCTTCCCCAGCTCCTGGCATCCTCCCTCGGCCCTGTGTCCTCCCCTGGGTCTCAGGCAAGCAGCACAGTGGCAGTGCTGTGGCAGTGCTGCTAACCTGTAAAGCCTGCAGCTCACATCCTGGGAGGGGCCTGCCAGGTAGGTATTGCCCCTCCAGGAGAGCCTATGAAAACCACAGCCGGGACAAAGAGGTCCAGGTCTCACCAACGGGCCCCAGATTCCACAGGTCAGTGCTGGCTCTGGACCCCACACTCAGCCACAGCCCTAAGTCTTCTTCCCACTGTCCTGGACGCTGAGAGCAGACTCCATCCACGGGTCCTGGGGCTCAGGGGCCAAGGGCTGGCTCCTCTATTATGTAGCAGAACCCCAGGTACAGTCAGGGGGTAGCTGTGGCACTTCAGGGAAGTAAATTTTGCAAACAGTGGAAAAGCCTCAAATCGCTGACATGTATTTGACAAAATAACTACTATCCATTGCTGGGTACGTCCTCTGAGCTAGGTACAGTGCTGACCACCCACACCCCGTCATCCTTTTGAATCCACCCCCGCCCCCTTAGTGGGCGAGAACATCTAGATGTCTATTTTTCAGACGAGGAAACCGAGTCTCCAAGAGAGAAACAGGTGGATCCTGACTACATCCAGTGTGACCTGCCTATTCAGTCACTTTCCAAACACATTCCAAAGGAAAGACATTTCTAAAAGCCAACCTGATATGACCCAACAACTCCCCTCCTAGTATGTAACTAAAAATGAAAACAAGTATACAAACCAAAACTTGTACCAGATTGTTCAAGCAGCATTATTTGTGATAGTAAAAAGATAAAATAGCTTAAGTGTCTATCAACTGATGACTGGGTAAACAAATTGTGGCATATCTATACAATGAAATTTTTCAACTTTACAAAGGAATAAAGTACTGAGACAAGCTACAACATGGATGAGTCTTGAAAACATTATGCTAAGAATGCAGTAGCAAGAGACCTGACTCCATTTAAATGAAAGTCTGGAATACACACATCCATAGAGACAGCAAGTAGACACTCTAAAAGCATGGGCTTCCGTTTGGGCTGATGAAAGTGTTTTGAAACTAAATAGAGGTGGTGGTTACACAGCCCTGTGAATATACTAAATGCCCCTGAACTGTTCACTTTAAAACGTTCAGTTTTATGATATATACTTTCACCTTAAAAAACCCCACCAACATACATCTGTTTTCCTCTCTTAAAACAGGGAGGGAGCCCAGAACATAATCCAGCTGTTTCCTGAAGACCAAGGGCATCATTCTGGACAGACATCAGAATTCCCTGGCACCGTGACCCTGGATCAGCCACAGGCAGTGAGAGGCTGCTATTTTTTCTGAGTTATCTGGTGGGTTTGGGTAGTTTTTCTGTTTTTTCCTCCAAGGTCAGGTTGGCAGCTGTTCCTTCTTGCATCTACACCAAGTGGGGCAAAATCCTTTATAAACGAGACACATCTCCCATCCAGTTAGTCACTGCACCCTGGTGGGCAGTTTGTCTTTAGAGCCCTTGGTTCTGTGAGAGAAGGGGCACAGAGAGCACCTCAGGACCCTGGGACCTTTCAGCCCTCATGCTGTCACCCCAACAATGACATCACCAGGCCAGCATGGAAAACCCCAGCTGCCAGGGTAGGGGCAGGTCACAGTCCAGACCAGCGTCTGTCACACAGAAGGCCCAGAGGCTAGTCAAGTCCTCCCAATAGGCCAAAAGTGCCAGCTGGGAAGGGCCTGAGCCCCCCACCCCACCCCGCCCCACACGTGGCTCATGGCCTGTGTCCCAGCTCTCCAGGTAGCCCTACATGCCCTGAATGAGGCGGAGCTCTCTTGGAGAACACAGGCTGGCCCAAACAACAGCTCTTGGGGTTCTTCCCGCTTAGGGTTCAGGTTCCAGCTGGTTGAAGACTGAATCATCCGGTCAACTCTGCCAGTGCCTTTTAGCACTAGGACTAAGTGCCCCCCTCATGGGCAGGCAAGGACCACCAATCAGCATTCAGATGTTGTTAAAGGACCTTCTACTGTCTCCAAGGACCCACCTATGCCTGAAGATCCTAGATCTTCAAAGAGGAAAAGATTATTTATGCTCTGCGTCTGGGGCTGGAACCAGCTGGTTCCAGGGCAGGGCAGGCAGGGGCTGGAATACCAGCTGGAACGAGCTGCAGCCCTCTGCCATGGATGATGTAATTATTATTTTTTGGCAACCTTGACTCTGCAACAACAGGGCTCAGAAAGATTTCTTGGAGGCATTTGGCCTCAGACTAATGTACTCATTGAGCACGTAATATTTAGTCAAGATGTACAACACCCCTATTTCACGCTGGGCAGTGTGCTGGCTACATGATATGAGAACCACAGAACCAGCCTCTGCCTCCAGGATCTGACAGAACCCTAGGAGCCACATGACATGAGGGGCAGCTGGACTTTCAGGTAGTGCAGCAGAGACCATCTTTCCAGGGAAGTGACCACTGACTAAGACCTAATAGAGGAAAGAGAGGCAGATGTTGGCTCCCCTGGATCACAAAGAGGGAAAGGTCACTTTAGTTGATTGAATGGTGGCCTCAAAAGGTATGCCTACATCCTAACTCCTGGAACTTGTGAGGGGGACGTAATTTGAAAAAAGGGGCTTTGCAGATGTGATTAAGTTAAAGGCCTTAAATGGAGATCACCCTGGATTATCCAGTGGACACTAAATCCAACAATGTGTCCTTAGAAGTGACAGGAGCAAGATGTATACAGATGGAGGCAGAGATTGGAATGATGCAGCCACAAGCCAAGAAATGCATGAGGCCACCAGGGGGTGGAAGTGGTAAGGCATGATCCTCCCCTGGAGCCTCCAGAGAGAGTAAGGCCCTGCCCCCACCTTGATTTTAGACTTCTGCCTCCAGAACTATGAGAAAATACATATTTGATCTTTGAAGCAGCTGAGTTTGTGGTCATTTGTTACAACAGCCACAGGAGACCAATGCAGTCCATGGCCTGTAAGTGGTGCTGTGCCATTGGAAGAGACCACCTGGCCTGAGAGAGGGCCAGAGAACTTTCCAGAGGCAAGGGCTGTGTGAGAGAGAACAACTGAGCCTTCATCCTGCAGAGGGGCTGCAGAGACAGCCCACAAAGGGAGTTATGCTAACTCAGCTATGGGACATCCTAGGGCTCACAATGTGGAAAGGCTGGGAATAAGGTGAGCAAGGCGGGAAGGAGGACCTGATTTAGGAGGTATCAGGGGCCATGACGGTCTGGAACAAGAGTAGAGCCCTGGGGGACTCAGGAGCAGGTGACACTCGGGCAGCACATATGGTGTGATGCTGGAAGTGGGACCAGGCTGGAGGTCTCTGTGATGGTCACACCAGGTGAATGGCTTTGAAAATACAATGATCAGGGCCAGGTGAGGGGGTGTGGATGAGGTCTTTAGGTTGCACTGTGTCCTTATGAAAAGGCGCATTTGGAGACAGACTGGCTCATATGGAGAATGGCGTGTATGCACGAAGATGGCCACCTACAAGCCTAGGAGGGGGCCGAGGACAGATTCTCCCTCACAGTCCTTGGAAGGAACCAGCCCTGCCAACATCTGGACTTCCAGCCTCCAGCAATGAGACAGTGATGCCCACCATGTGAGCCACGCAGCTGGTGGTTCTTTGTTATGCAGCCCCAACAAACTAACGCACCCAGTAATTGTGGAGATCAGACACCCGCGCTGAGGAGCTGCTCCCCATCCAATGTCTCAGTAATCAATGATTCACCTGCTCATGGAAATGAGACCCTGGCCAGGCAGCTGCAGCTGCAGGGGGCCGTCCACACTCAGCATCTCTGCTTCTGCACTTAGACAGCAGAGAGGCAAAGCAAGGGGCAGCCACTGAGCTCTGCGTGGTCAGAGGCCAACAGGCCAGCCCCAGGCTGCACACCCCACAGCCATTCAACACCTCCGTGCCCTCCTGGGCTCTCCCCTGTAGCGAAGCTAAGTTACTGCAGATCTGCCCAAGATCCTCCTACTTGAGAATGGACCAGAACCACCTGGGTTTCCGCAACTGTACAAGTCAGAAATTATAGAAACCAGGTCACATTCTGAACCCCCTGCACAATACAGTCAGCTGACTGCCCCTCCTCAAGGACAGTGGGAAGGGTGAGTGGCAGCTTCAGATTCTTCCTCACTGACCACAGGGCCTGAGGGGGAAGCTCATCCTGTTCTGAAAGTGGGGCTTACCTGCCCATAAGGAAACTGTACGTACTAGAGTGACAAGTTTGTAACATCTGGAACTCAGACATCAATGCAGGGGACAGGCTGGAAACAGGCCTATGAACTGTAAGGGCTGAACATCTGTGCCCCGCCCCCCATTCATATGTTGAAACCCCAACCCCTAAAGTAATGGCATTTGGAGGTGGAGCCTTTGGGAAGTAATTAGGTTTAGATGAGGTCATGAGAGTGGGAGCCCCTGATGGGATTAGTGTCCTTATAAAATGGGATTATTGTTCTTATAAAACGAGACACCAGAGTGCTGGTTCTCTCTCTCTGTCACTGCTATGTGAGGACAGAGAAGGCAGATGTCTGCAAGCCACGAAAAGGATCCTCACCAGAAACCAACCAGGCTGGCACCAATGTCTGAGACCTCCAGCTTCCAGAACTGTGAGAAATAAATGTCTGCTGTTTAAGCCCCCAGAGCCTATGGTGCTTTGTTAGGGCAACCCACTCGCCCTCGGTTGATCACTGGCTTCTTGATGCACACAGGGGAAGGCACCCAGGATGCCAGCCTGAATTGGGGGCTCTGAGACCCCCAGAGGGCAACACACAGCAGCGGCGACAGGTACTGTCCAGGTGCACTGCCTCGACCGCTTACACCTCCAAAAGGGAGCCCCTGGCATCTCCTTTTATAGATGAAAGTTGAAGCAACATGCCCTGAGCCGCACAGCTAGCAAGCTGAGTTACAAAGCAGGGCTCCAGCTGGGCAGGTCTACCAGGCAAGGACACCTCCCGGAGCCTCGGAGGGTTCAGTCACACCCTGGGCTGGATCCCCAACTTCAGGCAGCAGAATTCTGAGATGTCCCAGGTGTGAGCAGATGTGAAAAGCCAAGAAACAGACCAAGAGATAATAAGAGTTTCAAAGTCCAGGCTAAAATGGATCCTGAAAAATCTTCTGCTTGCGAATCAAGTGGCCAGGAACTCTCCCATCCTTAACTTACGTATTTGGAAAAGGAAATACAATTCCTCAGTTCCCAGTCTTCCCTATCCCAACCTTCAGGGCCTTCTTCTATCATCCCCAAAAAGAGACAACAAACAAACCAGGCCCCACAGAGGCTCGTTTCATCTTGATGTTCCCACCAGTGAAATGGGGATAATGATGGTCCACCCACACACCCTCGGGGAGTGACAAGCAAGCCAGAGGAAGGCAGGTCTGGAAGCACAGGTATCATTAATCATAATTATTGGAAGCCTGGCTAGTCACATGGTCCAACCTGGGATAGTTATAGGTATTATGTCGCTCCTTCCCAGAAAAGTGCATGATTTCCTTCTGGCCGACTTCTCCTGGTGCAGCTTTGCTCTCCACTTCCACACCACACTCCACCTGGAGAAACGTGGCGAGGCCCATGTGTTCGGGAAGATTCTTCTCAGAAGCCACATGTCAGCAGGGCCTGTGGCACCTGTCAGGCCACTGGGTCAGAAGGTGACCCTGGAACGGTGATCCCATCTGTCTGGCCCACTCCACAGCCCCTTAGGGCCCTCTCTGCCCATCTCAGAGGCCCAGAGCTGGTCCACCAGGACAGCCAGAGCCCTCCATCACCCCAGATGCACGGTGCTTCCGCAGTTCTCGTCTATGCCAAAAATGAGCAGGAGCAGAGCACTTCCCAGTTCCCAGGGGCCTCGGAGTCTGCATGCCACACAGACTTTCTGGGGAGCACAGGGTCTTGGAAACAGCTGAGGAGCCAGCCAGAAAACAAGCTGACAAGGAGCTCAGTCCAGATGCAAGAGGAGACAGAGGACTAGCCTCTGCTCTTGACCTGAAACTTGAAACTGCCATGTGGAAATTACCACCTACAGCGATAATCCCAGTTGTCATCACGGTATGACAGCCTGGACCAGGCTCTGTGCTTACTCCCCAGCTGGCCAGATTCCCATCCTTCTCCCCCCAGGCACAGCTGTCAGATGCCACTCAGGGCTCCATCGCTGCCACCTGCCCAATTGGGAAAGCAGGTCCTGACAAGGGCCTGGGGTGTGCTTGGTTTCGAAAGCACCTTTGGGGAAAAGTGAGTCCTCCAGGGAGGTCTCAACACAGGGACAGGGCAGTGTGGACCACCGCACCGCAGAACGTCCTGGGCCCGCCAAGTGTAGACACACTAGGAAGAGGCCCACCTCTCGAAAATCACGTGATCCCGGGGAAGACAAGGCATCTGGAAAGGCTCCCAGAGGTATCCGACACCAGCCCTGAGCTAGTGCTTGTCCCAGAAATACCCCATATGGCAGAATGTCAGCTTGGCTTGACCGGTCGCCCTGCCCAGCACTCACGCTGTGAGGCTGGCACCTCACTAGGGTACTATTCAAGGCACAGAATTGGAGCTCGGACTTCCTGGACAGGCCTGGGGAGAATGAGGCCAATCCCTGCACCTCACAACCTGGACCCCTGCCCACTGCCTGAGGTCCCTTTCCTGGCATCCTTTTACCTCCAGAGTGGGCACAGACACCCTCCCACAGAGGAGAGCACTGGAGACCCAGTCAGATCATACCCCTGGCAGTGCCTGGCACATGGCAGGCACCTAACAGCTGTCAGGCCTCTCCGTCCTTGTGAAGGTAACCCTTGGGCTTGTCACTCTGCCCACGTGGCTCCTTCCCATAATTAATGCTTTCTGTCCTCTTGCAATCACTCATGGCTGTGCAGGTGCGTGTTTCCCTGTTCTAACTTGAAGTGTATACTCTGCTCCTGGCCAGAGGGTAGGGGATGCCACTAGGAAAGCTGGGGCCATCCAGCTGGACGCAGGCCCCCTCAGAGCCACCAGCTTTCTCCCACCCCTTCCAAAGAGGCTGCATGAATCAGCAACACAGCAGCCATGGAGACAAACATCCCCTGGCTCCCTATGTGGCTCAACCACGGTGCACCCTGGTATTGCAGGGTGGAGACCAGGGGAAGGACACAGCCATGCTCGGAGCCTCATGCAGCCAGAGCAGGGCTCAAGGCACCTGTCTGGAGAGACCAGCTTTTCTGGAGGAAACTGAGAACCTGGGCGGCACTTGGGCTGCATGTGAAAGGCCTTCGAATTGGGCCTATAGTCACCATCCCCCTCAGCCCTGGGGACTCTGCCCCCACAGGTACAGACCCTTGGCCTTGTGCAGGAGGCACTCTGAGATGTGCCTCCCTGAAAAAATCTGACAGATGGACACACCCACCTATTGCAAGTTCCCAGAAACGCCCATGACTCAGCAGTGACACAACACGTCCCCTCCTTTCTGCAGCCCCTGTTATGCCTCAGAACTCACAGGCCTGGACACTGACGTCCTTGCTGCTTCGTGAAGTTCCCTTAGTAGGAGAAGCACTGACCTGGGTTCACACCCAATACTCTGTCCCAGGGGGCGGGGCAGCGACGCTGCTGCTTCCAGGGAGGTCAAAGCCCTGAAAAGACTATTGAAGAGAAAGGGGAACTGAGTCTGTTCTCAGGCCCACGTGGTTTTCACCTTCACTGTGGCTCAGAAACAAGAGCATCAGGTACAAGGTACTGCTGAGCCACTGCTGAGCCAGAAAAGGTGACACTGACCTTTGCCAACTGGCCCCTTGAGCAGCAGTCAAATCATGTCCACACGTCCTTTCCCCTGCCCCCACCATTGTCACAGGCTTCAGGCCGCCCTGGATGCACACGGGCGGGCCCTGGTCCCACTGCTCTAGCTCACACACAGGCCCCGCCAGGGCTCACGCTCACCACCCCGGCTGCCTCCTCACTTTGTAGTTTAGCTCCGCAGTCCCCCTCCTGTGCCCTGCAGCCCCGCCAGACTGGAGCCCTCGCCCCTCAATGCTCCATTCTGGGCCTTGCACTACACCTTCTCGAACGAGATAGCTTCCCTTGGCCTCTGAGTTCTACCAATTCTTCACAGCCTGCCACTCCAACCACCCTTTCCCCAATGTGACCCAACCTGATACCAGCTCCCCCTGGCCAGGGGGACACTCTCCCAGGTTCCTTCTCTCGCTCCCTGTGTATGAGAACCTCCTCAACTCTCTACTCACTTTACAACCCGCATCCTGATGCCTGAACCCTCCTTGACTACTCATAAGCCTCTCTGGATGGCCCTGAGTGCTGTCCCTCATTAGGCCACTGACTGCCCAGGCCTCATGGACCACTTAGTCAATGCACGGTGTCACCTCAGGGTCCTGATCAAAATGAACCACCACCCACCCATACACACACCCACCGAGACACAGGAGTGCCAGGAAACACGAGGTTAAAGGCACCCCCCCCCCCAAAAGCTGATGACACATAGTACCATTTCCGTTCACTGTCTCCAGAGAGCGCAGCTGTGCACGGGCTCTGTGAAAATGCTCCCACCGACACCCCACAGCTGACTGCCATCCGGAGGACTCGGCCTGGGTTTCAGAACATCTGAGGGGAGTGTGGGTTGAGCTCATTTCTGAGTCACAAAAATGAAAAGTGATTTTTTAGGGCAGTGACAACCGGGAGAGCCTCCAACATCTGCCCATTGACCTCACGTGTCCATGGCCAGAAGACGGAGTTTCCGTGGCACGCCTCCTGCAACAGGTAAGGCCACCGTGCTCCACTGAGACCCGGGAGGGGAGGCGCTGACAGAGAGGGGAGTGGGATGCTAAGGGCCCAGGGACCTGCTACCTGCACACACACAGCCAGCACTTTACATGCATCAGTGAACTTGGGCCTCGTGCTTTGGGGAAGTGGGGGGTACAGCAGTCATGGTGTCTTTTCTGTTTCCAAACAACAACAGCCTGTCACTACTGGGCGGAGAACTGCCACAGGCTGCCTCTGCCAGAGGAAGGGCCAGTGGGAGCAGCAAGAACAAGCTGCTGGAGCCTGGGACTGGCACAGACTGCTTGGAAGCATCTTTCAGGAACTGAGCATCCAAGTGGGGAGATGTGGGCCCGTGGGAGGCTCCAGAGCAGACAGTCCCCACTGCTCAGGGCTCTGCATGGAGCTGCCAAGGGTCCCAGGAGACCGCAGCAGGTGCAGAGGAACCGCAGAGGGGAGAGTTTCCACCAGATCCTGAGAGTCCAGAGCGATTCTTCTCTCCAAGGGTTTGGACCCAAGTGCAGGCTGAAACCATCTGAGCAGTCTTTGCCTTTGACATTCCCCTCCTTGCACAAGTGTCCTCTATATGTGTGGCACATGTGTGCAAATATGCCTGTGGATGTGCTGTTGTGTGTGAAGTATGTCTGTGGCATGTGCGTGTGTGCAGGTATGTGCATATGCGTGCAGCATGTGCATCCACCAAAGGGGGTCTAGCCCAGCTGCTCAGGCTGGCAGCTCCCACTTGTCTTTGCCAAACTGACACAGACCAGGGGCTCCATGACATGGCCCCACAGCACCAGACCTTGTTAATGAGATCTCTCTGCATCTGTGTGACGCAGCAGCACTTACAGTCTCTCATTGGCCACCTCGCCTTGAGGCTGAAGCAGGACGGGGCTATGTGTACACACAGGCGCATCAGATGGGGTCTGACCAGCCACCAGGACACAGAGTGGGTGACTGGCCGAGCTGGGCTGGAACCTCGACCTCGGTTAGATTCCATCTGCCCCCCAGGCTCCTGCCTCTGTAGGAGACAGAGCCAAGCAACCCCTCTGGCAGGCCCATAGCCACTGCCCAGGCTGGCTGCATCTCAGCTGCTGGTTTGGGGCAGTGGAGACATTGGCTCACAGCCAGCCCCACCACTACCAAGGTGAGTGACCTTGGCAAGTTACATCTCCCTGGGCCCCATGCTTCTTATCAATAAAAAGAGGGTTCAGCTGGTCAGCCAGGGGCACGCTCTGAGGAGGTACAAGGCACTGTGCTTGGTGCTGCGTCCAGGATGGCGCCCACCAGAGGTTCTACCACCCTCGCTGGGCCAGGAGCTTTGGTATCAATAGGCCCTGTCCTTGGTGGAGCACTGGGCCTCAAGACTTCCAACTGCTGGGGAGCCAAGAAAGCAACATAAAATTAGGGAATAATACTAAGGTACGAGTTAATAAGTCGACAGTGAATCCCTGGATGAGAAGACTAGAAAGGACAAACCAGCTCAGTATTGGAAGGGTGAACAGCCTTTGGGCAGACCAAGGGTGCTCTGGGAACAGGCAGGCAAGGCAGGGCCATGGGGGAGCCAGACAGGGCTGAGAAAGGGGATGAGAAGATCCCAAAGACTGACTCCCTCTTCTGGGAATCCTCTCCCCACCTGTAGCTCTAGCCTGGGATCAGGTCCTCCCTCTGAAAATGCGAGCAGGCGTGGGTGGGGACATAGCTCACGGGCCCATGTGCTTCACGAGCCCGGCCAGATGGTGCAGGTGGCCCGGGTGTCCATGGAAGAACGCACTGTGCATTCCTTCTGGATTCCATGCCTGCTCTGCGCAGCAGCAGGCAGGGCGCGGGGAGAGCACAGCCTCCTCATGAGGCAGCCTGAGTCCCTGGGGCCTTGCAACCCCACAGGTCCTCCAGCATGTGTTGCTGTTCCCTTTGCAAAAGTACAGAAGGGAAGTCACCTCAAACTAAATCCCTCCTTTCCCATTCCCGAGCACCTACAGGGAGCTGGCTGCTACTGCCAATCTCAACACAGCCCTACAAATTCCTAGAATCATTCCCATTTGACAAATGGGAAAACAGACACAGAGAGAAGTAATAACTCACCTGACACCATCCGCTCCATCAGATGG
Source organism: Furipterus horrens (assembly GCF_987537825.1). Taxonomy (NCBI): domain Eukaryota; kingdom Metazoa; phylum Chordata; class Mammalia; order Chiroptera; family Furipteridae; genus Furipterus; species Furipterus horrens. Next base: position 17,866,903 of record NW_028327181.1, on the reverse strand, counting down.
TTCTGGATGCTGTGCTCCCCAGTCCCACGTGGGGGACCCAGCACAGAGAAGCAGGAACCCCATACCACAGTGGGGCACATTCCACAAAGGAATGCTATGTGTCCATAACAACTGCAGGGAGTGGGTGGGGCTCTAGGGAATGACAGCTGGATGTGGGGCTGGGGACGGGTCTGCTGGGGAGGCAGGCCTGGCATGCAGGAGAGGCAGGAGGGGGAGGCAATTTCTGGGGTCCTCCAGCCAGGAATCCCTGACTTTACCAAAGGTCTCCACACATTCGTGGCCTGAAGCCTTACTCTCCCTGGAAACATGGGCAGAAACTTTAGTTAATATGCAGACAGCTGTACCTACCTGCAAAGACCTCTGAGTCAGACAAACCATGGAATGAAGGGCAGGGCCTGGAGCAGAGCAACGATTGGGCACACTAGGGTATGTTGCTGAGTAACCAACCAGTGGGAGGCGAAGAGAGGAGCTTTTGCAGGACTACAAACAGGAAGGTGCTCTGGCTGGTCAGGGACAAGGCCAGGAGGGCCCTAGAGTGCGGGCTGGGCCAGGCTCGAGGTTTTGGGATGAGCCATAGGGAAGTTACTGGGGAAGTCTTGGGTGCCCAGCACAGGCCACAGCCCTCTGAGTGATGTCTAAGGACAGTGGTCAACCCAGGAGGCATCACCACACAAAGACAGGACCTTCAAAGGCAGACGCTTTAACTTCCAGTTTCCAGAGAGACAGAGAAAGCACACTCCACCCTTCCTCATTCAGAACTAGAAGTTCTAGACAAAACACATGAAATAGCTATGATGGGCCTCTGAAAGGCAGGCAAGAGGACTGGGCAGGAATCTCAGAACTTGAGGGACACCCTGGCAGTGAGCTGTCTAGTGTCTTGTTTTTGTTTCTTAAACGTTTTTCTTTTTAGAGCAAAATTGAACAGAAGGTCTCCTATATGCTCCTTTTCCCCCCACAGCGTCCCCCTACTCTCAACATCCTGCACCAGAGTGCGGTATTTGTTACAATCAAATGTGACCATCATCATCACCCAGAGTGCACCGTTTGCATTAGGGTTCACTGTTCGTGCTGTACACCCTATGGGTTTGGACAAGTCAATAATGACATGTGTCCACTAGTATAGTATCATACAGAGCAGTTAGGGGGTTTTGCTTCCTATCTATCCCGGCCTGGGCATAAGAGCAGGCCAAACCACCAACAGGTACAGACAGAAAAGGAAAAAAAACGAACAAACACAGAAAAGCCCGCTCTCTCTAAGCCGAAGGACCAGGAAGGAGGGATTAAACCCTCCGGATCATCCTGACCCGGCTCCAGGTGGGCAACAGCAAAAACAGGCACCCGTTCCCTTCCCCACAGGCAGTGGGCCCCAAGGCGTGGGGCCCTGCGGCATCTCCTGTGTACACTAGTGTCCCTGCTTACACCAACACACGACAGGCCCTCATGGTGGGACTTGGGTGACAGCACAGGGAGGCTGGGGCCTCAGCCTTCTAGTCAGAGCCTGGGGAAGTAGGAACGTGGGGAGGATGACGGAGAGGGGGCGCTGAAGAAAGGACCCTTTAAATCTGCGTGTGAAGCCCTGGGCTCACCCCAAGCTGCACATGTGTGAAACCACTTGGACTCAGCACAGGACCGGGAACTGAACCATTCCTGTGAGAATGGAGACAGGCTCCTGCCTTTCAGACCCACCCCGGGAGGTGCACAGCAGGGTGGCCTGCGGAGTCACGGGCCACAGGAGGAGAGCGGGCCAGGACGTGCGGTCTGAATCTACTGGGTGGACTCCCTGTTTAAACAACTCAATCAATACCTCCAGAACATTTAAACAGAAACCACAGTCTCGTAACGTCATATTCAAAAATGTCCAGGATACAATCCAAAATTACTTGACAAAGAACCAGGAAACCTAAACAACTGTCAAGGGGAAAAGCAATCAATAAACATCAATCCCCAGGTAAACCAAAGGTGCCTCAGAGAAACCCAGGTGGATGTTCCTCAATCCAACAGGATAAAAAATAGTTTCTGCCCTGGAAGAGAGGGAAGCCCCGACCCACTCACTCTCTCCTGGAAATCTCCTGAGACTTCTGGCTCTGGGTTCCTCTCAGTGGAACTTTCTGGGGAGCACCCATCCAAAGGCTCAAGCCCCTAAGAACTCCTAGGGCTGACAGAGGCTGCAGGGATGGAGCCCGGGGCTGAGTCACTGAGGTGGATGGAGGCTCAGCACACAGGCACAAGGACCTCATGAGACGGTCCAGCCTTCTAGATTTCTTAGGTGCAAAGACTGCCCAGAAACCAAATGTCCAATAACTCAGGACCCTGAAAGTTCTAAGGGGACTGGATGCCGTCATGATCGGCCAGCAAAGGGTTTGCTTGGGGAGGGGCGGGGGAAGAACTGCTGAATCAGAAAGGTCAAAGGGTGTTCTTCAGGAATCACTGTCACCAAGTGCTGAATACCAAGCACTGAAAACACACGTGATGATAGCTCATCCTTTCCAGAGCTCTCCCCAGATGGGAATTTCTCACATTCCTTGACAGCTTCTCCCAGTGTTTAGCCATGCATGCAGTCAAGATGTTCCTCCTTCTGTCCCACAGGGCAGCTCAGATGCTGGCTAATTCTTCCCTGTGCCGGGGCTGGACCACAGGGCAGCCTGCTCCTGAAGGCTCCCAACCTGATTCTGGGCTGGGTGATACGCATGAGACGCACCCTCGGAGCCTCTGCTGGCTATTGGGGACAATGGGAGCAACACACTGCTGTGCCTGGCACATAGTAGGTGCAGAAAGAGGCAGCTACCGATAGCAAATGGCACTTGTTAGTCTGTGTCTCCAAAATATAAAAATCCACATCTTCAAATATTTTCTGAAAGGCCCTATTTTCTACCCTTTCAATCACTCAGCTTATTCAGGCAACTCAACGTCTGCATGGTTTTTGGCTTTAAGGGGATTTTTTTTTTAAGAAATATATTTTTTACTTGATAAATTTGACATGTTACCTTTTGTAAACCTGAGATGTATAGCATGTTACTTTGATATATTTATATATTATGACTACCACTGAAGCAATTTTATCACATTACAGTCATTATAGTACAATACTATTGTCTATATTCATTACACTGTGCATTAGATCTCTGTAGCTTATTTACCGCTTGTTATAAGTTTGTACCTTAAACACCATCAATCTTATTCATCCCTCTCCCTCCACCCCTCATCTCTAGTAACCACCATTTTCTCTGTTTTTTTTACAGACTTCACTTTTTTAGATTCCACACTGAGGGAATTTTTTAAAGCTCAAGGTGAAGCCGTGTTGACAGCAGGTAGCTCATCTGTTCGAAAGGATCCCATCACAGACACCCATACACGGCCGTCTCCAGATCGTCATCAGCTCCATCCTGGGCCTGGTCCTAACCCAAGTCGAACTTCAGTCTGCCCACAAACCCAAGTCCTTCTGGCCCCTTTCAGGTAGAATTGAGAGGGCTTGAGTTTCCAGATTAAATCTAATTTAAAGGACAGAACTGCTGAAGAGCAGGAAACTCTAGGCCTACTATTCTGGGGCCTCTCTATCTCTGTGCTTTATCCTAAACCAGGGAATTCTCAAGCTTTTTCTGCAGATCTAGCCAGCAAATATTTTCAGCTTTACAATCCATGTGGTATCTGTCACAACTACTCAACTTTGCCATTACAGTGTGAAAGCAGACATAGAGCATGCATAGACCAATGAGCATGTTGTGTTACAATAAAACTTTATTTACAAAAGCAAGTGGTGGGCCATATTAAGCCACAGATTGCTGACCTCTGGCCTAAATGGCCAGGAGAGGCCCCAACCACAGTCCTCTCTCTTCAGTGTCAGAACTTGGCTCTTTCTTGCTGTCATCATAGACCTAGAAATTTGTTATGCAGCTTAGGAACCTCTCTCTTCATCTCTGCCCAGGCATTTAAATGCTGCCAAGACCTTACCAGGCACCATGCCATGAGACAGAAGAATGTCTTCCCTCGCTCCCTTCACGTGTAGCACCCAATAACAATACATACACATGCTCCTGGAACTAACAAGTATAAAAGAATGACTTTGGGCCTTGCGGGAAGAATACTTCTGAAGGGAAAGCTCACATCAGCCACAGCAGAAAATATGAGCCGGGATCTTGATTCACACTTAACAGAAATTCTGCTGGAAAACAGCACAGGACTCTTGGAGGAAATGAATCATTTATGGAGTCCAGGGAGGAGGTTTGCACTGTTCCTAAGGCAATGCCTGCCCCACCCTGCCCCACCCCAAGGAGGGTCCTCCCCCCCTTCAGCAGGGCCTCCAGGTCCTGGGGATGGAGAGCAGGATGTGGGCAAGGGAGTCTGCCAGGCTGGGTGGGGAGTTTGTTTATGTAGGTTTTACCCGTCTGTTTCCAAAGGATCTGAGGCAGCCTGAAGAAAACGAACAGTGTAAAAATAAAACCACTGGGAAGAGAACAAAAATGAAGGACCAAAGAATGTTTTAGGTCTGTGGGATGCATTAACCAGGCCAACCGAACACTGAATTTGGCCCTGCATTTCCTGATGGCAAAGGCCGGAACAGGGGACTGGTTTTGGATAAGCGCTGCTGTCACACGGCGAGCTGGGTGGCTGGACCACATGAGGGCCTGGAGTTCTTCCTCATGGACTCCTAGGTCTGTGATTCCACCCGTCCCCCAACTTGCTGCAGCAGGGTGCAAATACACGACAGGGGGAATGGGTTGCCAACTAGAGGTCAAGGGTGAGAAACACGCCCTGGGTCATCCAAGCCACCTCCAGACGCAAGGTAATTTCCCCAAATCAAAGTCCTGGACAGCGGCCAGCACGGCTTAGGCACGGGGTGCTCAGGCCATGCCCCCAGAGTCCCGGCCGAGAGAGCCTGGGACATGGACCCTGCACTCCAGCCTCTCATCTCCGGCCTCCGGCTGCTCATGCCTTTGGTACAGCCCACACCCTCCACCTGGCTCAGCCAGTCCACTGCTGGAGGGATCTGAGAAGCAGGGTGGGTCCACCGAGTGGGCCCAGAGGTGCACAGAGAGGAAGTCCCAAAATAATCACAATGTGCGCTGCTCTGGGCTTGGGTGATGTCTTTGGTCCAGGCTCCTCAGGGTCGGGTGTTCTCTATTTAAATGCAAGAGGGGAACCAAGCACAGGAAAAGCGTAACACCAAACTGTTTCATTAAGCAGGATGCACACACGGGGGAGGGGGCGATCTCAGTACCAATGAGGACAGGCTGGGCCACCTCCTGCTGGGGCACACCCTTCTGGAAGCAGCCCCGTTAACTGCCCAATGCCCGGCCTGCCTGCCAGGTCTCTGAGGCTGTCTCCATGCTGTGTGGCTGAGAGAACCAGAGACATCAATGAAAACACTCGGCTCCAATCCCCCCTGCTCCAGGCTCACCAAAGGCTGCTCTGCTCAGGTTTGGGAGGGAGTCCATCCTCCTCTGATGAGAGGAGGGTCCCCAGGCACACTGAGGCATCACAGTGGGCAATTGGGTGGGGGACGGGTTCTCCTTCTCCAGCCTCTGCAGTCTCCTGGGAGAACGTGGCTCACTCACTTCACAAGGTCACTCAGAGTGAGGACACTTCTGACCCACCCTGAGGCACCGACGGAAGGTAAGCTTTAGAAGAAACGGTGTCCCTCCCCTGTATACTAACCAGGCTGGCAGGGTGAGGGCAGCAGCCACTTCATGTGAAACACAGTGACATGGACAGGTCACCCCCAACACCCCCTTGCACAATCTACAAAGTCAAAAAATATCAATGCCAGTCTGAAAAGCCACCTCCGAGGAGAGCCCTAGGGAGCAGGGAGGTAGGCCCAGGACATCAGGAGCGACTGCTGAGTGGCAGTCGGGCGGATGCCTAGGGACCGGAGCCCACGCCCATCTTCCTGTTGGGGAGTCAGTCCCACATTTGCTGTTTCGGCACCAGCTTCCTTTAGACCATGTGGAAGGGAGAGATAAACCGGCCCTCTCTGCCGGTGGCCAAGATAAGAGACCTCCTGTCACTCCCTTTGAGTGGCAGCCCAGGCACAAGGGCCTCTGCCCTTGGGAAAGGCAGGAAGAAGCAGCCCCCCTTGGGAAGGCATGGCCTGAGTCAGGGTTTACAGGGGGAGAAGGAAAGAAGAGGTCAGGGAAGTGCTTGTCCTGCAGAAGAGGATCAGAGCCCCTGGCCAGCTCTGTGTGGGAGGCTGGATGAAAACCATGTGCACTGGGGCCCAGCCACAAAACCCCAAATACCAAGGCTGGTGCCACAGCCTTACTGTGCACTGGGAGGGCAGAGACATGGCCGGCTTCTCACTCACTGGAATCCGGGGTTTCGAAGAAGGCCCCGTCCACCTCATCTCTCCTTGACCCCTCATCCCAGCCTCATTTGAGGGTCCAGCAAGTCAGGAGAACTAACACTCTGAAGGGCAGGAGGCTCTGCATCGGCAGGCACATGCATCCAGGGCCTGCCGTCCACACGCTATCACGCGCAGGACTTTGCGCGTGCTCTCACTTCCTCTCCAGGCACACGAAGATGAAGTCAGCATCCTCATCAGAGATGCTTAAAAAACGTGCATAGTGCAAATCCCGGCCCCCGAGCTACTGTTCCTCACCCAGTGAGATGCGCAGGCGTATGCATGCACGCACACACATGAATTCAGACATGCATGCACACATATATACACACGCTCACACCCGTACCCTTGTGCACTTGCTCTAACTCCCTTGGTTGAGCCCTGCCCAGAGACCTGGATGGACTGAAATGGGGACAGGAATTCTGCCAGGTACCCACCTCAAGGTCCCGACTGCCCAAGAGGAAGAATCAGGCTCTCAGGAACACTTGATGAGTGTCACTTTTCTATAACCAAGATGACCCCCCCACCCCCAATCAAAGCTGTCTCTTGAAGAAATGGGAGGCAGGCAGAAAATCTAGTAAACCCAACCAGAAAAACAAAAATTACATTCAGCACCAACTGGGGATTTGACACCAAGTCCTGAGAAATAGCTTCCTTCACCCTGGAAGTGAGATCCCTTAAAGACCCAATTGGAGCTGGAACCTCCTGTAAGAAGCACTGAGCAACGTAGGTGCCCTTCTCTGGCTTCTGCATTCAACACAGAGGTGGGTAAAGGGGTTCCCTGCTCCCCTCCCCTCAGCCTCCTCCACAATCCCCCAGTCCCTTGCTCCCAATCCATCATCTGGAACCCCTCCCATGAAGACAGCTCCCACCTGTCCTGGTCTTGGGGGAGGTGGTGCGGAAACAGGACCACCACGTACAACGCTGTCAAGAGGGGAATTGGAGTGAAGGGGAGAAGGCAGAGAAGCAGTTGGGGCAGGACCAGGAAACAGTCCTCCACAGCTCCCCCCAAAGCAAAGGTTCCTCTGCTCCCTCTGGGGAGAGTCGCTCCAGATGTGAGCATCAGAGGCCTGAAGTCTCCATCTGAAGCATGAGCAGGTCATTTTTCATCTTCGCTTTGATTCTCTGATTTGTAAGAAAAGGAGCAAATTATGGCTACAAATTCCCCGTGCCCTGGGAAGAATACAGTATGGCACTTGAAGCAATTCTACTTCAGTATCAAGGAGGCTGGAACCAGGAGGTAATTAGAAGGTACTGTGAGCGCATCAGAGTGGGGAACTGAACCCAAGGAAGCCACTGTCTGCAGATTCTGCCCTATCATCAACAGACGTCCTAGCAGAGGCTTCAAAGATGCCAAGAGGCTGTCACGTGAGGAAGACTTTCTGAGTGTCCTCAGGGACCTTCTGATACAAAGAGCAGATCCAACCCCTTACCCAGAGCAATGCAGAGCCAGAAAATGAAATACATCTTGTTAGCAGCCCACAGCGCATGCTGGCTCCTCTCCTCTAATTTTCCCATCTCAGAAGCTTATTGCAAAGAGTATGAAAAAGCCCCAAGTAAAGAGAGACAGAAAGTGAGCTGAGCTTTCTAATGGGCAGGGATGGAAAGGCACTCCCCAGCATTTCTCAGGCCCCAGGCTCAGGGATCCCCATATTCTCAGCACTTCATGTCTGAACTTGGCCTGGAAGCAAATGCAGCTCCAAATATAAAGCCACTGAGCCCAAAAGACCTGGGTAGAGCAGCAGTCTGGGCAGGCCATTTCCCAGCCACCTGGTGTCACCTGCACCTCGCTTCTCCAAGGATGTTGTACACCACCACCACCACCACCACCCCGCCCCCAACAAAGCCCACCTAGGTGGAATCTAGCATGCAGCTGTCACTACACTGCAAGGAAAACCTCAATGCAACCCTCCTTTTTTCAGAAGCACATTCAACAGAAGGAGGTAGGTACTCTTGATCACCACTGGAGGGATGGAAGTGCTTCATGGACCTATAAGGGTGGGGGCAGAGCAGGACCTCTGCATGCTCTGCTGGTCCTGGAGCTCACTAAGAAGACTGTGCCAGGCAGCCTCAAAGGACGGGTGGCAGGAGAGCCCCCCTACTCCTTCCCCAATCAGCAGCCCCCCACCTCCACCCCAGGGCCATGCCTTCAGAAGGAGGGGGTGACTGTAACACCAAAGGGAGTTGGGACAGTACACAAAGAAGGTACACATGAGGTGCTGGGAGAGGTCAGAGCAGGGAGACAAGTCAAGGGAGAGGGCAGGATGCTGGGGTGGGGGACACAAAGGAGGCTCATAAAGGAAGTAGCACTGAAGCTGGACCCTGGAGGACACGTGGATCTGGACAGGTCAGGATACAGGGCCGGGAGTGATGTGAAGGTGAATCTGGCACACACCGGCTGGCCTGGGGAGGAGCTGAGCCAAGCCCAAGGGCAGGGTGGGGTCACAGCCAACGTGAAGGTGTCAGTCCAGTCCACTGGGTACTGGGCTGCACATGGGGCTGGTTTTGGAAGCATGGTGGGGACAGTCTGGGGGCAGGAGGCTTCTTGCTGAAATATGACCTAATGTCAGAGACAGACGTGGAAGATACCCGCCCTAGCACCCACCCACTCAAGGGTCTTCGGTGAGCACCGCCAACTTTTTGCTGACTCACTGGAATTTCCAGCTCTGAGAAGCACAGCCACATTGGAAGCCGCTTCCCTGCAAGGGCCTGCTGTTGGTTTAGACGCTTTGCTTCTCTTCACTTTCTCTCCTCCCCATGGATTATTTTTAAAAGATTAGGTTTCCTGTTTTCACTGTCTGGCTGGCCGGCCCTTTGTCCATCCGTCTGTCATCACGGCCATTGGGGCAGTGGCAGGGCAGGCACACTGCAGGCCCTCTGAGCTCTGTAACAGGGATTAACCACCTCTGCACCCTGCACCAGCTGGCTGCTCAGTAAACACCACTTTCTCCCATGCAGGGCCAGGCTGTGACCTCTCCCACGGGCAAGGGGCCTCTTAATGAAGCAAGGAAATAGGCAATTCATTCTAGCTGCTGACAGTCACGGACCCCCAGAGATGGCTCATTCCAGGACAGAAAAAATAGTCCTTTCACAGTAGGTGCCTGGCCTGGCCTCCCCTCCTCTCTCCTGCTCTGCTCCAGCAGCGGAACCTGGACAACAGTCAGCTGCCCTGAGCGATGAGGATAAAGGTCCACCACGCCCGCCCAGTCACTTGTGACTTGAGTGGTCAGCATGCTATCAGGTTGGTTCCTAGCTGCCATTGCCCAAACTGACAAGCAGCAGGGCTCACGACCTGTCACCAGGCCCCAACTATGCACCATATCGCCAAGAGACCAGAGCTTTGTTCACTGTCATTGCCAAGAACAGGAGGGCATGGACTGGGCTTTCCCAGCTCTCAGACCCCCAGTGGCACTCAAGGTGAAATAGTGTAGGGGAGGGTCAGCCAGCTTCATCTGCCTTATATATCGGGGGTACCACGAATTCTGCCTAATCGAGAGTTCTGCAGCTGCTAAGGAAAAAGCTGAAACCCAGTGGATCAGGGGAGGGAACTCAGTGCCTAGGCACCCTGTGCACCAAGCACTGTCCCAGGTCACCACTTGGAATTCTTACACAGCCTCAGGGGACAGCAAGAGGGGGCTGAGGGGACAGAAGCTCCGAGGCTGATCTGCAGCAAGAGTCGACCTAGACACTCACCCAGTACCAAGTACTCCCCACTGCCCCCAACCCGCCTGGCAATCCAGGGCATTAGCAGGGCCTGAAGGCTAGGTCACAGCACAAACCCCATGCTAAGGGGGCCAGAGGGGGCCGGCCAACATGGTTCTGAGGGCTTGAGAGTCCAAGAGGAAGAGAAGGGTGAGAGCAGGGATGCCGAGAGGGGGCAGGTCCCCACATCACAGAGGAGGAACTTCTCTCATTGGAAGGAGGTTATTCCACGGCCCTCAGTTTCCCCTAGAGCGAGGCCCATAAGCTTGGGGCAGGTTCAATCTCCTTCCCAGCTCTCCTGGGCACAGCTGTGGAAGACCCCAAGTTCCTCCACAGGGCAGACTCAGGAACCCGGGCCGTGGCCCTTCCTTCAGCAGGATTTGGGCCCTTGCCCACGGCTGAGAGGGCTGGTGGCTACAGCTCAAGCCCACCGCCTGCCCACCCTGCCCAGAGCCCCAGCCTGCGTGGGAACACCCTTCCTCCAGGCCTCATAGCCATCCCATGTGCAGGCAGAGCACGGTTTCCGTGTATTTATTTATTTAACTTTATATTTTGAAACACTTTCAAACCCACAGAAAACTTGGAAGAAGAGTACAAAGAACCATTTGTTTAGAACAGCCATAACCTAAAAAAGGAACCTGGAGGGACAAATAGACCTTGTGCCCCCGACTCAACCACCCAGACAGGACAGCACTGCCCTTGGACACGAGAGTCCCCATGATGCCCCCTCATCCTGTACATAGTCAGCTGTCACTGGCTGGACCCATTCCTGCTGACCAGTACCCCCAATGGCCTGGGTCCCTTTATGCTGCAGCCAACGCCTGCACACCCTCCATGCAGGTGACAAGGTAGAGAGAGCATGGAGGAGCTCAAAGGTGCCCCACAGGGCCGGTCACTATCTCTGAACGTCTTCTTCCCAAAGTCGAAGCTGCAGAAGTCCTGCACTGGGCAAGCCCACAAGTCCACAGCACCTAGGAGTCGGGTCCCCCACCCATCATTCTCAAGCTAGGTGCCCAATGGATAGCACGCAGAAAATAATTTTAATCCTATTATATAAACATGGCAGTAGCCAAAATCTAAAGGAAAAAAATCACCCATAACCTCACCTCCTTGGCCTCCTCTAGGTTCATTTTCCTATAGTCCCTTTCAGTCCCTGTCCTGGGACTACATCACTGAAACTCCAAGGTGGGCGGCACAACCGGGAGCCCAAGAATCACATCACGTCTGTCTGTGTCCATGCCTCATGGCCTAAGGTGCCACTGCTCCTATCAAGAGGCCGAGTCTGGTTTTGGTTCAGCAGCTCTCTGACCTGGGCCAGCCCTAGGACCCACTTTGACCAATATAGCGCAAGTGACAGGGTACGAATTTCCTAGCCCAGACCTCAAAAGTCCTTGCAGCTTCTGACTTTGCACTTGCAACCCAGCTCAGGCTACACGGTGAAACAACAACATATCACAAGAAGACAGATCCCAGGCTTCCAGTGCTCCCAACAGGTGACAGCAACAGAATAAGCAGCCACCAATCCACAGCCACAAAAGACTAAATTGGGTTGTTTTAAGTCACTACCTTTGGGGAAGGTTTGTTACACAGCAGACTGACAGATACAAATCCTAACACAAACCAGCTCTGTATGTTACTTTTCCCACTCATGAGCAAGTTCCCCTTCGCTACATAATTTTCATTGTTACCATTTAATAATTACGTAATAGTGCACCCAGCTAATGGAACCCCTTTTCTACTTTGGGATGTTTAGTTTGTTTCCAGTTTTCCACTGTTATAAATACAATGATGAGCTTTATATAATAATATCAAAAAGGAAAAAGGAAAAAAAAAAGTTCTATTTCCTTAGGAAAATACCCGAGGGTGGGATTACTGGGTCCAAGCTTATAAATATACTGATGACTCTTAAACAATGTAGACACTGAAAATTCAAAGAGAATGACGCCCCTGAACCACGATGAAAAGGGCGTTAGGAGTAAACTCAGCTTTGCAGAAACACAAGCATCCGTGTCCGAAGCCAGGCCCCACCTACGTCGATGCTGGTGCTGCTAACGTTTATCAAAGCCCCCAGCTCCAACCAAAGAGGAAAGAGCTTGGAGCACCTGTCCATAAAATGCACCCACAGCTTCCTCCCGAACTATTGCTCAAGGGAAACAGAAGGTTGCATATGAGACATTTCTCAGTTAGATTTCGTAATTACC